>NC_047103.1:22392054-23117054 GCF_902500255.1 Thalassophryne amazonica | reverse complement strand
GGGTGGCGAGTTTCTCCAGGGAGACTTCTGTCACTTCTGTTCCATCTAAGTAGAGAGTCTGCAGGTTGGTCAGCTCGGATAAAGCTGACACATCAGTAATCTGATGGAACACCACCCACCACGACAGGGTGAGTTAAAGTGACAAAACTGAACCACAAATCAAAGCAAGATTTAAATCTGATGTGCTTGAGTGGAGCTGACGGACCATAGTGTGTTTGATGCTGAGGAGCCACAGCTGTGGTACGCAGGTTGGTAGGACGGCCAGGGTGGCTTCAGTCACTGCCGTCTGGTTCAGGCTGAGCTGAGTGAGGCTGGACGGAGCTGACTGGAGATATAACATCATCCCAGCATCCGTCACTTTGGTCTGATCCAGAGAAAGGAAACTCAGGTTTCTCAAACCTTAAAAATAAAATGCATCGTGATGACAGTGGTTAAAAGTTTTATGCAAGAGGTGGAGGAAGCAGCACAAAACTGTAACTGCACATGAAGAGCCGTCAACAAGTCATACGAGTGCTGAGAAAAGCAAACCTGTGACATGTTGCAAACAGGAGTCTGTCAGTTTGCTGCAGGAGGCCAAGTTAAGGTGCTGGAGCTTCACCAGGTTGGACAAGACTGACAACCCAAAGTCTGGAATTGGGGGGGGAGTACAGGTTTAGGTTATTAAGACAAAACAGCACAAAATGTAACCAAACATACTTCAAAACAATAAATAAATAAATCACAGTTTCATCTGAAATATTTGCCAATAACTAAATCCTAAGAGGAAATAAGTGGATGTATTGTTATTGTCATATTGTATAATGCAGGGACAATTCTTCTTTCAACAACTACACCTTATCTTAGGTCTTGAAGGTGTTTAAAAAAGAAAAAAAATGTTGATTTGGAAATAACCAAAGTTTTCACCATTACTGCTAGGTATGATTTGACTTTTTTCGTGATTATTATTATTATTCTAGTGGTGGCAGCTCTTTGGACTTTGCATTGATGGTTATCAGCAACAGATTCAAATGCAACACTTGATCTCAACTGTAAACACTTTATGGGGCAACAAGCCATGATGTTCTTCAGCATTTAATTCCAACATCGTTCACGTGACTTTAATGCAGACACTCTGAAATTTAAAATGCAAATTTCCTCTTCAAGCTCATATTCAGTATTTGTCAGTGTTTTTAATTTATGGACACAACCAAATGCACTATACCAGTGATGAGAGGTGAGTGGACCAGGCTTAGATATTTCAGGGCTGTGAAGGCCCGTAACTGCCGCAGGAGCTCATTGGTGGAATAAGGGTAGCAGTTAAGGACAAACTTCTGCAACGGGCAGCCGAAGAAGAACTCCAGGATGCGCGGACGCAGGAGCCTCTCCCGGATCATGTGGTTGAGCAGAAGCTCGGCTAGTTCTGGGGTCAGGCATGCAAGACTGCTGCTGTACTGCATACTGGGAACTAAAAGCCAAGTGGTTGAAAAAGAAGAAGCAAACACCAAAGTGACTATGAAACAGGTAAAGGATATCTCATGATTCATATAACTACATTGTTCAGTATGTTGAATATTCATCTGTCACCCATCATGAGGTGGACGGTCCCTTGTGTTGCTAAGGCACGAAGGGATGGCACGCTGGGTGTTCTGAAGGGTCTTTTACTGGGCGATGGCTGTTCCTGGGAAGCAATGAGGTACTCAGGCTGAGCAGCTCTTTGCAGACGCTCCACCGCAGCCAGACCTGCTACTGCAGGAGCCTCCCGACCTCGTACATCCTCAGGTTCTGCTTGATCCTCCACTGGGCCCTCCCTGGAGATGCACCAACACAACAGTATGCCAACAGACATTAGTTATGTTAAAGCTGCTCAAAAGAAGGATACAGGCTCATATGAGGTAGTCTGTAGAATATTCATTTTAGACTCCCACCTGAGTCGATTGCCTTGCTCTGGCCACTGGTGCCTGGGCTCAAATCTTCCATGCATCCTGTTTTCTGGAAAGAAAGGCAGCCTCGGCATCCCTACACACGTGTGACAATAATTCATAAAGATATACCAACATGCCAAAGATGAGTCTGTAATGTCTGTTATTATCCAATCTATCTGGTCTTGGGCAGTTTTCAATTTCTATGTACTGTACTATGTCCGATCATAGCTGAGTTGGAGAGGTCAGAATTTATCTTTGAAATGAAGAGTAGAGCAGGTAGCTGAGTGGATAAGGAGCTGGCCTGCCAATATGTAGACCTGGGTTTGAATCCTGCTCATGCTTCCTGTCTATGTACTTGGACAAGACACTAAATTTACATGGTCTCAATCCTGCCGGCTATAAATGGGTACCGGCCTGTCCAGGGGGAGTTGTAGATCTCACTTGCTTGATGTTGTGGAATCTGGAGATGAACACCAATGGGCCTCAGGGGCTATGTAGGATGTGCTGAAGAGAAGAAGGCTTATATTGGCCCTGACAGCCATTGGTGCTGGTCCTTGTATCCACTCCCTGTGGACAGGATGGCACTCCAATGCAGGTTATTTCCCCAGTCAAGGAAAGTACCCATTTACAGATAGGTGGACAAAGACAATGCAGATTAAGTGTCTTGTCCAAGGACAGAGACAAGTAGTGTGACTGGGAATCAAACTCAGGTGGACATATTGGTGATCATCTACTTACATTCCTGCTCTCCAGTATATGTTAAGACTAGAAAAATTTTTTAATGTAGTCTGGTTCTATGTTAAGGTGTAGATGAAGGTCCTGGGGGTCACACCATGAAGTATGGGAGGTGGTTCTCCCTCTTCATTATCTTCTAAATCAGGAGCTTCTTCAGCATCACCAGAAACCAATCTCTGGCCTTGACCTGTTGATCAGCACAAGAAAATCAACAGTCTGCTGTGATGCTCTTAAACAAGCCTATAAATGTGTTGAAACAACTGAAGGCTGTTGTCTGTGCTGAAGTAACGCAAAGAAAAATATGTTATTTTTACCCCAGAAGTGAGAATGCCCAGACGGTGAAGGGAGCCCTTCATAAACCGCTGCCGGACTGAATATCTGGTCTGGTAATGGCGGGGGAACAAAAAAGTCCTGTCTTCCTGCCACCTCCTGGACAGGGACATGTGGTTGAGGAGACGCACCACTTGAAGCGTGGTCATTCTGTCCAACAGGTGGCTGATCTGCTGGCCTTTGTGGATCCTGTGGTGTCTCTGGAGGAGTGATCTGTATACACAATGCAGCATTGGGTGTGAGGCCAAGCGAGCGCAGCGAACAAGTTAGCTCCGCCTCCCCAAAGCGTTTGCGTGGGAAACCCTGGAGGAGAGTAAAGGCAGGGAGGGAGGGGTGGCGGTCAGAGATGTGCTCCACTACAGTCTGCAGAGGGGCATCTGCTGCAAAGCGCTCCCGCAAGGATTCGCCGGACGGCAGCCGAATCTGTAGCAAAACACAAACAACAGCAAATTATCTTACCTGCTGATAATAATAATAAAACTATTATTACCATTATTGTTACTGCCACTTTCACCAGCATAACAATATTGGGAAATTATGGAGTGGAGTTAATATCATTGAAGAGCCTGTTTTACCTTAACCAAGGTATACACTCTGCTGGCTGCCCACTAAATTGTTCTTTAATGATATTACAGTTCTTTGGAGGAACCACTGGTTCTTTTTTGAACTGCTGATTGGTCCGCTGTGTGTTTTTGTTAATTTAATTTATTTTGGGTTGTTTTTGTTTTTCCTTTGCTTTGGTTATGGGTTGGATTTTGAGTGGTGTCCAAAAAATGAGGTGGGCTTCATAGATAATTGGCAAAGCTTCTGGGGAAAACCTGGTCTTGTTAGGAGAGACGGCATCCATCCCACTTTGGATGGAGCAGCTCTCATTTCTAGAAATCTGGCCAATTTTCTTAAATCCTCCAAACCGTGACTATCCAGGGTTGGGACCAGGAAGCAGAGTTGTAGTCTTACACACCTCTCTGCAGCTTCTCTCCCCCTGCCATCCCCTCATTACCCCATCCCCGTAGAGACGGTGCCTGCTCCCAGACTACCAATAACCAGCAAAAATCTATTTAAGCATAAAAATTCAAAAAGAAAAAATAATATAGCACCTTCAACTGCACCACAGACTAAAACAGTTAAATGTGGTCTATTAAACATTAGGACTCTCTCTTCTAAGTCCCTGTTGGTAAATGATATAATAATTGATCAACATATTGATTTATTCTGCCTAACAGAAACCTGCTTACAGCAGGATGAATATGTTAGTTTAAATGAGTCAACACCCCCGAGTCACACTAACTGTCAGAATGCTCGTAGCACGGGCCGGGGCGGAGGATTAGCAGCAATCTTCCATTCCAGCTTATTAATTAATCAAAAACCCAGACAGAGCTTTAATTCATTTGAAAGCTTGTCTCTTAGTCTTGTCCATCCAAATTGGAAGTCCCAAAAACCAGTTTTATTTGTTATTATCTATCGTCCACCTGGTCGTTACTGTGAGTTTCTCTGTGAATTTTCAGACCTTTTGTCTGACTTAGTGCTTAGCTCAGATAAGATAATTATAGTGGGCGATTTTAACATCCACACAGATGCTGAGAATGACAGCCTCAACACTGCATTTAATCTATTATTAGACTCTATTGGCTTTGCTCAAAAAGTAAATGAGTCCACCCACCACTTTAATCATATCTTAGATCTTGTTCTGACTTATGGTATGGAAATAGAAGACTTAACAGTATTCCCTGAAAACTCCCTTCTGTCTGATCATTTCTTAATAACATTTACATTTACTCTGATGGACTACCCAGCAGTAGGGAATAAGTTTCATTACACTAGAAGTCTTTCAGAAAGCGCTGTAACTAGGTTTAAGGATATGATTCCTTCTTTATGTTCTCTAATGCCATATAACAACACAGTGCAGAGTAGCTACCTAAACTCTGTAAGGGAGATAGAGTATCTCGTCAATAGTTTTACATCCTCATTGAAGACAACTTTGGATGCTGTAGCTCCTCTGAAAAAGAGAGCTTTAAACCAGAAGTGTCTGACTCCGTGGTATAACTCACAAACTCGTAGCTTAAAGCAGATAACCCGTAAGTTGGAGAGGAAATGGCGTCTCACTAATTTAGAAGATCTTCACTTAGCCTGGAAAAAGAGTCTGTTGCTCTATAAAAAAGCCCTCCGTAAAGCTAGGACATCTTTCTACTCATCACTAATTGAAGAAAATAAGAACAACCCCAGGTTTCTTTTCAGCACTGTAGCCAGGCTGACAAAGAGTCAGAGCTCTACTGAGCTGAGTATTCCATTAACTTTAACTAGTAATGACTTCATGACTTTCTTTGCTAACAAAATTTTAACTATTAGAGAAAAAATTACTCATAACCATCCCAAAGACGTATCGTTATCTTTGGCTGCTTTCAGTGATGCCGGTATTTGGTTAGACTCTTTCTCTCCGATTGTTCTGTCTGAGTTATTTTCATTAGTTACTTCATCCAAACCATCAACATGTTTATTAGACCCCATTCCTACCAGGCTGCTCAAGGAAGCCCTACCATTATTTAATGCTTCGATCTTAAATATGATCAATCTATCTTTGTTAGTTGGCTATGTACCACAGGCTTTTAAGGTGGCAGTAATTAAACCATTACTTAAAAAGCCATCACTTGACCCAGCTATCTTAGCTAATTATAGGCCAATCTCCAACCTTCCTTTTCTCTCAAAAATTCTTGAAAGGGTAGTTGTAAAACAGCTAACTGATCATCTGCAGAGGAATGGTCTATTTGAAGAGTTTCAGTCAGGTTTTAGAATTCATCATAGTACAGAAACAGCATTAGTGAAGGTTACAAATGATCTTCTTATGGCCTCGGACAGTGGACTCATCTCTGTGCTTGTTCTGTTAGACCTCAGTGCTGCTTTTGATACTGTTGACCATAAAATTTTATTACAGAGATTAGAGCATGCCATAGGTATTAAAGGCACTGCGCTGCGGTGGTTTGAATCATATTTGTCTAATAGATTACAATTTGTTCATGTAAATGGGGAATCTTCTTCACAGACTAAAGTTAATTATGGAGTTCCACAAGGTTCTGTGCTAGGACCAATTTTATTCACTTTATATATGCTTCCCTTAGGCAGTATTATTAGACGGTATTGCTTAAATTTTCATTGTTACGCAGATGATACCCAGCTTTATCTATCCATGAAGCCAGAGGACACACACCAATTAGCTAAACTGCAGGATTGTCTTACAGACATAAAGACATGGATGACCTCTAATTTCCTGCTTTTAAACTCAGATAAAACTGAAGTTATTGTACTTGGCCCCACAAATCTTAGAAACATGGTGTCTAACCAGATCCTTACTCTGGATGGCATTACCCTGACCTCTAGTAATACTGTGAGAAATCTTGGAGTCATTTTTGATCAGGATATGTCATTCAAAGCACATATTAAACAAATATGTAGGA
Source organism: Thalassophryne amazonica (assembly GCF_902500255.1). Classification (NCBI taxonomy): domain Eukaryota; kingdom Metazoa; phylum Chordata; class Actinopteri; order Batrachoidiformes; family Batrachoididae; genus Thalassophryne; species Thalassophryne amazonica. The sequence goes on along the minus strand of NC_047103.1, from coordinate 23,110,639 downwards.
CTGCTTTTTTGCATTTACGCAATATCTCTAAAATCAGAAAGGTCTTGTCTCAGAGTGATGCTGAAAAACTAATTCATGCATTTATTTCCTCTAGGCTGGACTATTGTAATTCATTATTATCAGGTTGTCCTAAAAGTTCCCTAAAAAGCCTTCAGTTAATTCAAAATGCTGCAGCTAGAGTACTGACGGGGACTAGAAGGAGAGAGCATATCTCACCCATATTGGCCTCTCTTCATTGGCTTCCTGTTAATTCTAGAATAGAATTTAAAATTCTTCTTCTTACTTATAAGGTTTTGAATAATCAGGTCCCATCTTATCTTAGGGACCTCGTAGTACCATATCACCCCAATAGAGCGCTTCGCTCTCAGACTGCAGGCTTACTTGTAGTTCCTAGGGTTTGTAAGAGTAGAATGGGAGGCAGAGCCTTCAGCTTTCAGGCTCCTCTCCTGTGGAACCAGCTCCCAATTCAGATCAGGGAGACAGACACCCTCTCTACTTTTAAGATTAGGCTTAAAACTTTCCTTTTTGCTAAAGCTTATAGTTAGGGCTGGATCAGGTGACCCTGAACCATCCCTTAGTTATGCTGCTATAGACGTAGACTGCTGGGGGGTTCCCATGATGCACTGTTTCTTTCTCTTTTTGCTCTGTATGCACCACTCTGCATTTAATCATTAGTGATCGATCTCTGCTCCCCTCCACAGCATGTCTTTTATCCTGGTTCTCTCCCTCAGCCCCAACCAGTCCCAGCAGAAGACTGCCCCTCCCTGAGCCTGGTTCTGCTGGAGGTTTCTTCCTGTTAAAAGGGAGTTTTTCCTTCCCACTGTAGCCAAGTGCTTGCTCATAGGGGGTCGTTTTGACCGTTGGGGTTTTACATAATTATTGTATGGCCTTGCCTTACAATATAAAGCGCCTTGGGGCAACTGTTTGTTGTGATTTGGCGCTATATAAAAAAAATTGATTGATTGATTTTGTTTGTTTGTATGTTGTCTTTTGGTTTAATAAAATACTATATGGATGATATGACAGTTCTATGAAACATACCATGAGGATACAGTTGTTATCAACATTCCTCTCCATCTTTCCTTCAAGCTTCTGTCCTTCACTTGTAGGAGACGTCTCTGTGATGGCACGGCTCTGGTTCTTCTCCTGCAAGCTTCTCCGGTCATCAGCTATCCGCTTTAGCACCAACTCACGTTCCTAGAAAGTCAACAAAACAAGATGATATCATTGAAAATTACACATCTAATGGGTTTCCCTCTCTGTGTGGTACCACACTAACAATCAGCTAAATCATTTCCTTTTAGCTTCTCGCAGGGTTGCTCAGGGTCCAGGTTGGATCAGCATGCTGATTTGGCATGTTTCTTTTTTTGTTGTTTTTTTCTTTTTATTGAACATTATAACATACATTCTGCTTACAGCTGGTACACAATTGCCCCCCTCAAAATAATATCTTTAAACATGAAAAACACTTTAAACAAAAAGAAAGAAAGAAAGAGACTGACTGTACCTTTTGATGTACACAAATAAAATTAGGTCCAAGACATAGTACTTATTTACACTGTACCAAAACAAAGTTTTATGATGTTACCAGTGTAGTGAATATAATAAGATACCAACCATCCATCCATCCATCCATCCATCCATCCATTTTCTTCCGCTTTATCCGGAGTCGGGTCGCGGGGAAAAAGGAAAAAAAAAAGGAACAAACATTCCAACTTCTGTAGCTATGAACTAGGGTTTTTTTTTCTATGTAGGTCTCAGATAAAATCAGACCTAATTGGTTTTGCGTACTCTATCCAGTTTTCCCAAATTCTTTTAAATCCATCCCCCTCCAGTTTCAAAGAAGATTTTGCATGTTTCACATTGGATGCCCTTCTGAACTCAAGTCTAGATGTTTAAGAAGAAGAGGGCAGAGTTGGCCTTGAACAGGAAACCTAGTCATTGGGAAGCAAGCATGCACTTGCACCTACAGTGGGGAAAATAAATATTTTACCCCCTGTCAGTTTTGCAGGTTTTCCCACCTACAAAGAATGGAGAGGTCTGTTATTTTTATCGTAGGTACACTTCAACTGTGAGAGACAGAATCTAAAAAACAAAATCCAGAAAATCACATTGTATGATTTTTAAATAAGTAATTTGCATTTTACTGCATAAAATAAGTATTTGACCCCCTACCAACCAGCAAGAATTCTGGCTCACACAGACCTGTTAATTTTTCTTTAAGAAGCCCTCTTATTCTGCACTCTTTACCTGTATTAACTGCACCTGTTTGAACTTGTTACCTGTATAAAAACACCTGTTCACACACTCAATCAATCCCACTCCAACCTGTCCACCATAGCAAGACCAAAGAGCTGTGTAAGGACACCAGGGACAAAACTTTAGACCTGCACAAGGCTGGGATGGACTACAGGACAAGAGGCAAGCACCTTGGAAGAAGACAACAACTGTTATGATTATTTATTAGAAAGTGGAAGAAACACAAGATGACTGTCTGATTCTGAGAAAGCTCAGAACTACACAGGAGAACCTGGTCAATGACATGAAGAGAGCTGGGACCACAGTCACAAAGATTACATTAGTAACACATGATGCTGTCATGGTTTAAAATCCTGCAGGGCAGCAAGGTCCCCCTGCTCAAGCCAGCACACGTCCACACCCGTCTGAAGTTCACCAGTGACCATCTGGATGATCTAGAGGAGGCATGGGAGAAGGTCATGTGGTCAGATGAGACCAAAATAGAGCTTTTTGGAATCAACTCCACTTACCATGTTTAGAGGATGAGAACAACCTCAAGAAAACCATCCCAACCGTGAAGCATGGGGGTGGAAACATCAAACTCTGGGGCTGCTCTTCTGCAAAGGGGACAGGACGACTGCACCGTATTGAAGGGAGGATGGATGGGGTCATGTATTGCGAGATTATGGCAAACAACTTTCCTTCCCTCAATAATAGCATTGAAGATGGGTCATGGCTGGGTCTTCCAGCATGACAATGACCCCAAACACACAGCCAGGGCAACAAAGGAGGGGCTCCGTAAGAAGCATTTCAAGGTCCTGGAGTGGCCTGGCCAGTCTCCAGACTTGAACTCAATAGAAAATCTTTGGAGGGAGCTGAAACTCCAAACCTGAAAGATTTGGAGAAGATCTGTATGGAGGAGTGGACCAAAATCCCTGTTGCAGTGTATGAAAACTTGGTCAAGAACTACAGGAAACGTCTGACCTCTGTAATGGCAGACAAATGTTTCTGTACCAATTGTTAAGCTCTGTTTTTCTAGGGGGTCAAATACTTATTTTATGCAATAAAATGCAATTTAATAATTTAAAAATCATACAATGTGATTTTCAGGATTTTTTTTTTAGATTCTGTCTCTCACAGTTGAAGTGTACCTATGATAAAAATTACAGACCTCTCCATTCTTTGTAGGTGGGAAAACCTGCAAAACTGACAGGGGGTCAAATACTTATTTTCCCCACTGTCCCATGGAAATAAATTACCAATCTGTCTGAATTTTATTAGTAATATTAAGGTTCACTGACCCGTTGCTTGTGTTTTTTCTCTGCCCTGGCCTCCTGAGCTACACGTTGCCTCTCTTGTTCTTCAAAGTTGCTGTTGTCATGCTTGATGCGAGATACCACTGGTAGTGGGTCTGAAGATGGGGAATAGGGCTGCGGTGGTCTCAGCACCAATGAAGGGTCTGCGATTCAAGTCAGAAACACTCTAATAAGATGTAACCATAAAGTAACATCACTGATGTAAACCTAGATAGATAGATAGCTTTTATTGTCATTGTCCTTATAACAACGAGATTTCTGCACTCACATTCCACATACAAACAGCAACTGATCTACAATTATTACTTGTTTACCGTAATAATGGTACACATCAGAATTAAGACAACACATATACATTTGACATTGTTTATGTGCACTAAACTTGAAACAGTCCGTTTTCCAATTGAGGCGATGTGAGTGTGTTGGTAGCCGCTGCAACTGTCAAGTCGCGCCGCCTGCCAGCTTGGGAAGAACGGGGGCCTGCCGCAGGGGGGGAGGGGCAGGAAGAGAGGTAAGAGGAGAAAACTGGAGCATGCTTCAGTCCATGTGTAAGTCTGTCAGTTTATTGTCCTTGTGGGTTGAGATAAGAATGGAGCCAAATAATCTCACCAGAGCCTGAATAAATTCCTCTGGAGGTAAACAATGGGCAATTGACCTTGAGGCTAGATAGCCTGTAGTGTTGCAGCCGAGCAGTGAAAAACACTTTTAACAGTTCCCACTTGAACAGCCAAATCCCAATTATGAATTAAGAATATTCACTGGCCTCTGAAACCTTCAGCTTCAACTGCAAGGCAGGCATCAGCTCCAAGGTGTCATCCAATTTGCATCTGAGTTCAAGAGTCAATGCAGTCTGAGAATGCACTGCCTTGCCAAGCTCATTAATCATGACGGACAAGCGAGGGCCCGTGGTTCTTGATGCCGCTGTCTTGTCAATTTTCCGGCAGATCAGGGCAGCACATAAGCCAAAAAGTACCAGCCCTGCTGCCATGAGACTAAAAAATGAATAAATCCTCGACATCCTAAACAGAGAAAGGCGCCAAGCATGCCACACGCCAGGAACTCCAGGAGTCGAGGATATAGCCCGCAGGATATGTTCCATCTGGGCAGGCAGGATCCCCCGGTCCTGACCTTCTTGTAGAAAAAATGGTGTAAATAGCGTTCAGAGACCAGCTGATCAATTCCATGGTTAATCCAATAGCTCCAGAATCCAATATACGAGGTCTATTAGAAAAGTATCCGACCTTATTATTTTTTTCAAAAACCATATGGATTTGAATCACGTGTGATTACATCAGACATGCTTGAACCCTCGTGGGCATGCGAGAGTTTTTTCACGCCTGTCGGTTACGTCATTCGCCTGTGGGCAGTCTTTGAGTGAGGAGTCGTCCACCCGCTCGTCGATTTTTTTCATTGTTTAGGAATGGCTCAGAGACTGTTGCTTTGTTTGATAAAAATTTTTTCAAAACTGTAAGGCACAACTGAGTGGACACCATTCAATAAATTCAGCTGGTTTTCGGTAAAAATTTTAACGGCTGATGAGAGATTTTGGTCTGGTAGTGTCGCTTTAAGGACGGTCCACGGCGCCTGACGGCGATCTGCGCTTTGAGGCGGCAGCGTCTCGCCGTTTCAAGTTGAAAACTTCCACATTTCAGGCTCTGTTGACGCAGTAAGTCGTCAGAGAACAGAGAACTTTCAGAAGAAGTCGGCATGAGGAGTTTATTCGGACATTCCATTGTTAACGGTCATTTTGTAATGAAAGAACGTGCGGGCAGAGTCGCATGTCGGGCTGGACCCGACCGCGGGGGGTCGCGGCAGGAAAAACACCTCCGTTGGAAATCTTAACGGGCAAGTTGGAACATGCCCAAGCTGTTAAACAATTTCTCAGTTACTCACTTGTTGAAAGCCATTAAAAGCCGCCTGAATTCTACAAATGGTTTTCAACACGGAGGTGTTTTTCCTGTCGCGGCGCACACAGATTTGCCGAGTCGTCACGGAAACGACTCGGCGAATTTGCGCGTACGTCTTTCATTAAAAAAATGTCCTTAAACAGTGGAATGTCCACATAAATTCCTCATGCCGGCCTCTTCTGAATCTTCTCTGTTCTCTCACGATGTCCTGGGTGAATTAAATTAGGATGTTTTCAGCTCGAAACAGGCCGACGACAGCGCCTGGAAGCGCTGCAGGACGTCCCGCTCCGTGGGAAGTCCTTACACCAACAGAAACACCCCATAATCTCTCATCAGCCGTTAAACTTTTCACAGAAAACCAGCTTAATTTCTCGAATAGTGTCCACTCGGATATTCCTCACAGGTCCAGAAAAAATTTTGATAAAGCAACGCGCGCCGTCTCGAGCAGCGTGTGAAACAAAGGAATTCAGCCGAGAGGGCGGGACCACATCTCACTCAAGGCCTGCCCACAGGGAAATGACGTCACCGACACGCGTGAAAAAATTCACGCATGCGCACGAGGGTTCAAGCATGATTGGTGTAATCGCATGTCATTCAAATCCATATAGTTAAAAAAAAAAATAAAAGGGTCGGTTTATTATCTAAGAGACCTCGTAGTTTTGAGGAATTCACAGTCTGGTGAAGTAGGGACTTGAAGGTTAAAAGCAGAGATAAGGGAGAGTGGAGGAGATGCGACCGCCCTCGTCGGAGTCCCAAGCTTTCATAAACCATTTATGTCCTTACAAATACAAAAGACATAATTATATACATATTACATCAAAGAGATTTGATGTGTTTATGTAGCTCCAATTCACAAAACCGTATCCTCTTAACAAGGCTGAATTAGTGCAAAGCATTTCCATTTCCAGCCACAGCTTACAGTAAAGAAGAAGAAACAATTTACTACAACTACTTTGAGTGGTCCAAATAGCTCGAAGCCACACCTCTCTTGTTAAAAGGAAACATATAATTCAGACGTACTTGAGTGTGCTGCTTCTTTAGGAGGGTTGAATGCAGAAAATGCTGTTTCAGCTTGCTGGGGGGACTTGTTGACCAACGTATGCCGTGGATACTGACCCTGCAGGAGCCTATCATTGAACCGAAGATGATAATAAATTAACATTACTCTCTCAATAATAGTCTTTTATAAAACTTTCATTACATTGATTATTGATAATTCTCATTCAAAATAACAACAGCTGGGGAAACTCACCACTCGGTGGCCTCTAGAACAGAAAAATGTCCCGCCTGCACAGCAGCCTGGATCTGTTCCTCTGTGAAACCCATCTCCCTGAGGGTCAGGAATAACTCCCCAATAGTCTACAAGAGACAACACATTATACATGCTACTGAATGGCACAACAGCAAGTTAAAGTGCTGAGCACTGAATACTACTTTTGAGGAGTTCTACATTTCTGAGTGAAAAAAGTGACATTTGTGTGCTTCACACTTGACACTTCAGCCATTACTACAAAGACAATGTATGTGAGAAAGAAAGGGAGAGAGATACAGGAAACAGACCGAGAGAGACACAAGCAAAGGTCACCCATGTCTAAACCCAGGGACATCACAATCTATATTCCACAGCATGTAGCGAGGACCTTGAAATATCCAAATATCAAACTTTTTTTTGGTCTATTTTACTGAATAAACTAGTTAATTATCAAGTTATAAACCTCACCTCAAGTCTTAGGCATATTTACTATACCTAATAACTAATACAATAGAAAACTGTTAGCTATCCAATATTCATCAGTACATACATTGTAGATACATAAAATGTGCAATCACATTTCACTTAAAAAAAAAAAAAAAAAAAAAAGCTGTTAGGCTTTTAGGCTGTTGCTATCGATACAGTTCATACACAAACAGCAAATTGCTGTTAGCATGGCACCATTGTAATTTAAATTAAGTAATGTAATGGGGATACAGGACAAGTTGGCCCCATTTGAACTTGGCCCTGGGTATGAACTGAGCCGAGAGCTAACCCTACCCTAGGCCGAGTTCATGCACAACCCTAACCCTGCCAATGTTGTGAGGGCCCATTCTGTCAACCCACTCAGGGAATTAAAACTTAAAAATTCATTTCTTGTTGCATTTTTACATTTGATAAAGTCATTCTGAAAGCTTTCTGACAGCTTGTCTGTTTTGTTTTGTTTTTTCCTTTAAAAAAACCTGTCAGTGTTTGCATTGATCAGGGTCCCCTATTACCTACGTTTTTTTACTTGAAATTCATCAATTGGCTCCTGTACAGATTTGAGCCATGACATCCCTCTTTATCGTGCAATAATCACAGCAGTTTCTTATTGGCTGCCGTACATACACTGCGGTTTGTTAGTGAATGGCCTACAAAGTTAGGGAATACAGTACCATATCAATAATCAATCAATAATTTTTTTAAGCAGTCCCCTGCAATATAACAGTATGAGAAAATCAGGTTGTAATTACAATCATTTTATTCTTGAGCTTTCAACAATAACTGTCATTGTTTTGTCATATCAGATAGCACACCAACAAAAAATATTTTTTAACTTGAAACTGACAATCATAACTTCATTATAACTGTTGTTGTTACTGCTATATTATTATAAATTTTCTGAACCAGCTTAGTCCTGTTAATCATTTTATTATTAGGGTTGTAGTTTGTCCTAACATGTTTCTGAATCTTATACAACTTTACACTCAGTATTTGTTCTCCACTGAATCTGATCAGACAGAAGCGCCTTCAAACTCTGTTTTGAGACTAACGTAACCTCATTTTAGTCTCAAACAGGCTAAAGTCAGCAAAGTTAAGCTAAATGGGCCAATGTTAGCTCAGTAAACTGTCACGCCTCTGTGACAGTGAAGGGTGTCAACAAACGCAGTTCGCCTGCAGCTAGCAGCTAACATTAGCAAGGCTAAAGCAGCTAGTTAGCTAATGTTACTGTTCAACAACAGTGTCATATTCAAACCGAGTTAGTTAGCTGCAGCTTACCGACGAGGCAGCAGAATTCATGCCGCCGTTTCAACGGTAGTGTAGAAAGAGTAAAGTGAAACTGACTTTATTTTTCTTTAACTTTGTTGACTTCCTGTTTTTGTCTGCTGACCGCGCAGCCACTGATCTATAAAAAGCTCACAGCACGGCTCCACTAGAAGCTGATGAACTCTGATTGTTTGTCGATCACATATATCAGATATGTCTGACGTCACGGCAGATTGTACGGGACCGCCCCCTTAAACGACAAGAAAGAGCCAATCACAAGCCGCGGGGCGTTAGACCACCGTTGCCTGCTGAAGGTCAAGCTTGTAGAGCAAAGACTGATTTTATTTAGTAAGCTCAATGTAAGTACATAATATAATTGTAAATACATTACAAATACATGGATGACACAAGAAAGTGAAAACAGTTATTTCCATTGTGAGCCAGGGACAAAGTTAAGACAAAGATTGATTGATTGATTGAATGAATGAATGAATGAACAAAAACACATAACAGAGAAAACACATCTTATTTTTCTGTAATTAAACATGTCACGTTAAAAATAATTCTCATGTAATTTTCATTTATTCGATTAGATTTTTTCCAAATTCACAGATCAGTTATTTTTTTCAGTATACATCCAGTATGCTGACTTCACCAAAAAAAAACAAACAAACAAACAACAACAACAAAAAAAAAAAACAAAGGAAAAAAGATTACTGCATTTAACACAGCCAGTGTAGCAGCAAACCACCAATAGGGGTCACTCTTTCTCTGTGCATATTAATGTGACCTCAGCATCATGGATGTAAATCTGGAAGTAGGTATGTAGGAATCCACTCAAAGAGCAATTTAAAGATCCAAAGCCTTGATATGATTTGTGCTTTTACAATGCCATTACAATAGTATGTCATAACAATAATAATAATGTGAGATAAAACACAGTGATAAAGTGAGATAAAACCTTCATAAACTGGCTACTGAACAGATATACAACTGTGCTCAAAATGTTACATACACTCATCATTGACATGAATGCTATGGCAATACTGGGCTTTCAGCATTTTGTTTGAACTGTTCTTTTGATGGGGAAGAATAATTGTGCATACATGCATACATGTTGCATGTATGCATGTATGTATGCGGTGAAACAGTCTGTTTCACTGGGACTATGATATTCTCCTCATTGTTGGTCTTTCATCCTGCCTGTGAAAATACTGGGATTTATATGATTTATAACCTGCATGTTGTGTGTCTTGCGTTGAATGAACTGTATTTCTGTAGCATGGTTCCATCTGATGCTGAAAATGCTTTGCAGTGATGCCTCACACTCACACACATGCGTTGCATGACAGTGCTCAACTGCACACCAGGGACAACTTGACGAGGACGTTTTGGGGACTTGATTTTGAGAAAATACTGAGGGTGAGTAAGATTAGGAGAATCACTTGCACTGTGAGGGAGCATCAGTTTTGACATTTTGGCCATGTGATGTGTTTCTCTGTGCATGATCCAGCACGTAGGTGCCTGAGTGTTGAGAACCCCAGTGGCTGGAGAAGGCCAAAGGGATGCTCTGTTTTCATCAGGCTGTGACAAATAGATGCTTATTTTAGATAAGTAGTGATGGACCAGTTGTCTACCTGGGTTTTTCCATCCAGGACCCAACGTCTGTGGTGTTGTGGCATCAGCGCACATACTCCCAGACATCCATCCATTTTCTATCCTGCTTATTCCAATTAAGGGTCGGGGTGGGCTGTGTGCCCACAAGCCCACCATGTTGAACCCCAGACCATCACCTCCCTGTGTTGTACTTTTTGTTTTATCTTGTTAACATGACCAGAGCAGATGGTCACCCCACTGTGCCTAGTCTGCTCGAGGTTTCTTTTTATGATCAAAACACGCTGAGGAAGTTTTTCATTCCCACTGTTGGTAATGTGCTTACTGAAAGGGTGGGTACCTTACTTGTGTATTGTGCCTTGAGGTGACTTATGATTTGATGCTGTATAAATAAAATTAACTGAACTGACATAAGGTGGTGTAATACACTGAACCTCTGACAAAAACAAAACAACTTTACTGTCATTGTGAGCACAGACTATGTTTTGGGTGAGACAATATGGCGGATAATCACTTCAGTGGCCCCGCCCAATGCCGTTGGATTTGAACGTAGGCGAGGCTACGAGCTAGCAGCGCCCTCTGCTGAGGGAAGTGCAGCAATACTGGATAACGGCCAAGTAGGCTCAAAGGTCACGACCGAGAAGTGAACTCCAAAAATACTCATTGAGCATGTCAATGATTTAACTTTAGCGGTAGCACGAATTATGGGTCAGTAATGAAAGGCGGATGTGCACTGCACTGCGAAATAAGGTTTAAAAAAGTACACACACACACAAAAAAACCCAATAACAACAAAAAAACATGCTGTTTCTGGGAAATTGTTCTTTTTTGCCTAAAAAAAGTAATCTTAACAAGCAGGTTTTACACTCGAAAAAAATCTCATTTTAATAACATATATATCTAACGTTGTCTTAATATGATATTACAACTAATGCGTAGTTAGATTGTACCACTTTCAAGCTACAACAATGAAACCCCACCAGGAACAAGGTAGTTTTTGTTTTAAGGCACATACATCGATTCTGATGTCCATTTAGTTTTTGTCGTTCCTTTTTTTTATCAACACCAAGTTTGAACTTCTCTACAGATTTATACTGTATGACAAATAGAAACCGTTACACGAATTTAGTGATTTTCCATTTGTGTGTGACTTAAACGGAACGATCACAGAAAAAGGAATCATTTTTTGCGCATGCGCACCAATTTATGTCCAAAGGAAGCGGTGACAAGCTACCGTAAATTACTACAGGAAATAATACAATGTTCCCAACACAATAAAGGCATCAAAATTTCATGGAATAAATAATCGAAAAAAAAAGTTTATGTTGATCTTGGCTGCTCAGTTTGACACCTCCACAGTACACATAGTTTTGAAGTATTTTACTTCTGTGATATTACCCCAAAAGAACGTGGAACCAGTGACTAACCTTAATCCATACACAAAAAATGCTTTAAAACAGATTGCAGGAGCAGTTATCCTGTTTTAATTAAAATAGCTGAATGTTAAAAGATTTATTGTATCATTTTAATTTGTGAGGTTATTGTTCTATGCTTTCTAGCATTTTCAAGTGTGTTTTGTGTGTGCTGTACAAAATAAAAATATATTATTGCAATTGATGAGGGAGAAAATTGTGAGATATTTATTCATTGTTTATTCAACTGACAATGATTAATATTACAGATAACTGTACTTGTTTTATGACAAGCCACATACATCATTTAAGATATCCCGTATTGTGCACTGTTATGTTTCGAATTTATTTGCAAATATTTTATTTTTTTAATCTATAGCGATATTGTGCTATTAAAAAAAAGACTAATAATCGTGTTCGAGCAGGAGTATTTTATTTCATTGACCACCGGAAGTGCTGTGTGTTCTTATTGTGGTTATTTTGACGGTTGTCCGGCTAATCATTCAGTGAGTTTGAGGTGAGTACCGTTGGATTAATGAGCTGTAACTTTTTAAATTGTCGTTGAAATGGTAAGGCGCTCGGGAATTTCGCTTTATGAAGATGCAGCTTATCTTTAAACTGTCATGATTTTTGAGATGGAATTGTCTGTTAAGATATTTTCCCGAGTAGCGGCTTTGAGTGTCTGGTCCGCGGTCTGGTCCTCGAGTTGTTAGCCGGATTCATACACACACACACACACACACACACACACACACACACACACACACACACACACACACACACACACACACACAGAAAATATATGTTTGAACATAATGTGGTGGTAGAATACGGAGAAATGAGGTATAACATATAAATAATAGCGTGAAGTTCTTGGAGTTATTGTGAGATGATCTCTCTTCCGAGAATTCAAATTATGTTTCTCAGTTAAAACTACCAGTCCAAAGATTCACAACCGAACAAAACCTCATTCTAGCTGACAGGAACCAGAGTTAGAAAACTTGTTAACTAATTAACAAGTAGGTTGCCTGTTGCACATTTTAGCAGATTTTGTCACCATCTAGTGGGTGATGTGAGTATTTCAGGGCTTCTGTTACATTTTCTACTTGAAACCTGCTTGAAACTCAAAATTCAGTTTTTTAAAAAAAGAGGCATTTATAAAGGTCAGAAATGCATGATTCTAATCCAGTTACATTTGTTCCGTAAGTCTGATTGGTTAATCGTGTGAGATTTCTGACCATAAAATATTGTGTTGACTGTGGCAAAATATTTGATCATTTCACTTTTGATGTGTTACTCTGCGTCCTGACCCTGTTGCTAGACAGATGTCAATAATGGCGCTGAGAGCGGCAGAAACTGGTGGAGCGATGATGATGCTGAAATGGGTGAATTTAATCTATCGTACGAAAGTATTGATGTGGATTATGATATAGAATTACTCAATGCAGTTGACGAGATGGCGAAATCTGTGGTTCTGCTCACAGAATTTCCAGTTTGGCATGAAGACGCTGTTGCTATGGTAAGCTTCGCTGACCGATGTAAATATTGCGATTACTGCTGTGATAACCGAAAAATACAGTACTAACTGTGATTATTTGACAACTCGGGACCAGGAATCTAGCAACATTTCTCTAAAACTACGGTCTGCGTTACAGTTGTATCGAACTATATTATAATGCGGGTTTAGATGTAGCCTGGTGAAGCGGTCTTTCGCTGAAAACACGGATCCAGGTTGAATTACTTACAGAAAAATAAACCACGCAAACGATGGAATTGGATTAGAATGGGAATAACCCCCTTGTGTCTGATGATTTGTGGACATTAATGCTGAATTTTAGGGTTGCAAATATCCGTTTTACTGGCCACTGTTTCCCATATGATTTATTTTGCTTACACATGATCACGTGTAAGATGCTTCAACCAATGGGAGACCACAAAATCTGGACACAAAGTGCAGTTTAATTTATTTGACTGTACTGAGATCGGTTTGTCCTTCCTTCGTCCCTGTTTGGCTGAAATTAACTGAAGTGTTTTCCTGTCAGTTTATTTAGGCTGCTGTGACTACTCAGACTCTAATGCCGTGTTCACACCGGGCGCGACGCGAGCAACAGCAGTGACAGGTTGCCATGTAATCCCTATGTAAGGACGCGTTTTGGCGGCAAGTCACGCAGCGCGACGCAATGGACGCGAATGAAGCGACGTAAGTGAAGCAATTTTGAGCGATTGGTGCGATATTGCGTCACATCACGTCGCGTTGCCCTCCTCCCCAAGTTCAAAAATCTGAACTTTTTCGTCTTGTCGTGCCGCGATGACCAATCAGGGACTGAATATGTAGTGACGTGGAGATGTCTGGAGTTTGACTGAAAATGTGAACATGTCCTATCTCTGGTAGCAGCCTGTGAGCAGGACTTATGCCTCTTTTGTCCTTTATTTCACAATTATGACAAGAGTTTTTGGAGCGAGCAGCAGCACCACAGCAGCAGGGAGCTGAGTTTTTTTTTTTTATTATTTCATGTGCGCGCGCGAGCGAATCGTCTGTGGAGATCATTTTACTTAACTACACAGATGTATAATAAAACATCTGTGTAGTTAAGTAAAATAATCTCCATGGACGAAAACAAGGGGTGTGGCCAAGTGGTTAATGCGCTTGGTTTCAGTGCAGAAGGTTCCGGGTTCAAATCCCACCCCTGCCACATTTCTCCATGTAAGGTGGAGTTGCGTCAGGAAGGGCATCCGGTGTAAAACCTGTGCCAAATCAACTTGCAGATCCACCTTGGATTTGCTGTGGCGATCCCGAGTGCAAACAAGGGAGCAGCCGAAGGGACTTAATGTATAATAAAACAAATGGTGACTGGTTTCTAACGTGAACGGGACAGGAGGTCCTCAAACTGGGTCCCGCAGAGGAGGAAAGACCGCTGAAAGCAGCCGTCATCCAGACGCAGCTCCTGCAGCAAATAATGATACTCTCTGTATTGGGAGCTTTCCACAACATCTCGCTCCATGTGATCAAGCTCCGTCATGTTAACTTGACTGACAACCGGAACCGGCGAGCGGAATGGAAGCTCCTCCTATTTGATGACGCACCGGGGCGAATTTTCACAGCAAAAGCAGAGCAACACACCGGGCGAAGGAGGCGTGTCCGTCGCCACGCGACCCCCCGCAAATTTGTAGCATCTGATCGCGCCCGGTGTGAACGCGGCATAAGGTTTGCTCATGTAGCAGCTTGCTCTGTGTTGTTTCTGTTGTGACGCCTCCCGCTCGCTCCCCTCGGGACTGCAAACTTCTGATCTCCGGCATGGGAGGCGGATGCTCTGACCAGCTGGTTAAAACCCAGGCTCTGGCCTCGTGGCCACAGAATAGTTGTAGCTGTTGGGGAGTAAGGTTTGCTGACTATTGCACAGTTACTCCTGCTGGCCTCTGTCACATCCAGAAAAAAAACAAACAATAAAAGCAAAAGGTCTTAATTCAGACACAAACCCTTTCCCAGTTTGTAGGTGAATGACTCTCCTGCCTTCATACCAGTTTCATTCGTATTAACTCATGTTTTCCTATTTAGCTGATGTTATTATGGCTATCAAAGCTGTGAAACCTTTGTACAAGCAACCTGAAGTTGCTTTGTGTGTGTGTGTGTGTGTGTGTGTGTGTGTGTGTGTGTGTGTGTATAGTTGTAGTAGTAGTAGTAGTACTACATATGTCACTGACTAAAAAAAAAAATCTAATATTGAATGATTGAAATATCACAGGGCAGCACGGTGGCTTAGTGGTTAGCACTGTTGCCTCACAGCAAGAAGATCATGGGTTTGATTCCCACCTATGGCCTTTCTGTGTGGAGTTTGTATGTTCTCCCCGTGTTTGCGTGGGTTCTCTCCGGGTGCTCCGGCTTCCTCCCACATCCAAAGACATGCAGGTTAAGTGGATTGGATACTTTAAGTTGCCTGTAGGTGTGTGTGCAGGTGTGAATGTGTTTCTTTGTCTATATGTGGCCGTGCAACACTCTGGTATCCTGTTCAGGGTGTACCCTGCATAATGCTCTATGACTGCTGGGATTGGCTCCAGCCCCCGCGACCCTTAATTGGAGTAAGTGGTTGAAGATGAGTAAGTAAAATATCGCATGGTAACAGGCAGTATAAACTTAAATTTCACGGATGTGTACTTGATTGCTCGGAGCTCCTTTAGCACATTGAGTTGGAGCCATAAAATTCCAGCTTGAACTTAGTTTTCTTTCCAGAGTAATAATAATTTATATATAGTGGCTGGGTATTTGTATAGTTGTCATAAGGTCAGCGGTTTTAGCCAAAACACTGGCCGAAAATATGGTATCATCACACGTGGAGGACGTTCATTGTTCAGCTTCTTTTTTTAAATTCCTAAATTAGATATGAGATAAAACTGTTCAATAGCTAAACATTGACGCTTCATACCACAAATTAAGTGATAATTTGAAAAATAGCATATTGTTTTCCATATCAAGTAGAGGAATAATGATGGAATCACTGGAGGGGAGGGGGCAGATGAGGGAGAAATTATGGAATTCTTTCATTCATTCTTTAGTTGCTTATTGTATTTGATTTATTTTTCCCCCACCCATCTGGGTCACAGTGGTAGCAGACTTAGCAGCTCATCCTACACTTCCCTATCCTCAACCAGGCCTTCTGACTCCTCCTAGGCATTCTTAAACCAGCTGGGAGATGTAATTTCTTCCAGCCTATCCTGTGTCTTCTCCAGGACCTCCTCCCTGGAAGACCTCCCGATGGAGGCGACTAGGTGGCATCCTCCCCAGATGCATGAACCACCTCAGCCGGCTCCTTTTGATGCAAATCAGCATTGGCTGTACTCAGTTTCTCCCAGCTGTTCGAGTGGAATTTAACTTCTTAATCTGTCCCTGAGTGTAAGCCCAGATTCCAGACTGAGGAACCTAATTTTCGCTGCTTGTGTCCCTGATGTTATTCTTTCGGTCATTACCCAAATCTCATGACCGTGGGTGAGGATAGGAGTGTAAATCAAGAACAAAGGCTAAAAATGACATCACTGATTAGTCTACACAATGGTTACAGATGTTAATGAGCTCATGCACTTGGCTCATTGAAAGGAAACATGGCCCAAACAAAGGTGTTGGTTGTTCCCTCTCAGATGTGGTCCAAGAATAAACAACATGGGAAGGTGATAAAAGGATAACGTACAAATAGTCTAAGAGGTTAAAGGACATGTTGCACGTTATTTAATGTCCCGCTTAGCAACACAACATTCAAGTATTCATGATTGTAAGTCTGTCCACGCACATGCGTTAATAATTAGTGGTGGGTGATGTATTGTATTGCTAATTGGCCCTCTTGCTCTGCGAGTCAGCAGGTGCATTTCCAAAAAATGTCTTACTTGACATTTCTCGCCGTTTCTCGGCATGCATGCGATGTACATTTTAGGAAAAGCGGAAACATCTGAGAGAAGTAGTGAAAGAGTGAAAGTAATGCTGCTTTGTTTGATAACGAAGCTTCTGAGCTTTCATTTAAAAGTGATTGCTTGGATTTACCAGATACGGTTGGGAACGTCACCCTGACATCTGGCAGCAAATTTAATTATAATTATGATGATGATGATGGAGCTGCAGCAGGGTTTGATGAAATACTGCCCTACTGTTTGTAGCCAGTGGTTCAGCAGTGGGCCACTGACCTGGAGGCTGCAGCTGTTGGGGATGATTGTGGGGGAAATGCAAAATGGTGAGAAATCACTGATAATTAATTTTGTATAACTGTACTGTCTAGATCTGCACTAACAGCAGATGCGGACAAAATGATTAGCCCCCTGTGAAAGTTAATGTCATCGCAGGTCTTCCAAAATTTCCCAAGTGATTATTTATTTATTTTTATTTTGTAAACACAGCAAGGAAATTTCAACCCATTTATAAAGTTTTATTTTGGATGCTTACAGAAACATTATTTCACAAAGAGCAAAAACCTTGAGGGTCAAAATTAATAATTATTTTCATACTGCATATACATCGGAAGATAAGACTCAGTTATACCTTGATTTTACAAGCTTTGATTGTGTCAATTGGGACCTCTTTGATGGGGTAGACCTGGATATTATTCTCTGGCTGCCAATTGTGCATGATCTGTGCGTGACGACTTCTTTGATGGTGTGGACATATTTAATCTTGGAAATCATTCTAGAAGTGGGTGAGTGCCCTGTTCAGTTTTTTTCCTTTTCATATTGTGTTCTCCTCAGTGTAGCTGGTAGGCTTTAATTTTACTTTGAAAGAGTCTGTGTACGGAGTCTGTTCTGTGTACCAGAGCAGCACTGTTTTAACCTCGTTATAGCGCCCACTGTGAATGTCCACATGGAACTCTCTACTGTGTTTCAGGCTGCCTGATCACATAGATGTATTTCTTAGATTTTTCAGTTATATCAGTGACAACACTTATAAGTGTGCACAAAGGTGAGCCTCTAGCAGAGACTGTCTTTAATCTGTGGCTCAATTCTCAACGTTAGCAGCTACAGGGGAGGTGATGGTCTAGTGGTTAAGGCGTTGGGCTTGAGACCAGAAGATCCTCTGTTCAAGTCCCAGCCTGACTGGAAAATCACTAAGGGCCTTTGGGCAAGGTCTTTAATCCCCTATTGCTCCCGTTGTGCAGTGAGCACCTTGTATGGCAGCACCCTCACATCAGGGTGAATGTGAGCCATTATTTGTAAAGCACTTTGTGTATCTGATGCAGATGGAAAAGCGCTATATAAATGCAGTCCATTTACCATTTACATTCCATTCAACAGCGTGCTGAGACATTTCCTCAAAGGTACATAAATGCTGTTAGAAACATTCCAAGAAGTGAGTACTCACGAGTACTTTGTTTTCGTCAGTCTCTGTAGCTGTTTGTTGTGAATGCTGCATAGCTTGAGACCGGTCACGGAACTGCACGAAGTATTCCCGTTGTATCGTCAGATGGTCACTAACAGCTTAAATCTAAGTTATGATTTCTGTGCAACAAGTTCTTCAAAACATTTGGAAAAACTTTGAAATTAGAAAATACACAAAAAACAAATTGGCAGAAACAGGGGTCAGTGCCTGTAACAGAAATGTAAGAAACTGGCATATTTTAATGTAAGGCCACAGGAAAACCAGCGCCAAGACATAAATAGAAGAACACAAGGTTACGTCTGGCTAAAGAGATCAGCCATGGAGGGTGGGTGATTGGGTGATAAAGCACAAATCTGCATCAGTCTGGGAAATGACACTGGATCTACAGTCTGGTGCCATTCTAATGGAACATACGTAAAATGTGAGTCCCTGAGGTAAACTCAGATTCCCCCATATGAGGTTAAATGTCAGGTAAATGACCTGGGGAGATGGCAATCATTACCTTAACAGTCAGTCTACAGCAATGCAACTTCAGACAACATTTCTCATCCCGTCAAGTGAAAGTTGGCCTGGCGATTAAGTCGTGTGTTGCCAAGAGTGCTAAAGCTTGTCGGCTCAGTCACATGGCCAGCAACCTGTTCAATGTGGCTGTAAATTAAAAAAAAAAAGTGTATCTATGACAAAGCTCCATCCTACAAAGATGATCTGTCAACTGCTGTTCAAGAATGTGGAACCAACATGATGGAAAATATTCTTTTTCCTCCATGAAGTCCTTGCATTAAAGAACAGTCACCGCAATTCCCCCCCCAAAGTTTTTTTTTTTTTCTCAATTGCCACAATATTGAGTTATTCCATCCGTTTTCTCTTGTCACTTTTCCTGGAAGGAAACCTGCCATTAATTCCAGTAATTAGATTTTGTTAGTTTCACATACGAGGTCTGTGAGAGAAGTATCCGACCTTTTTATTTTATGCAAAAAATATATGGATTTGATTCATATGTTTTTACGTCAGCCAAGCTTGAACCTTCGTGCGCATGCGTGAGTTTTTCCACGCCTGTCGGTTGCGTCATTCGCCTGTGGGCAGGCTTTGAGTGAGCACTGGTCCACCCCTCTCGTCGTTGTTTCGTTGCGAGGAAATGGCGGAATGATTTGGGCTTTTTTTCCATCAGAATTTTTTCAGAAACTGTTAGAGACAGGCAGCTGGAAACCATTTGAAAAATTTATCTGGCTTTCGGTGAAAATTTTACAGGCTTCACAGAGAATAAGGAGTGTTACTACAGCTTTAAGGACGGCCCACAATGGCGCACGGTGCGCGTGCTCCGAGCCGCCATCGAGAGGCAGAAACCACCACATCGTTTCTAAACAGATGGCTGTGTGGAGCCGGGACCGTCGTGTGCAATTTCTCTGGTTATCACAAGAGCTGGACATCAGCCATTTTCTGGCAGATTTCACTTTTAACAAGAGATTTTGTCATGGAAAGCCGCGCAGAGGCTTCACACGTCAAAACAGATTCGCTGATGGAGCGAGACAAAGAACACCTCCGTTTTGGAGTGCCCAGCTCTCCACAATTTCTCTTATACTCACTCGACTGGTAAGCCACTGAAAGCCGAGATAGGCATGTCCCAACTTGTCCTCTAACACTCGAAATTCATATTCAATTTTATTCAATTTAGCTTTGCAAAGGGACTATATGACCCATTCAGAAATACTTTCATTATAACTTTTACACTTTAATTTATATTGTGATATATACTGTTACCGTGAAAAGATTCAATTTATATTGTGATATGAATTTTAAGTCATTTCGCCCAGTCCTACCTGTAGCCATGACCACTTGGGATCTGCCTGTCATCATACCTGTACCCTTGTCTGACGTTAAAATGCTTCTGTATGTCTCCCTCTGGAGGCTTGGACCCGTTGAAAGGGCTGCAGCCTAGAAACTAAGATGTTACAAGCAGTTAGTGGGAAACATTTGTAACGCACTTGAACAAAATCCTCCAGCTGCCCCTGAATAGTGCACGATGGAAAGATTTGACACATTGCAAACTTTGAACTGAGGAAATCTGAGGTCAGCTAGTGAAAGAATTATGACTTTAGTGATTTGTTTTTAATCATGAAATAGGTGTTTAGCTCCAGAAGAGTTCCTCTGTCACATGCATAAAACATTTTCAGACGCTGTGTGTCGGGATGGAGGAAGGATGTTTCTCCTCTGCTGATTCATCAGTATCAACTCCACGTGCCTGTGAAGCTAGTTGACACAATATTTTGCTGGTCCCATTTCTGCCTGAAGGACTGACGAAACCTGGTGCCTCTGTTGAATTGTCCTCATTCTCAAGGTCTCAAAAGATAGTGGAATCTGTAATGTTTGTCAGGGCGAATATGGCCTTGTTTGATCTTTGGGTGGAGAAAAACGCAGTCAAATTCCTGCGCTGTTCAGCTTCCTCTGTCCCGTGATCCTTTGTGACATGCGAACATCTCAGCTGTGTTCTTGTTCTTGCAACCACAGTCCCAGATGTTGTTTTTATTATTATTATTTTTTTCTTTGCATCATTTCAGTGAAGTGTGTTGAAGAGACTCGATATGAAGTCATTTGTGACAATGATTTGCGTTCAATTGAGGATAAAATATTATGCACAGTTTTGCAGGGTTTCTGCCTTTCCAGATTTGAATTGCTTATTCATGCAGAAGAGGAGGAAGGAACAGGAGATAATGAGCTTGCAGGTTTTTGGGGGTGTTTTTTTGCTTTGTGATCACAGCTGTTTTTAGGTGAACGTTCAGTGACAAATTCTCATTATTTGACCTGCAAACAAGCCTGAAGGGCTCATTTAAGCAAATCCCAGACCTATACTCTGTTAGCAATGTTTATTTTCATTTCATAATGGCTCAGCTCTTGCTCCATTCTAGTAATGTGTAACCAATTAAGTGGTATTTACCATATTTTTCCAGTATGTCATTTTGGGAGGTCCTGCAACTTGCATGCTGAAAAATTGCGCATTCCTTATTAATAATTAATTAATGAGTACTCGTATCGAACTTTCTCAGGAATCAAAGCACTAAACAAAAATAACTCTGTAATGAAAGAATGAATGAATGAATGCCAATAACAATAAGGTACATTACAACAATGCACCAAGACCCCAACTTAAAAAGCTGATAATACAAAAAAGTGGCTTACTCTCGGGTGTGATTTACATACAAGGGTATTTTATTCCTGATGGCCTGAAGGGGATTATGTTGTGGCAACTTTCCATCTGTCTGTCTCTCTCAAAAAGGGTATAAGCTTTCTGAAATCAATTCCTCTCACACATAGGAATTTTGTGAAACTTGGTACAAATCCTTCTTATATGCTGGTAATGCGCATATTTTTTATATTGTTCCATTTGGGCTCATTTTACCAGAGTTATGGCCCTCAACTAATAAAGCTACTCTGTTAGTTTCATGAGTTGTTGCCTAAATTCTGAATTCTCTCATTTTTAGGAGGAATTTTGGGAAAATTGGTACATTTTCCTTGAAATGTTATCAGAATGAAGTCAGTACTTGCACAAAAGCAGAATTTGCCAGCAGGGATATTGTGCTCTCAGCGCACTCTTGTTTGTTTTCGTGTGTGTGTATATATATATATATATATATAAAAGTACGTCCCTTCGGCTGCTCCCTTGTTTGCACTCTGGGTCGCCACAGCAAATCCAAGGTGTATCTGCATGTTGAATTGGCACAGGTTTTACGCCGGATGCCCTTCCCGATGCAACTCCACATTACATGGAGAAAAGTGGCAGGGGTGGGATTTGAACCCGGAACCTTCTGCACTGAAACCAAGCGCATTAACCACTTGGCCACCACCCCTGCTTCGTGTATATATATATATAATATGTATATATGTATATGTGTGTGTGTATATATATATATATATATACAGTTGAGCTCAAACGTTTACATACAGTGGCGGATTTTTGTTTTTTTGACCATTTTTCAGAGAATATGAATAATAACACAAAAACTTTTTTTCACTCACAGTTAGTGGTTGGGTGAAACCATTTATTGTCAAACAACCAGGTTTACTCTTTTTAAATCATAATGAAAACACAAACTACCCAAATGACCCTGATCAAAAGTTTACATACCCCCGTTCTTAATACCATGTATTGCCCCCTTTAACATCAATGACAGCTTGGAGTCTTTTGTGGTAGTTGTGGACGAGGCTCTCATTTTGTATCACCAGTTATCCATCTTCATGATGAAGTCATATAGAGGAGGATTTTCTTAAAAAGAAGACCTGAAAGTTTAGCTACAAATTGTCAGAAAGTACATCTGCGATACAAACCTGGATTTGATCTGTTTTGGTGAAAGAAAATCCTTCTCTGCTCTTCTCCACTAATAAGCTAAGAGTAGTGATGCAAAATGCAAAGCTTGCACTGTGCACAATTTTTCCAATCACAGCCACATAAGCCCATAACTTCTCCTGGGTTGTCTGGGTGTCTTGGTGGCTTTCCTTACTCTTCTCCTTGCACAGTCACTCAGTTTTTGAGAACTGTCTACTCCATGCAGATTTACCATAAAGTGCCATACTGGTTGTATTTCTTTGTAATTAATGTAAATAAAGTCCGAAACATATTCTGTGGCAGCTTTACCATCAGAGAGCCTCGTCCAAAACTACCACAAGAGACTCCAAGCTGTCAGTGATGTTAAAGGGGGCAATACACAGTATTAAGAACAGGGGTATGTAAACTGTGTGTGTGTGTGTGTGTGTGTGTGTATATATGTATATGTGTGTATGTATGTATTAGGGCTGACACTATTAGTCAACTATCAAAATCGTCTGCAACTAATTTAATAATCGTCATTTTTTTAGCTTTGTTTCTCTCTCAAAACCGCCGCTGTACCTTCCACTGCTTTTCTCTTTTTTTGTGTGTGTGTGTATGTAAATTGTTCTCTGCTCTGCTTCACAATGAGGCTGTGAGTGGTGATGCAACAGATAAAAGGTGCACTATGCACAATTTCTCCAATCACAGCCACTGGAGCCTGTCACTTCTTCAGAGTCATCTTGGGTGCTTTGGTGGCTTCCCTCACTAGTCTCCTTCTTGCATGGTCAGTTTTTGCAAACTGCCTCCTCCTCCTATCTGTCCCCTGACATGAATCAACAAAACTGTGTGTAAAAGAGATGATCTACTGAAAATCCATCAAAGAATACTCCTAGCTGTTTCCAGATTAGACTTAGTCATTGGTTTTTTTTTTTTTGTTTCAGTTGATGAAAATGTTGACAAATATCTGGACATAAAAAAAATCAACAAAATTGGTTTGTTTGTATTTATTTCTGATATTTTAAATTGTGTATATGAAATTTAGGGGTACCATTATGTCTCACCATGACCGTACGACCATAGCAATAACTTTTGTTATGTGTCTGAATAGAGAGCTGTTCCCCAAGAGAATGATGACTATATAAAGAAAATTAGGCATTGATAGGTGGAAGCCACTCTGCCATAACATCCATACCCATTTTGTAAATTGGTGGTCATTATGACAGTGGGTATAAGTATTCTTATTTTCCAAAGCACAGTTTGCTTGTTCCTGAAATACTCCTTTCTCTATTTATTATTACTGAGACTGGGGACTGTGGTACTAGAGTATATTCCTGCCATGGGAAGGGATATCTTTGTAGAGAAATTACTGGCTGGTCGTGTATGGGGAAAGGATGGCCAATCAATTGTCCTGAATACATTTGGTGCTGAACTTGTGACTGCTACTGTTGCTCGAGTGCTGCAGAAAACGGAATGTCCTGGGACACTTTGCATTCCCATCTGTGCATTAAGAAGAACTTTTGTGATTAAATGCTCCGCTAGCGTGCGAGTCTTGGCATCCAACTTTTTCAGTGACTCGCTGACGTACTGGCTGAAGTAATCCGTTTGGTCAGGTTTCTCCTGTTGTCTGCTCTGTATAGAACTACAGTTGTTTTATGACGTGTACTTCTTCCTCATTGAGATCCATTCTCGATGGCTGACACCTGTTCTTTGGCAGTAATTTGATTAAACATGTGGTTGAAGATGATGCCATATCCATAGTACAGTTGTCATCTTCATCACCTCCTTCAGTGTCGATGCCCAAACCATCATCATCATTCCAGCCCAGAAAAAGTTTGCTCTCTGGAGTTGGTGATTGTCTGAAAAGAAAAGAGGAAAAAAGTCACCCGTTGTGGGTGAATAACTTACAATATTTTTGTTTCAGACTCCACCCTTGCCAGTAGACTGGCAAGCCATAGCCAATGTCTCTGAGAAAAAGGAGAATTATCCCTGCTGTATTGGCGCTTTGGATGGCAAGCATGTGGCAGTTAAACAACCTGCTGGCAGTGGATCACAGTTCTTCAACTACAAACACTTTTTCAGTGTCCTACTGTTAGGCCTGGTAGATGCGAACTATCGGTTCTTCTGTGTATGTGGATGTAGGGGCATCAGGCCTTGCTGGTGATGTTGGTATATTTGCACAGTCAACTCTCAAGGAAGTATTAACAAAAAACAAATTGCATTTGCCAGGCCTTGTTTCCAAGGCAGGTATCTCTGAAAAAGTCCCCTGCCATATCGTAGGCGATGATGCATTTCCACTCTCAGAGAGAATCATGAAGCCATATCTGCAACGGCATTTGAACAACCCCAAGAGAATTTTGGGGGGAGGTGATGGTCTAGTGGTTAAGGCATTGGGCTTGAGACCAGAAGATCCTCGGTTCAAATCCCAGCCTGATTGGAAAATCATAAGGGCCATTCGGCAAGGTCTTTAATCCCCTATTGCTCCCGGTGTGTAGTGAGAGCCTTGTATGGCAGCACCCTGACATTGGGGTGAATGTGAGGCATTAATTGTAAAGCGATTTGAGCATCTGATGCAGATGGAAAAGCGCTATATAAATGCAGTCCATTTCATTTTTAACTAGAAACACTCGGAGAGTGCAAAATTCAGCCAAGGCCATGGGGTCACTGATGCCATAACATCTACACGCTGTGGAATCATTGAACCTAAAAAAGTCTAACAATGATGTTTGCTAGTAAAAAAAAAGTTTCATCTGCTATGACTGGATAGCATGTATCCTTAGCGCTTGGCATCACAGTTTATTGCAACTTGCACCTTTCCCAGAAGCTACTGTCATCTGAGCACTGATATTGATACTGCATGTGCTTATAGACAAAAACAAATAAGAGACAAAATTCAATTTATTATTCAACTAAACTGCAAATATATGAATTTTTTAACATTTATGAAACACTTCTCTAAATAAATAACAGTAAATTCTGAAAAAGAACTATTTTTTAAGTGTTGCATGTGCTACACAAGGCCATAGGGTCACTGACCCTAAAGAGATCCCCTCCTTAGCACAGTGATCTATTCAACGATTCAGTGTTACAACCAAAACTATGATACATACACTTTTCTTTCCTTTATATTTGACATCCTTGACCATGAAACATACCACTAGAACTTGGAATCACTTTTATGTCTTTATTAGTTCAAAAGTTATTGTATAAAAACAATTTTTCGGTAATGGCGGTTTTCTGCTGGATCTAGCTCCATAACATTTGAAGCTACATCAAATCTGATGACACCTTACTGAATCAGTACAGACTCAGCTACAATTTGGTGTTAGTTGTGCATCTCTAGCTTCATTTGTCACCTCACACTGACACATTTTCTATTTTCCCTATATTTTTGCATATTCTGGATCACCAGATCTGGAATCCGGATCCGATCATCACCAAACTTTGTTGTTTGATAGACTATATTACACCCTAATTTTTTTCAAGCCTTTCTGCCTTGTTTTTGTGGAGTTAGAAACTAGAATGTCAAAATTCCCCCATCCCGCAATGGTGAAGAATCCTTAAAAAATTCCTGGATCCGGATCGTGATCTGGATCACCACTAAAATTTAATCACTTGTTCCTCTTGTCATTTCCAACCACTCCACAAAATTTCATCAAAATCTGTTCAAAACTTTTTGAGTTATCCTGCTGACAGACAGACAGACAGACAAACTCAACCGAAAACATAACCTCCTTGGTGGAGGTAATAAATAATAGTAAATTCTGAAATAGAACTATTTTTTAAGTGTTGCATGTGCTACACAAGGCCATAGGGTCACTGACCCTAAAGAGATTCCCTCCTTGGCACAGTGATCTATTCAGCAATTCAGTGTTACAACCAAAACTATGATACATACACTTTTCTTTCCTTTATATTTGACATCCTTGACCATGAAAACATAGCACTAGAACTTGGAATCGCTTTTATGTCTTTATTAGTTCAAAAGTTATTGTATAAATATCAAATCTGATGACACCTTACTGAATCAGTACAGATTCAGCTACAATTTGGTGTTAGTTGTGCATCTCTAGCTTCATTTGTCACCTCACACTGACAGATTTTCTATTTTCCCTATATTTTTGCATATTCTGGATCACCAGATCCGGAATCCGGATCCGATCATCACCAAACTTTGTTGTTTGATAGAACATTTGACTATGTTACACCCTAATTTTTTTCAAGCCTTTCTGCCTTGTTTTTGTGGAGTTAGAAACTACACTCAACAAAAATATAAACGCAACACTTTTGGTTTTGCTCCCATTTTGTATGAGATGAACTCAAAGATCTAAAACTTTTTCCACATACACAATATCACCATTTCCATCAAATATTGTTCACAAACCAGTCTAAATCTGTGATAGTGAGCACTTCTCCTTTGCTGAGATAATCCATCCCACCTCACAGGTGTGCCATATCAAGATGCTGATTAGACACCATGATTAGTGCACAGGTGTGCCTTAGACTGCCCACAATAAAAGGCCACTCTGAAAGGTGCAGTTTTATCACACAGCACAATGCCACAGATGTCGCAAGATTTGAGGGAGCGTGCAATTGGCATGCTGACAGCAGGAATGTCAATCAGAGCTGTTGCTCGTGTATTGAATGTTCATTTCTCTACCATAAGCCGTCTCCAAAGGTGTTTCAGAGAATTTGGCAGTACATCCAACCAGCCTCACAACCACAGACCACGTGTAACCACACCAGCCCAGGACCTCCACATCCAGCATGTTCACCTCCAAGATCGTCTGAGACCAGCCACTCGGACAGCTGCTGAAACAATCGGTTTGCATAACCAAAGAATTTCTGCACAAACTGTCAGAAACCGTCTCAGGGAAGCTCATCTGCATGCTCGTCGTCCTCATCGGGGTCTCGACCTGACTCCAGTTCATCGTCGTAACCGACTTGAGTGGGCAAATGCTCACATTCGCTGGCGTTTGGCATGTTGGAGAGGTGTTCTCTTCACGGATGAATCCCGGTTCACACTGTTCAGGGCAGATGGCAGACAGCGTGTGTGGCGTCGTGTGGGTGAGCGGTTTTCTGATGTCAATGTTGTGGATCGAGTGGCCCGTGGTGGCGGTGGGGTTATGGTATGGGCAGGCGTCTGTTATGGACGAAGAACACAGGTGCATTTTATTGATGGCATTTTGAATGCACAGAGATACCGTGACGAGATCCTGAGGCCCATTGTTGTGCCATACATCCAAGAACATCACCTCATGTTGCAGCAGGATAATGCACGGCCCCATGTTGCAAGGATCTGTACACAATTCTTGGAAGCTGAAAATGTCCCAGTTCTTGCATGGCCGGCATACTCACCGAACATGTCACCCATTGAGCATGTTTGGGATGCTCTGGACCGGTGTATACGACAGCGTGTACCAGTTCCTGCCAATGTCCAGCAACTTCGCACAGCCATTGAAGAGGAGTGGACCAACATTCCACAGGCCACAATTGACAACCTGATCAACTCTATGCGAAGGAGATGTGTTGCACTGCATGAGGCAAATGGTGGCCACACCAGATACTGACTGGTATCCCCCCCCCAATAAAACAAAACTGCACCTTTCAGAGTGGCCTTTTATTGTGGACAGTCTAAGGCACACCTGTGCACTAATCATGGTGTCTAATCAGCATCTTGATATGGCACACCTGTGAGGTGGGATGGATTATCTCAGCAAAGGAGAAGTGCTCACTATCACAGATTTAGACTGGTTTGTGAACAATATTTGAGGGAAATGGTGATATTGTGTATGTGGAAAAAGTTTTAGATCTTTGAGTTCATCTCATACAAAACGGGAGCAAAACCAAAAGTGTTGCGTTTATATTTTTGTTGAGTGTAGAATGTCAAAATTCCCCCATCCCGCAATGGTGAAGAATCCTTTAAAAAATTCCTGGATCCGGGTCGTGATCCGGATCACCACTAAAATTTAATCACTTGTTCATCTTGTCATTTCCAACCACTCCACAAAATTTCATCAAAATCCGTTCAAAACCTTTTGAGTTATCCTGCTGACAGACAGACAGACAGACTCGACCGAAAACATAACGTCCTTGGCGGGGGTAATTATCGTTTGTCTAGGGCGCAGCGTGTTGTTCAAAATGCATTTGGTATATTGGCCACTCGTTTTCAGCTAGATCCAGATAAAGCTGTCCATCTCATTTTGGCCTCATTGTGTCTCCACAATTACTTAGTACAGTGGTGTCCAAAGACATTCCAGAAAGGGCCCAGAGGGTGCATGTTTTCTTTGCAGCCACTGACTCCAGCAGGTAATTTTACTGAGAAACTCATCCCATCTGCTCAAAGTGAAATCACCTGCTGGAGTCAGTGATTGCAAAGAAAACCTGCACCCTCTGGGCCCTTTCTGGAATGTCTTTGGACACCACTGACTTCGTGGAGAAAACGAGCACAGCTACATCAGTAGGGTTGGGTATCGAGAACCGGTTCTTTTCGGGTATCGTTAAGAAATGATTTGATCCACTGATATCAATAGCCTTTTTGCTTAAAGATTCCCTCATTGGTCCTTCAGAGCGGCTGTTGTTTTTGAGGGTGTTTGTTGTGCATCTCTAGCTTCATTTGTCACCTTACACTGACACATTTTCTATTTTCCCTATATTTTTGCATATTCTGGATCACCAGATCCGGAATCCGGATCCGATCATCACCAAACTTTGTTGTTTGATAGAACATTTGACTATGTTACACCCTAATTTTTTTCAAGCCTTTCTGCCTTGTTTTTGTGGAGTTAGAAACTAGAATGTCAAAATTCCCCCATCCCGCAATGGTGAAGAATCCTTTAAAAAATTCCTGGATCCGGGTCGTGATCCGGATCACCACTAAAATTTAGTCACTTGTTCATCTTGTCATTTCCAACCACTCCACAAAATTTCATCAAAATCCGTTCAAAACCTTTTGAGTTATCCTGCTGACAGACAGACAGACAGACAAACAAACTCGACCGAAAACATAACGTCCTTGGCGGGGGTAATTATCGTTTGTCTAGGGCGCAGCGTGTTGTTCAAAATGCATTTGGTATATTGGCCACTCGTTTTCAGCTAGATCCAGATAAAGCTGTCCATCTCATTTTGGCCTCATTGTGTCTCCACAATTACTTAGTGCAGTGGTGTCCAAAGACATTCCAGAAAGGGCCCAGAGGGTGCATGTTTTCTTTGCAGCCACTGACTCCAGCAGGTAATTTTACTGAGAAACTCATCCCATCTGCTCAAAGTGAAATCACCTGCTGGAGTCAGTGGTTGCAAAGAAAACCTGCACCCTCTGGGCCCTTTCTGGAATGTCTTTGGACACCACTGACTTCGTGGAGAAAACGAGCACAGCTACATCAGTAGGGTTGGGTATCGAGAACCGGTTATTTTCAGGTATCGTTAAGAAATGATTTGATCCACTGATATCAATAGCTTTTTTGCTTAAAGATTCCCTTATTGGTCCTTCAGAGCGGCCGTTGTTTTTGAGGGTGTTTGTCGGGAAAATGATCATTTCTCTACATTGATTACAGACCCACTGCAGGGTCTGTAACTAGTTTCTGCAGCATGACTCTGCTTTGAACCTTGAACCAAGGAAGCAGCGGATTGAAGCACTGCTTTGTTGGTTCATTGCTTCACTCCTCTTCAGAAGCAGCAACTCCGCTTCTTAACCCCTCTCAAAACCATTAAAATATGTCAATTGTGCGTCACTTTTGTGCGGATTAAAGTGACTAACTGGGACTCCTGTCTTGTTGCGAGAAAAACGAGAATCGTCCTCTGTTCCGTTGCTCCAAACGCTGCACCGCTTTTTGCTGAGTTGAGTCTGGTCGGAATTAATAACATCAAAGCGAATCACCCTTTAAATCAAATGACACCTCTTTCCAAATGTTGTAATACAAATAATAAACTGCAATCGATCAAAAATGTTTTTATCGTCCCAAAATGAGATGTCCTGCGCTGACATGCAGCTGCCCAAGACTGTATGGCTGCAGACCTGCAGACTCCAGCAGCCGTCTGAGTTCAGCTCAGATGTATGGAGAGACTTTCATGCCATTAATGTCTGAACGGAAATGCTTTTGACAAAAACCACAGATTTTGTTTATTTCTATTTATGTCCAGAGATCAAGGATCCACTGACCATTTTCATATTTATCTACTTTAAGACTCAGTAAAATGTTTCTTGACATAAAAACCTGTAAAGCCTGCTTGTAGCACACAGAAAATTTACAGGAGGTATCAATTAGGGAATTGATAAGGAATCGGATTGATAAGTGGAATTGAATGAATGAATGAATGAATGAATGAAAACTGTTTATTTCGAACATTTGATACAACAACAATTACAAGATAGATCAGTAAAGACAACAACAAAAAAGTTCCTACTGTGTACCCAACATGTCCGAAAAGGGGTAGGGTGAAGCATCAGCTTATTTATCCCTACCCCTTCTTCCCCACAACCAGTAATACCCTTTGCCACATATACACATAGATTCCTACACACCTAAACCGATATCAATATATATATATATATACACATATATATACACATACACATACATATACACATCAACATACATACACATATACATACACATATATACACATATACATATATACACATATATATACACAAACATAAATATACACCTACACATACCTACTTACATACAAAATACTATATATTTACAAGCCGAAGCAAAAAACAAAAACA
This sequence comes from Thalassophryne amazonica, assembly GCF_902500255.1. Lineage (NCBI taxonomy): Eukaryota > Metazoa > Chordata > Actinopteri > Batrachoidiformes > Batrachoididae > Thalassophryne > Thalassophryne amazonica. The sequence goes on along the minus strand of NC_047103.1, from coordinate 23,079,273 downwards.
CCCTAACCCTCATTACCCTTCCTCCTCCCTATACCCAGAAAAAAACATATTTTTGTACCGCTGTTTGAACTGGTTCATGCTTGGACATTGCTTGAGCCCCACTCCCAATCTGTTCCACATCCTCACCCCACAGACAGAAATACAGAAACCTTTTAATGTTGTTCGTGCCCACTGATGCTTTAAATTAAATTTCCCCCTCAGACTGTAATCCCCTGATCTGTTAAAAAACATATTTTTAATATTTGCTGGAAGTAAATTGTTTATTGCTTTATACACAATTTGTACTGTTTGAAAATGAACCAAGTCTGTGAATTTTAAGAATTTGGATTGTAAAAATAGTGGATTTGTATGATCTCTATAGCCAGTATTATGAATAATTCTTATAGCTCTTTTCTGCATTACTGATAGTGATTGTGTTGTACCTTTATAAGTATTACCCCATACCTCTGCACAGTACTGTAAATATGGTAAAACCAGTGAGCAGTAAAGAATGCGGAGTGAGTTGTGGTCCAGAATATGTTTCGCTTTGTTTAGAACTGAAATGCTTCTTGACAGTTTACTTTGTATATGTTTTATATGAGTCTTCCAGTTTATCTTATCATCTATTATCACCCCCAGAAACTTATTTTCATGTACCCTTTCAATATCTACCCCCTCGACTTGTAACTGAACCTGTATGTCTGTATTACAATAGCCAAATAACATGTATTTTGTTTTACTTAAGTTTAATGATAATTTATTTCTGTCAAACCATATTTTCAATTTTCCCATTTCTATACTGATCCTCCTCAGTAACTCCTGCAAATCCCCCCCTGAACAAAAAATGCTTGTGTCATCTGCAAATAATACTAATTTTAATATTTTGGAAACATTGACAATATCATTTATATAAATTAGAAACAGTTTTGGACCCAATACTGACCCCTGTGGGACGCCACAAGCATTGTCCAAGCATGATGACGTATATTCCCCCAACTTCACAAACTGTTTTCTGTTACTTAAGTAGCTTCTCACCCAGTGCAACACCAACCCCCTAATCCCATACTGTTCAAGTTTATTGATTAATATGTCATGATTAATTGTATCAAAAGCCTTTTTAAGGTCTATAAATATTCCAACTGAATGTAATTTGTGGTCTATGGCATTTGTAATCTCCTCAACTGATTCTATTAATGCAAGTGATGTTGAACTATGTGCTCTGAATCCATATTGACTATCAGTAAGTAATTTATGTTTATTTATGAATTTGTCTAATCTATTATTGAATAACTTTTCTAATAATTTGGAAAATTGTGGAAGCAAAGAAACAGGTCTATAATTTGTGAAGTGGTGTCTATCCCCAGTCTTATACAGCGGCACAACCTTAGCTATTTTCATTGGATTGGGAAATTTACCGGTTTGAAATGATAAATTACAGATGTATGTTAATGGTTCTACAATCCATTCAATGACCTGTTTTACCACCACCATATCAATTTCATTTAAATCGGTAGATGTTTTATATTTACAATTATTCACAATGTCTATAATTTCATTTCCATCCACTGCTGTGAGGAACATTGAACAGGGATTTCTTTCTGAGATTATTATCCCAATCCTCAGGTTGGGAATCGGGAATTTTTTCTGCCAAGCTTGGTCCAATATTTACAAAAAAATTATTAAAACCGTTGACTACCTCATCCTTATTTTCCTTCTTGACATTATTATCAATGAAATACTGAGGGTAACTCTGTTTTTTATTACCATTTTTGATAATGCTATTTAATATATCCCATATTCCTTTAATATTGTTTTTGTTATTATATAATATGTTACTATAATATTCCTTCCTACATACCCGTATAATATTAGTTAATCTATTTTTGTATTTCTTATATCTATTTTCTGCCTCTTTAGTCTTTAGTTTTATGAATTCTCTATACAGTGTATTTTTCTTATTACATGCATTTCGTATCCCTTTCGTCATCCATGGTCGAGCTTGGATTTTTTGTTTTCTGTAGTCTTGTTTAATTGGACAATTTTTATCATATAATGATGTAAATATTTGTAAAAAAGTTTCATATGCACTATCAACATCACTTTCACTGTATACCTTTTCCCAGTTTTGCTCCTGTAAATCCTTCTTTAGTGTGTTCATGTTTTCCTCTGTCCGCACTCGCCTGTATTTATTGATAATGGTATCGATAAAATCTTATCCATACCTATCCCTGTACATCAGTGGATGACACAGACGACCACACTGTTGTCCCCGGGGCCTGGCGGATGGATATAGAGTTGACTGTTCTGGATCCTAACCACAGCAGGAACGCAGCTCACACTGCAAAAACACTCTTACAATCTGATTACTTCACGTCTGAACCAGCTTCAGTTCCCTGGCAGGATAACATGATGGTGCCATCTCAAAATTCAGCACCAGAACCTGTAAATCAGCAGGTTACATTGAGTTTTATTAACACATCATCAGTAGAATTGTGAACAGTGGAAAAGTATTTCAGTAGGAGAATTAAATTCGGAGCATGGTAAAAGGCATGTATGCTTTTCTCTGAAGGGTCTCTACTTTTATTTATTTATTTATTTATTACGTGAGTTGGAAATGTTACACCATATGATATTGCAGGAATGTAAATGAGGCTCACATAAACTTTTATACATGGGCACAATATGTCTCAACACAGAAAACAAAGCATATTTAAACAGGTTTTTTTTTTTTAAGTTAGATCATCACTGACATTTGAAATTAAATTCTGGCACTGGCACGGTCTCTGGGCTTTTGCGTAACAGCTCCTCAGCTGCCTTATCTTCCTCTTCTCCCAGTCATTTGGAACAGAAAATTAATTTCTTATATACAATTACATTTTTGTGTGTCTTACCAATGTATAGACATTGATCCAGACATTTTAAGATTACACCATGGTGAAAAATTACAGCAATAGTAAATATTAGTGATTCACTGGTTATAGAGCAAACTAAAAATTTGGATCCTTCAATGGAGAAAAGGATATATTTGTCAAATCAATGGAACTACTGTATGCTGTACAGCCTCTTTGTGATCTTTTTATATAAAACAAAATTTAAGGGGCGTTCATAAATGCACAATTGATATGACAATATCTATAAAGTAAGTCCCTTCGGCTGCTCCCTTGTTTGCACAGCAAATCCAAGGTGGATCTGCATGTTGAATTGGCACAGGTTTTATGCCGGATGCCCTTCCTGACGCAACTCCACATTACATGAAGAAATGTGGCAGGGGATTTGAACCCGGATCGTTCTGAACTGAAACCAAGCGCATTAACCACTTGGCCACCACCCCTGCTATATGACAATATCTGTATGTTTTAATTAAACTTTTTTCTTCCCTTATGTTATGGTATGACTGTGGATAACAAAATTTCTGTGGAAACCAGAACACAAAGTCGTATTGTGGCTGTCCTCTGGACAAAAGGCCGGTTAACCCTTTGACGCTGAGTGAGATGATGAGTTGGCACTCTTACCAGTGTGGTCGAAGTTCCTTGCAATTTCTTCGATTGCGAATTATCTCTTACCTTTGTCCTTAAACTCCGCAGACTAAATATCATAGAGACATGGAAATTTGGGCCAAATTTTTCCTCCAGCTGCAGTTCTGTAACCATTTCACTATGCGACACCATGTTGAAATCATGTGCCTCGGGGAACAGTCGCGATTGGTCAGCTACATGGACAGTGCAGCGCAGAGGAGGTGCGACCACCACACACACTGTTCCACTGATCTTGTGTAGCAGCAAATATCAAACACGCTAGATCCTGTCTGTGCACACTCGGTACAAAGACGTCACCCCCCACACACGGAGAGGAACTGGCTGCGCAGCCAGTTCCTCTCAGTGTGCGGCAGGTTTAAGTGCCATATGTACCTTTTTTGGCTACAGTGGTAACACAGTAGTACAGCATAGGGTGCTCCATGAAGGGGCCTGCTTCCCTGTAGATACAAAGGGCTCAGTCGAGTCTAAGCTCATGAAAACACAACCGTTTGTTGCAGGTTTGGTAAAAAACATCCCTAAATCCTACACAGTGTGGCTGTCATGTTGTCTACATGCTAACATAAACACATGATGATTTCCCAGGAAGTGAATAAATAGATGATTTGTGTTTGACTGCAGTATGAGATTTGTAGGCTTTTGTTTGGCTTCTTTGAGCCTGTGGGTGTTTTCTTCCCATTGCAGTCGAACTCTCATGAGAGTAAATGGTTATTACACGTACGCTGTGTCAGAGCTTCACAATTGCTTTGTTCTCTGAGAAAATGGCTTTGTGCAGCTGGTGAAACATGAACAGCTTTGTAAGTTTGGATTTAAAAAGGTCTGCGCCTTAACACTGTCGTAGTGGACTGCACTATGAAACAAAGGTTGTTTAACACACGTACACAGAATAATAATTTATTGTCTAGAGAATGTAAAAGTTGGATATTTTCTCTGTTCTTTTGTTTTCATGACTATGATTTTCATGCAATGCTTGTCAGAATTGTAAACGATGCCATCAGATTGCCCCTCACTGAACAGAGTTCAAAATGACACCATTTTCAACAGCCAAAGGGTTTTTCTGCATTGTTTGTTCAGAAAAGTAAAACTTTTTTATATCTGCAAAAATAATGCTGATATCAGTAAGGCTGATATATTGGACCTATTGACAAGGTTGGGTAGGATTACTTTGAAAGAATACATGTGGATTACATGTATGTATGTACATACATTTGGATTACTTGTAATCTGATTACTTTTGGATTACATTTCAAAGTAATCCTACCCGACCTTGCCTATTGATTTATAATGGAGATCCATGTCGCAGAGCTCCATTGGGGGTTTGATAAAAGTCCAGAGCAGAGAGCAGAAAGTGACACAACTTTTCTACATGACTTCTTTCCCAGGTGTAGAAAGTCTAGTATAACATTGTAATGATTTAATGTTGCCAGGATAATGTCAGATGTCTTCAGATCATTTTTTATTTGTCTGCACACATGAATGAACCCAGAGTCTCACGCATATTTTGCTGCTCAGAGATTTTGATGCCAGCCAACCACACAAACGCACTCATCTTCAACCACTTAGTCCAATTAAGGGTCGCGGGTGGCTGGAGCCTATCCCAGCAGTCATAGAGCGCAGGATGCCAGTCTGTTACAGGGCCACAAACAAACACATTCACACCCACTCGCACACCTACGGACAATTTAAAGATTCCAATCCATCTAACCTGCATGTCTTTGGATGTGGGAGGAAACCGGATCACCCAGTGGAAACCCACACAAACACGGGGAGAACATGCAAACTCCACACAGAAAGGCCACAGGCGGGGATTAAACCCATGACTTTCTCGCTGTGAGGCAACAGTGCTAACCACTAAGGCCTGGTTCACACGGCAGGATAATTAGGCCGATATCGGACCCGATCTTCCCCTTCCGACAATCTTAAGATGCCCCAACAATCGTGATGACGCTAAAGATAATCTTATCAGATATTCCTGTCATGTGTTCAAAGCGCTCTGATCTGCTTGCAAGGATGTCAGGGGCGCTCCGATCGCAAATCGGGGATATTCAACATGTTGAATTTTTTTGGCCCGATATCGCAGCGTGTGTTGTGTCCTCTGACCAAAACGAGCATGCATCCTGCTGAATGTGATGTGCAACCAATCAGAAAGCGAGGTGACGGACGTACGGAGCAAAAAATAAAATCAAAACAGCTGTTCTGACTTACCAGAAAGTCCGGTGGTCGTGCTGTCTCCACTCCTTTAAAGAACGCCTTTTCTTTTTCTTTTTGTATTGTTTTTCCTTCTGTTTTAAATAGTCCACAAAGTATCTCCATTTGTTTACTCTGAAGTCACATTTAATCTCGAGAGATTTTGCGCGATTTCCTGTCTGAGCTATGAATGTTTGTGTGTGGTGTTGTTGTCCTTACCGTGTGGCTGAACACTACACACTGTACGACCAAACCTGTTAGAGCTATGTTTTTTTTTTTTTTTTATCTTCACATGTGTGGTCTCTCAGGTTTTGGAAACCTAAAGATAATTTTAAAATCCTGTCGTATGAACCAGGCTTAAGCCACCGTGCTGCAGCCAGCCAACCATTAAAGCAAACATTAAAGTATAGTTCAGATTGTCTTTGAACATTGATGAGGGCGGTGTAGATAATCCGTGAGCGGTCTGCAGGGAATTTCTGCTCTTGATTCAGTATTGCGTCACTCCAGTCAGTTGATACATGGCTGAGATTAGATAAAGATCACCTTTATTTATCCTGAAGGTTAGTTCAATACATAATTACAGAAAATGTTAGTATTAATAGAAATCAATCAACTTAAAAAAAAAAACTAAGTACGACAAATTTATGCAGAATGACTGGTTGCACACAGTGGTGGGCACAGATCTGCTAATTAGCAAAGCTAACTTTTTTGTTAGCTGATTAGCTTTTCAACTAACTTTGAAAGCCATCAGCAGACCAATTAACTTCTGCTAAATTTAGTTCTGACAACTTTTAGACCGCTAACACATTTTTGCAGGCATAATGAATAAAGCTTAACAGTTAAAAACATTTGTAAAGCCTGAAATCATGGATTTTAGTGCCTACATGTTTTGTAGCAGACAGACAGCTATGACAGGTAGAGCTCCATCCTCTACCAGCAGAGGAGATCTGGCTACAGGAGAGAAAGGAAGACGGAGAAAAAAAGATCATTTATTGTCACATCATACAGTCCTGCACACAAATTGAAATTAACGTCACCTCTGTTGTTTTACAAAGTGAAAATATCAGCTATATGTTTTAGTTTTAAGGTAACGCACTAATTTTGAAGGTTTTAGCATTTTCAGACACGCATGCTGAAATGGATTATGGGAAAATTGGTATCCTGTCATCAGTGGTTTGTCGGTATATAGGCTAACAGACAAGTTACTGTAATGTGTGTGTTGGTTTTTACAAATAAATCTGTATTTGTAAATGTCTTTTTTTTTTTTATTTGTAAAAAAAAAAGAAAAAAAAAGGCAGTTTGAAAACTGAAAATTCTGTTAAGTGATTCAGCACTTTTATTGAATGTGTGGCAATTGGTATTCACACCACCATCTACTGGATGGCCAGTAGATGGTAATTTTCCCATAATGCATGTCTGTATGTGTGACGGTAAATGCTAAAACCTTCAAAATTAGTGCATTACTTTAAAACTAAAACGTATAGCTGATATTTTCACTTTGTAAAATGACAGAAGTGACGTTAATTTCAATAACTTGTCTGGAATTTATTTGTTTTAAAATTTTAAGTCAAAACTGTCTTTCTGTGCATGACTCCTGTGATACGCCTTCAAGTCTGTATGGGTGTGAAAATAAATGTTTTTTTCTTATTTCTCTCTTTCTGTCTTCTGTTCCCTTTCTTTCTGATCACCAGGTTTCTTTTGCTGAGAGAAGGCTGATCTGAGACAAAAGTGCTGGCTCATTGTTGTCAGTAACTGCCAGTGTACTGAAGTCAATATCACAATCACAATCACAATCTGGTCAGACCAGATTACTTCAGTCTGGTGTATCCAGCCAATCAGCAGCTGGCTGAGCACACCTGATTTGGCTCATTGTGTGCATTCAGAGCAGGGTGAAATGGACCAACCGATCCTTAATCCAGATGTGGATTCTTGAGTTCCCCACATCCCCCTCGGCTGCGCCACAAGATCATGTTTGATCTTTTCTAACAGTATCGCTGCCTCCAAAGATTACACCAGAAGTATTCCCACAGAGTGAAGATGCTCAGAGTATTCAGTAAATGGATTAATGAAAACTTTTTAAAATCTTTGTTTAGTCTTTAAAGGGGTCTGATTATAAACCGCTTCAGAGAGCTGATGGAGGTCACCAGGTCTCGTAAAAGTCCCCCAGAGACTCCAAGGTGATGGATCTTTCTGTTCTTGGTGAGTGGGTGTGTCTTGCAGCTTCAGCAGGAGTCATGATTTGGGCTTCTGTAACTCATGTCACAAAACCAAAATACATAAGTAAAGCTCCAAAACTAAAATGTGGTTCTAAGATGAGGTTTTTACATGCACAGTTAATGAATTTTGTAATTTTTTGAGGCTATTTAGTAGAAAATCAGTCGTATAAAATTGTAAAAGGTAGGTGGCTTAGTTTGACCCTTTTAAGTATGGATAATGGCTTCTTGTCAATTTGTATGACTGAAAGTTTGTGCCCTGTACTCTGTAAACTTTTGTTAATAAACCATTTTCTTCTTAAAAAAACAAAAAAAAACAAAAAAAAAACTCCCTTCTGTCTGATCATTTTTTAATAACATTTACATTTACTCTGATGGACTACCCAGCAGTAGGGAATAAGTTTCATTACACTAGAAGTCTTTCAGAAAGCGCTGTAACTAGGTTTAAGGATATGATTCCTTCTTTATGTTCTCTAATGCCATATAACAACACAGTGCAGAGTAGCTACCTAAACTCTGTAAGGGAGATAGAGTATCTCGTCAATAGTTTTACATCCTCATTGAAGACAACTTTGGATGCTGTAGCTCCTCTGAAAAAGAGAGCTTTAAATCAGAAGTGTCTGACTCCGTGGTATAACTCTCAAACTCGTAGCTTAAAGCAGATAACCCGTAAGTTGGAGAGGAAATGGCGTCTCACTAATTTAGAAGATCTTCACTTAGCCTGGAAAAAGAGTCTGTTGCTCTATAAAAAAGCCCTCCGTAAAGCTAGGACATCTTTCTACTCATCACTAATTGAAGAAAATAAGAACAACCCCAGGTTTCTTTTCAGCACTGTAGCCAGGCTGACAAAGAGTCAGAGCTCTACTGAGCTGAGTATTCCATTAACTTTAACTAGTAATGACTTCATGACTTTCTTTGCTAACAAAATTTTAACTATTAGAGAAAAAATTACTCATAACCATCCCAAAGACGTATCGTTATCTTTGGCTGCTTTCAGTGATGCCGGTATTTGGTTAGACTCTTTCTCTCCGATTGTTCTGTCTGAGTTATTTTCATTAGTTACTTCATCCAAACCATCAACATGTTTATTAGACCCCATTCCTACCAGGCTGCTCAAGGAAGCCCTACCATTATTTAATGCTTCGATCTTAAATATGATCAATCTATCTTTGTTAGTTGGCTATGTACCACAGGCTTTTAAGGTGGCAGTAATTAAACCATTACTTAAAAAGCCATCACTTGACCCAGCTATCTTAGCTAATTATAGGCCAATCTCCAACCTTCCTTTTCTCTCAAAAATTCTTGAAAGGGTAGTTGTAAAACAGCTAACTGATCATCTGCAGAGGAATGGTCTATTTGAAGAGTTTCAGTCAGGTTTTAGAATTCATCATAGTACAGAAACAGCATTAGTGAAGGTTACAAATGATCTTCTTATGGCCTCGGACAGTGGACTCATCTCTGTGCTTGTTCTGTTAGACCTCAGTGCTGCTTTTGATACTGTTGACCATAAAATTTTATTACAGAGATTAGAGCATGCCATAGGTATTAAAGGCACTGCGCTGCGGTGGTTTGAATCATATTTGTCTAATAGATTACAATTTGTTCATGTAAATGGGGAATCTTCTTCACAGACTAAAGTTAATTATGGAGTTCCACAAGGTTCTGTGCTAGGACCAATTTTATTCACTTTATATATGCTTCCCTTAGGCAGTATTATTAGACGGTATTGCTTAAATTTTCATTGTTACGCAGATGATACCCAGCTTTATCTATCCATGAAGCCAGAGGACACACACCAATTAGCTAAACTGCAGGATTGTCTTACAGACATAAAGACATGGATGACCTCTAATTTCCTGCTTTTAAACTCAGATAAAACTGAAGTTATTGTACTTGGCCCCACAAATCTTAGAAACATGGTGTCTAACCAGATCCTTACTCTGGATGGCATTACCCTGACCTCTAGTAATACTGTGAGAAATCTTGGAGTCATTTTTGATCAGGATATGTCATTCAAAGCGCATATTAAACAAATATGTAGGACTGCTTTTTTGCATTTACGCAATATCTCTAAAATCAGAAAGGTCTTGTCTCAGAGTGATGCTGAAAAACTAATTCATGCATTTATTTCCTCTAGGCTGGACTATTGTAATTCATTATTATCAGGTTGTCCTAAAAGTTCCCTAAAAAGCCTTCAGTTAATTCAAAATGCTGCAGCTAGAGTGCTGACGGGGACTAGAAGGAGAGAGCATATCTCACCCATATTGGCCTCTCTTCATTGGCTTCCTGTTAATTCTAGAATAGAATTTAAAATTCTTCTTCTTACTTATAAGGTTTTGAATAATCAGGTCCCATCTTATCTTAGGGACCTCGTAGTACCATATCACCCCAATAGAGCGCTTCGCTCTCAGACTGCAGGCTTACTTGTAGTTCCTAGGGTTTGTAAGAGTAGAATGGGAGGCAGAGCCTTCAGCTTTCAGGCTCCTCTCCTGTGGAACCAGCTCCCAATTCAGATCAGGGAGACAGACACCCTCTCTACTTTTAAGATTAGGCTTAAAACTTTCCTTTTCGCTAAAGCTTATAGTTAGGGCTGGATCAGGTGACCCTGAACCATCCCTTAGTTATGCTGCTATAGACGTAGACTGCTGGGGGGTTCCCATGATGCACTGTTTCTTTCTCTTTTTGCTCTGTATGCACCACTCTGCATTTAATCATTAGTGATCGATCTCTGCTCCCCTCCACAGCATGTCTTTTTCCTGGTTCTCTCCCTCAGCCCCAACCAGTCCCAGCAGAAGACTGCCCCTCCCTGAGCCTGGTTCTGCTGGAGGTTTCTTCCTGTTAAAAGGGAGTTTTTCCTTCCCACTGTAGCCAAGTGCTTGCTCACAGGGGGTCGTTTTGACCGTTGGGGTTTTACATCATTATTGTATGGCCTTGCCTTACAATATAAAGCGCCTTGGGGCAACTGTTTGTTGTGATTTGGCGCTATATAAAAAAAAATTGATTGATTGATTGATTGAATATATTAAAAGTTATTGGTTTAGCTTTTAGCTGTAACTTCCGCTATTTTTTGGGGGGTGGGGATTATCAGTTTAGCGTTATAAAAGTTAACTTTTCAGATTAACGGTTATCAACATAATTTGTTGGTTAGCTGTGCCCACCACTGGTTGCACATAACTCTGAATAGCTGTTTGTTATGTATTCATCAGGGGGAGGAATTATACAGACTGATTGCCACAGGTAGGAAAGACTTCTTGTGGTGCACCTCAGTGGTTTCGGTCTACGACTGAAGGTGCTCTGACAAGATGTGAGTGTGGCATACATGGGGTGAGAGGTGTTGCACAGGTTGCTGAGCAGCTTCCTCCGCATTCTCCTCTCCTGTCACCTCCACCAGAATCCAGTGCAACCCCCAGGACAGAGTCAGCCATCCTGATGAGGTTGTTGAGTCTGTTCGTGTCAGCTGCCTCCAGCCTGCTGCCCCAGCACACTACAGCATAGAAGATGACACTGGAGACCACAGAGTAATAAACATCTGCAACATATCTTTGCAGACAGTGAAGATCTGAGCCTCCTGAGGAAGAACAGTCAGCTCTGACCTTTCTTATAAATAGCATCTGTGTTTACAGTCCAGTTTGTTGTCTATGTGGATACTCAAGTACTTATAGTAGTCCCCAATGTCCTCCTCTGTTCCATTCATGGTAACTGGGTTCGGACAGGTCTTCCGTCCTTTAAAGTCCACCACCAGCTTCTTCATCTTGGATATGTTGAGTCCGCACCACTCCACAAACCTGTCCACCACACTCCTTTACTCAGCCTCCTGGTCACTGCCAATGCAGCCCACAATGGCAGAGTCATCCGAAAACTTCTGCAAGTGGCAGGACTATGACCGGAACCTGAAGTCTGAGGTACAGAGTCTGAACAGGAAGGGAGACAGGACCATCCCCTGTGGTGCCCCGTGCTGCTCTTGATGGTGTCGGATGTAATTTCCCGAAGACTCACATTCTATGGGCGGCCTGTGAGGTAGTTGGTAATTCAGGCCACCAGTGGAGCCTCCACCTTCATGTCCAGTAGCTTACTGCTGACCAAGTCAGGGCAGATGGTGTTGAACGCACGGGAGAAGTCAAAGAACATGACTCTCACAATGTCGTCTGCCTCCTCCAGGTGAGAATAAGCTCTGTGCAGCATGAAGATGATGGCATCCTCCACTCCTCTGTTGGGCTAGTACGCAAACTGCATGGGGGTCCAGCGATGATTTGAAGACTGTACGTAGGTGTGTCAGGATGAGCCTCTCCAGTGACTTAATTACATGTAATGTTGGGGCCATGGGTCTGTAGTCATTAAGTCTGTTTGGGTTCTTCTTCTTGGGCACAGGAACCAGACATGAGGTTTCCACCACTCAGGAACAACCATTTGGCTCAGGCTCAATTTGAAGATGTGCTAGAAAATCCCACACAACTGGATAGCACATCCCTTCAGCACTCTGAGGGTGAGGCCGTCAGGACCCGCAGCATTTCCCGGACACAGGTGACTAAATACCCGCGTGGATATAGTGGAGCACTTGTTGTAGTGCGCCTCGGTGGCGTTGATGAATGAGTTCATAATTCTCATGGCCGTGGAAGAAATGCTGGTGTTAGGATGGACCTGTTTAAGCACCTTGTACATGTAGATGGCGTAACTCTCCTTCCTGCTCCTCTTTCTCTTCTTACCTCCCTTACCAGCGGTCTTAGTCTCTGCCTTCTTGGGCCTCAAGTTCACTGGTTCAGGCATGTTCCTGATCCTTTCAGCAATATTTAGACGAAACAAATGATATTTCAGAGATTTTTTTTTTCAGAGATTTATACACACTGCATGCAAATGAAACTGTGAGACTCCCTGTGTGTGATTGGTGAATGGCATTAGGGGTGGAAACACTGCTGTTGGGCTCATTTTCATGAGAACCTTTGTCCAGAGCACAGTCGCCAAGCAGTATCTGTACACACACACACACTGATGCACACAAACATCCTAAATGCTCTTTTTTCCACAGACTCTACAGACAGTGAAGCGGCTTAACCATCAGAGCTGTACAGGGTCCTTCCCTGCCCCTTCAGGGTGTACACCACATTCATAGTGGTCAGTCTTCTCTTGGCGTGGTTAGTGTAGGTGACAACATCACGTGTCATGTTCTCCAGGAACACCTTCAGCACACTGTGAGTCTCCTCATAGATAAGATCGGAGAGCCACTTGACGCCACCACAGCGAGCCAGACGGCGGATAGTGGGGTTGGTGATTGCCTGGATGTTATCACGAAGAACTTTATGGTGCCGCTTGTTGCCTCTATTTCTGCTCATACTTCTTACACTCATTGTATCCAACGTTAAAGTAAAACACAACTACTTTAAAATAAAATTGCTCAGTCATCCCTCTGCTGCTGTATACACCATTTGTAAAATTTAATTTGTTTTCATTTTAGTCTGTGTATTGGCTCTCAAAATATTCAAACATCTTTTTCCTTTTGAGACAATGGGACTGCCAGTCTGCACCAAAGACAGGTGCAGCTTTAGCTGTAAACACTGCATAGCCACTGCTGACCGAGTGCTCGGAGGGAGCACTAATCAACATAAAGATGGGTGTACATATACCGAGTGCAGCTGTTGTCAGCTTTGACACTGGAAGTGTTCCAGTGACTGTGTGCACATAGCTTGGCACAGTCCTGTTGAAGTCCAGAATCCTCAGATAAAGTTAGTGTGGTCACTGGGCCGTGAAAAGCAGAGCAGGGAGGCCCTATGCTGAAAGCTTTGTCTGAAGCAGGCTGGTAACTTCCAATCTACAGAGATACTTCAAACAAAAAGGACTGAGACAGGGACTCTAACTCACTTGGCTGCCACAGTCAGAGTGCAGTTAAATTTTGCAGATGGCATAGGAGCCCTGCGTAGGTGACGGCGCTGTTCAGGATTCTGGTGAGTTCTGTCAGCTCATCTTTTCTATTTATGGGACTTTGGAAGTTTGATATCTGCTTGTTTGTCAGGTGTTGAAAGACGTTGGCATTTTAAAAGTTTGTCCTTGATTTGTCTATGAATATGGCAGAGTAGAGTTTTAGGAGGAGCAGAGAGAACATGCTTTGTTGTGTTAATGCTTTTGATAAATAATAAAGTGGAAGATTTAAAGCCTAAAATCCTTGTTTTGGCTAATGTTAAATGTTGGTCAGTGGTTATATTTTAAAATATGCCCCTACGGAACTCAGTGTTACAAGTCATCAGCGTACTAAATTTGGTGTATTGTAGCTTTGTAGAAGAAGTCCACACTGATGCACGATTGTCTTTATACACAGTGTAGTATGTATGGGTGTCCTGCTTAAAATAGACAGTCTTGTGTTGTATGTGCAGAATTTAAAATGTGTTCATGAAGTAATGCAATTCAACTTGTTTTTGTCTAATCAAAATCAATTGGACACTGTAGTCTCGTTTGAGGGTGATCTCAGATCGTCACATCTCAGAAGCTAAGCAGGGCGGGATCTGGTTAGTACTTGGATGGGAGACCTCTTTGGAACACCAGCGGCTGTGTGTGTTTCTCCAGGTGAAACTGGAGTTGCGTCAGGAAGGGCATCCGGCGTAAAACTTGTGCCAGTTACCAATGCGGCTCTGACTATATTCGCTGTGGTGACCCCGAACAAAACAGCTTCCGACGAATGAACAACAACAGTCTCGTTTGAGGGTGGGTGATAAAGGGGTTAAATGAAAGGGTGTACAGTGGTGGGCACAGCTAACCAAATAATAACCGTTAATCTGCTAACTGGAAAGGTATCTTTTATAAAGCAAAACCTATAACCCCCCCCAAAATTTTGCAGAAGTTACAGATAAAAGCTAAATCAATCAATTCAATCAATTTTTTTATATAGCGCCAAATCACAACAAACAGTTGCCCCAAGGCGCTTTATATTGTAAGGCAAGGCCATACAATAATTATGTAAAACCCCAACGGTCAAAACGACCCCCTGTGAGCAAGCACTTGGCTACAGTGGGAAGGAAAAACTCCCTTTTAACAGGAAGAAACCTCCAGCAGAACCAGGCTCAGGGAGGGGCAGTCTTCTGCTGGGACTGGTTGGTGCTGAGGGAGAGAACCAGGAAAAAGACATGCTGTGGAGGGGAGCAGAGATCGATCACTAATGATTAAATGCAGAGTGGTGCATACAGAGCAAAAAGAGAAAGAAACAGTGCATCATGGGAACCCCCCAGCAGTCTACGTCTATAGCAGCATAACTAAGGGATGGTTCAGGGTCACCTGATCCAGCCCTAACTATAAGCTTTAGCAAAAAGGAAAGTTTTAAGCCTAATCTTAAAAGTAGAGAAGGTGTCTGTCTCCCTGATCTGAATTGGGAGCTGGTTCCACAGGAGAGGAGCCTGAAAGCTGAAGGCTCTGCCTCCCATTCTACTCTTACAAACCCTAGGAACTACAAGTAAGCCTGCAGTCTGAGAGCGAAGCACTCTATTGGGGTGATATGGTACTACGAGGTCCCTAAGATAAGATGGGACCTGATTATTCAAAACCTTATAAGTAAGAAGAAGAATTTTAAATTCTATTCTAGAATTAACAGGAAGCCAATGAAGAGAGGCCAATATGGGTGAGATATGCTCTCTCCTTCTAGTCCCCGTCAGTACTCTAGCTGCAGCATTTTGAATTAACTGAAGGCTTTTTAGGGAACTTTTAGGACAACCTGATAATAATGAATTACAATAGTCCAGCCTAGAGGAAATAAATGCATGAATTAGTTTTTCAGCATCACTCTGAGACAAGACCTTTCTGATTTTAGAGATATTGCGTAAATGCAAAAAAGCAGTCCTACATATTTGTTTAATATGCACTTTGAATGACATATCCTGATCAAAAATGACTCCAAGATTTCTCACAGTATTACTAGAGGTCAGGGTAATGCCATCCAGAGTAAGGATCTGGTTAGACACCATGTTTGTAAGATTTGTGGGGCCAAGTATAATAACTTCAGTTTTATCTGAGTTTAAAAGCAGGAAATTAGAGGTCATCCATGTCTTTATGTCTGTAAGACAATCCTGCAGTTTAGCTAATTGGTGTGTGTCCTCTGGCTTCATGGATAGATAAAGCTGGGTATCATCTGCGTAACAATGAAAATTTAAGCAATACCGTCTAATAATACTGCCTAAGGGAAGCATGTATAAAGTGAATAAAATTGGTCCTAGCACAGAACCTTGTGGAACTCCATAATTAACTTTAGTCTGTGAAGAAGATTCCCCATTTACATGAACAAATTGTAATCTATTAGACAAATTAGACAAATATGATTCAAACCACCGCAGCGCAGTGCCTTTAATACCTATGGCATGCTCTAATCTCTGTAATAAAATTTTATGGTCAACAGTATCAAAAGCAGCACTGAGGTCTAACAGAACAAGCACAGAGATGAGTCCACTGTCCGAGGCCATAAGAAGATCATTTGTAACCTTCACTAATGCTGTTTCTGTACTATGATGAATTCTAAAACCTGACTGAAACTCTTCAAATAGACCATTCCTCTGCAGATGATCAGTTAGCTGTTTTACAACTACCCTTTCAAGAATTTTTGAGAGAAAAGGAAGGTTGGAGATTGGCCTATAATTAGCTAAGAAAGCTGGGTCAAGTGATGGCTTTTTAAGTAATGGTTTAATTACTGCCACCTTAAAAGCCTGTGGTACATAGCCAACTAACAAAGATAGATTGATCATATTTAAGATCGAAGCATTAAATAATGGTAGGGCTTCCTTGAGCAGCCTGGTAGGAATGGGGTCTAATAAACATGTTGATGGTTTGGATGAAGTAACTAATGAAACTAACTCAGACAGAACAATCGGAGAGAAAGAGTCTAACCAAATACCGGCATCACTGAAAGCAGCCAAAGATAACGATACGTCTTTGGGATGGTTATGAGTAATTTTTTCTCTAATAGTTAAAATTTTGTTAGCAAAGAAAGTCATGAAGTCATTACTAGTTAAAGTTAATGGAATACTCAGCTCAATAGAGCTCTGATTCTTTGTCAGCCTGGCTACAGTGCTGAAAAGAAACCTGGGGTTGTTCTTATTTTCTTCAATTAGTGATGAGTAGAAAGATGTCCTAGCTTTACGGAGGGCTTTTTTATAGAGCAACAGACTCTTTTTCCAGGCTAAGTGAAGATCTTCTAAATTAGTGAGACGCCATTTCCTCTCCAACTTACGGGTTATCTGCTTTAAGCTACGAGTTTGTGAGTTATACCACGGAGTCAGGCACTTCTGATTTAAAGCTCTCTTTTTTAGAGGAGCTACAGCATCCAAAGTTGTCTTCAATGAGGATGTAAAACTATTGACGAGATACTCTATCTCATTTACAGAGTTAGGTAGCTACTCTGCACTGTGTTGGTATATGGCATTAGAGAACATAAAGAAGGAATCATATCCTTAAACCTAGTTACAGCGCTTTCTGAAAGACTTCTAGTGTAATGAAACTTATTCCCCACTGCTGGGTAGTCCATCAGAGTAAATGTAAATGTTATTAAGAAATGATCAGACAGAAGGGAGTTTTCAGGGAATACTGTTAAGTCTTCTATTTCCATACCATAAGTCAGAACAAGATCTAAGATATGATTAAAGTGGTGGGTGGACTCATTTACTTTTTGAGCAAAGCCAATAGAGTCTAATAATAGATTAAATGCAGTGTTGAGGCTGTCATTCTCAGCATCTGTGTGGATGTTAAAATCGCCCACTATAATTATCTTATCTGAGCTAAGCACTAAGTCAGACAAAAGGTCTGAAAATTCACAGAGAAACTCACAGTAACGACCAGGTGGACGATAGATAATAACAAATAAAACTGGTTTTTGGGACTTCCAATTTGGATGGACAAGACTAAGAGTCAAGCTTTCAAATGAATTAAAGCTCTGTCTGGGTTTTTGATTAATTAATAAGCTGGAATGGAAGATTGCTGCTAATCCTCCGCCCCGGCCCGTGCTACGAGCATTCTGACAGTTAGTGTGACTCGGGGGTGTTGACTCATTTAAACTAACATATTCATCCTGCTGTAACCAGGTTTCTGTAAGGCAGAATAAATCAATATGTTGATCAATTATTATATCATTTACCAACAGGGACTTAGAAGAGAGAGACCTAATGTTTAATAGACCACATTTAACTGTTTTAGTCTGTGGTGCAGTTGCAGGTGCTATATTATTTTTTTCTTTTTGAATTTTTATGCTTAAATAGATTTTTGCTGGTTATTGGTAGTCTGGGAGCAGGCACCGTCTCTACGGGGATGGGGTAATGAGGGGATGGCAGGGGGAGAGAAGCTGCAGAGAGGTGTGTAAGACTACAACTCTGCTTCCTGGTCCCAACCCTGGATAGTCACGGTTTGGAGGATTTAAGAAAATTGGCCAGATTTCTAGAAATGAGAGCTGCTCCATCCAAAGTGGGATGGATGCCGTCTCTCCTAACAAGACCAGGTTTTCCCCAGAAGCTTTGCCAATTATCTATGAAGCCCACCTCATTTTTTGGACACCACTCAGACAGCCAGCAATTCAAGGAGAACATGCGGCTAAACATGTCACTCCCGGTCCGATTGGGGAGGGGCCCAGAGAAAACTACAGAGTCCGACATTGTTTTTGCAAAGTAATGCAATTCAACTTGTTTTTGTCTAATCAAAATCAATTGGACACTGTAGTCTCGTTTGAGGGTGATCTCAGATCGTCACATCTCAGAAGCTAAGCAGGGCGGGATCTGGTTAGTACTTGGATGGGAGACCTCTTTGGAACACCAGCGGCTGTGTGTGTTTCTCCAGGTGAAACTGGAGTTGCGTCAGGAAGGGCATCCGGCGTAAAACTTGTGCCAGTTACCAATGCGGCTCTGACTATATTCGCTGTGGTGACCCCGAACAAAACAGCTTCCGACGAATGAACAACAACAGTCTCGTTTGAGGGTGGGTGATAAAGGGGTTAAATGAAAGGGTGTACAGTGGTGGGCACAGCTAACCAAATAATAACCGTTAATCTGCTAACTGGAAAGGTATCTTTTATAAAGCAAAACCTATAACCCCCCCCAAAATTTTGCAGAAGTTACAGATAAAAGCTAAATCAATCAATTCAATCAATTTTTTTATATAGCGCCAAATCACAACAAACAGTTGCCCCAAGGCGCTTTATATTGTAAGGCAAGGCCATACAATAATTATGTAAAACCCCAACGGTCAAAACGACCCCCTGTGAGCAAGCACTTGGCTACAGTGGGAAGGAAAAACTCCCTTTTAACAGGAAGAAACCTCCAGCAGAACCAGGCTCAGGGAGGGGCAGTCTTCTGCTGGGACTGGTTGGTGCTGAGGGAGAGAACCAGGAAAAAGACATGCTGTGGAGGGGAGCAGAGATCGATCACTAATGATTAAATGCAGAGTGGTGCATACAGAGCAAAAAGAGAAAGAAACAGTGCATCATGGGAACCCCCCAGCAGTCTACGTCTATAGCAGCATAACTAAGGGATGGTTCAGGGTCACCTGATCCAGCCCTAACTATAAG
Source organism: Thalassophryne amazonica (assembly GCF_902500255.1). NCBI lineage: Eukaryota > Metazoa > Chordata > Actinopteri > Batrachoidiformes > Batrachoididae > Thalassophryne > Thalassophryne amazonica. Next base: position 23,059,846 of record NC_047103.1, on the reverse strand, counting down.
CTTTAGCAAAAAGGAAAGTTTAAGCCTAAACTTAAAAGTAGAGAAGGTGTCTGTCTCCCTGATCTGAATTGGGAGCTGGTTCCACAGGAGAGGAGCCTGAAAGCTGAAGGCTCTGCCTCCCATTCTACTCTTACAAACCCTAGGAACTACAAGTAAGCCTGCAGTCTGAGAGCGAAGCACTCTATTGGGGTGATATGGTACTACGAGGTCCCTAAGATAAGATGGGACCTGATTATTCAAAACCTTATAAGTAAGAAGAAGAATTTTAAATTCTATTCTAGAATTAACAGGAAGCCAATGAAGAGAGGCCAATATGGGTGAGATATGCTCTCTCCTTCTAGTCCCCGTCAGTACTCTAGCTGCAGCATTTTGAATTAACTGAAGGCTTTTTAGGGAACTTTTAGGACAACCTGATAATAATGAATTACAATAGTCCAGCCTAGAGGAAATAAATGCATGAATTAGTTTTTCAGCATCACTCTGAGACAAGACCTTTCTGATTTTAGAGATATTGCGTAAATGCAAAAAAGCAGTCCTACATATTTGTTTAATATGCACTTTGAATGACATATCCTGATCAAAAATGACTCCAAGATTTCTCACAGTATTACTAGAGGTCAGGGTAATGCCATCCAGAGTAAGGATCTGGTTAGACACCATGTTTGTAAGATTTGTGGGGCCAAGTATAATAACTTCAGTTTTATCTGAGTTTAAAAGCAGGAAATTAGAGGTCATCCATGTCTTTATGTCTGTAAGACAATCCTGCAGTTTAGCTAATTGGTGTGTGTCCTCTGGCTTCATGGATAGATAAAGCTGGGTATCATCTGCGTAACAATGAAAATTTAAGCAATACCGTCTAATAATACTGCCTAAGGGAAGCATGTATAAAGTGAATAAAATTGGTCCTAGCACAGAACCTTGTGGAACTCCATAATTAACTTTAGTCTGTGAAGAAGATTCCCCATTTACATGAACAAATTGTAATCTATTAGACAAATTAGACAAATATGATTCAAACCACCGCAGCGCAGTGCCTTTAATACCTATGGCATGCTCTAATCTCTGTAATAAAATTTTATGGTCAACAGTATCAAAAGCAGCACTGAGGTCTAACAGAACAAGCACAGAGATGAGTCCACTGTCCGAGGCCATAAGAAGATCATTTGTAACCTTCACTAATGCTGTTTCTGTACTATGATGAATTCTAAAACCTGACTGAAACTCTTCAAATAGACCATTCCTCTGCAGATGATCAGTTAGCTGTTTTACAACTACCCTTTCAAGAATTTTTGAGAGAAAAGGAAGGTTGGAGATTGGCCTATAATTAGCTAAGAAAGCTGGGTCAAGTGATGGCTTTTTAAGTAATGGTTTAATTACTGCCACCTTAAAAGCCTGTGGTACATAGCCAACTAACAAAGATAGATTGATCATATTTAAGATCGAAGCATTAAATAATGGTAGGGCTTCCTTGAGCAGCCTGGTAGGAATGGGGTCTAATAAACATGTTGATGGTTTGGATGAAGTAACTAATGAAACTAACTCAGACAGAACAATCGGAGAGAAAGAGTCTAACCAAATACCGGCATCACTGAAAGCAGCCAAAGATAACGATACGTCTTTGGGATGGTTATGAGTAATTTTTTCTCTAATAGTTAAAATTTTGTTAGCAAAGAAAGTCATGAAGTCATTACTAGTTAAAGTTAATGGAATACTCAGCTCAATAGAGCTCTGATTCTTTGTCAGCCTGGCTACAGTGCTGAAAAGAAACCTGGGGTTGTTCTTATTTTCTTCAATTAGTGATGAGTAGAAAGATGTCCTAGCTTTACGGAGGGCTTTTTTTATAGAGCAACAGACTCTTTTTCCAGGCTAAGTGAAGATCTTCTAAATTAGTGAGACGCCATTTCCTCTCCAACTTACGGGTTATCTGCTTTAAGCTACGAGTTTGTGAGTTATACCACGGAGTCAGGCACTTCTGATTTAAAGCTCTCTTTTTTAGAGGAGCTACAGCATCCAAAGTTGTCTTCAATGAGGATGTAAAACTATTGACGAGATACTCTATCTCATTTACAGAGTTAGGTAGCTACTCTGCACTGTGTTGGTATATGGCATTAGAGAACATAAAGAAGGAATCATATCCTTAAACCTAGTTACAGCGCTTTCTGAAAGACTTCTAGTGTAATGAAACTTATTCCCCACTGCTGGGTAGTCCATCAGAGTAAATGTAAATGTTATTAAGAAATGATCAGACAGAAGGGAGTTTTCAGGGAATACTGTTAAGTCTTCTATTTCCATACCATAAGTCAGAACAAGATCTAAGATATGATTAAAGTGGTGGGTGGACTCATTTACTTTTTGAGCAAAGCCAATAGAGTCTAATAATAGATTAAATGCAGTGTTGAGGCTGTCATTCTCAGCATCTGTGTGGATGTTAAAATCGCCCACTATAATTATCTTATCTGAGCTAAGCACTAAGTCAGACAAAAGGTCTGAAAATTCACAGAGAAACTCACAGTAACGACCAGGTGGACGATAGATAATAACAAATAAAACTGGTTTTTGGGACTTCCAATTTGGATGGACAAGACTAAGAGTCAAGCTTTCAAATGAATTAAAGCTCTGTCTGGGTTTTTGATTAATTAATAAGCTGGAATGGAAGATTGCTGCTAATCCTCCGCCCCGGCCCGTGCTACGAGCATTCTGACAGTTAGTGTGACTCGGGGGTGTTGACTCATTTAAACTAACATATTCATCCTGCTGTAACCAGGTTTCTGTAAGGCAGAATAAATCAATATGTTGATCAATTATTATATCATTTACCAACAGGGACTTAGAAGAGAGAGACCTAATGTTTAATAGACCACATTTAACTGTTTTAGTCTGTGGTGCAGTTGCAGGTGCTATATTATTTTTTTCTTTTTGAATTTTTATGCTTAAATAGATTTTTGCTGGTTATTGGTAGTCTGGGAGCAGGCACCGTCTCTACGGGGATGGGGTAATGAGGGGATGGCAGGGGGAGAGAAGCTGCAGAGAGGTGTGTAAGACTACAACTCTGCTTCCTGGTCCCAACCCTGGATAGTCACGGTTTGGAGGATTTAAGAAAATTGGCCAGATTTCTAGAAATGAGAGCTGCTCCATCCAAAGTGGGATGGATGCCGTCTCTCCTAACAAGACCAGGTTTTCCCCAGAAGCTTTGCCAATTATCTATGAAGCCCACCTCATTTTTTGGACACCACTCAGACAGCCAGCAATTCAAGGAGAACATGCGGCTAAACATGTCACTCCCGGTCCGATTGGGGAGGGGCCCAGAGAAAACTACAGAGTCCGACATTGTTTTTGCAAAGTTACACACCGATTTAATGTTAATTTTAGTGACCTCCGATTGGCGTAACCGGGTGTCATTACTGCCGACGTGAATTACAATCTTACCAAATTTACGCTTAGCCTTAGCCAGCAGTTTCAAATTTCCTTCAATGTCGCCTGCTCTGGCCCCCGGAAGACAATTGACTATGGTTGCTGGTGTCGCTAACTTCACATTTCGCAAAACAGAGTCACCAATAACCAGAGTTTGATCCTCGGCGGGTGTGTCGTCGAGTGGGGAAAAACGGTTAGAGATGTGAACGGGTTGGCGGTGTACACGGGGCTTCTGTTTAGGGCTACGCTTCCACCTCACAGTCACCCAATCAGCCTGCTTTCCCGGCTGCTCGGGATCTGCCAGGGGGTAACTAACGGCAGCTAAGCTACCTTGGTCTGCACAGACTACAGGGGCCTGGCTAGCTGTAGAATTTTCCACGGTGCGGAGCCGAGTCTCCAATTTGCCCAGCCTGGCTTCCAAAGCTACGAATAAGCTACACTTATTACAAGTACCGTTACTGCTAAAGGAGGCCGAGGAATAACTAAACATTTCACACCCAGAGCAGAAAAGTGCGGGAGAGACAGGAGAAGCCGCCATGCTAAATCGGCTAAGAGCTAGTAGCTATGCTAAGCTAGCGGATTCCTAAAAACATGCAAAGTGAATAATGTGTAAATAATTTAGAGATGATTCAGCAGGAGTAGTGCTTTAGTTAAGGCACGTAAAGATTACACTGGGAAACAAATCGTAATCTAGATAACTAGATCAATCTAACTGCACAGATTAAACAGCTAACAGATACAGAAAAACACCGCTGTGCTCCGGAACAGGAAGTGATACAATACCGCAGTGAGAGCCAACCACCAGTAGAGGCAAGCTGACACAACAACGACCCAGTGCTTCTGTGTCAGATCAGCCTTCTCTCAGTAAGAGACACCTGGTGACCGAGGAGGAAGGAGAATAAAGACAATTTCTCTTTACACCATACTGACTTGCCGGCATATTACCCAAGTCATCTACAGACATACAGTTTTAACCTATGTTTAAAATTTTAACCATACTAATTCTGGACAGGTTATTTAAATTAACGACACATCTGGCTTTTTATGAAGTGAAAATATCAGCTATATGTTTTAGTTTTAAAGTAATGCACTAATTGTGAAGATTTTAGTGTTTTGGACACCCATGCTGCAGTGCATTATGGGTAAAGTTTCACGACAGGAGAAATGCATTGAGACGCTCTGATCAGGCTACTGCACACGGACAACAGCATTAAACTCTTTGTATATTGTGCCTAAAACTCTTGTGAATATATTCTCTGGGTTTATAGACGTTGTTATTGTTTGTTTTATGTAAACATTTCAGAAGTTGCTCAGGCTGTTTCTTGATTATTTTCAATGGGAATAATCACAGAGCTGCGATCGCTTCCTGTTTGCTCTTTAATGTCCTGCTTATTGTCCTTTGCAAAACTGTTTGTCCTCTTTGTTCCGGAGTAATATATATATATATATATATATATATATATATATATATATATATATATATATAAGATGTCTGAAATTCGGTTTGCATTTATTAAATTGCACACAGATTAAATGTAGCAGACATGGACTATTTGAAATATTTGTTTGAGCAAGTTTTCGCGGTCTCTACTGCCATTTACTGGCCAGTAGATGGTAGATATCCCATAATCCTTTGCTTGCCAGAGAGTCGTTGCAGTCTACAGCACAGAGAATCCACATGACGACAATTGTAAATGAACATTATACAACCAAAATGTAAATTTTTATGCTTTCCATCACATTAATAAGAGGTTGCATGCTCGAGACCCTGAAAACTTGCAACAGTGCATTTCTCCTGTCATGAAACTTTACCCATAATGCACTGCATCATGTCCAAAACACTAAAACCTTCAAGATTAGTGCATTAATTTAAAACTAAAACATATAGCTGATATTTTCACTTTATAAAACACCAGGCGTGTCATTAATTTAAATAACTTGTCCAGAATTAGTTTGATTAAAATTTTAACCATAAGTTAAAACTGGATGCCTGCAGATGACTTGGTTGATATGCTGGCAAGTCAGTATGGTGTAAAGAGAAATGATCTTTTTTCTCTTGCATTATCTTCTTTAACCAGCTGTCCGTCTGCTACAAAACATTTGGCAGGCATGTACTAAAACATAACTGTTAAGCTTTATTCACGATGGTTGCAAAAATATGTTAGCGATCTTAATTATTGGAACTAAATTTATCGGAAGCTAATTGGTCTGCTGATGGTTTTCAAAGTTATCTGAAAAGCTAATCAGATAATGAAAACATTAGCTTCCATAATTAATGGTTAGCGGATTGCCGGAACTGTGCCCACCACTGAGGGTGTATAAAACAAAAATTGTGCTTCCAGATAAAGCCCCATGATCATTATTCAAAATAAATTTTGCTAAAACCTACAGACACAACCTCTCCTGTTTGCCTGGTCTTCCCTTCTCCACTGGGAACCGATTTAAAAACTGCACTTTAAGCAACTGCTTCTGTGACTGCAGCTGAAAACAAAACCGTACACAGTCTTTCTGTGTGAAGTGATGCTGTGTTTGTGTTGCGCATTGATAGGCTGTCCCCGGAAGTAGTCAAATCCCGCGATATTGCACAGGGGTTCAAACGAGAGACTGTGCTGCCCTATTGGTACCCTTTAAAAAAATTGAGTGTAAATCATGACTTTTCCAGCTAGTTTTCTTATTTACATGAGTCATTTAGGAAAATGCATATCTGTGTGGAGTAGGTAATTGTCACAAACTGAGTGGAATTTGTGAAGGAAGACGCCAAGACAGCAGTGGCAACTCTGGAGTTATAGGCTGCTGGAGAAACCATGCATAGTGTGAATTCTATTTCTGTCTATTGCATGACCAGATATAAAGATGATGTGAAATTTCAGCTACAGTTTGCAAAATGGCATATGGGTGACTTGAGCCTAGGTTTGATAATTTTCTTGTGAATAAACCTTTATATACTGTATTTGTTTTGTGGTAGAATAAAAATGGTGACATACTGCTTGTTAGTCATAGTTAAGAATAAACTATGATTTGTTATTGCATCACAGCTCTTTATTATAATTCTGTTATCGGAACATTGTTGGGATGGAGGAAAAGCCCCAGTATTTGAAGCAGGTGACAATTATAGCTGCTTGTGGCTTTGCCCCCCCGCAAGACATGCATGTGACTGCTGTGAGCTCATGTCCATCAGAAATCATACATGGATTTATTTTTGTCACTTTGGAGGATGTTGTACTGATTTTGTGAAAAATTGCCCTAGTCTTTGCTATAACCTCTATGTACTAAAACCCATTCTCTAAAAACTACAGTAAGTATAGTTGATGAAGAAGTAGCTATGAGGCGTGTTGTAATTATGATGGGTGTCTCCCTGGGGTATTGGTCAGAACACACAATAACACTCTTTAATCTCCAAATGAGATGTTGGCACAATATGACTGTAAAAACAGATTTTTGTCACCCAGAGATGGTAAATGCAAGTTTACCCCTCCAGACGTTCATCTTGGGGCTGCAGTATATTTTAGCTCAAGAGACTCTTAATCTGGTGTGGAATTCGGTTCATGAGTACTTCCCAGTATGATAAGCAACTTGTTTGATCATGGGACTGTTCTTTGTTCGGGCAAAACACATTTAATCTTGCTGCTTAAAATAAATAAGTAAATTGGCCTGTATTAATTTGACTCTTCTCTTATTTGTTGTTGCCAAAAATGTGCAAAAATAATAATAAAAACAATCTACTTCTTATGTCTGAAGGAAAACTGCTCAAAATGGTGAGGTGTAAGCCTAAACCCCCAAATAAAAACTATCTTCAAGAAGACTAGTTTGATAATACACCTGTTGAACAATATCTAGCATTTCATAAATGTTAATTTATTAACTAGAAGAAACACTGGGCAGCCTGCCATCGTTCAAGTTATGTCTTCCACAGCAAATGTGTATTAACAGATGATTAAACATCCTGTACAGATTCATAAACAAGGAGTTCATAAGTTCATGTGAGTGTTTTGGTTTGCTTTAAAAACTAGAAATTTAAAGCCAGTGTTGGATGAATTTCCTCCTTAAAATTTTACATTAGGAATTGAATGGCTGATTCTCTGTGCAGTCTGTTTTATTTAAGGAACTGTTAAGGTGCATGCATGCGTGCGATGCATTTTAGCAATCTAAATACATCAGAAGGAATACTTCACATCTTATTTATGAGGGTCAGCTGACAAGTTCTGCTTAAAATACCATTATTTCAATAATGAGCAAAATATCAAAGTGAAACTGGTATGAAAATAATCCTTTACTTATTGACTATTGTTAATTCAATTTCAATTCAATTTTATTTATATAGCACCAAATCACAACAAATAGTTGCCCAAAGGCGCTTTATATTGTAAGGCAAGGCCATACAATAATTACGTAAAAACCCCAAATGTCAAAACGACCCCCTGTGAGCAAGCACTTGGCGACAGTGGGAAGGAAAAACTCCCTTTTAACAGGAAGAAACCTCCAGCAGAACCAGGCTCAGGGAGGGGCAGTCTTCTGCTGGGACTGGTTGGGGCTGAGGGAGAGAACCAGGAAAAAGACATGCTGTGGAGGGGAGCAGAGATCAATCACTAATGATTAAATGCAGAGTGGTGCATACAGAGCAAAAAGAGAAAGAAACACTCAGTGCATCATGGGAACCCCCCAGCAGTCTAAGTCTATAGCAGCATAACTAAGGGATGGTTCAGGGTCACCTGATCCAGCCCTAACTATAAGCTTTAGCAAAAAGGAAAGTTTTAAGCCTAATCTTAAAAGTAGAGAGGGTGTCTGTCTCCCTGATCCGAATTGGGAGCTGGTTCCACAGGAGAGGAGCCTGAAAGCTGAAGGCTCTGCCTCCCATTCTACTCTTACAAACCCTAGGAACTACAAGTAAGCCTGCAGTCTGAGAGCGAAGCGCTCTATTGGGGTGATATGGTACTATGAGGTCCCTAAGATAAGATGGGACCTGATTATTCAAAACCTTATAAGTAAGAAGAAGAATTTTACACCGAAGAGTTTTCATCTGCAATTTCAGGCATGCTCAGAATCACCTTCGGCATAACGGATGTGTGTGTGTGGGGGGGGCAACAACGTACAAAGAGGTGCTGTTGAAATAAGGCACCAGTACTGAATTCCTCACGGTGGAGGGTTGTGCACCAGTCGACATTACTGATGAATTTGTTGTTGTTTATGGTGATGCTTGTGTATATATATATCTACAATCAAGAGGTGGGCGAAGCCATGGCAAGTATGAATGATCTGGCCCTCAGCAGACACCCTATAGCAACCACATGCATAGCCTCAAGTGCGGATGGACGAGCTGATTTGTGCCAATCGCTGTGTCAAGCAGAAAGATGTCTGCAACAAATAGTTGGGATTTCAAAAGAGCAGGTCCATCACATTGTCTGAATTACTCGCCAACAGCAAAGTGCGTGTGCATGATGGGTCCCACTGATGCGGACTCTTGAAAAAGCAAATTTGTCAAGAACTTCTGTTTCGACATGAAGGTGATGCTTTCCTCTGCCAGATTGTCATGTGCCCCCCAACTTTTTCCTTTTTACCAAACTGAAGAACACCTGAATGGACACGGTTGCACTCATGATGCAGCGGTGCATCAGTGGTGTTGAAGACACGTGATTTATTCAGACTGGATGCAAAAACATGTCCCACGTTGGTGTAGGCTTATGGAAAGGAAAGGTGACCTTGTAGAAACATAATGACGCTGCCTGATGGAGAACATTTCAAGCTTTAAACAGATATGAGAGTCATGTAAGTGTCTTGCTTGTTATAGCCCAGTCAAACTATGATCTTATATGGGTAAAGATAATCAGAAAATGCTGTTTTACATGTTTGCTCTTATAGTCTTAATCAAGCTAATATTGCTGTCAAACGTGAGGCATATATGCATCCAGTGGATATTTCCACTTTGGAACATTACATTTCTGTTACCATAAAGTCACTATTTTTATGTGCTTTTGGCAAAAATGGAATCTTTCAATCAGTTTGTATGAGTTTCTGTCATTTAAAATATCTCTCTATAATTGATCCAAATTCTCTTTAAAAGCTGCTGAAGCGCCATCAGCATATATAGAGTTTGTCTGCGTTTAGTTGCATTTTTCATTGGGTAAACTTCCAGACTAACTTGACTGGTGCAGGCAATTGAGTTTAATGCTGGATTTAATTTATCATCTTTTTGGAAAACATGTCCTCTCCCAAACTGCAAGTTTTATTTGCCAAATGCTTTGCCTAGCATGCGTGGGTATTGTTTTTGATCATGTGTGTTTGTGAAAGAGAGAACAATGTGACTGTTTTTCTTCTGTTTGGACTAAACTTGGTGGAATTAGGATCAGCCAAGGAGAAAGTGCTTTGATTTTGAAGCAAATCTGTTAAGTCACATTCACTTGCCAAGGTCCAATTGTGGGGTATTTTATAGAACTAGTCAAAGATACAGCTGTGGTTACTGTTAAACACCCCCTGTGAGGTTGGGTACCACATTTATTGTGGTCACATGACCTTTGACCATGGGTGACCCTTAAAGGGCAATCCCGATGTCATAACTATTGAATAGTTTGCAGTAACGTGGTAGGGTTGTGTGTTGGTCAAGCATAAAATGCTTCACTTTTGGAAGGAATTGAAGTGTCAAATCCACACACAACCATAAAGGATGGTATCGTTGAATCACAAAGAACTGTATATTCATCAAATAATGTGCTCACACTCTTCAGTATGCCTTCTATTTTTTTTAAATAAATGATTAATCAAGTAAGTATTGAACATCATAATATAGAGCAATAATTATAGTTGGAGCCTACTTTTTTTGTACCATGTCTAACTTTACTATATAATTCCTGCATCCAGAAAGTATTCACAGCACTTCACTTTTTGCACATTTTATGATATAGCCTTATTCCAAAATGGATGAAATTAATTTTTTCCTCTTTCTTCATACAATACCCAATAATGACAACGTGAAATTTTTGCAGATTTATTAAGAATGCAAAAACTAAGAAGTTGCATGTACATAAGTATTCACAGCCTTTGCCATGAAGGTCAAAATTGAGCCCAAGCACATCCTGTTTCCACAGTTTAATTGGAGTCCCCCTGGGGTAAATTTAGTTGATTAGACATGATTGGGAAAGACACACATCTGTGTACATATAAGGTCCCACAGTTGACAGTGCATGTCAGAGCACAAACTAAGCATGAAGTCAAAGGAATTGTCTGTAGGCCTCTGAGACAGGATTGTCTTGAGGCACAAATCTGGGGAAGGGTACAGAAACATTTCTGCTGCTTTGAAGGTCCTAATGAGCACAGTGGCCTCCATCATCTGTGAATTGAAGAACGGCAGATCCACTAAGACTCTTCCTAGAGCTGGCCGCCTGTCTAAACTGAGAAATTGGGGGAGAAGGACCTTAGTCAGGGAGGTGACCAAGAACCTGATGGTCAATCTGTTAGAGCTCTAGCATTCTGCTGTGGAGAGAGGAGAAACTTCCAGAAGTACAACCATCTCTGCAGCAATCCACCAATCAGGCCTATATGGTAGAGTGACCAGACGGAAGCCACTCCTTAGTAAAGGGCACATGGCAGCCTGCCTGGAGTTTGCCAAAAGGCACCTGAAGGACTCTCAGACCATGAGGAACAAAATCCTCTGGCCTGATGAGACAAAGATTGAACTCTTTGGCGTGAATGAATGAGTGGGAATCACTAAGGTCTGACTCTGAACACAAATGCAGCTAGAATCCATTTAGCTCAGGGATCATGATGTCGAACCTCTTCTCTACGTTCCTTTTCTCACAGTGTCCTCTCCACTGTGGCAAAGCTCAATGCAGCTGCAATGGTGAGAACACCAAACAACCTTTCTGTCTCGTGCCTGCTCACCAAGAAAATCCACCAGGTGCACACTGACATCTATGGACACGCACACTGGCTCGAGCCAGGTTGAGTTTGGACGTGTGTGTGTGTGTGTGTGTATGGGTGGGAAACATGTCCGAACACCATCCAGCTAGTAAGCAATCTGAATTAAATCCAGTTAAAGCCAGAATGCCAACCCCAGTCAGAACAGGGTCACAGATATACTTCTGATGGTGTCCAGGAAGTCATTGACAGCCTGGATTTTAGTCTTGATCCAGGAGAGTTACAAACCCAGACAGTTGGATTCCTCAATCAGGTTCTTAGATGTTGCAGCCGATGGATCCACTGGTTACACAAAGCTTATAGGTTCGTCCAAGATGTCAAGGCCAGTAAACCTGGTCATCTAAGCTGCTGGTTTCCACGATCAGCTGGTTGTGGGTTAATGTAAAGCGGGGGTGGGGGAAATCACCTATGTAGTTATTTTGAGCACACAGTAGATATTTTTAAGTCACATGGTGGCTGAGCTCATAGTCTGTCTTTAATATAAATTTTTATTTACTTAAATAGAACAATCATGAGTACAGGACAGTTAGTTTTCATATAAATAGTGGTGTAAAAATTTTACTTTATCCTTTTTATAATCACCTATGTAGTTATTTTGAGCACACAGTAGATATTTTTAAGTCACATGGTGGCTGAGCTCATAGTCTGTCTTTAATATAAATTTTTATTTACTTAAATAGAACAATCATGAGTACAGGACAGTTAGTTTTCATATAAATAGTGGTGTAAAAATTTTACTTTATCCTTTTTATTAATGTACTATTTATTATCAGGGTTGACTCTCCTGCAGACATGAAGTGTATGTCACACATAGTGTGTGTGTGTGTGTTGCCTGTCTGAGTGGCAGCCTGTGACTCAGTGTTGAATGGGTCCTGGAGTCACATGGCTCCTTGTCAGCAGGCTGGAGGAGGAAACATAATCCTGAGAAGGAAGGCTGCAGTTATCAGCTGCTGCGTGTTTGTCTGAGAGAGCACACACGATCAGCCCAGGCTCTGCATCTTTGTCATTTCATCTCCCTCTGTCTCTGTGTTTGCTTTTGTCTTGCACCCTGACCAGCCCGGCGTCTTTCTTCACGGCAGAGTTCAGATGTCTGGGGTGGCTTCTCTGCAGTAAGCACACAAAGGTACAGCGGTGCACTCCTGCACCTCTGCTTCTGAACCTGTTGCCATGTTTTGAACTTTATGTCTTGAGGTTTGTTTTGTTTTTTCCAGGGCTGCAAAGCTCATCAGTTATCTGGTGATTATTTTACATTTTGAATAATCCATTTGTCCTACAAAATGTGACAAAAATGCCCATTTTCTTCTGTAAACTGGTCTATCAAACCGCAGATATTAAATTAATGGTGGCATAAACTGGAAAAAAAAAAAATGCAGCAAATCCTCACATCTGCAAAGCTATGGGTGTCGGGTAGTTTTGCTTAATATGTTACTAGCCAACATTTATTTGTTCAGAAATGCTTATCTGATCAAATCTACTCAACCATAACGGCATTCCTCCCACTTGTGTCATAGTATCCACTTGTCTTACACAGCTGACGCAGACTTGAGCCCCTGTAATCTGTATCCATAGCAATAGTACATTTTTTTTAATTAATCCCCACAGGTTAATGATTAAAACTTCTCATGCAATAATCCTTAGCATTGATCCTTAATCTGAAATTTTTATTGCCACAGCTGTGAAGCAATATCTGTTCTTTGTTTACTTTTTATTATCTCCATCCTTCTGTTTAATATGTCTATATTTGCTATAATAAAGTGGTGATGGCAGTGTTGAGTTTTATGAATTTATACCAGTGTGGAATTTTGCACCATGTCATTATTTTGGATAAAATTCAAGGTCAACAATTATCTCACTGTTCCATGAGGTAATGTCACAGCAACTCATCAGTTTACATTTTCATGCAAAAAAGATGGTTGGATTGTTCAGAGATGCTTTGTCTGCTGAACTGACCATCCTGTATTGTAATCTAAACTGCTCCCTGTCTTTGTCCCTGTTTTTGTATTTTTTGTTTTTTTATAAGTGCAGGCTTGTTTACTGGTTGAGGTTTTTGACCTTATGATCAAGCTTCTATTTCTGAATGGGCATTCTCATTGGCATTTTATTCAACTCTTCTTTAATTATGGCTCTCTGATGGTGCTGTACCTTGCGTGTGTGGTCTGCACCCGACAGTAGGATGAAACCAGGTTCGTGCCATGAGTTTGAGTCATTCTTTGATTCCATCTGGCTTGCACTTTCCTATAAATATAATTACTGGGTGATTTATGATTTTGATGTGAAACAGACCTTTTATCTATCTTTAATCCCAAAGGTTGCTCAGAGTACATAAAAAAAAAAAAAAAAAAACTTAAGAAATGATATTGGCATTTTTGGCATGTGGTTCCTCAAACAAACTGAGGAACTCTGAGTCGTAGTGGTTGAGCTTTGGGCTTCAGACCAGAGGGTCCTCTGTTCAAAATTCAGCCAGACCAGAAAACCACAAAGGGACCTTGGGCAAGGTCCTTAATCCCCTAGTTGCTCCTGGTGTATAGTGAGCGTCTTGCATGACAGCACCCTGACATCAGTGTGCTTGTGTGAATGGGTGAATGTGAGGCATAATTGTAAAGCGCTTTGAGCTTCTGATGCAGATGAGAAAGCGCTGTATAAATGGAGTCCATTTACTGTTGAATTGCGCTTGTTAATATTTTGTTATATTGCCTCTGTCTAAAATGGATCTTCACAAATCTTTTGACAGAAATGTTTAAGATAAGTGATAAGATAATCCTTTAGTAGTCCCACGACGGGGAAATTTGTCCATTTTGTAGTTGGAGGCAATTTTGGATCAAACCAAAAGTGCGTATACATGTATGAATAAATTTTATTCAGAGATGTGACCTGTGAATAATTAGACCTGACATAAAATGATGCAATGGCAACTCAAAGATTCAGAGATGGTAAATCTCGGCATCACATAAACAAGGTCTTTATTTTTCCTGCCTGTCACTGTGTCAGTCATGAAGGGTCTCTTGAATTCATCTGGGGTTTTTTTGAGTTATTGACACAGGCCTGAGACCAGAGTTAGTTTACTCTGAGGAACAGGATGAACCCATGAAGATCTGGAGTAGATGGCCTTAAATTCTGAAGTTGCTTTGAGATTGTTAAATACTGCAAGATGAGATTCATAGGACCTCACCTGTGTTAATCATCCCTCTTTTCTTGCGAAGATATTTATGTGCAGTGTATCTTGTAGAGAAGGGGAAAAAAAGGCTCTGCTTTTTTTTTGGGGGGGGGGGGGGGGGGGGGGGGGATATTTGAAGCAAGTAGAATATTGTCAACCAAGCTCAAAATTCTTCTGATTTTTCAACATACCAGAGTTGCCCCCCACCACACACACACACACACCCCAGAGAGGTGCATTTACATTGCGGGACAGATGAGTAGGGCATGAAGTGTGTATCTCAAATCTTATTCCTTTCCTGTGAAATGTGTGTTTGATACAAATGACTGAATCAAGGTGATGTTTACATAATTTTTTTTCCCCTCAAAATTGGTGACATGATTAAATTATTTATTTGCAAATTTATTAAAAATAAAAAACTAAGAAATCACATATACTCACAAGCTTGGTGCACCTATCTTGGACAGTTTTGTCCATTCCTCTTTGCAGCACCTCTCAAGCTCCATCAGGTTGGATGGGGAGCGTCAGTGCACAGCCATTTTCAAGATCAAATTTAGGTCAAGAGCACTCTGGAGCAGGTTTTCATCCAGGATGTTGCTGTACATTGTTTCCCTCAATCCTGACTACTCTCCTAGTTCCTGCTGCTGAAAAATCAATCAATCAATCAATCAATCAATCAATCAATTTTTTTTTATATAGCGCCAAATCACAACAAACAGTTGCCCCAAGGCGCTTTATATTGTAAGGCAAGGCCATACAATAATTATGTAAAACCCCAACGGTCAAAACGACCCCCTGTGAGCAAGCACTTGGCTACAGTGGGAAGGAAAAACTCCCTTTTAACAGGAAGAAACCTCCAGCAGAACCAGGCTCAGGGAGGGGCAGTCTTCTGCTGGGACTGGTTGGGGCTGAGGGAGAGAACCAGGAAAAAGACATGCTGTGGAGGGGAGCAGAGATCGATCACTAATGATTAAATGCAGAGTGGTGCATACAGAGCCAAAAAGAGAAAGAAACAGTGCATCATGGGAACCCCCCAGCAGTCTACGTCTATAGCAGCATAACTAAGGGATGGTTCAGGGTCACCCGATCCAGCCCTAACTATAAGCTTTAGCAAAAAGGAAAGTTTTAAGCCTAATCTTAAAAGTAGAGAGGGTGTCTGTCTCCCTGATCTGAATTGGGAGCTGGTTCCACAGGAGAGGAGCCTGAAAGCTGAAGGCTCTGCCTCCCAATCTACTCTTACAAACCCTAGGAACTACAAGTAAACCTGCAGTCTGAGAGCGAAGCGCTCTATTGGGGTGATATGGTACTACGAGGTCCCTAAGATAAGATGGGACCTGATTATTCAAAACCTTATAAGTAAGAAGAAGAATTTTAAATTCTATTCTAGAATTAACAGGAAGCCAATGAAGAGAGGCCAATATGGGTGAGATATGCTCTCTCCTTCTAGTCCCCGTCAGTACTCTAGCTGCAGCATTTTGAATTAACTGAAGGCTTTTTAGGGAACTTTTAGGACAACCTGATAATAATGAATTACAATAGTCCAGCCTAGAGGAAATAAATGCATGAATTAGTTTTTCAGCATCACTCTGAGACAAGACCTTTCTGATTTTAGAGATATTGCGTAAATGCAAAAAAGCAGTCCTACATATTTGTTTAATATGCGCTTTGAATGACATATCCTGATCAAAAATGACTCCAAGATTTCTCACAGTATTACTAGAGGCCAGGGCAATGCCATCCAGAGTAAGGATCTGGTTAGACACCATGTTTCTAAGATTTGTGGGGCCAAGTACAATAACTTCAGTTTTATCTGAGTTTAAAAGCAGGAAATTAGAGGTCATCCATGTCTTTATGTCTGTAAGACAATCCTGCAGTTTAGCTAATTGGTGTGTGTCCTCTGGCTTCATGGATAGATAAAGCTGGGTATCATCTGCGTAACAATGAAAATTTAAGCAATACCGTCTAATAATACTACCTAAGGGAAGCATGTATAAAGTGAATAAAATTGGTCCTAGCACAGAACCTTGTGGAACTCCATAATTAACCCTAGTCTGTGAAGAAGATTCCCCATGTACATGAACAAATTGTAATCTATTAGACAAATATGATTCAAACCACCGCAGCGCAGTGCCTTTAATACCTATGGCATGCTCTAATCTCTGTAATAAAATTTTATGGTCAACAGTATCAAAAGCAGCACTGAGGTCTAACAGAACAAGCACAGAGATGAGTCCACTGTCCGAGGCCATAAGAAGATCATTTGTAACCTTCACTAATGCTGTTTCTGTACTATGATGAATTCTAAAACCTGACTGAAACTCTTCAAATAGACCATTCCTCTGCAGATGATCAGTTAGCTGTTTTACAACTACCCTTTCAAGAATTTTTGAGAGAAAAGGAAGGTTGGAGATTGGCCTATAATTAGCTAAGATAGCTGGGTCAAGTGATGGCTTTTTAAGTAATGGTTTAATTACTGCCACCTTAAAAGCCTGTGGTACATAGCCAACTAACAAAGATAGATTGATCATATTTAAGATCAAAGCATTAAATAATGGTAGGGCTTCCTTGAGCAGCCTGGTAGGAATGGGGTCTAATAAACTTGTTGATGGTTTGGATGAAGTAACTAATGAAAATAACTCAGACAGAACAATCGGAGAGAATGAGTCTAACCAAATACCGGCATCACTGAAAGCAGCCAAAGATAACGATACGTCTTTGGGATGGTTATGAGTAATTTTTTCTCTAATAGTTAAAATTTTGTTAGCAAAGAAAGTCATGAAGTCATTACTAGTTAAAGTTAATGGAATACTCAGCTCAATAGAGCTCTGACTCTTTGTCAGCCTGGCTACAGTGCTGAAAAGAAACCTGGGGTTGTTCTTATTTTCTTCAATTAGTGATGAGTAGAAAGATGTCCTAGCTTTACGGAGGGCTTTTTTTATAGAGCAACAGACTCTTTTTCCAGGCTAAGTGAAGATCTTCTAAATTAGTGAGACGTCATTTCCTCTCCAACTTACGGGTTATCTGCTTTAAGCTACGAGTTTGTGAGTTATACCACGGAGTCAGGCACTTCTGATTTAAAGCTCTCTTTTTCAGAGGAGCTACAGCATCCAAAGTTGTCTTCAATGAGGATGTAAAACTATTGACGAGATACTCTATCTCACTTACAGAGTTTAGGTAGCTACTCTGCACTGTGTTGGTATATGGCATTAGAGAACATAAAGAAGGAATCATATCCTTAAACCTAGTTACAGCGCTTTCTGAAAGACTTCTAGTGTAATGAAACTTATTCCCCACTGCTGGGTAGTCCATCAGAGTAAATGTAAATGTTATTAAGAAATGATCAGACAGCAGGGAGTTTTCAGGGAATACTGTTAAGTCTTCTATTTCCATACCATAAGTCAGAACAAGATCTAAGATATGATTAAAGTGGTGGGTGGACTCATTTACTTTTTGAGCAAAGCCAATAGAGTCTAATAATAGATTAAATGCAGTGTTGAGGCTGTCATTCTCAGCATCTGTGTGGATGTTAAAATCGCCCACTATAATTATCTTATCTGAGCTAAGCACTAAGTCAGACAAAAGGTCTGAAAATTCACAGAGAAACTCACAGTAACGACCAGGTGGACGATAGATAATAACAAATAAAACTGGTTTTTGGGACTTCCAATTTGGATGGACAAGACTAAGAGTCAAGCTTTCAAATGAATTAAAGCTCTGTCTGGGTTTTTAATTAATTAATAAGATGGAATGGAAGATTGCTGCTAATCCTCCGCCCCGGCCCGTGCTACGAGCATTCTGACAGTTAGTGTGACTCGGGGGTGTTGACTCATTTAAACTAACATATTCATCCTGCTGTAACCAGGTTTCTGTAAGGCAGAATAAATCAATATGTTGATCAATTATTATATCATTTACCAACAGGGACTTAGAAGAGAGAGACCTAATGTTTAATAGACCACATTTAACTGTTTTAGTCTGTGGTGCAGTTGAAGGTGCTATATTATTTTTTCTTTTTGAATTTTTATGCTTAAATAGATTTATGCTGGTTATTGGTGGTCTGGGAGCAGACACCGTCTCTACGGGGATGGGGTAATGAGGGGATGGCAGGGGGAGAGAAGCTGCAGAGAGGAGTGTAAGACTACAACTCTGCTTCCTGGTCCCAACCCTGGATAGTCACGGTTTGGAGGATTTAAGAAAATTGGCCAGATTTCTAGAAATGAGAGCTGCTCCATCCAAAGTGGGATGGATGCCGTCTCTCCTAACAAGACCAGGTTTTCCCCAGAAGCTTTGCCAATTATCTATGAAGCCCACCTCATTTTTTGGACACCACTCAGACAGCCAGCAATTCAGGGAGAACATGCGGCTAAACATGTCACTCCCGGTCCGGTTGGGGAGGGGCCCAGAGAAAACTACAGAGTCCGACATTGTTTTTGCAAAGTTACACACCGATTTAATGTTAATTTTAGTGACCTCCGATTGGCGTAACCGGGTGTCATTACTGCCGACGTGAATTACAATCTTACCAAATTTATGCTTAGCCTTAGCCAGCAGTTTCAAATTTCCTTCAGTGTCGCCTGCTCTGGCCCCCGGAAGACAATTGACTATGGTTGCTGGTGTCGCTAACTTCACATTTCTCAAAACAGAGTCGCCAATAACCAGAGTTTGATCCTCGGCGGGTGTGTTGCAGAGTGGGGAAAACGGTTAGAAATGTGAACGGGTTGGCGGTGTACACGGGGCTTCTGTTTAGAACTACGCTTCCTCCTCACAGTCACCCAGTCGGCCTGCTTTCCCGGCTGCTCGGGATCTGCCAGGGGGGAACTAACGGCGGCTAAGCTACCTTGGTCCGCACCGACTACAGGGGCCTGGCTAGCTGTAGAATTTTCCACGGTGCGGAGCCGAGTCTCCAATTCGCCCAGCCTGGCCTCCAAAGCTACGAATAAGCTACACTTATTACAAGTACCATTACTGCTAAAGGAGGCCGAGGAATAACTAAACATTTCACACCCAGAGCAGAAAAGTGCAGGAGAGACAGGAGAAGCCGCCATGCTAAATCGGCTAAGAGCTAGTAGCTGCGCTAAGCTAGCGGATTCCTAAAAACACGCAAAGTGAATAATGTGTAAATAATTTAGAGGTGATTCAGCAGAAGGAGTGCTTTAGTTAAGGCACGTAAAGATTACACTGGGAAACAAATCGTAATCTAGGTAACTAGATCAATCTAACTGCGCAGATTAAACAGCTAACAGATACAGAAAAACACCACTGTGCTCTGGAACAGGAAGTGATACA
Source organism: Thalassophryne amazonica (assembly GCF_902500255.1). Lineage (NCBI taxonomy): Eukaryota > Metazoa > Chordata > Actinopteri > Batrachoidiformes > Batrachoididae > Thalassophryne > Thalassophryne amazonica. Next base: position 23,040,087 of record NC_047103.1, on the reverse strand, counting down.
ATTCCGCAGTGAGAGACAACCACCAGTAGAGGCCAGTAGACCACAAAAACATCCCCACAGCATGATGCTGCCACCACCATGCTTCACTGTGGGGATGGTGCCTGGTTTCTCCCCCAATCGCTCAGTTTAGACGAGCGGCCAGCTCTAGGAAGAGTCCTAGTGGATTCAAACTTCTTCCATTTACAGATAATGGAGGCCACTGTGCTCATTGGGACCTTCAAAGCAGCAGAAATGTTTTTGTACCCTTCCCTGGATTTGTGCCTCAAGACAATCCTGTCTCGGAGGTCTACAGACAATTCTTTTGACTTCATGCTTGGTTTGTGCTCTGACATGCACTGTCAACTGTGGGACCTTATATGTAAACAGGTGTGTGCCTTTCCAAATCATGTCCAGTCAACTGAATTCACTCCATACCATATGGACTCCAATTAAGCTGTAGAAACATCTCAGTGATGATCAGTGGAAACCAGATACACCTAAGTTCAATTTTGAACTTCATGGCAAAGGCTGTGAATACTTATGTACACGTAATTTTTTTTGATAATAAATTTGCAAAAATCTCACTTTTTTCCACATCATTTTGGGGTATTGTGTGTAGAATTTGGGGGGGGGGGGGGATTTAAGGCTGTAACATAAAATCATGAGAAAGGACAGTGCTGTGAATGCATTGTATGTTTCAATGTAGGTTGGTTTAGCTAACAACAATATCTTTAAACTTTTAAAAAAGATGCAAGGATAATTTTACTTTTTGTGATATGGTCGTTTGATGTCGAAGCAGAAAAATTGACAGTCTCGATGTGTTGTCCTTAAGTTGCAGGTGTTTCATCATGTGATCCTGCTCGGTTTTTAGTCTTCTCTCCATTCGCTGTTTTGCAGTTGTGAATCTCAGACTGTGACTGCGCGAGAGGTCTGTTTCAGCCGAGTTCCAGTGTCGCAGACCGAACAGTCTGCCCCTAAAAATCAGCCCGCCTTTTGCATCTGCGCATGCGTCATTTCGGACCACAGCAGCACATCTGAGACAGAGTCTCTTTACCCAAAGCAATCAAATGGATTAATGGGATTATTAACCATCAGATGACAAAGGTAAAACCTCTTAAATCATTTTAAAGTCAGTTTTAAGCAGAAACGAGATGAAATTCCGTGATGCTTTGAAATGTCCGACATCAGCTAGCAGCTCGTTTAACCGCGGCGCTCTGATCGCTTCCACCGTCTTTTATGATGAAATAATGCTGAATTTATGTGGAAATGATTGTTGTACAAAAGCTTGTTGCTGAGATAGATGATGAATGGAGTGCAGTTTGAAGCAGAAACGAGGTGTTAATCCGTGAACCGCGTCATCTGGGGGGACCGATTTTTAGGGGGACCATTCAGTCTGCGACACTAATTTAGGGCACAATGTAAACACACTTTGTGGATATGGACAACAAGACAACATCTGGACACGGCAGAAATTCATCACAGGTGCTACATTTCTTCTCTTGAGAGAACGTGTCATCATATTAGCTCATTGAACTCGCTGAATCGACGCCGTCCACATTGTCATTAGCCATTGTTTGCATGGTTTTGAAACACTGGAACTCTACTGGCGCCATGGTGAATTCTGGGAAGCGCGGGGGATTATGGGAAATGTTACGTTAAAAAGTTAATTCTTCCAGAATAGGTGGACATTTGTTTGCATCTCGTCGCACAAATAGTTGAAGTCTTCTCTCGATAACGCTTTATGCTCATGTGTGTGCAGCCAGTTAGTTTGTTTCAATGCTTAAATTGTTCACATAAGGATAGTTTTTCAAAGCCTCCAAAATGTGCTGAAATTTTTAAAATGAACATAAACCTATACAGGAAAAGTTGAGGTGGAAGGACGCAATTTGACATTGTGTTTTTATGTTAACGTCAAGGAAGCTTTTGTAAGACGCAAAGCCCCAAAGTGGCTTTCAGATGGCATTGCAAACTTCTTCCAGGAGACATATAGTTAAATGTAAATGGACTGCATTTATATAGCGCTTTTCCATCTGCATCAGACGCTCAAAGCGCTCTACAAGTAATGCCTCACATTCACCCTGATGTGAATTTCTGTCTCTTGCAGTGTCAGCATTAAAATAAAATCCTGTTAGTAATTTCAAACCTTACACAAGAAACAACCAGTTCCTCTTTTTTAAATGTGACAGATACAGTCTGAATGGAGACAATATGTAGTAATGAGAAGCTTGTCTTGGTAAATCTGCTTGGTATCAAGAAAATTCTGTTTATTTTATTCTGGTCATTATTGTTATCCTAAACGTGTTATTACAGATGAGCCCTGAGGTGGGTAAGCTGGTTCCCATGGTTCTTTGCTCAGGATCCCAGGGTTCTGTAACTTTATCCCTGGGCAGCCAGCCCCATTTCTTCCACAGTGGTGGGCTCTAGATTTTATGAGAATGTAATCTTCAAACACACCCAAATTAACGGGAGGTCTCTAGTTGGCTTCCTTGTTGGCATTACTGAATGGATTGCAGTGCACTGAACTCATTAAAGTTGTTATTCCAAACACCAATGATCCTGTTATGCAATTCAATATTTGATGCATGGATAATCATTTTGGCAGTCCAGATGGAGAGGGCTGCCAAAACCATGTTTAGTCTGCTTATCGTCTTAACTTCAAGTCAGTAAGTGATGTCTCTGCAAAAACATAATCTATATATTCTGAAGTTGTTGTCCAGTTGGCCCAGAGATTGTGTTCCATTCAATCTCTTGTCCATTGATTTTGGTGCTTATTTCTAATACTGTAGGCCCATTCCGTGTTACGTACGTTACAGTTCGGACACAGATTTTGATGATAAATATGGTTATAATTTTTTATTGCTTGGAGTTTCCATTTTGTTTAAACATTGTTTGTGGTCCTGGGTCAGTACTCTTTCATGGAAACTAAGAAAAATTTCCCTCCATTCATCCACTTTTTGGCTACAGCCTGATTTTCAATGTTACGTGTGTTACATTCAGAGAAAAATGAAATGTTGTCACTTTTTTCGAATCCTCAAAAGTCTGTGAAGTGTGCACCTGAGTGCATTTCTCTTGATTATGATTTGAACACCCAGTATATCAAGTTACCATATCAGGTATTGTTGGGGATTTACGAAACACAGAAATCTTTGGATGGGGGAATTTCTGTGTTACGTACGTTACAAAAAAAGTTATGTGCATTACGCGTCTGAACTGGGTTTGAAAAAATCAATTCTTGGGGCATGTTATGAACATTGAATGATTTATTTTTCTTGAAAATAAATATTTTTCACAAAATACAGTGGTTTAGTAGTCTTTTTTTTTTATAATGGGTTCAGGTAGGAAGCCATTCATAAAAAGGAAACTGCAAGAAGAAAAAAGATGAGTTGTTAGAAGCACTTCCTCACTTCCGAGAACATGTCCGTATTAAGCATTTACAGTTTGCTGCATTTGAAGAAGCCAAGAATGACAAGAGTAGACATGTTCTACAAGTAGACTTTGCAGTGGTGTACAGTTGCGAGTACCAAAATGAAATGCAAAGTGCTCTCTGGTCCAGAAGCAGTGTGAATCTTTTTACTGGTTCCCTCTACAGCAAAGGCCAAAGTTGTCGGTCTTTTCTTATAGTTACCAACTCACAAGACAAGGGCAAAGATTCTGTGTACACTTATATAAACAGGTTGTCAGAGTACATTAAATTTGAGCAGAATGACACATTTACCATATTCACAGATGGTCCAACGTCTGAATTCAAGAATCGGTTCATGGTTAAGCTTGTTGCATTGTTGTCTCAGAAGTATGGGTGCAAGGTTGAGTGGAAGTATTTCGCTACTTCTCATGGTAAAGGTGTAGTTGATATAATTGGAGGTTCTGCTAAATCACTTGTGAGAAGTAAGGTAATGAGCAAAGGTGACCATGCAGAAGTTGTACAGAGTTTAGAAGATTTCTATCGAGTTGCAGTTGGGGCTATGCCAGGGGTTACAGTCATTCATGTGTCAGCAGATGAAATTTCAGAGTTTGTGTCAAAACAAAACCCTTGGCAAGATGTAAAAGATGCCCCAGGTATCAGTAAGGTGCATGTCGTTGTTTGTTGTGATGGGGAAAAGGTTGAATTGTTTAGGACCAATGTAGACACAGAAGCTTCTGGTGTTGTGAATGCTGTGAATGTTATGGTACCAGTAAGAGCGGAGCAAGTAGGCCTAGTGAAAGTGATAGTGACCCTCTAAAACCAGGTGACTGGGCTTTGGTTAGGTATGATGGAAAGAATTTTCCAGGTGAGGTGTTAGCTGTCCATGGCTCTGATGTTGAAGTTAGTGTAATGAAACCTGCCAGAAAAGGAAAGTGGTGTTGGCCTGGACGCCCTGATGTCAGTCACTATGAGCCTGAGAATGTTTTGAGAAAGCTGGACCCACCAGTTCCAGTAGGCATGGTTGGAGCAGGTGGCAAGGAAGATATTTTCTGTGAATTCAATTCTGTTGTGTAAATCAAATGTCAACATGCTCACAAGAAAATGGCAGAGAGAAAAAAGACAAAAGATTTTGCTGCAAAAAATGACCTTTAATTTTTTTGTAACACACGTAACGTTACGTGCGTTACACATCTCTCAGGCAAATTTCCATAGGGAAAATATGAAAATCCCAGTGATTTCTTTGGTTTTTATTGTTTATTGACCCATTCTACCTTTGACTAAGAGAAATGCAAACCAAATATGGTCAGTGTTTGGTTCTACATACAGAAAAGGGTAATTTTTGTTACGTGCATTACATAGGCAACTGACTAAATCCTAATCAGATTTTTTTTTCAAAAAACATCAGTAAATCAGCGCCTTGGGGCAACTGTTTGTTGTGATTTGGCGCTATATAAGAAAAAAGTTGATTGATTGATTGATTGAAATCAGGCATTGAGTGACTGTCATTGATTAATGTATGCCTCTAATCAGTAAAAGACTGTTAGACTCTGTAATTTTTGTTTTAGAAATTATAATAAAATGAGAAAAACATATATCATTGTTTTTGCCTTTTTTCTAATCTTGAAAAGTGGCTTATGTTTGATGTGGCACGGATGGCATAAGTGATGAATCAAACTAAAGTTATAATTTTCTACTGGTTTAGATGTCTAAGTTTCCAAAAAAAAATGTATCCCATGGACAAAATTGAAAATTTTATTTTTCTGACCCAGGACCACTTTGGCTGGAATGGCCCTGTAGCACAAAGTGAACGAGAGTCTACAACTCCCCCTCTAAGGTTTCCGGTCCATTGCATGTTACTTCCTCAGCCAAGGCCAGTATCCATTGACAGCTGGATGGACTGGGACAATGCGGATAGTGTCTTTTTTTTTTTTTTTTTTTTAGGATACAAATGTGTAGCCTGAAGCACACACCTGGAATCAAACCCCAGTCCATCTATTGAGAGTCCAACTCTTACCCCACAGATCTGCTTAGCTCTTGTCAGCGATTGTACTTTAATGATACACTGCTATTTGAAAGGCCTTGTCGTGAACAAGGTCACTCGTGTCAGTGCTCAGGCACGATGGATGCTTATCATTTCTTTGATAGCTGCTCTCAGAGAGCCAAGGTGGCTTTTTGCACAGTGTGATTGTAGTAAGACCAGAAGAGGGTCTCCTTATACGTTTCTGTCCCTGCTTGAGTCAAATGTTAAATTCATTACAAATTGGGGCTGTAGATTGGTTTGTGTATATTTGCAGCAGGTCATGCACCTAAATCAGTCTGATTTCATGTTGCCCTTTGACTCCCCTTTGTTCTTGCGTGGGTGTATTTCTTATTCATTTGCTTTGTAAGTGATAAACTTTCAGATGGCTTATGGGTAAGCTGTGTTGGGACAGGAAGAGGGCTTCTTTTTTTTATTATTTCCAAAGATAGAATTGTGACATTCTTCTGTCCTTCATTGCAGCCTTGCACGGAACCAATTTGTTTCAGTCAAACATTTTTCACAGTGACGCTCCTGTATCACTGTATCCAGACATCTCTGTAATTGTCTCACAAACTGCAGTTTTACCCAAGGCCAAAATATGGCCATCAGGTATTGCGAAGGTTTTCCGTCCGTTCATCTGTCTGTGCTCAGGCATAAGTCCAGTCCTATTATTCCCAGCATCTTCAAATTCACAGAGAACATTCTTGGGACTTGCACCTTGGACAAGTTCAAAGATGGCTAACTATTTTAACAGGTTAAAAAGTCACATTATTTTCCAAACTGTTCAGTTTTGTTTTGGCGTGCCCAGGGTGACCACCAGTCAGAGTGGAGCTGTGCCGTGAGGTCAGTGCCAGGCCTGTCTAAAAGCACTTCATTTATGTGTTTATATATATGTTATAGCTTCCCCGGTGTGTAGAACCAACCGGTTTTTAAAGTCGTTTATACCTTCGGCAATTCGACTTTTAAATGCTCCGTAGGTCTACCATGTTTTTATTTATTCTTGCTATTCATTTTGACTTCTTAAGTCTGTTTTTCTTAGTTTTATTGTTGTTATATATTGTTTTATTTTTTCTTAAACGGACTGCTCAAATGAAATTGTCCCTTGTGGGATTAATAAAGATTGATTGATTGATAGTGACAAAAATACTGAAAATGCTGTTTTTGGAACCTCTGAAGTCATTTAGAAGACATTTCGCCGATGTTAGCATGATGGCATCATAGACTGGTTTAGCTAGCTGCAAAACTCTGTTTCCTTTGTGTGATAATATAACCTCTTTATCATACATTATGTAAAAGCTAGCGAGAAATAAACAGTTCTATAACTGAAAATGCTGCTTTTGGAACCTAATAATAGCTCTAGAGCGAAATCGTGGACGTCAGAGTGCACGCTAACGTTCGCCAACTCAAAGCTAACTTTCTATGGAGTTACATTTGTCTCATTAATGCCTTCAAACACACAGAGGGTGACCTACAAATATTCCTTGATTTGCACAACTTCAGCTCTTCTCAAAAGCTCATGTACACGCACATGCAAGGCCCTCATGCAGGCACCATTAAAACATAAATATTGTTTTGATTGATTAAGGGGTTTTATGGGTTGCTGCGGAGCCATGTCACTTTCGGCGAAGTGGCAATCCGAAGGCGAGAATTCGTGCTTCCGCAACTGGCCGTCGATAAAAACCAACTCGGGCTGCATTGATTGTGTATTGAAATCAGCTGGTTTTGTTTTGTCTCTAACTTGCTTCTAACAGCCAGCTGACAGCTCTCATTGCCTGAAACGATGAGATTTATACACCAAGCTGACCTGAAATGAACCGTTGTACATTAAATTGAGGGCGGCCATTTCTGTACAGTCCGCGACAACTCATTAAACATGTACAAATTGTATGAAAGGCAGTTGGATCTGAATAATTAAACAACTGCAAATTATGAATAATACAATGCTCATACAGCCGAGGGTATTTTAGCCTTGCGTTATATTTTTTGATTTTGAAGTTGCTAACACTTGAAAAAAATGAGGGGGAAAATGGCAAACGTATGAGGGTGATTCTTAGACTACGGGCACTTTTATGTCCCTTGATCATATTTTATGAAAAAAAGAAAAAAGGGGAAATTTCACACTTTTATAGTTATCTTTACAATGAAAGTGTTTTAAGAAATTTGTCCTAGTAGTCTATGATGACTTTTTCACCTTTTTTCAGCATCATTATATGCAAATATTGCCGTTTTGTGCTTGTCCCACACCCAGACTTATGATCTTCAGTGATAAAAATGAATATTAAACAAACATTTTTTTCTAATGTTTTAAAATAGCTCTGAATAAAATATCAGTAAAATAATCAAAACATAATTGGGGTATTCAATGTCATACAACTGTTGTGATTTTTTTTAAACGAAATGTAGTTGTCCCACACTATTGCCGTAATTTCCACCACAACAATAATGTCCCTTTAAAAGGTTTGTATGAAAGATTGTGTGGGTAGTTTCTATGGAGATAAACAGTAACATCAGAGCACATGTATATAGCGCCAAATCACAACAAGGCGCTTTATATTGTAAGGCAATGGTGTGGTGGAAATTACATTTACAAGGCCAATAGTGCCCGTAGTTAAAGAATTACCCATGAGCATTATATAACTGTTTTGGAGCATTTTCCTCCATCTTAGATTATTTTGTTGAAGCGAGTAGCCAGCTGACATCACGCAATTTTTACACTGGTTGGCAGTCACTGTGTCATGTCACTCAGCATTGGCATAAAATTTATGTCTGTTTTGGCGCACCCCACCTCGTGGTATAGCGATCATTGTCTCGTCGTTGCAAAACACCCACTCTGATTGAAAATGTACGACAGGTCGTCACTTTGTCTCTGTAGCTCGTAGCTAATGTGACCGTAAGGTAATTTATAAAATATTAACGTGCACGTAATGAAGGTGGAGGTTACGCAAGGCACATGTCGCCACGTTTATACAGTGCACCACTTTATCTGCCTCTTATCTGACTGTAATAGTTGATGACCTTGAATGGCGGAAGCCCGGTACGGCTTGAAATATAAATAAAGATCAACAGTGTTGAAATGAATCCATGTAGTTTATCATCGTTTACAAAAGGCTGCAGTTGTGTCCATGTAGAAATTGTTGCTTGTGAGCAGTTTATACTTGAGTGTCAGAATTTCTGCTTAATCATAATCACATTATGTTTAGGCTACTTAGACATTTTTAAAGTGGTATCTGGGAATGTAAAGGTACTTAACATTCTTCCAGAAAATACTTTCCTCAACCAAAATGTTGACATGAGGTCTCAAAATGGCAGCCTGAGGGCTGGATGTTCACCTGTGAGGCAGAAGATTTTGGCTTGTGGTTTACCGCATTATTTATTAAAAATCATATTTTTACACCATCACACAGGAGTGTTTTCATTCCTGTGTATCTGTCTTGGTTGGATTGGGAGGAAAGTTGGTGAAATGACTGAAAGTAATAAGCGAAGTGCACATCTCGGGCCGTGCGGTGTATTATGGGTACGCTAAATTATTCGGTTACCAATCTACATTCAAAGATGGTGGAAAGCAGCGAGGTGTGCTATGATTTGGACCATTTCAACCGCTGGAAAGTTGGCTAATTAAAGCATTTTTGTAAGATCAGCAGATTACCCGTTACAAACAGGCCTGCGTATGGCAGTAGACAAATGAAAGAAGAACTGGCTGCCCTTGCGTATGCTGCATCGGTACAGAAACTACCATTGGTGCTGACAAAGGAAGAAGAGAAAGCTGCTGTCAAAAATGACTACCAGTCCTTGTTGATAGTTGGACACATACACATTTCTGACCCCTTGAAGGCAACTGATGGATGGTTAGATGAAGTCCAGGGTCTGAAACTGTGGCCACCTTGCATGTTAGCCGATATTGCAGAATATTTGCTAAGCAGGGATGAGAAATCGCTACTCCACCGATTTCATAATGACAACATGGAAGGTGTGTCTCACATATAACCTCTCATATCATATTCTACTTGATAGGCTGGAAAATCACTTTGGGATTACTGGGATTGCCCTTGCATGGTTGACGCCATACTTGACCAGTCATTCTCACTGTGTTTTGTACAGTAACACTACCTCTAACCTTAGTGACATGAAATTTGGGGTTCCATAGGGGTCAGTCTTAGGCCCCCTGCTTTTCTTCCTTTATATAGCTATATTGTTCAGCTTTTGGAAACTTTGTATACATTCGGTACATTAGGTAAGCATGTAATATTTGCCTGGATACCTAGTCATACAGGCATTAAGGGAAATGAAAAAGCTGACAAGTTGGCAAAAGAAGCTCTTGCTGGGTGATTCTTAGACTACGGGCACTTATTATGTCCTTTGATCATATTGTATGAAAAACAGAAAAAAAGGGAAATTTCACACTTTTATAGTTATCTTTACAATGAAAGTGTGTTAAGAAATTTGTTCTAGTAGTCTATGATGACTATTTCACCTTTTTTCAGCATCATTATATGCAAATATTGCCGTTTTGTGCTTGTCCCACACCCAGACTTTTGATCTTCAGTGATAAAAATGAATGGTAAAGAAACGTTTTTTCTAATGTTTTAAAATATCTCTGAATAAAATATCAGTAAAATAATCAAAACATAATTGGGGTATTCAATGTCATACAACTGTTGTGATTTTTTTAAACAAAATGTAGTTGTCCCACACTATTGCCGTAATTTCCACCACAACACTGTAATGTCCCTTTAAACAGTTTGTATGAAAGATTGTTTGGGTAGTTTCTATGGAGATAAACAGTGACATCAGAGCACATGTATATACAACCCCTGGCAAAAATTATGGAATCACCGGCCTCGGAGGATGTTCATTCAGTTGTTTAATTTTGTGGAAAAAAAAGCAGATCACAGACATGACACAAAACTAAAGTCATTTCAAATGGCAACTTTCTGGCTTTAAGAAACACTATAAGAAATCAAGAAAAAAAGATTGTGGCAGTCAGTAGCGGTTACTTTTTTAGACCAAGCAGAGGAGAAAAATATGGAATCACTCAATTCTGAGGAATAAATTATGGAATCACCCTGTAAATTTCCATCCCCCAAACTAAAACCTGCATCAAATCAGATCTGCTCGTTGACATTGACCCTATGCCATGACATTGATCCTATGTGTCTTTTTGCAAGGAACGTTTTCACAGTTTTCGCTCTATGGCAAGATGCATTATCATCTTGAAAAATGATTTCATCATCCCCAAACATCCTTTCAATTGTCCAAAATATCAACGTAAACTTGTACATTTATTGATGATGTAATGACAGCCATCTCCCCAGTGCCTTTACCTGACATGCAGCCCCATATCATCAATGACTGTGGAAATCTTAATAAATCTCATTGGAACGGCACCAAACAAAAGTTCCAGCATCATCACCTTGCCCAATGCAGATTTGAGATTCATCACTGAATATCACTTTCATCCAGTCATCCACAGTCCACGATTGCTTTTCCTTAGCCCATTGTAACCTTGTTTATTCTGTTTAGGTGTTAATGATGGCTTTCGCTTAGCTTTTCTGTATGTAAATCCCATTTCCTTTAGGCGGTTTCTTACAGTTCAGTCATAGACGTTGACTCCAGTTTCCTCCCATTCGTTCCTCATTTGTTTTGTTGTGCATTTTTGGATTTTTGAGACATATTGCTTTAAGTTTTCTGTCTTGACGCTTTGATGTCTTCCTTGGTCTACCAGTATGTTTGCCTTTAACAACCTTCCCATGTTTTTTGTATTTGGTCCTGAGTTTAGACACAGCTGACTGTGAACAACCAACATCTTTTGCAACATTGCATGATGATGTACTCTCTTTTAAGAGTTTGATAATCCTCTCCTTTGTTTCAACTGACATCTCTCGTGTTGGAGCCATGATTCATGTCAGTCCACTTGGTGCAACAGCTCTCCAAGGTGTGATCACTCCTTTTTAGATGCAGACTAATGAGCAGATCTGATATGATGCAGGTGTTAGTTTTGGGAATGAAAATTTACAGGGTGATTCCATAATTTTTTCCTCAGAATTGAGTGATTCCATATTTTTTTCCTCTGCTTGGTCTAAAAAAGTAACCGTTACTGACTGCCACAATCTTTTTTTCTTGATTTCTTATAGTGTTTCTTAAAGCCAGAAAGTTGCCATTTGAAATGACTTTAGTTTTGTGTCATGTGTGTGATCTGCTTTTTTTCTACAAAATTAAACAACTGAATGAACATCCTCCGAGGCCGGTGATTCCATAATTTTTGCCAGGGGTTGTAGCTCCAAATCACAACAAACAGTTGCCCCAAGGCGTTTTATATTGTAAGGCAATGGTGTGGTGGAAATTACATTTACAAGGTCACTACATTTGGCAGGTCATTAAAAATAGACTTATGAGATTTTCAATTTTGTAATAACATTTAAATGAATCACCATAATAATCAAAAACATGTTTATTTAGGTTCTGCTCTTTACTCTGCCCCTGACCAAGGCAGAGTCTCTACATCTGGAATTGGTCCCCAGGTGCCAGACTGCTCCTAGTGGTTGGACATGCACAATGAGACAGGCATAGGAGAATGTGCACAGTCATTTCCTCTTCTTTCCTTCTGTTTCTCCTGTCATTGATCGAGGCATGTTTGTGTCACTTTGGCAGCCGTTCCTGTTTCAAAAGTTCTCTTGCATGCACCCAAACAGTCAGCCCCATATGTGTGATCATGCACAATCTGCATGGACTGAAATGGTTCTCATGTTCATTACTATCGTATCACCATCAGTGTCCAATAAACCAGCCTCTCCGGGGGGGCCTCAGCATGTTTTCATGATGCTGTTAGCCCTCCTTATTGGTTTACTTGCTTTGCATGCGCGGGATCATGCATGTATGAATTTGAATCTTGCTCTCATCCTTGCATGGATTTGAACATCTGCTCAGTTGCTTCAGTGTTTAACTCCTTTAAAATTCACCGTACAGGCAAACTGAGCCAAAACAACAACAAAAAACACATACTGTCCTCATATTTCGTTTTCATACACAGGTATTAGCCTGCAGCTACTTCACCGCTTCATATTTTAAATCTCCAGTTTTGTTTAACTAACCCTTGAACCGGTCTGTCTCCAGGTAATGCTTGCCAAAAGCTGTCTGAGTCCCAGTGAGAAAGAGAAGGGCTAAAGCCCACACCGCTGTAAACCAACCTCACGGAGCCTCTCCAGCAGTGACGCTTCTGCAGAGCCATGAGTAACCCTGCCTCTCCAAACCCGATTAAAGGCACCGTGTCATCGGGTCTTCACAATGTAAGTCCACGAGAAAAAGGGTTTGTGCTCCAGTCATTGGCAACATGAACAAACCTGAATAATGCTGTTATTCTCACAGGTAGCAGTTCAGTCTCTTCCCCCTCTTTCCCCATGAAAATGTAACTGTCCAGCCCCAAAATTGCCTCAGTTTGTGTTTGATCGTTGGCGCTGTATTTATGCTGAATCAGCTTTGTCTCTGGCTTCAGAGTGTGTGTTTTGGACAGTGTTGCTCTGTCTGACAGCAAAATCCTAGTGTGTGTGTGTGTGTGTGTGTACGCATATATATATATATATATATATATATATATATATATATATATATATATATATACACACACACACACTGAAGTTCTTGGTATTGAGCATTTTAAAGAAGAGACAAGAAAAAAGTTAAAGTAGTCCAGAAACAAAGAGTTGCAGTAAGAGAAACTCCTTCTGAAATCCCCTTTTGGTTTTGTGAGTGTCAGCGGTTCCACAACTTTTTCCTTTTTACTAATTCATAAAATAAACGGAATTTGTAATGAAAAAAACATAATTAAGGGATTGCAGATAAATATGTCTGACGAGGCCTGGAGCTGAGCTGGTCGGCAGCCAAAGTAATCAGAGTTCTTCAAGTTAATTTTAGAGTGATTTCAAAGGAATAAAATATAAGCTCAGATTTTTTAAAAAAAATACACTTTTGGGTGGTTCTACATGGCTGTATACCAGTAGCGTTATGCGTAACAGGAATTAGATGGATTGTAGTAAGTGCATTTTTTTATTTTATTGGTTTTTAAGCATGTTACTAGGAAAAACAAATATGAAAAATGATGGAATAAATCAAAGAATTTTCTACATTTGGAGTACAATCTGTATACAATTAGAAGTTGGTTATCTCTACTGGTGCAAATTAGGGGACTTCAAATTGCTTTAATCAATGGGTCTAAAACAAATGTGCCGCTCTTAGGATTTGAATGTCCAGTGCATTACATAACTGAATGTCCTTGAAATTATTTTGGTACCATCGATCAGGGGGAAAAGGGACAGTGCAAATAATGTATCTAAGACATCAGAAATAACCCTGCATTTGAATGGGTTGGAAAAAAATTAACAGACATTTGACATTATTTTTCATTGGCTTATTATTTTCCCCCCTGACCTGGGGAGGGTTCTCGGCCTGACTTGTCATTGTTGGCGGTATGGAATTTGATTAAATTATTTGATTAAATACTTAATGCCATATTTTCAGCTTGTCAGATGTCAAGATTTGCTTTTCTTTCCCTTTTCCCCCCCTTAGAAATGATATGATGACTTATGGGAATAAATAACTTATAATGGATTGACAGAGGACCCCAATGATGAGAACGGCAATGTATATGTGGGTAAAAAGCTGGTTTTGTCATACAAAACTGCAGCTGAAGTGGCAGAGGAGATCTGTCTATTCAACAGGCAGACGTCGGTTACACAGTTAAATGGTCCAAAAACAGCGATGTCCTTGAAGGGTGTAGCAGAAGCATTGTCCACAAAAGTAGGCAGGGGTCAGTACACAATGTTCAATCATACCAGATGGCCAAATCCAGAATCTGCAAATTATCCTCAGAAGAGAGGAGGGCAGTGTGTGCCGAAAAGCCAGAGGCACATATGAAGGAGAAAGCAGACATGAGGTTGGGCAATCTAGTGAAAAGATGAGTTGTGACTGGTTGAAAAGACTAAGAAATTAGTGCGTAAGTGGAGAAACGTGTAAATCGGGTACAGGCCACAAGGAATAAAACAGAGTTTAGAATAAAAGTACACAAGGGAGGAAAGATACAACACTAAGGTGAAATGAAGCGAAACATGACTGAGTTATTAATCCAGAATCCAAACAATTGGTTAGTTAGGACCATAAAATGCTGTGTAGTTTAAACTATATAGTTTAGTGTGTTCACATTCAAGTCATAATTGTCTTGGCTTAGATGTTTAGCAACGAATGAAAATCATTCTTTATAGTGTTTAAAATGTTTATTTGACATATACATCCTTTATGTCTGATTAAGGAAGCTGTCCAGGATAAGATTTGGTATCAGGTAGTCTCTCACAAAGATAAAAATGTGTGCAATATGACTGGTCTAAAGCAGTTATTCTCTTGGCTCTAGCTTGACCAAGTTAATTATTATCTTCTCAACAATGTGTGAGTGCACCTGTGGTTGAGTAGATCCTGTTGGGGTTTTTAAGAGCAGCCGTTATGAAACTGCGTAATGTTGTCTTCCTTCCCTGAAGATCAGCCCTGGTCATGTGATGAGGGTCAACCGAAATCAGGAAAGTTTATCTACAATGAAAGCTGCCTGCACGACTTGTGGATATTTTTATTTTGGACATCGGAAAAACAAATAGAACAATCTTGATGCCTTTTAGGCTGTGGTTGTGCATTTGTAGGAGAACTGATGGACTTTTTATATGTATTTCAGGTGAGTTCAGCGTAGTGATTTCTAAAGTCTGATTGATCTTTCACGGTTTCTGCATCTCTTCTCCTTCTTCACGCATGATCCTAAAAGGTGCACACAGTACCAGCCTATAAGTAGCCTGAATTAGGCTTTTGTTAAATGTCTACGTGAGCTTTGCAACTGGTTAATGTTCAGTCTGGTTCTAGTGCATTTATTATACAATTTTACATTGTCAGTAGCTCATTGACATAACAGTGAGGAAAATAAGTATTTGAACACCCTCCGATTTTGCAAGTTCTCCCACATAGAAATCAGGGAGGGGTCTGAAATTTTCATCTTAGGTGCATGTCCACTGTGAGAGCCATAATCTAATAAAAAATCCAGAAATCACAATGTATGATTTTTTAAAATAATTTATTTGTATGTTACTGCTGCAAATAATTTGAACACCTGTGAAAATCAATGTTAATATTTGGTACAGTAGCCTTTGTTTGCAATTACAGAGGTCAAACGTTTCCTGTAGTTTTTCATCAGGTTTGCACACACTGCAGCAGGGATTTTGGTCCACTCCTCCATACAGATCTTCTCTAGATCTTTCAGGTTTGGAGTTTCAGCTCCCTCCAAAGATTTTTCTATTGAGTTCAGGTCTGGAGACTGGCCAGGCCACTCCAGGACCTTGAAATGCTTCTTATGGAGCCCCTCCTTAATTGCCCTGGCTGTGTGTTTGGGGTCATTGTCATGCTGGAAGACCCAGCCATGACCCATCTTCAGTGCTCTTACTGAGAGAAGGAGGTTGTTTGCCAAAATCTCGCAATACATGACCCCATCCATCCTCCCTTCAATACGGTGCAGTCGTCCTGTCCCCTTTGTAGAAGAGCACCCCCAAAGTATGATGTTTCCACCCCCATGCTTCACGGTTGGGATGGTTTTCTTGGGGTTGTTCTCATCCTCTAAACATGATAAGTGGAGTTGATTCCAAAAAGTTCTATTCTGGTCTCATCTGACCACATGATCTTCTCCCACGCCTCCTCTGGATCATCCAGATGGTCACTGGTGAACTTCAAACAGGCCTGGACATGTGCTGGCTTGAGCAGGGAGACCTTGCTGCCCTGCAGGATTTTAAACCATGACAGCATCATGTGTTACTAATGTAATCTTTGTGACTGTGGTCCCAGCTCTCTTCAGGTCATTGACCAGGTCCTCCTGTGTAGTTCTGAGCTTTCTCAGAATCATCCTTACCCCACAAAGTGAGATCTTGCATGGAATCCCAGACCGAGGGAGATTGACAGTCATCTTGTGTTTCTTCCACTTTCTAATAAATAATCATAACAGTTGTTGTCTTCTACCAAGCTGCTTGCCTGTTGTCCTGTAGTCCATCCCAGCCTTGTGCAGGTCTACAGTTTTGTCCCTGGAGTCCTTAGACAGCTCTTTGGTCTTGGCTATGGTGGACAGGTTGGAGTGTGATTGATTGAGTGTCTGAACAGGTGTCTTTTATACAGGTAACAAGTTCAAACAGGTGCAATTAATACAGGTAAAGAGTGCAGAATAAGAGGGCTTCTTAAAGAAAAATTAACAGGTCTGTGTGAGCCAGAATTCTTGCTGGTTGGTAGGGGTTCAAATACTTATTTGCAGCAGTAACATACAAATAAATTATTTAAAAATTATACATTGTGATTTCGGGATTCTTTTTTTTTTTTTTTTTAGATTATGTCTCTCACAGTGGACATGCACCTAAGATGAAAATTACAGACGCCTTCATGATTTCTAAGTGGGAGAACTTATTAACTTATTAACTTACAAATACTTATTTTCCTCACTGTATCATAGGTGTTACACATCCAACAAAATTGGCCTTTAATAGGGGTGGAACAAAAACAAACAAACAGAAAATCAGTAGTTTACATGTACCAATCTATGGGCTGTGTAGTCTATAAAAAGTGAGGTCTGCAACGTTGACTCATTTTATGTTTGTCATGATCAGATGTTTTTAATGTGATTTCACAAAATGTGGTGTAAAAAAATTCAGGCAGTGTGTTCAGATGAGACTGTAGGTCCACAAACTAATTGTTGAACATTTCAAGTGATGTTATTGCATCTTTTAAACTTTTTGTTCTATACTTGTATGATGAAACCTGACAGGAAAGTGCAATGACTGGAACTGTTCTATCCATCATTACCTTGAAGGGGCACGTTCTGTAAGATCACTAGGTTAAAGGCTTGCTCCACCAGCATGTGCTCTGAGTACCCCTGTTGTTGTTGTTGTTGTTGTCTTCAATAACTTACAAAGAAATTTATTGTTTTCAGATATCTTCCTGACTGGATTAATGAATTAATGATGAAACCTAAACACTGAACACATAAATGTCTTGGAAGAGTGTACCGTAACAGGGCTGGATCCAGAGTGAATATCTGACAGATGCATTTTTGCCCAATGATAAAATAAAAATCGTACGCGTCTTGTTATTCAATAATCTTCATTCTTTTATTTGTGTGCAACATACACTGTCACACTTCTTTTAATATATTTATTATACTTCATGGACCATAATGAACACTTCTTATTTGTATGAACATGATGTCCTAAAAAAACACACTATAACAAAAATTGACTGTAAACAGGATCAAATTTATTGCCAAAATCTTTCAGTTATACCTGAATCTATATATGATTTTTTTTTTTCAGTTGATAAAATCAATAAAAAAATATATATATATATATATATATATATATATATATATATATATATATATTGAGCTACAGACAGTTCACAGAAGACATTTTCCATTGATACCAATCAAAATTAGAAACAGTCCAGCAGGTAACAATATTCATCATGTCCATGACTAAATATACTAAAACAAATACATCACAATTGTAAACATATCACAGTTGTGATATGTGTACAATTGTGATACATTTGTTTTAGTATATTTAGATTTTGTTGTGATTTGGTACTTTATAAGCCAATTGAATTGAAGTTGAACATTTTATTGAGTGTTAAAGTAAATAAATATGAAATTGGTCACTGGATCCTTAAACTTTGGATATAATAAACTCTACATGGTGGATCCTTGATCTCTGGACATAAATAGGAATAAACAAAATCTGTAGTTTTTGTCAAAAGCATTTCCTTTCAGGCATTGTCATGAATGTCTTTCCATATATCTGAGCTGAACTCTTACAGCTGCTGTGCTTCACTTCAGGATGCAATTTGTAAAGAAATACAGCACGTTTCATTTTGGGACGAAAAAAATGTTTTAGTCAATTGTACGTTCTTGTCTGTATTACGTTTGTAAGTGGTGTCATTTTAGGTCAGTGTTTATTGTGAAAGTCTCACAGCCAAACAGTGGCACTGGAAGTATCAGGACTGAAGAGTTTTGACCTTCATTCCTTTGCAGAGGTATTGGCAACGCCATACACCTCTGGTCTTCCATAAACTCTTTAATGCATATTTTGCTTTCAAAGGCAGAGATGCCAGAGACATGAATGTCACCGCCGGCACAAGTGAATCTTTAGACGTGTACACGCGTTCATCACATGCAGATACACTTCTGATGGCTGAAGTCATTGAAAGTGACCCAAGGTGACAATTTCAATTTATTACTCTTATGCTGCATTCACACCGGGTGCGATCAGATGCTCTAAATTCACGGGGGTCGCGTGGTGACGGACGCGCCTCCTTTGCCCGGTGTGTTGCTCTGCTTTTGCTGTGAAAATTCGCCCCGGTGCGTCATCAAATAGGAGGAGCTTCCATTCCGCTCGCCGGCTCCGGTTGTCTGTCAAGTTAACATGACGGACCTTGATCACATGGAGCGAGTTGTTGTGGAAAGCTGACAAATGTCATGAGACGTTCCCAATTCAGGGAGTATCATTATTTGTTGCAGAAGCTGCGTCTGG
Organism: Thalassophryne amazonica; assembly: GCF_902500255.1. NCBI lineage: Eukaryota > Metazoa > Chordata > Actinopteri > Batrachoidiformes > Batrachoididae > Thalassophryne > Thalassophryne amazonica. Next base: position 23,021,102 of record NC_047103.1, on the reverse strand, counting down.
ATGACGGCCGCTTTCAACGGTCCTTCCGCCTCTGCAGGACCCAGTTTGAGGACCTCCTGTCCCGTTCACGCGCGCACATGTAAACAATAAAAAAAAAAGAAAAAAAAAAAAAAAAAAGAAACTACTCTCCTTGCTGCGGGGCTGCAGCTTGCTCTTCCCCAAAAACTCTGTCATAATTGTGTTTAGAAACCAGTCACCATTTGTTTTATTATACATCTGTGTAGTTAATTAATAAAATATTCTCCACAGATGATTTGCTCGCGCGCACACGTAAAACATAAAAGAAACTCCGCTCCTTGCTGCTCCTCGCTCTTTCTCAAAAAACTCTTTCATATTTGTGTTTAGAAACCAGTCACCATTTGTTTTATTATACATCTGTGTAGTTAATGAGTAAAATAATCTCCATGGACGATTCGCTTGCGTGCGCACATAACATAAAAAGAAACTCCGCTCCCGCTGCTGCGGGGCTGCAGCTCGCTCTTCCCCCAAAACCTCTGTCATAATTGTGTTTAGAAACCAGTCACCATTTGTTTTATTATAAATCTGTGTAGTTAATTAATAAAATATTCTCCACAGACGATTCACTCGCGCATGCACATAAAATAAAAAGAAAGAAAGTCCGCTGCTTGCTGCGGGGCTGCTCCTCGCTCTTTCCCAAAAACTCTGTCATAATTGTGTTTAGAAACCAGTCACCATTTGCTTTATTATACCTCTGTGTAGTTAATAAGTAAAATAATCTCCATGGACGATTCGCTCGCGCGTGCACGTAAAATAACGCGATGTGATGCGACGCAATATCGCGCCACAAATGCGTCAATCGCTCAAAATCGCTTCAGTCACGTTGCTTCATTCGCGTCCATTGCGTCGCACTGTGTGACTTGGCGCCAAAACGCGTCGTTCCATAGGGATTACATGGCAACCTGTCGCTGCTGTCGCTCGCGTCGCGCCCGGTGTGAACACAGCATTATAGAGCATCAAATCACGACAGCGTCATCTCAAGGCGCTTCACATAAACCAACTCAACAATAAAAACTAAAACAGATGAAATCAAAGAGCATGATGAAGAGGTTAAAAACATGAAAAAAAAGTTAAACGTAAAAAGAATAAAATCATAGTAAACAATATATTAATCATATGTAATAGCAAACAAATGTGTTTCAGACGCGACTTAAGTCTCTGCAGAGTCTGACTGCCTCAGTAAAACAGGGAGATCATTCCACAGGATTGGGCTACAATAGGACAAAGCTCGATGTCCCACAGACTTTTTATTCACCCAAGGGACACAGAGCAATCCTGCGTCCTGTGAGTGCAGAGCCCGGGCCGGTACGTAGGGCTTAAGTAGATCCGCCAAGTAGGGTGGTGCCAGTCCGTGAACAACTCTATAGGCCAGTAGCAGGACCTGATCTTGCAGAGACAGGCAGCCAGTGACATCTTTGAAAGTTTATTTATTTATTTTTGTTCACTTCCAAAAATATCCAATTTTAAAAGATGTGAGAGGAGCACCAAATTCTTACAACTGAAAAACTAAACCCAACCACAGTTTAGAATCTCTGTTTGATAGCTGACTTATACAGTTACTGTTCAGTTAGTTGAAGCATTTCAGCGCACAGCTTTTGAAATTAATATTGATTGATTTTATTCCTTGTGGTGAAGTGTGTGTGTTTTTTAAATGTGGTTTTATACCTGATGTGAGGCTGTAGAACTGACCTGCAGGAAATTTGAACAGTGCAAACGACCCTTGAGTTCACCACGGCTTAGTCTCCACCCACATAATGTCGTCATCGAGTGATGACAATAAAATGACGTGTCCTGTTCAGAAGTGAGCACTTAGTTTGAAAGGATCAATAGCACTGTTCACACAAACCTTCCTGTCTGTCACATTTTACTGCTTTATTCACCTAATCTCTCGACTGACGTATGTGCTGAGTTTGTCTGGAACGGTTCACCACAGATAAATATGAGGTGTGAAAATGTAATCCATTTCTGTTCGGGTGCTGGAAATCCTGTTAGTGTAACATGAATTTACAAAGCTAATAAAAGCCACAAGACCAATATCGTCAAAGGGGATCTCCAACCACAGGAAGCAACCACAAATAATTTCCAGCATCAAATTGGCTGGTGCTTCAAATTCACAGCATATGACGTAGAATGGGGGTGTAACTGGAAAACTGTGAAAATCAGGCCTTGCAGAGGACAAAATTCAGTTACACCTTTATGACAGTGATTAAACTGAGTAGATAAATGTGGGTCATACAGTAGTTAAGTACACGTATGTATTTGAAGCAACAGTTATTCTGTTGGATTGAAAGAAGCATACCTGCATTGTTATTAAAATGGGTAAGAGTACCTGTGGGCATAACTTTCACCCAAATAATTAACCTGTGTATGTGTTTGCATGCATTATGTTGGTAAATATGTTTGTCTGGGAAGTTCCTGAACCCATTTATGTACCAAGTTAAGTGAACTTTATGTGAAAAATCTCAGCTTTGAACTTTGACCTGCAAGGTCGATAAAAATTGACTAAAGGACCTGGGAGGAATGGAGAATCCAACAGACAAACTATATAATTATACAATAATGGCCCTGTGCAAGTTACCATAGAAACAGCACATGCTATATTATGAGTTGGTAGCTACTGACTTTTTAAATGTCCAGTAATGCTGTATTCTGCCATTTTTATTTAATTTTAAAAAGTTATTTTATTTATATAGTCTTTCTTTTTCTCTGTTCCATCTATGATGCGTTCTGTAACATTTTACACTTGAATTATCCTCCCCACCTGAGGGGGCGCTATAACGCAATCTTCTGCAGGCACCAGATTCCAGGTAGGGATGTGAATCGTACAACAACCCACGATTCAATTCGATTCCAATTCTTGGGGTGATGATTCCATTCAGAATCGATTTTTGATTCAAAGAGCTCTGAGAAATAGTTATATTACTTTAAAAATGTTTATGTTATAGAAAATGCAGCTTTGCAAGGTCAGTCAAGTGATTCTAGATGTAAATTTACTTATCTGCTTTGCTCATTCGGAGTTGGCTGGCAGTTTAGCGAAGCGCTGGTCAGTAGTTGGCAGATACCGCTGCTCCCCTCTTTTAGCTCCGGGTGATGGCGTAGCATGTGGGCTTGCGGATTTAAAGTGTTTCCGAAGTACTTGACTTTCATTTTGCAGATTTTGCACACTGCATAAGTCATGTCAAGCTCCTTCTTACGCAGCAAATAATAAAATCCAAAATGTGCCCAAACATTTGCCCTCAGCAAAGATGGTGCTGGCTGAATTAGCTCTACGTCCGCCATGCTAAGCTACAGCCACTGAACTCTGCAGCTCACGAGTGTTTGAAGCACACACCCCCCCCCCCCCCCCCCCGGGCGGGGACGCTGTAGTACGGAAGCCGTTGCCTGACAAACAGTACACGCAGCAAGTAAGCAAGAAAATGTTTAAAAAAAAAAAAGCTTTTTAAAAATCGATTCTTGGACATTTTGGATCGATTCAGAATCATAATAAATAAGAATCGAACGATTCGGACGTGAATCGATTTTTTTTTTTTTTTTCCCCGACACCCCTAATTCCAGGAGCCTCCCCAATTAAGCCCACAAACTGACCTAAACATGGCTTGAAATGCAGAGACTAATCAAACACAGGACGTGGGTATGATGTGATCACACCAACATCCTCTCGGCTGTTGCTCCTCCAAATGCTGACAATGTAGGATTTGAGCCTTGTAACACAAACTCCTCCACGCACTGTAGGGTGTCTATCTCCTTCACATACCCAAGCTCCACACTGCTTGTTTAACCAGTGTTTTGCTTCACAATAATAAATTCTTTGTCATTTTATTCCCATTTTGACAGACGTATATGAAGCTAAATGGGAGGGTCCTTCTGCAAATGGCCAACAGTCTGAAAGTCGGAACATGTTCAGTTCCTATCGTGTGCCCATCATTGAATTATCCTTCTGCTGAAACATGTCAAATACATGTTGTGACATATTAAAAATTATTCTTGTTCTCTCCCCATTGCCCTAAAAATGTTGAAGTCTTTTGCATATTTAATCCAATCAATTTATCTGGCACATCTGACAACCATGTGTGTGTTTCTAAGTCTGATTTTTGTGTTTCTGGTTAAAGCTGTATAATTGCGTTAGCAGTTTGATTAGGCTCGGTGAATCCATAGGGCCAGAACAAAATCATTAGCAGATTTTTGTATATCTACAAACTCTGAATTTAATTAAGTCCAACTTGCAGATTGTACTGTAAACAGTTTCATCACAAGCTGTCAACAGTTGTGTACATATTAATTTATAGGTTACAGTAACACCCGTACGGTGCACCTAATCTGTTATTATATATTTAAAATTAAATGTACTGGCAGCCTGCCTTGCTTCGGAAAGCTTTAGGTGACAGATTTGCTCACAGCTAAATGAATGCAGCATGTGATGTGAACTCTGTCACACACAAAGATGTTTGGGCCCCTGAAATTATGACTACTGCAAATGTTACCATCGCTGAATGGGGCAAAAACTGCTCATAGACAATGTAGGAGCCAGTCTCTTGGCAGAAAAGCAGTACATAAATTTATCTTGGTGAAATCATGAAAATAAATTAATAGCACTTATTACAAATACATGTGATAAAGTATATTATCTTGAATTGACAATTTAGGGGCAGAATGTCCTTGGAGATCTTTGAGCTACAGTAGCTAACGGGTGCTAAGCGCACTATAAGCTGAACGGCAGTCGGCCTGTTACGTAACATCACGGTGTAATAATTGAGTCAGTCTGTGCTTGGAATCTTTGTAAATCTGTGCAAACGACAGCTTAGATTTCTTCATAATCATCTGTCCCACTCTACTGTGATGTGACTAATGAAGAGCGCAGAAAAGAAGGTTGCAGATGCTTTAGGTTGTAACTACATTAGAGTTGTTTTATTGGTTCCCCTCCCTCGTCTTCGTGTTTTGTCGCTCAGTTCTTGGGGGACTGTCGTACGGTGTACGTGCAGACACTCTTTCTGACTTGGTCAGACACGTGAATGAGTTCACCGGTGCTTTTTGTTCAGCGACACTGCGTAGGTGATTGTTAGAAAAGTTATATTCCTGAGGATTAATTAATTTTATTCTTAAGCAAATACAGAGCCCTGTTAATCCAAAATGTTAATAAACCTCAAACCTGAATGTTTAAAAGTGGATTTTGGCTTTCTCAGTAAAATATGTTTGCAAAATTATTAGATGTATTTTCAGTTGACTTCATGTTGAACTGAGCTTTTTGGTTAGCTGTGCATCAGAATCGAATTAGTTGCCAAGTAAGTTTGCACATACAAGGAATTTGATCTGGTGTTATTGGTGCATAAACAATTAGAAAAGAATAAAAAACAAGTGAGAAGTAAGAGTCAAATAGGCAAAACTATATTCACTGTTAAGTAAGTATAACGTAATGGGATGAGACAGTGTAAAAACAGGTGATTGGAGTACATGTGTGCATTTAGCTAGTTTCATGATCAGTTCATTATGGATTTAGGCAGGTCATTATTTAGAATATGTCTGTTCTTGTTGCATTTTATCTTGAGGTTTCATTTTTGCAGATGTGCACATGAATTGGTTTAATCCTTCAGATCTTTTTTTTTCTTCTAGATGTATATTTCTCTTATTGCTTTACATGCATCTTCTAAATCACTTTTCACTTTCAATCAGACCTGATGCTGAACATGGCTTCTGTCCATGTTTTAGCCTTGCAAAATAAATGTTTTGAAAAGCATAAGATTTGTAGTTGTTGCACATTTGCATTGCCCTTCAAGGTTTGTGAACTGAAAACACCTTGGTCAATATTTAGCCTTCATGTAGCAAAGTTAAAATCTTGGGGTGAATGTTGATTAAATGTCTGAGGTTTCTTTGTGTGTGTGTGTGTGTGTGTGTGTCTCTCTCTCTCTCCCTCTCTCCCTGGTTGTTCAAACACTCTTTGTTCTTTCAAGCTACATTTGTCCTCAAAGCCAGAATGAGAGTCTTGTTTATTCTGCCCTGGTACAATGGGCAGGTCAGTGAAGGTGGCACGTTCTAAGATAGGACTGTGATTAGAGAACCACGAGGCTTTGATAAGCAGGTGGAGAGGGAGATCTCCTACCTGCAGCTCAGAGTGGAAGTCTCACAGCTCCAGTGCTGTAATGATTTCAGGTTGTGACGCTCATTGGAAAAGCGTTTATTGCTTTAGCTTTAAGATCACGTTGCCATGACTGAGGTGAGTCTGAGAAAATTCTTGTTGAACTCAGAAAAAGCTCTTTTACCAGATGGCTGTGATGAGCATGGTGAGGTTTTATTATTATTATTATTATTTATTAATTAAATGAACTGAGAGCACATAACTACCAATGAGTTTATGTGACAGTTTGTTGGTTTGGTTTCCAGGATTATGCACAGAGCCAAATTTATTTTAACATAACTTAACCTGGAATAGATATTAAATTTTGAGACTTCAGTGGTGTGTATATTGACCCCATACTATTACTACAACCCCTGGCAAAAATTATGGAATCACCGGCCTCAGAGGATGTTCATTCAGTTGTTTAATTTTGTAGAAAAAAAGCAGATCACAGACATGACACAAAACTAAAGTCATTTCAAATGGCAACTTTCTGGCTTTAAGAAACACTATAAGAAATCAAGAAAAACAGATTGTGGCAGTCAGTAACGGTTACTTTTTTAGACCAAGCAGAGGAAAAAAATATGGAATCACTCAATTCTGAGGAAAAAATTATGGAATCACCCTATAGATTTTCATCCCCCAAATTAACACCTGCATCAAATCAGAGCTGCTCATTGACATTGACCCTATGCCATGACATTGACCCTATGTGTCTTTTTGCAAGGAATGTTTTTGCAGTTTTTGCTCTATGGCAAGATGCATTATCATCTTGAAAAATTATTTCATCATCCCCAAACATCCTTTCAATTGTCCAAAATATCAACGTAAACTTGTGCATTTATTGATGATGTAATGACAGCCATCTCCCCAGTGCCTTTACCTGACATGCAGCCCCATATCATCAATGACTGTGGAAATTTACATGTTCTCTTCAGGCAGTAATCTTTATAAATCTCATTGGAATGGCACCAAAAAAAAGTTCCAGCATCATCACCTTGCCCAATGCAGATTCGAGATTCATCACTGAATATGACTTTCATCCAGTCATCCACAGTCCACAATTGCTTTTCCTTAGCCCATTGTAACCTTGTTTTTTCTGTTTATGTGTTAATGATGCCTTTCGTTTAGCTTTTCTGTATGTAAATCCCATTTCCTTTAGGCGGTTTCTTACAGTTCGGTCACAGACGTTGACTCCAGTTTCCTCCCATTCGTTCCTCATTTGTTTTGTTGTACATTTTTCGATTTTTGAGACATATTGCTTTAAGTTTTCTGTCTTGACGCTTTGATGTCTTCCTTGGTCTACCAGTATGTTTGCCTTTAACAACCTTCCCATGTTGTTTGTATTTGGTCCAGAGTTTAGACACAGCTGACTGTGAACAACCAACATCTTTTGCAACATTGCATGATGATTTACTCTCTTTTAAGAGTTTGATAATCCTCTCCTTTGTTTCAATTGACATCTCTCGTGTTGGAGCCATGATTCATGTCAGTCCACTTGGTGCAACAGCTCTCCAAGGTGTGTTCACTCCTTTTTAGATGCAGACTAACGAGCAGATCTGATATGATGCAGGTGTTAGTTTTGGGGATGAAAATTTACAGGATGATTCCATAATTTTTTCCTCAGAATTGAGTGATTCCATATTTTTTTTCCTCTGCTTGGTCTAAAAAAGTAACCGTTACTGACTGCCACAATCTTTTTTTCTTGATTTCTTATAGTGTTTCTTAAAGCCAGAAAGTTGCCATTTGAAATGACTTTAGTTTTGTGTCATGTCTGTGATCTGCTTTTTTTTTTCTACAAAATTAAACAACTGAATGAACATCCTCTGAGGCCGGTGATTCCATAATTTTTGCCAGGGGTTGTACTACTAAAACACATCCACCTCAGTATTAATCTCTGTGGTGACATTCATTTGTCCCAGTCCTCTGCTTTTGAGGTCATGGGGTGCCTGGAAACACCTCAGAGTCATGAGGTCATTGGGGAGAAGTGTTTACCAGTGCCGACATCTTTTCAGGACAACAAAGGTCCAACTCTGTACGATCCTGGTGCGTCAGACTTTGATACTAACCAGTGACCTTAGAGTATGTCTGTCTGTGGGGTACCAGATCTCCTCGGAGGATCCTTCGGTAGTGCTGGAATGACTGTGTCAAGCAAGTGGTTACTTGGGGAGACTCATGAACATTACTTGTATTGTTAGGGAACATCAGCTATGACATTTTGGAAATGTGCCGCATTTTTCTGGGCATAATCTGACACGTAGGTGTCTAGAGAAAACAAAAGGGATACCCACATATCACCTGGCTTCAACAAATGGATTGATACTTTTAAGAGGTATTCTAGAGCAATTGTCTGCCTGAGTGGTTGCTATCCAGGACCTGGGTTTATTCTGTGATATGATGGATGCAGAGTGAGCACACAGTCCCAGACTTGATATGTGTATTTCTAAACTGATAATACTCCAGTTAAATCCACATGTATTTGGACACTGACATTTTTGGTTATTTTTTGCTCTTACAGCCTGTTTGAGTTTAAAGAAAGTAGATCTCTGTAGGTGGCGCTCTCCTGTAGGAGTCCTGCAGTCACACAAATACCTCAAAACCATAGGCACATTCTGCACTCGGGCCTAGATGAACCCTCAAAGCCACCGGAGCTTATCAAGACCAGGTAGGTCTTGATATAGGTTATTGAACTCCAGGTCAATATTGAATTTGTACTTGACAGACTGACCTGTCTGTCCTTCACTCGTCCGTCACTGTTGGGCTGCTGGTAATTGCCAAGCTTTGTTTTTATCTGCATTCAGTACATTATACGTGTCTGAGTAAAAGTTTTGGGTTGTAGGAATTTGTGTTACTGATGCCAGCTTTGACATGCATTTAGGCACAAAAAAAAAAAAAAAAAAATCTGAAATCAGCAGTGCTGTGAATATATTATGAACCCTTGAATTTCCTGGCTGCATTTTGCTGCCTCCGATTAGAGAATATTAATGCTCACATGATGCTGTTAGACAGGATGGTATAAGTCATAAAAAGCTTATTTTATTGTTGTCGTTACAAAATTACAATTCAAACCCCCCCCGTCATTCAATGAAGATGATGCTTTAATAATAGTTTGTGGAATTAAATGATTCTGTTTTGGCATATTTAGCATCCAACATGTATATTTTTAGATAAAATTATTTAAAAATGTCATATGTGCAGTAGGATGTGTTCGGCGCCGTTTCTTTGTCTTTGTATCGTTCAGGTGTTCTTGGTGGTTATGTCATCTGACATGTATATTATCTGGTCTCATTCATATTTGCATATTTGGCTTTAAATTTTATGTCACTGCTCCCGTGTTTACATCAGCACTTTGTTTTTTTTGTTTTTTTGTGTTTGTTTTTTACAGTACCCATCTCAGACATCTCAGCTTTAGGGTTGGGATCCACCCATCATTCTGCTATTTTTCACTAAAACCAGTTTCTGGCAATACAAATAAAAATGTGATATGGGTAGGCGGTGGGCTTCATTTCTTTGATGCCTCACATTTTGTTTTTACTTGGACCTTTTTAAAAAAAAAAATCTTGATTTGGGACTGGCAGGTGAGAAAACAGAGTGGTATTGTGTTAGTTCTCCTGTCAATTTAATGGGGTGGAAAAATGTTGCGAGAGCACCCACAAATGCTTTATCTCAGAACTTTCAGCATTTTCATTGAGTGTTTATATATACGAGGTCTGTCAATAAAGTATAGGTCCTTTTTATTTTTTTCAAAAACTATATGTATTTCATTCATATGTTTTTACGTCAGACATGCTTGAACCCTCGTGTGCATGCGTACGTTTTTCCACGCCTGTCGATGACGTCATTCGCCTGTGAGCACTCCTTGTGGGAGGAGTCGTCCAGCCCCTCGTCGGAATTCCTTTGTCTGAGAAGTTGCTGAGAGACTGGCGCTTTGTTTGATCAAATTTTTTCTAAACCTGTGAGACACATCGAAGTGGACACGGTTCGAAAAATTAAGCTGGTTTTTGGTGAAAATTTTAACGGCTGATGAGAGATTTTGAGGTGATACTGTCGCTTTAAGGACTTCCCACGGTGCAAGACGTCACGCAGCGCTCTCAGGCGCCGTCACCCTGTTTCAAGCTGAAAACCTCCACATTTCAGGCTCTATTGATCCAGGACGTCGTGAGAGAACAGAGAAGTTTCAGAAGAAGTCGGTTTCAGCATTTTATCCGGATATTCCACTGTTAGAGATTTTTTTAATGAAAGACGTGCGGACGGATTGCAGCGTCGGCTCGCAGCCGCTGCGATGCTCTGCCACAGGAAAAACACCTCTGTTGGAAGCCTTAAGGACAAGTTGGAACATGTCCAGCTGTTAAACAATTTCTCATATACTCACTCCACTGAAAGCCATCAAAAGCCGCCTGGATTTTACAAATGGTTATCAACACGGAGGTGTTTTTCCTGTGCCGCCGCACCGCGCCGGCTGCGTCCCGACGCACGTCTTTCATTAAAAAAATCTCCTTTAACAGTGGAATATCCGGATAAAATGCTGAAACCGACTTCTTCTGAAACTTCTCTGTTCTCTCATGACGTCCTGGATCAATAGAGCCTGAAATGTGGAGGTTTTCAGCTTGAAACAGGCTGACGACGGCGCCTGGGAGTGCTGCGCGACGTCTCGCACCGTGGGAAGTCCTTAAAGCGACAGTATCACCTCAAAATCTCTCATCAGCCGTTACAATTTTCACTGAAAACAAGCTTAATTTTTCAAACCGTGTCCACTTCGATGTGCCTCACGGGTTTAGAAAAAATTTTGATCAAACAAAGCGCCAGTCTCTCAGCAACTTCTCAGACAAAGGAATTCCGACGAGGGGCTGGACGACTCCTCCCACAAGGAGTGCTCACAGGCGAATGACGTCACCGACAGGCGTGGAAAAACTCACGCATGCGCACGAGGGTTCAAGCATGTCTGACGTAAAAACATATGAATGAAATCCATATAGTTTTTGAAAAAAATAAAAAGGACCTATACTTTGACAGCCCTCGTGTGTGTGTATATGTATGTATGTATATATATATATATATATATATATATGTATATATATATATATATACATAATATGAAATAAGCCTGCACTTGGAATTTGTTTCACCAACCGCGAGAAGCCGCTAGTGACATGACTAACTTCACTAATGGACAGTGATTAAAAAGTACTCGCCCTCAGCAAGAACCAAGCTTCTGTCTAATCTACTGTTACAGGGGGAGAAGTTTCTCTTTCTTTCCCTGAAGGTCAAAGTATTGGTACATGTGGTTATAAGGCAGTAAGGGCTTTTTATGTCGATCTGAAATTTGACCCCAGTGACCTTTACCCAGATTATTGACTTTGCACTGATCTTACCAGGGCATTTCTGTAACCTTTTAATGTGTGTGCCACATTTGGTACAAATTGGTTTGCAAATCAAATTCCTTGACCTGCGCAGAAATGAATTCTTTAAAGGGCATTTTATGTTCAACCTTCATTGACATACCACAGTGTGTGGAAATCTGCAAAAGAACCCGGAAGGAGCAGGCGAGCAAGCAGACAGGGAGATGTGGCCTCTGCTCTGATTGACCTTTTGTAAATTTGATGTGGACAACTCCAGAACCCACCTCCATTTTGGTACAATTGTAGCTCTTCATAAATCTATTTAAGTCCATCAGACTGCAGAGAAGGTAATACATATGCGGTTGTGTTGGCTGTCCTGAGAACAGTTTGACAGAGCATCAAATGGCCAGTGGCACGGCTTGTTCGTTGCAGGAGGTGTAGTAGCTACGTGGTGGCTGTGGCAACATTTGTTATGTTGTGAGGCGGTGACATGACAGTCCTGGTTTACAGAATAAATCCACTTACAGGCTGTGTTTTAGCAGTTCATCCCACCAACAGAGGGGCACACCGCAGGAGCTCCTGCTGCAAGAAAAATGATCTATTATCGTTCGCATGATGCCTGTCACACCACAGCGTGGAAAAACTGATGGCTGTTGTTTGCAATTTAAGGCTCATTTTTCAAGTGTGTGTGCAATGACTGCTTAACTGTGTGATGATGACTGGAATAATTATGTGACTGCTCTGCCCTCTAGTGTTGGTTTCAATGAAATGGCGACTGCAGGCTTTTAAAGTTGTAAATGGAAAAGTGACTTGTTTCTTTACTAGTACTTTTCCATTTGAAGCAGATGCTCACAGTGCTTTGCAATGATGACACACACCCCGGTGTCACTCTATCTAGACCAGCCATTCCCAAACGTAACAATGTGCCTCATTTTGAATTCTAAAAATTGTTTGTGGCCTCTGAAAACGTTTTGATCAATTAATGTTAAACTATAGATCATATAATGGAAGAATAACGCTTAATTTAAATCCAAAGGCTTTGTTTTATTCTTTCTGATAACCTTTTAAAGTGTATACTGTAGTCATAAATGTTTTCATAATTTTAAATTTTGTACAAAATTTAAAAGTAATCATTTTATTATTTTGTCTGCACATGGTGGGCAGACTGTTTCCCTGATGTTGCACTATTTGACCTTTTCTCACATTACAAATGTAGATAAATAAAAGCAAAACTCTAGCTTTAGACGCGGGTCTGCTTTGCTTTTGTTCATTTTGCAGCCAGCGGCTCCTGCTGCATCAACACTCCACGGGCGTCCACGCCCGGAAGAGGATGAAGATGGAGACTTGAACAAAGCCTTGGGCGTGCAGCGTTTCCAGCAGATCCTCAGTCCCGCTGCTGACGTGCGTGAGGAGCAGCACCATGGCTGCCACGAAGAGGACATTCAGTGTGAGTCTCTCTGTCGTTGTTGCACGTGTGTCATTTTTCACTGTGGTGCAGTTAGAGAGCTCGATGTCACTCAGTCAGTTGCCCCATTGTCTCCAAACGTGGTGTGTGCATCGTACATAGAAGCCTGTTTATTTTGAGGTCAAGGTCATTTGAGAGTGCTTTGCAAAAAATCTTGAGTACAATAACTTCTTTTTTTTAATTGCTTGTTTGTCACTAAACTTAGTATGTCTGCTGGGCATTGTGACCCCAAGAAGCCTATTGATTTGGGAGTCAAAGGTCAAAATCACTAAACTGTGCTTTGTAAAAGCCCTCATTTGTCAGTGTCAAGCCTTTCAACATTTGCCCAGGGTGCCTTGAGTGAGTGCGAACTATGCACTTGTTCAAGAACCCAACGGGGCTTGACCTCATGGAACGTGCACACTGTTGGGGGTTGGGGGGGTGGGGGTGCTTTCACAGTGGTTAAATCCTTACGGTTTCTTCTCTCTCAGATCATCGTCAATCATCTCACCACATCCACCGGCCTCTGTCCAAGCTGCCTTCAGAGGGACGCCGGAAGAAGAAAAAGAAAAAGGACAAGGAACGCAAAAGCAGCTATGTTTCCACCACTGGACCCATAGAGGAAGGAGAAGATGAAGAGGAGGAGGAGGAAGACGGGGCAGACACAAGCTCTGCTCCGCCTAATTACGAGCATGTCAAAGCTGCTGAGGTAATCAATTCAGCAGTATGTTGAGACCAAGTGACTTTGCAAGAAGGAGACGAGTGAGGGAAGCCACCAACACACCTGTGATGACTGTTACTTCCTTCAGGAGCTCAATCATTAATTCAATTACTTTTGCATCCATTAAAAAATAAAATTGGCAGCCCACATGCAAAAAACATTGTTCACATGGTCTGGATGTAATCATTCTCAATTCAGAGTGGACGGTCTGCTTTTTGAATTTCTGTGCAGAACGTTTCTCTGACTCATGCTGCTTCTATTTTCCACAAACCATCCAACAGGTGGCGGTGTTCAGCAGGTCCAGCTGGATGTCTGTGGGATATGCATGAACGGATCAAAGTTGCTTTTTTGTGAATTCATTATTGCTTACCACAAGAAAAGGCGAGGGAATATGAGTCCTTGTCACTAAACAAATAAAAATACGAGGGGAATCAAAATAATGACTTGCTAGTGCATAATGCAATCTGCAACCTCACCAGTAGATGACGCCAAATCCTGCACACTGTTGCTTTAGTCATTTAGTTTCTGCATTGTAATTATTGTCAAATTTGATTAGCGTGTCTGTTGGAGCCTTGGTTTGACTTTTGCTCTAATTCTCTGCATTTCCTCCACAGTTCTTTCTTTCAGACGAAGATCTTGCCACCAAACCTGGCGAGGAGAGTGTCTCTCGTGAGCTGGACATTGTGCCGCACTCCGGTGTTGGCATCGACAGCGAGGATGGGACTTCCACAGAGTGAGTCGAGCGAAGGTTTCAAAACATCCCACTGGGTTTCTAATCCTCTATTAACTGCGTTTCATTTTTTGTTGGAAACTGCTGAAGCCCCCCCACCCAGGCTGGTGAGGTTTGCGCTGTATGTTACCATGTCTCTGGCATCCAGTGTGCCTGCTGGGTTTGATCTCACGGACCGAGCTGTTCGCCTCATAAGAGACTTGTATATCAGCTTTCGCCACAGGCTCCACCTGTGACATTTGCGTGTCTACTTTATTAAGGTCGAGTCTGTGCTGAGAAAACCTCCTGCCTAAGCCTTTTGGTTTTCAGCGCATCAGAGAACAACTTGATCACAGAAGATTCTTATTTCTGAAATGTCTTTATTAGATGTTCCTCTGGCTCTGTAGTTTTTTGTTTTTCTTTTCAAAGAATCAAGGTCTAAGAGATACGGTGGAGAATTGACCTTTAAATCTGAGTGAGTTTATTACATTTGGATCAGAAATTACAGCAGATGAGACGCGTTTATGGTTCAGTGGAGAGATTATGGAATGTAGTACTTGATGAAACATTTTCTTCTGTTGAGTCCATTGTCACTTTGTAAGAGTTGTTTGCTGAAAACGTTCAGTCGGCTTAAAGAGCTGTTGCCCAGTTTCTGAGCGACAATTCTTTTCTTCTTTTCAGTACGTTTTCTGCATCCGAGCCCTCCACTTCCCATTCAGCGCTCCCTGAACACATCCCGCTGGTCCGTGTATCCTCCGCCAGCCGCGGCTACGATCTACATGAGCGCCGGCGCACAGGCAACATGACGGGCGCCGAGCAGGCCAAGTACGAGCGCATTCCCACCGACGAGAACGAGGCTCAGACTCTGGCCTCTGCCGACCTGGATGACATCAAGAGTGAGTATGAGGAAATTGTTTGATTTAATACGCTGAAGGATTTTGGTCAGATGGGCTGGAACTGACATCTGTAAGCTAAGATGTTCTACAGAAATGTACGGAGCTTTGTTGCTGTAATAGACCCCAGTTTCAATAATGTGTTTGTGGATGTTTTCTTATTGATGAGTTTTCAGAAGAGACCTCTGAAGAAATTATCTTCATATTATGTGCATAAAATGAGATATCATCTCTGCCAAATCCCAAGAGCAATGCATAACTGACGTATAATTCTTATCCTATATGTACTTCCTTAACAATTTCATTTTTTGGCTGGTTTGATGCATACATGCATTTCCAGATTAATTAGGATAATGGGATTGTTCTTGTGTACATGGATCCTTGGGTACCACTGGAATAACTTTATATCAGATGAGTGGTTACTAAGACAGACTATCATGAGGAGCATCACTTGCATTGTGATGGAGCATCAGCTACAACATTTTGGCCATGTGGTCCATTTATTTGTGCATGATCCAGCATGCAGGTGTCTGATTGTTGAGGACCCCGGTAGCTGGAGAAGGCCAAAGGGATGCCCATGTTTTACCTGGCTGCGGTAGATATAGTTATTTTAGAGATGTCGGAATAGACCGGTTGTCTGCCTGGGTGGTTGCCATCCAGGGAAATTGAGGTTCCAGCAGCATTGTATAGCACCACACAGGGTAAGAAGCACACAAAGTATTAAAAGTAGGGAAAAAATGATAATATAAATATACTCGTAAATACCAGAAATACTGCTCACTACTGATTTGCTGGCTACTACTGCTCCTCTCCTTCCTGTCCTCTGTCTTGCTGTTACTACTTCCTCCCTCCGAGGTGAGGAGTTTTTCAGTCTGTTGGTTCTGCACTTGGGAAGGAGCAGTCTGTAGCTGAAGACGCTCCTCTGGTCGTTTATGACAGTGTGCAGAGGGTGACTGGGATCTTCCATAATGTCCAGCAGGTTATCCAGTGTTCTCTTCTCTGCCAGCATCACCAGACAGTTCAGCTTCTACAGTGTTGCAGTTTCATTTGATGTTACGGAGGCAGAATGCTCCAGAAGGATCAGAGTGAAGGCAGCGAACACTTGCACCCTGCTGCCCTGTGATGTTCCAAGTCACAGCATGGGTTGAGATCACAGGCAGTGATATTTACGTTAGGAGATGACACCCCCCACCCCCTTGGCAGAGAGCATCAGCTTATCAGAGCGTGTGCCAGACAGTTTCACTTTATTAAATTAACTGTTTCCACCATCAGACGAAGCCTCTGGAATCAGGCCTGAAAGACGACGGCAGGTCTTCTGTTCGTTACCTAGAAGCTCTAGAAGCTCAAAAAGCTCACTTCCAATTACTCCACCGTCTTTTATCAGCCTCCCGCCAACATAAATCATCCTGGGAAGCCAGCTATGTGGCTGGCTGTTACTCAGTAATAGGAATTATTAATGACTGTTGCTCTGTTTTTGTTCGCCCGGACCAGAGTGACTGTTTCACCCCCCGCTGGGTCAGACACCTTTCAAATCAAATCAAATCAATTTTATTTATATAGCACCAAATCACAACAACAGTTGCCCCAAGGTGCTTTATATTGCAAGGCAAAAGCCATACAATAATCACAGAAAAACCCCAACGGTCAAAACGACCCCCTATGAGCAAGCACTTGGCGACAGTGGGAAGGAAAAACTCCCTTTTAACAGGAAGAAACCTCCAGCAGAACCAGGCTCAGGGAGGGGCAGTCTTCTGCTGGGACTGGTTGGGGCTGAGGGGAG
Source organism: Thalassophryne amazonica (assembly GCF_902500255.1). Classification (NCBI taxonomy): domain Eukaryota; kingdom Metazoa; phylum Chordata; class Actinopteri; order Batrachoidiformes; family Batrachoididae; genus Thalassophryne; species Thalassophryne amazonica. The sequence continues at coordinate 23,004,089 of NC_047103.1, read as the reverse complement.
AAAATCAGGAAAAAGACATGCTGTGGAAGACAGTAGAGATCAATCACTAATGATTAAATGCAGAGAGGTGCATACAGAGCAAAAAGAGAAGGAAACACTCAGTGCATCATGGGAACCTTCCAGCAGTCTAAGTCTATAGCAGCATAACTAAGGGATGGTTCAGGGTCACCTGATCCAGCCCTAACTATAAGCTTTAGCAAAAAGGAAAGTTTTAAGCCTAATCTTAAAAGTAGAGAGGGTGTCTGTCTCCCTGATCCGAATTGGGAGCTGGTTCCACAGGAGAGGAGCCTGAAAGCTGAAGGTGCTGCCTCCCATTCTTCTCTTAAAAACCCTAGGAACTACAAGTAAACCTGCAGTCTGAGAGCAAAGCGCTCTATTGGGGTGATATGGTACTAAGTGGTCCCTAAGATAAGATGGGACCTGATTATTCAAAACCTTATGGGTGATATGGTACTAAGTGGTCCCTAAGATAAGATGGGACCTGATTATTCAAAACCTTAGAAGTAAGAAGAAGAATTTTAAATTCTATTCTAGAATTAACAGGAAGCCAATGAAGAGAGCCCAATATGGGTGAAATATGCTCTCTCCTTCTAGTCCCTGTCAGTACTCTAGCTGCAGCATTTTGAATTAACTGAAGGCTTTTCAGGGAACTTTTAGGAGAACCTGATAATAATGAATTACAATAGTCCAGCCTAGAGGAAATAAATGCATGAATTAGTTTTTCAGCATCACTCTGAGACAAGACCTTTCTAATTTTAGAGATATTGCGCAAATGTAAAAAAGCAGTCCTACATATTTGCTTAATATGCGCATTGAAGGACATACCTGATCAAAATGACTCCAGATTTCTCACAGTATTACTAGAGGTCAGGGTAATGCCATCCAGAGTAAGGATCTGGTTAGACACCATGTTTCTAAGATTTGTGGGGCCAAGTACAATAACTTCAGTTTTATCTGAATTTAAAAGCAGGAAATTAGAGGTCATCCATGTCTTTATGTCTGTAAGACATTCCTGCAGTTTAACTACTTGGTGTGTGTCCTCTGGCTTCATGGATAGATAAAGCTGGGTATCATCTGCGTAACAATGAAAATTTAAGCAATGCTGTCTAGTAATACTGCCTAAGGGAAGCATGTATAAAGTGAATAAAATTGGTCCTAGCACAGAACCTTGTGGAACTCCATAATTAACCTTAATCTGTGAAGAAGACTCCCCATTTACATGAACAAATTGTAATCTATTAGATAAATATGATTCAAACCACCGCAGCGCAGTGCCTTTAATACCTATGGCATGCTCTAATCTCTGTAATAAAATTTTATGGTCAACAGTATCAAAAGCAGCACTGAGGTCTAACAGGACAAGCACAGAGATGAGTCCACTGTCTGAGGCCATAAGAAGATCATTTGTAACATTCACTAATGCTGTTTCTGTACTATGATGAATTCTGAAACCTGACTGAAACTCTTCAAATAGACCATTCCTCTGCAGATGATCAGTTAGCTGTTTTACAACTACCCTTTCAAGAATTTTTGAGAGAAAAGGAAGGTTGGAGATTGGCCTATAATTAGCTAAGATAGCTGGGTCAAGTGATGGCTTTTTAAGTAATGGTTTAATTACTGCCACCTTAAAAGCCTGTGGTACATAGCCAACTAATAAAGATAAATTGATCATATTTAAGATCGAAGCATTAATTAGTGGTAGGGCTTTCTTGAGCAGCCTGGTAGGAATGGGGTCTAATCGACATGTTGATGGTTTGGAGGAAGTGAGTAATGAAAATAACTCAGACAGAACAATCTGAGAGAAAGAGTCTAACCAAATACCAGCATTACTGAAAGCAGCCAAAGATAACGATATGTCTTTGGGATGGTTATGAGTAATTTTTTCTCTAATAGTTAAAATTTTATTAACAAAGAAAGTCATGAAGTCATTACTAGTTAATGGAATACTCAGCTCAATAGAGCTCTGACTCTTTGTCAGCCTGGCTACAGTGCTGAAAAGAAACCTGGGGTTGTTCTTATTTTCTTCAATTAGTAATGAGTAGTAAGATGTCCTAGCTTTACGGAGGGCTTTTTTTTATAGAGCAGCAGACTCTTTTTCCAGGCTAAGTGAAGATCTTCTAAATTAGTGAGACGCCATTTCCTGTCCAACTTATGGCTTATCTGCTTTAAGCTGCGAGTTTGTGAGTTATACCACGGAGTCAGGCACTTCTGATTTAAGGCTCTCTTTTTCAAAGGAGCTACAGCATCCAAGGTTATGCTCAATGAGGATGTAAAACTATTGACGAGATAATCTATCTCACTCACAGAGTTTAGGTAGCTACTCTGCACTGTGTTGATATATGGCATTGGAGAACATAACAAAGAAGGAATCATATCCTTAAACCTAGTTACAGCGCTTTCCGAAAGACGTCTACTGTAATGAAACTTATTCCCCACTGCTGGTTAGTCCATTAAAGTAAATGTAAATGTTATTAAGAAGTGATCAGACAGAAGGGGGTTTTCAGGGAATACTGTTAAGTCTTCAATTTCCATACCATAAGTCAAAACAAGATCTAAAGTATGATTAAAGTGGTGGGTGGACTCATTTACATTTTGAGCAAAGCCAATTGAGTCTAATAATAGATTAAATGCAGTGTTGAGGCTGTCATTCTCAGCATCTATGTGGATGTTAAAATCGCCCACTATAATTATCTTATCTGAGCTAAGCACTAAGTCAGACAAAAGGTCTGAAAATTCACAGAGAAACTCACAGTAATGACCAGGTGGACGATAGATAACAACAAATAAAAATGGTTTTTGGGACTTCCAATTTGGATGGACAAGACTAAGAGTCAAGCTTTCAAATGAGTTAAAGCTCTGTCTTGTTTTTTTTGTAATTCACTTTTTATTGCTTTATGAACTTTAAAACAGTAAAACCAACACAACCAACACACACACACAGTGGGACAAGAACAAACCCACTACAGCTACAGTAAATTGTTAACAACAAGAAAAAGGGGAGAAAAAAAGGGGGGTGGGGTTGAGTGGGTGGCAGGAGAGATATATATACCACGAGTCCCAGGTTAATGTTCTCCAACTCTTCCGCTCTCCTCCCACAGTCACCTCTCCCCTCCACTTCACAGCCAAGATCTTTTACAGTCTGAGTATTTCATCCTTCACATGACAATCAAACTACTACATTTCACCTATCACCCATTTTGTAAGTGGTTCAGATAGGGGCCCCATAATTTCAAAAACACCTCCTCTTGGTCATTCAGTCTAAAAGTCAACTGTTCATAGTTGGCCATTTTGGTCATTTCTTCTAACCATTCATTGATTGGAATAACATTTTTTGATTTCCAGTGTGTAAGGATGATCCTACAACCTGTCACAAGGGCCAATTTACACCATAGTTTCTGTTGACCGGATAACCTCATTTCACTTGTTATCAAACCTAAAATACACAAGGCGGGGCCCTGAGGCATATCTATCTCCAGAACTTTGTTGATAACTAATATTATCTTTTTCCAAAGGTTCTGTGTCATTTCACACTCATACAGCATATGTACAAGTGTTCCCTCCCACCTCTCACATCTCCAGCATAACTCAGAGTCACAGAGCTTTAACCTTGCCATCTTACTGGGGGTCCAATACATTCTATGTATAATTTTGTACATAATTAAGCGAGTCTGTGTCTCTCTTGATATCTTATGCCAAGACGTAGTAATTTCTTCCCACTTCTCCCCAACGATCTCACCCCCTAAATCCTTCTCCCATGCCCTCTTAAGAGCCTCAAGTTTGGGTGGAAGAGATTTTCTCATGAGACTATAATATTTAGATGCCCCACCTTTAACCCCCCGGTTAATCTGCATTATTTTTTGTAACTCGGATTGAGTAACTAGTGGAAGTTTTTATTTTTGTTGCAGTATACAGCTTTGTAACTGCAAATACTTCCAAAAATCCTGTTTGGGGAGTTTGCATTTACTAGCCAATTGTTGAAAGGACATTAAGTTGTCACCCTCAAAAACATCTCCAACATATATAATCCCTGTTATAGCCCATGATTTCCAATACAAAGTTTTTTTCCCTACTTTCAACTGCTTATTATGCCAAAGGGGTGACTGTTTAGTAAAAAAGGGGGTCAGAGCCAATAATATCATGTGATCTTTGCCAAGTTTCTTTGGCAAATAACAGTAACGGATTACCAGACGGACTTTCACATCCAGTTTGAGAGATAAAAGCTTGCAATGGAATAGGCTCCGTCAGTTCCTTTTCAATCAGAACCCAGCCAGGGGCTTGGGCTTCTGTGTTGTCTATTTTAGCCAACTGGTTGAGAGAGAAGGCATAATGATACCAATCCATTCTTGGAAGATTGAGACCTCCATCTTCAATTGCAGCATTCATCTTATTTCTGTTTAAACCAGGTCTTTTGCCTCCCCATAAAAAAAAATTTACTGTTACGTTGAATTTTTTTAAGTAACGGGGATGGGAGACTTATGGGTAGCAAGTGCAAAATATAGTTAATTTGTGGGATAATCATCATTTTCAGGACATTTATTCTACCCAGCAGAGATGATCCTAATTTAGCCCAATTCTGTAGAGTGTTCTCAATTTTCATCAGGGTGGGAAATAAATTTTCTGTCATAATATCTTTTAAACCTGGCGTGAGTTTTATCCCCAAGTACACCAAATCTGAAGGGAGCCAGTTAAACTGCCAATTCTGTCTAATACTTGGTGGGCATAGTCTAGACCAGGGGTGGGCAATCATGTGCCATAAAGGGCCGAGACACTGCAGGTTTTCCGTGCAACCAGTCACCTCAGCAGGTGATTTCATTAATGATCAGGTGTCTCAGCAGGTGATTTCATTGACAACCAGGTGTTTATGTTCAGAGGAGAAGCTCATCAGCAACCCACCTGCTGAGGTGAATGGTTGCATGGAAAACCTGATGTGTCTCGGCCCTCGATGCCCACCCCTGGTCTAGACAGTGGCATTGCCTCAGATTTTCCCCAATTTATTTTATAGCCTGAAAGAATAGAGAAAGTATCAATTAAAGACAAAATTTGAGGAACCGCTGTCCCTGGATTTGAAGTCACTAACAGAATATCATCTGCGTAAAGAAATAGTTTGTGCTCACACTTTCCAGCTAAAATACCCTTAATAACTGAATTCTTCCTGATGGCCATTGCTATGGGTTCCAGTGCCAGTGCAAAAAGTAGAGGGCTCAGGGGACAGCCCTGTCTTGTACCCCGGAATAGAGGGAAACAGGAGGATAAATTCCCATTCATCAAAACCGAGGCCTTGGGATTACAGTATAGGAGACTAACCAAATTTATAAAGGAGGGACCTAATCCAAACCTGTTTAGTGTTCTGAACAAGTAAGTCCAGTCCACTCTATCAAAAGCTTTCTCTGCATCTAAAGAGAAAGCCACTATAGGTTCAGTGTAGTTCCTTGCCTGCCAGATTAGGTGTAGTAATCTACGTACGTTATCTGCTGAAGACCTTCCTCTAATAAACCCTACCTGATCCAGATGAATCAGGTTGGGTAAATGTACCTCTAGCCTCCTGGCTAATACCTTGGCCAGTATTTTAGCATCTACATTTATAAGAGACACTGGGCGATAATTTCCACACTGTTGTGGGTTTTTACCTTTCTTATGTATCAAGGTTAATACTGTAGATTGCATGCTCTCTGGCATATTACCCCTCTTAATTTCAACTCGAAAAACTATCACTAGCCTTGGTGCTAGTAGGTCCACAAATTCTTTATAAAAATCTATTGGCAGCCCATCATTTCCAGGAGCTTTCCCAGGGCTCATCTTCTTTATAGCTTGCTGAACCTCTTCCAGTGTAACATCTCCCCCAGTCTCCTTTTGATCTTCCTCAGATAGGGTAGGTAGATCCATTTGGGACAAAAACATATCTATATCCTTTTGCTCTATCCCACCCTGTGAAGTGTACAATTTTTGATAGAATACCTTAAATACTTCATTAATTTCTCCTCTGCCTGTCACTATTGTCCCATTTTCATTCTCCACCGAGGTTATTAAAGTACGATTATGTCGCTGTTTTACTCTTTGGGCTAAAAATCTCCCTGCAGCTTCTCCTTGTTCGTAATACTTTTGTCTACATTGGAATAACGAGAATTCAGCCTTTTTTTTTTGCAGTATAGAGTTTAGTTCAATTTTCAATTTATTCAACTGGGTAAAGATTGTTGGGTCTAGTTGGGATGCATACACTTTTTCCAGATCCTTAATTTCTTTTTCCAATTCAAGTAATCAGACAGTGGCTTGTTTTTTCATATAAGAACTATGTTGTATTAAGCGGCCCCTCAAACAGGCCTTAAATGCATCCCATTCTAGTCCACTATTGGAAGCTGAGCCTTCGTTAAATTCCCAGTACTCAATGATTTCCTTCTTGATAAAGTTGCACGATTCTTCACTTTTGAGCAAAGAGGTATTAAGTCTCCACCAACCTCGGGGGTTTCGTTTTCCGTTTTAAAACCCAACACCACCTCAACTGGTGCATGGTCTGAAAGTACAATATTTCCAATTGAAGTAGAGACAACTGCACTAACTAACTGTTTTGATAATAGGAAATAATCTATTCTAGAATATGAAGAGTGTGGATTTGAATAAAAAGTATATTCCCTTTCGCGGGGGTGTAGAGTTCTCCAAATATCGGTTAAGCCCAACTCGTCTTCCAGAACATCTATGGCTAGTTGTGATTTATGTACTAATCCCACCCTGGTAGCTTTTGATTTATCTAGGGCTTGGTTTCTTATCTGGTTAAAGTCCCCCCCAATAATTATGTAAGTATCCCCCAATTGTTTAGCCACATTACAAATATTAGCAAAAAAATCAGGAGAGTCTGTGTTTGGTGCATATATATTAATAAAAGAGCATCTGCTACCAAACATATCTGCACTTACTGCTACCCACCTGCCCTCCCTGTCCGAGAGTTGTTTGTGAATAGTGATATTTACACCTTTACGTAATAGGATACAGACACCCCTTTGGCTAGATGAGTAGGCACTATAAAATACTTTGTTGACCCAATCCCTCTGCAGTTTTGTTGACTCCTCATTATCTAGATGAGTTTCTTGTAAAAAAAAAAAAACAGACATCTACCTTTTTTTGTTTAAGGTACAGGAGAAGTTTCTTTTTTATAGCAAGATTGGCCCCCTTAACATTCCAAGAAATAAATTTAAGTGTATGAACCATCCTAAAATCTATTATTTTACTCTCAGCCCTCATATTGAACTTTGAAAAACCAACCCATGAAGATGTAATCATGTGACAGCAACTTGATATCATTGTGACTGTAATGTACACATAAAAGAAAAAGGCCAAAAACAGAGAGAGAAAAAAACAAACAAACAAACAAAAAAAACAACAGGATTGCTCCTTTATCCCCAAAAACAAGACACGAAATAGTACGTCCGTGAAACACCTGAGGTCCCGACCCGGCCTCCGCAGTCTCCCCCCCCCCCCCCCCCCAATATATTCATATGATCATTTACAGCACCAGGGAAAGATAAGTTTATACAAAGAGCCAGACTTTCAAAAACAATAAATAAAATAGCCCCACTAAGATAGAAAACACCCATCACTCCTTATGATTCAGTATATAAAGGACAAAAATAAATAAATAAAATAAAATAAAAAATTCAACACCCGCAAGTCAGCATTTAGAGCATAAATTCAAATAGGAATCACTGGAATACCAGTGTTTGACACTTGCATTAACATGCTGAATGTCTATCATACATCTTTAGTGGCCTAAACAGTTCTTCAGCTGTTTACTACATAAACATCCTCAATAATATTTCCAGTCCAGAAGAGGTAAAAGATTAGAAACGTAAAATACCTGTGTAGAATATAATTTTAAACTGTGAGAAAAAGAAAACGCATGAAAAACCCAAAAATGTTTTGCTTTGCTTCAGCAGTGAACCATATGAACCTGAGTATAATTGTGTTTAAAAACGAAATCGGAATGACTCACGTAACAGTTCGTTTAAGTGGAGCCGTAAGCGGCACCATCCTGTCCGTCTCCGCGGTATTTTATTCTGTCTGGGTTTTTGATTAATTAATAAGCTGGAGTGGAAGATTGCTGCTAATCCTCCGCCTCGGCCCGTGCTACGAGCATTCTTAGTTAGTGTGACTCGGGGGTGTTGACTCATTTAAACTAACATATTCATCCTGCTGTAACCAGGTTTCTGTAAGGCAGAATAAATCAATATGTTGATCAATTATTATATCATTTACTAACAGGGACTTAGAAGAGAGAGACCTAATGTTTAATAGACCACATTTAACTGTTTTAGTCTGTGGTGCAGTTGAAGGTGCTATATAATTTTTTCTTTTTGAATTTTTATGCTTAAATAGATTTTTACTGGTTGTTGGTGGTCTGGGAGCAGGCACCGTCTCTACGAGGATGGGGTATTGGGGGGATGGCAGGGGGAGAGAAGCTGCAGAGAGGTGTGTAAGACTACAACTCTTCTTCCTGGTCCCAACCTTGGATAGTCACGGTTTGGAGGGTTTAATAAAATTGGCCAGATTTCTAGAAATGAGAGCTGCTCCATCCAAAGTAGGATGGATGCCGTCTCTCCTAACAAGACCAGGTGTTCCCCAGAAGCTTTGCCAATTATCTATGAAGCCCACCTCATTTTTTGGACACCACTCAGACAGCCAGCAATTCAAGGAGAACATGCGGCTAAACATGTCACTCCCGGTCCGATTGGGGAGGGGCCCATAGAAAACTACAGAGTCCAACATTGTTTTTGCAAAGTTACACACCGATTCAATGTTAATTTTAGTGACCTCCGATTGGCGTAACCGGGTGTCATTACTGCCGACGTGAATTACAATCTTACCAAATTTACGCTTAGCCTTAGCCAGCAGTTTCAAATTTCCTTCAATGTCACCTGCTCTGGCCCCTGGAAGACAATTGACTATGGTTGCTGGTGTCGCTAACTTCACATTTCTCAAAACAGAGTCACCAATAACCAGAGTTTGTTCCTCGGAGGGTGTGTCGCCGAGTGGGGAAAAATGGTTAGAAATGTGAACGGGTTGGTGGTGTACAGGGGGCTTCTGTTTAGGGCTACGCTTCCTCCTCACAGTCACCCAGCCGTCCTGCTTTCCCGGCTGCTCGGGATCCGCTGGGGGCTAAGCTAAGCTAAGCTACCTTGGTCCGCACCGACTACAGGGGCCTGGCTAGCTGTAGGATTTTCCAAGGTGCGGAGCCGAGTCTCCAATTCGCCCAGCCTGGCCTCCAAAGCTACGAATAAGCTACACTTATTACAAGTACCATTACTGCTAAAGGAGGCCGAGGAATAACTAAACATTTCACACCCAGAGCAGAGAAGTGCGGGAGAGACAGGAGAAGCCGCCATGCTAAACCGGCTAAGAGCTAGATTAGATACATAGTGAAGACTAGACGTGAAGTAAAGACGTTCAGATAGTGGAGACTTTATATTCGACTTTCCCACTTTTACAAGTAGCAGAATTTGTGCAGCACGAGGTTACAGCAGCCGTGCCAGCCCGAATTCTATGACGCCCACCCAAAATCTCTTGTAATTGCTCGATCTGCCTCAGCCTTCAGTTTTGCATCATGGAGATACAAGACAGGGGATTTTTCCAAGTACCAAAAAAAAAAAACCCCAGCATGATGAGCAATAAGGTGAATGTGTATTTCAGATCGTATGTAGGATAGCTGCCAAACAGCAAAATCTCTCAACGTTGGATGAAAATGGTTTTGTTTCGTGTCTGATCTCTGAAAGGACTCAGACTTGATGAAGGATCTTAAAAACTTTACAGTGTGTTACTTGGCATATGAAGATAAGATTCTTAAAGTGACTTTCTGCGTTATTATTATATTTTATATTATATTTCTGATCAGACGTCTCAGTCATGTGAAGTATGTTTAATTGAACTTTATAAACTTCTGGACTCAAATCAAAGGTGGCAGCAGAGGTTTTTATCCTGTCGAGCTGACGCACCTGTTTGGATCATTTCTGCTTGGTGTGCTGGTGCCACTTTGTGCGCATGATGCGGTGCCAGCGTGGGTAACTTTACTCCCTGCAGTGGGACCACAGGAACAAAAGCTGAGCGGCCTGGTGGGCTGAGATTTCTCAGGGTCAAGCCATGTGAGCCGAGGGCTGCAGAAGCAAACAATAACACACTGTGAAGTTTTTGACATAACCGCTGTGCTCGGGCCTGAATAGCAGTTTTGTCACTCTCAGCCCCCCGGCCACACCCCTTGTTGTTGACAGGCTGCAAGACATTAAGTTCAAAGCATTTTTCGATCATGCATTCATCAGTACATCTATCCTGTCTCTTGCCAATCAGGCCATCGTTTTGAGGATGTTCCCGGTGTGCGAAGACACCTGGTCCGAAAGAGCACCAAGGGACAAGTGGCTCATGGCAACAAGGACAGTAAAGAGCCAAGTGCCCGCAGCCGTAAGCAAGATCGCACGCCACATGAGGTGAGACGCGACGTCGAGGCTCATACACCCTCAGCTGTTATGACTGGGTGTTTTCACAGATAGTAATTGATAACGAAAATAATCATTTGCAGCTTCATTAAAGAAGTTTTAGTAATTTCACTATGTTCTTGTTTATTAACGCAAACACCAAATTTCTAATGCGTAGTCAAACCAGCCCTTACCAATAAATAGTACTGATAAGTATATAAAAAGTAAACTGGAAGTATACTTGAAACATACTTGCATGTACTACTTTTTGGTAAGGGAGGTCTAAATCATGTATACCTTAGATCACACCTGGGAGTCAGAACCCTTTTTAAAGTTGGGGGAGCAATATTGAGTTCGGGGTGCAATTTGGTCCCCCAGACCCCCAACTCAATATAGCTAGCTTTCAAGCTCACCTCTCTTTTTAAAGAATTTGGTTAGTAGCTGCTTTCCCTCATTTAGTTTTCTTTCCCTGTCCTTTTTTTCTCTTCTTTTTTGAAATCTGTACTTTGATTTTTTTTTTTTAGGAAAGACATTTTATTTCAGCCTAAACACTAGGGCTGCAACTAACGATTATTTTAGTAATCAATTCATTGGTCGATTATTTTTTCGATTAATCGTTTTGGGGTTTTTTTTTACTTACATGTGAATTTTGCCATTATTTCTTTAAGCAAGTTATTATTAAAAGGCCTTTATTACGCAACATCGTTTGAGCTTGTAACAAAGTTATGTTATATTCTAGTCAAAAACATACCTGAAGTAGTGTTTTGTTTTATTTTGCACATACATACATCACCGACACACCACAAAGAGATTTCTATCAGGTTTCACTTGATTATGAGCATTTTTAGATGCCTACAGCAACTGTCTCAACCACTGACAACTTATTACAACAAGAGTCCACAAAACTATTTTAAAGGCCTGACTAAAGTGTAATATGTGATCTTTAAAAACATATTTTCATGAAAAAAAGACAAATATGCAGTTAACTGCATTTTATATTTTCTTGCGTAAAAACACAGCTTAGATGTGGTTTGACCGAAACAAATTGTCATTAAACATATAAAACAGGGGTGAAGTGGAAGTTTAAGCGTCATTTATTTCTATATTTATTTATTTATTTATGTTCATTGTTAGTTGGATTTGTCTTTTCTGTTGTGTTTAATCAGGTTCTTTTGTTTCTTTCTCTAAAACAGGATTGTAGCATTACTGGTTATTATTACTATTATTGTTGCTATTATTACTAATATATAAATAAAAAATAAATTAAAAAATATTACAATTTGTAATACATTTGTCTCTTTTATGACAAGAAATGCTGAGCCATGCATTATTATACAGAAAACAAATGTGCTGACATAGGTCAGATTAACATAAAAAGGTAAATATTACTCACAGACATATGCTTTTTGGGGTTTTAGTGGGGGAAAATTAAGATAAAGCAAAATAAAACAAGTGCTCAACAAAGCACTGCTTCGATCTGCGAATCACTGCTTCGATTGGTTCAAGGTTCAAAGCAAAACCGCGTTGCAGAAACGGTTGATTGATATGGAAGAAATGAAACATTTGCGGGAAAACAAAGTTATTTAACAACTAATCGATGACTAAATTAATTGACAGCTATCTTAATAATTGATTAAATCTACTAAACACCTCCTCTTTCTGTCAGATCCCGTTTGGGATATGTGTGTGTGTGTGTGGGGGGGCGGCAGAGTGCCACCTGTGCGCCTGGACTAAACCATTATACAACTGTGCAGGGGTGGGAAGGGCCCTCATAGATCTTTCAATATTATTGTTAGAGCAGAATTATGTTTTGCAACATTCATACATTCATTCAAATTATATTCTTTTACAACATGAAATGTATGGACATTAATAACATGCAACACAAAAATGTATTTAATGCCAGTTTTTTGTGGGCCTCCCCATGCTCTGGGCCCTGGGTACATAGTACCCTTTACCCCCCAGTCCGACGCCCCTGCACGCTATTATCTGTCTGTGCATTTTTAATGTCTCAACAGACATGTTTCCTCTTTTTTTATGTGGGTAGACTTGTTTGTGTGTATGCACGGGAAGCAAAACTCCAAGAGTGACCGGATTGTAATGAAGAAATTACAGCAATCATGTCTTGCCAAACAGGAGAGAATGCAGCTGCTGAGACACAGAATCAAGTGAAGGAGAACAATGATGCAGTTGCAGTGTGTGTGTGTGTGTGTGCTCAACAAAAATATAAACGCAACACTTTTGGTTTTGCTCCCATTTTGTATGAGATGAACTCAAAGATCTAAAACTTTTTCCACATACACAATATCACCATTTCTCTCAAATATTGTTCACAAACCAGTCTAAATCTGTGATAGTGAGCACTTCTCCTTTGCTGAGATAATCCATCCCACCTCACAGGTGTGCCATATCAAGATGCTGATCAGACACCATGATTAGTGCACAGGTGTGCCTTAGACTGCCCACAATAAAAGGCCACTCTGAAAGGTGCAGTTTTATCACACAGCACAATGCCACAGATGTCGCAAGATTTGATGGAGCGTGCAGTTGGCATGCTGACAGCAGGAATGTCAACCAGAGCTGTTGCTCGTGTATTGAATGTTCATGTCTCTACCATAAGCCGTCTCCAAAGTCGTTTCAGAGAATTTGGCAGTACATCCAACCAGCCTCACAACCGCAGACCACGTGTAACCACACCAGCCCAGGACCTCCACATCCAGCATGTTCACCTCCAAGATCGTCTGAGACCAGCCACTCGGACAGCTGCTGAAACAATCGGTTTGCATAACCAAAGAATTTCTGCACAAACTGTCAGAAACCGTCTCAGGGAAGCTCATCTGCATGCTTGTCGTTCTCATCGGGGTCTCGACCTGACTCCAGTTCGTCGTCGTAACCGACTTGAGTGGGCAAATGCTCACATTCGCTGGTGTTTGGCACGTTGGAGAGGTGTTCTCTTCACAGATGATGCGAAGGAGATGTGTTGCACTGCATGAGGCAAATGGTGGTCACACCAGATACTGACTGGTATCCCCCCCCCAATAAAACAAAACTGCACCTTTCAGAGGGGCCTTTTATTGTGGGCAGTCTAAGGCACACCTGTGCACTAATCATGGTGTCTAATCAGCATCTTTATATGGCACACCTGTGAGGTGGGATGGATTATCTCAGCAAAGGAGAAGTGCTCACTGTCACAGATTTCGACTGGTTTGTGAACAATATTTGAGGGAAATGGTGATATTGTGTTTGTGGAAAAAGTTTTAGATCTTTGAGTTCATCTCATACAAAATGGGAGCAAAACCAAAAGTGTTGCGTTTATATTTTTGTTGAGTATAATAAAAGAAGAAAAGGTGGGCACCATCAAAGGAAAGTAGAAGACGTCTTTTCCACATCCTTGATATTTACTGATGTGGCTGGTTATTTTGTTTTGGAATATCCGGTCTATATATTCAAAATATATGGTTTAATGCATTGTATTTAAAAAACAACTTCACTTTCATTCAAAACTATTCCAGAAACATTTTATTGTATAAAAACAGACTGTGTAACTTATGATCTTTGCAAAAATGGCTCATCAGTAGCAGAGTGAGTGTGTCTTTGCTGCACTAAAACATATATTTTAACCTCACCTCAGCTTCATCTCAATGAAGCCATTTCTGTGTAATGTAGCACTTGACATTTTTGCTTATTATGGGGTTATTTTATGATTTTTTTGGGGCTAGAGTAGTAATTCTGAGCCTTTGAGTGGATGGCAGAGGAGGCATCTTTTTCTTTTTTAAATAATCTGAGGTAAAAATCAAAGCATTTAGAGGGTGTTGTTATTACATGAGTCACAAAAGTCTCAAATGAGTCATGTCAGGCCTAAATAATGTTTATAGCAGGAGTCTGTCTGTTAAAACTCACATAGAATAGTGGGACTTTGAGGATGTTTAACATTACACCTCAAACACATAAAATCTAAAAGTAGATAAACTAGTTTCGCACAGTATGTCTTTAATAATGGTCCTACTTGATCAAAGCCATTGCAACCCTGGATGGAAAAACTTAATGAATTTGAATTTATTTCATTTATATAGCGCCAAATCACAACAAAGTTGCCTCAAGGCGCTTCACAGAAGTAAGGTCTAACTTTCCCAACCCCTAGAGCAAGCACACAGGCAACAGTGGTAAGGAAAAACTCCCTCTGATGATTTGAGGAAGTAACCTCAAGCAGACCAGACTCAAAGGGGTGAATCAAAGATTTTTACAGTTTTGCATGTTCAACAGAAATGTAGCTCTATTTAATTGATGCCTGTTAAGGGTTACACCCAGCAAGCAGTGCAACAGTCCACTGGTTCACACAACAGAATCCGATACGAGACCATATAGGGGGAAAATACAGGTGTGCTGAAATGCGGATTACCCAATGAGTGGATATTTGGAATTATTCATTTTTGTTTGTTTTTCATTGGCGTTATTTAAAATAAATATTTCTGGCCTGGCAAGAGCTCTTGTTCCGCCTGTATAGTTATAGGTGAAACACTACAGGTGTACCGGAAAGTACTCAATCTATTGGTCTTTGTTAAATGGACATTTGACTTGACCAACTCGCCTGTTATTGCCCTGGCAACAATTCTCTCCTATCGCAGCCACTGCAGCATTGTTTTTAAGTTGTCAGGGGTTTCTTGGTGGCTTCATACACAGTCACCCAATTTTTTTAGGCTTTAGCATCACACGTTTACTTCACGTGTTACCAATTAATACAACTGAACTGAAGTTAATATTCAGTGATTGCTCTTGTGTTCGTCCTGTGACATGTCAAAATCCAAATGGTTGGAAAAGTAACGGTTTGTTACTTTAAATAATTTTTTGTACTTGAGGACATGATGTCGTAATATCATCTTTTAATTATTGTGTAAATAAACCACAAACCTGTTTTTTAAGTGACTACTTTTTCAAACAAGTATTTATAAGGACAAACAAATTGCGAATTAGGCCTTTAAAGCTCTAGTGTGTAGGATTTAGGGTGTTTATAACCAGTAATAGAATATATCATTCATAAATATCTACTCATTAGTAAATAATTATCTGCAACAATGAATCAGTGTGTTTGTAAGTTTATAATGAGGTGTTCACCGCTGCCCCCTCATGGAGGCACTCATGTTGATATAGTTTCCCAAACATGACATACATACTCCCCCATCTGCATTTTGCAACACAGCCAGACTAAAGAATCCATGTTGCCAAAGAAGAAAAACATAAGGAAACACAATTGTGACTCGCCATGGCATAATGCAATCTGCGATTTCACCACTAGATGGCACTAAATCATAAACCTGTTAGAATTTGAGAAGAATTGTGGAAAAGTCCATCAATTTGGAGAAAATCGAACTTTGTCATTTTGTGAGTGAGACTGGGGGCAGCGGTGCAATAAAAAATAAATGAGTTCTTACAGAAGAAAAGGAAAATGTGTGAGGGAGAGATGGTTCTGTAACCAGACATTAGGAGCTGCTGAGAGAAAGAGCCCTATGTTTTATTAACGCAGTAGTGTATATACACACACACACACACTCACACATGTTCTCATGCACAGAGAGAAGTCCCTAGCAGATGGGTTAACCAACAGCACCCTGTCAAGTATGTGAGTGTGAAGGTATGTGTCACTGTTTGAATCCGTTCCTGCACCGTTTCCCTGCTCTAGTCACCATCGGTGGTTCTGCTCCGCTCTGCCTCACGGACACGGGGCATGGGGCTGCACTTCCCCTCCAGCCAAATGGAGCAGTACCAAGAGGTGAGGCTGGCCGGCCGACTATAGGTTTGGCCGGTGTGAGCGTGTTTTCACAGGCATGCACACTGAAGGAATAACCTCTGCCAATGTTTTTGCCCAGATTTTTAAAAAGTGATTAGTAAATTGGAGTGACTAGTAAAATTTGTATCTGGAATATAAACTTCTAAATCTGTGCTACATGCAGGTAAAGAGATAGAAATTGGACATTTGAGATTCTTCAGTGGGGTGTTGTTGACCTTGGCGGAGGCGTGCTCACTGAGTGCCTGTTTGGTTTCTTGACTTTAGCTAGTTTCATGGGAGGTGAGTGACGGGTGGGGGGTTATAACTGACCAGCATGGTGTTGCATTAAATATCCTTTTATCAGCTGCTGTTTTCTGAGGCTGCAGGTGTCTGACAAGACACGGTAGCTGTCAGTTAAAATATCAGCATGTTTGTGGTTTTTCTTTTAAACTGTGATTAATTCAGTAAATTCCCCTGAATAAAATTTGACTTTCATGCACAGAGTGATTTGAAGGACTCACTTGGTTTCTGGCTTTCCAACACAGACATGCAGTCACTGAAGTCACAAACACAGTCAAGTTTCAACGTACTCGCTGATGAGTTCAAGTGCTTCTTTGCTGCTAGAGTTGTTTGGCACAAACTCTGCCTGGGTGCCA
Source organism: Thalassophryne amazonica (assembly GCF_902500255.1). NCBI lineage: Eukaryota > Metazoa > Chordata > Actinopteri > Batrachoidiformes > Batrachoididae > Thalassophryne > Thalassophryne amazonica. The sequence continues at coordinate 22,987,218 of NC_047103.1, read as the reverse complement.
TTTTGGGTCAAGTTGGCGTGGATGATCTGAGTCTGACCTCCTGTTCTGTCTGTGCCAGGTGTTTGTGGAGCTGAATGAGCTAACTATGGACAAGAATCAGGGAATGCAGTGGAAGGAGACGGCCCGCTGGATCAAATTTGAGGAGGATGTGGAGGAGGAGACGGACCGCTGGGGAAAGCCTCACGTGGCATCGCTCTCTTTCCGCAGTTTGCTTGAACTCCGAAAGACCATCTCCCATGGTAACGTAGTAGAAGATGCAAGGTCATGTTTCCCAACTGTGAAGCTCTTTCCTCAAGATGAATGATTGTGGATGCGTGTCTGCAGGTGCTGTGTTGTTGGACCTGAACCAGAAGACCTTGCCTGGCATTGCCCACCAGGTGGTGGAGCAAATGATCATCTCTGATCAGATTAAAGCTGAGGACCGTGGCAATGTCCTGAGAGCTCTGCTGCTGAAACACAGGTGTCTGGAAGAAACACACATGTGGTGTAGGTTGTTAAGGGAAGGCCGGTCAGGATGGAGAACGTTAGTCTTTTTTAAGAGTCTTGTGTGTGAAAATAACTTTTGACAACATCTTAATACTTTTGGAAAAAATTGTATTTTCAAATTGCATCAATTAGCTGTAGTAGGAAAGGTGATCTGGCTAAACTATGGTGGCTGATAGGCAGTGGTGGGCACAGTTCCGCTAATCCTCTAACCACTAATTATCAAAGCTTATGTTTTCATGATCCGATTAGCTTTTCAGATAACTTTGAAAACCATCAGCGGACTAATTATCTTCTGATAAACGTTAGACTGCTAACATATTTTTGCAGGCGTGGTGAACAAAGGCTTAACAGTTACATTTATGAAGTCTAAAATCAGTTGAGTATCTACTTGTTAAATGTTTTGTATTAGATGTGCACTTCTGTCCTCTGCAGGCAAAAGAGAACTGGTCACAGAAAAGAAAAAAGATAATTTCTTTTGACCCTATACTGATACGCTGGCAATATCACCCAAGTCATCCAGAGGCTTACAGCTTTAACTTATGCTTAAAATTTTAAACAAACTAATTTTGGACAAGTATTTAAATTAACGTCACATCTGTAAGTTTTATGAAATGAAAATATCAGATATATGTTTTAGTTTTAAAGTAATGCAGTAATTTTGAAGGTTTGAGTGTGGACATGCTGTGTCCAGGTGCATTATGGGTAATATCTGTATATTCACGACAGAAGAAATGCATCTGTTATACGTTTTTACGAGCAAAAAATGAAGTGTTTTTAAATAAAAAATGAAGATAAAATCTGTGGTAATAAGCATTCTTACATTTTGACATCTCCCCCTAAGCTTTTAACTCAATGAAGTGGGTCAGGATGGCACAGGATTCCCCAACTTGCTATCATTTTGCACCTTATATTGTTAGAGATGGAGACCAAAGGAGGGTTTTAAATGTGTGGAGGTGAGATTTCTCCCGAATTAGAAAGTAAAAGCCCCCACATTCATGCCCATTTGTGATGTTGAGGTGACCCCCAAAGTACACATGGCTTACAAGTACTGACACGAGGCTGCTGCTTCAGAGATCCACAACCGGCAAATTTTCTTGTCAGAGATAAATGTGTGCAGCAATTAAACAGCAAGACATAACACACTGACATTTTCTACCCAAGTAAGTAAGTATTTTCCCACTCTAGAACCAATGACACTGAATGACTAACTCACCTTTGCTACGTAACAGAGATCGTCACTTTTACACTTGCAGGAATGAGTGAGTCAGAAAACACGCGCACACCACGGAGACCGGATGTTTTGATTCCTCTGCTGATCACAAAGATGGCTGGATCCGGTCGAGCTTGTGGTCATTTGTAGACAAAACAATCAGTCTTTCCATTAGTACCAAGTATTAGCTTATTCGCGCTGATTACGAGAAACGGCGGCGCAAATACTACAGCAATGATCCGGAACTGGCAAGTGACTGCACCAGAAGCGACCGTGGTGTTAAAACTCAAAATCAGCTTGTTAGTAGTTGCAAGTGTATTGGAAGCAATAGTAAAACTTTTCACTTATCGATTAGCTGTAGCTTCTGATAAATGTTTGGGTGGTTTATCGGTTTAGCTTTATAAAAGATAACTTTTCAGTTAGCTGATTAGCTGTTGTTGAAGCTAACTTTTTGGTTAGCTGTGCCCACCACTGTGTGTGTGAGATATATATATATGTATATATATATGTATATATGTATATATATATGTATGTATATATGTATGTATATATGTATATATATATGTATATATGTATGTATGTATGTATGTATATATGTATATATGTATATATGTATGTATGTATATATGTATATGTATGTATGTATATATGTATGTATATATATATATATATGTATGTGTATGTGTCACTGGCTTGGTTCCTCATACTCTCCCTATTTGTACCTGTCACTGCTCACCCTAGTCACCCGAGCGATGGGAAGGAGCACACTACCTCTTTCCCCAGGAACCTCTCAGCCACCAGCCTCGGTGGTCTGATAACACACCACTACAGCACTAACCACGCCCACCTGCCAGAGCGGTCTCTCACTGACCCCCTCATGGGCACCATCAACTCTGCAAAAGAAGCAGACACGCGTATCGACATGGAGAAGGACGAGCTACAAGTACGGCATGATCTGAAGTAGAATCTCTTCCCTTGTTTGTTTGAGGATGTTTAACAGGAGATCACAATTTGCAAGTGTTCTGTATTATCCAGATAAGTGCTTCTGTTTCCACCAGGACCCACTCATGGTGACAGGTGGCATTCATCGGTCCAAATCTAAACATGAGATGAAGCTACTGGAGAAGATTCCAGAGAACGCTGAGGCCACAGTTGTCCTTGTGGGTTAGTTATCTACTACACTTATTTCAAACTACAACACAAAATACCCTGAACCAGCTTCAGTTCTTCCAGGTTATACTTGAAGGTCTTTGGTGTTGCAGGTAGTGTGGGTTTCCTGGAGCAGCCCACTATGGCATTTGTGCGACTGCAGGAGGCAGTGGAACTTGAGTCAGTCCTAGAGGTCCCCGTTCCTGTCAGGTTCTTGTTTGTTCTACTGGGACCCCCCACCACCAGCATGGACTACCACCAAATAGGACGGTCTATCTCCACACTAATGTCTGACAAGGTCAGTGCTACCAATGTTTTCTTTCTTAGTTATTTATTTTAAACAAAGCAGCCATTTTGATATATGGCGAATGTTTCAATAATATATTCACGTTGTTGGATCTTTCAAGAAAACTTGCATCTACACACTGCAATAGCTTCAGCACTTGGTTACTGTGGCAAGTTGACTGTAATTCCCTGCCAAATGAAAATAGTTTTTCACCATGGTAAAATTCTATTTTTCTTTTTTCAAAAATAGTTTCATGGATGTGATCTATCTTAAGATATTCTGAGGTACTCTGTATTGTGTGGTGAGTTGTGGTACTGCATGAAACAAGCTGTATTCTATAAGCTGTAACACAAGTGTGAAGAATCTACAATGGAATCTCTTTTTGAGAAGACAATAGTTAAAGATCTACATATATATTTATTCTGAGAGCAATGATCACTTTGAAGCAAATAGAATCAATTTGTTAATGGACACCTGAAGCAACAAGAGGAGGAGCTAATAGTCACTGTCCTAATACAACCATCATGGTAACACTGGAGATAAACAGTGGTGAGCGCAGCTAACCAAAAAGTTAGCTTTGATATTCGCTAACTGAAAAGTTAACTTTTATAACAATAAACCGATAAACTGAAAAACAAATTAGCGTAAGCTACTGGAGGAGTTTAAGTATCTCGGGGTGTTGTTCACGAGTGAGGGACGGATGGAGCGTGAGATCGATAGACAGATCGGTGCAGCACCTGCAGTGATGCGGTCGCTGTATCGGACCGTCGTGGTGAAGAGAGAGCTGAGTAGGGGGGCAAAGCTCTCGATTTACCAATCGATCTACGTTCTGATCCTCACCTATGGTCATGAGGTTTGGCTCATGACCGAAAGAACGAGATCGAGTACAAGCGGCCGAGATGAGTTTCCTCCACAGGGTGGCTGGGCACTCCCTTAGTGATAGGGTGAGGAGCTCGGTCACTCAGGAGGAGCTCGGAGTCGAGCCGCTGCTCCTCCACGTCGAAAGGAGTCAGTTGAGGTGGCTCGGGCATCTTTTCCGGATGCCTCCTGGACGCCTCGCTGGAGAGGTGTTCCGGGCACGTCCCATTGGGAGGAGGCCCCGGGGAAGACCCAGGACACGCTGGAGGGACTACATCTCCCGGCTAGCTTGGGAACGCCTTGGGGTTCCCCCGGAGGAGCTGGGGGAGGTGTGTGTGGATCGGGAGGTCTGGGCGGCTTTGCTTGAGCTGCTGCCCCCGCGACCCAACTCCGGATAAAGCTGAAGAAAATGGATGGATGGATGGATACAGCTAACCGCTAACTTTTAGTACTGACAAGCCAGTTTTGAGTTTAAGCACCGCCGATGCTTCTGAGTAAAATCAAAGGTGATCACAAACCCAACACGAGTCAGAGCTTCTGTCTTTGTGCACCCTGCTCACTGCTGTAAGGAAGACTCATTTATATTCAACATACACTGCCCCAGACAGGTGGCAAAAGGCATAAAAAGCAAAACAGGTTTGATTTAAAAATCAAACAAATTCCGGACGGTTTATTGATAATAATGTTAACTGTCATTTTTACAAAGTGAAAATATGACAAATATCTTTTAGTTTTAAATTAATGCACTACTTCTGAAGGTTTGAGCATTAAAAGTCAGATGTCAAAAGGCATTATGGGAAACTGAGCCTCCTCATCACTGGTTGGCTGTTAATTTATTATTTATTATTATGCTTTGTTCTATACATACTTAAAATGTATAGAACACTGTCATCTACTAGATGGGAGTGAGAATGCCTATTGCCACACATTCGCTATACGTGCTGAATCACACTTAAACAGAATTTTCAGTTTTCAAATTGGCTTTTTTTACAAATGAAAAAAATGACATTTACAAATACAGATGTGTTTGTGAAAACCAACACACATTACAGTACCTTGTGTGTTGGTTTGTACATACGAGGTCTGTGAGAAAACTATCTGACCTTTTTATTTTTTCAAAAACTATATGGTTTTGAATCATGTGCGCTTGTATCAGACAAGCTTGAACCTTCGTGCGCATGTGTGAGTTTTTTCACGCATGTCGGTTGGGTCATTCGCCTGTGGGCAGGCTTTGAGTGAGCACTGGTCCACCCCCCTCGTCGGATTTTTATTGTTTAGGAATGGCAGAGCGACTGCTATTCCTGCCAAAGACGTGCGGACGGATTCGCGCGTCAGGACGCAGCCGCTCATGGCGCGGGACAAACAACACCTCCGTGTTGGAAACCATTCGTAAGATTCAGACGGCTTTCAGTGGCTTTTCAGTCGAGTGAGTATCCGAGAAATTGTTTAACAGCTGGGCATGTTCCAACTTGTCCTGTGAGACTTCCAACACGGAGGTGTTGTTTGTCCCGCGCCATGAGCGACTGCGTCTCGACGCGTGAATCCGTCTGCACGTCTTTCATTACAAAATCTCCTTTAACAGTGGAATGTGCCGATAAAGTGCTGATCCCAACCTCTTCTGAAACTTCTCTGCTAGTCACATGACATCCTGCATCAACAGAGCCTTAAATTTGGAAGTGATCTGCTCGTTCCAGCCTGTCGACGGCCGCTCGGGGCGCGGGGCGCCCTCCGCCGCTATGGGCCATTTTTAATCCAGTTTTAATGGTCCTTAATCCGTGTGATACCGGTAGAGTCTTCACCGAAAGCCATCTGAATCTTCCAAATGGTTTCCATCTGGCTGTCTGGCAGAGTTTCTGAAACAATTTTCATGGAACAAAGCAGCAGTTGCTCCGCCATTCCTGAACAATAAAAATCTGACGAGGGGGGTGGATCAGTGCTCACTCAAAGCCTGCCCACAGGCGAATGACGCAACCGACAGGCGTGAAAAGACTCACGCATGCGCATGAACGTTCAAGCTCGTCTGATGCAAGCGCACATGATTCAAATCCATATAGTTTTTGAAAAAAATAAAAAGGTTGGATACTTTTCTAACAGACCTCGTATGAATAAACCAACCAACCACTGATGACAGGAAGCTCATTTTCCCATAATGCCTTTTGGCACGTGTGTCTGTAAATGTTCAAACCTTCAAAATTAGTGCATTACTTTAAAACTAAAACATATAGCTGATATTTCCACTTTGTAAAAACGACAGAGGTGATGTTAATTTTGATAACCTGTCTGAAATGAGTTTGTTTAAAATTTTAACCATAAGTCAAAAGTGCCTTGCTTTCCATGTCGTCTGCGACACATCTGCAAGACTATGGCTGTGAAAATAAATTATCTTTTTTTTTTCTTCTTTTCCTTTCTCTTTGGTAGCCAGGTCTCCTCTACTGGCAGAGAATTGAGCTGTACCTCTCATAACTGTCTGTCTGCTACAAAACACATATCAGACAGGAAGTAAAGTGTATGATTTTAGGATTTACAAATGTTTTTAACTGTTAAGCTTTATTCACTATGCCTGCAAAAAGATATTAGCAGTCTAAAAGTTATCGGAACTAAATTTAGTAGAAGTTAATTGGTCTGCTGATGGTTTTCAAAATTAGCTGAAAAGCTAATCAGATTACAAAACGTTTTTAACTTTGCTAATTAGCGGTTAGCGGATTAGCAGAACTGTGTTTGACTTGAAGGACGGCGTTAGACTTGAACACTGCACCAGTCTCCTAACATCATACCAAAATACAAAGGAAACCCAGCAAGTGACTGCTCAGATCAAAGATTTGAAGAATTCAGTTTTATGTCCATGAAATTGACAATGTGCTTTATTTTTTGTACTCTCAGGGTTCAATATGAACATAAAACAAACTATGGAAAAAGTCCATCGAACAGTTCACATCTGAATACCCCCCCCCCCACACCCACACACACACAACACACAAGGACAAGCCTTTATACAAGTATAGCAGCATTCTTTTAAGAGTACTTCTTTGTCTTGTACCTCTCTATCATGTGCCATCATATGTCCAGATTTGGTTCATTGTTTGCATTTAGATCAAATCTACCCCCCCCCCCCCTCGCCTAAATCACTAGATCGCTTTGCTTTTATGAGGTTGCTAGACAGAGATGTGTAGAATGAAGGTCCACGTTAGTGTAACCAGTGATCTAAGGCAGGGGTGCTCAAGTTCGGTCCTGGAGAGCTACCTTCCTGATACTCTTAGTTGTCTCCCTGCTCCAACACACCTGAATCCAATGAAAAGCTCATTAAAAGCCTGCTAACAAGTCTTTCATTGGATTCAGGTGTGTTGGAGCAGGGAGACAACTAAGAGTATCAGGAAGGTAGCTCTCGAGGACCGAACTTGAGCACCCCTGATCTAAGGCATCAAGTGGATGTCTTTGGTACTTGGTCTCTTTGGAGGATCTTTGGCTGTTGGAATGAAGACAAATGGATGTTTAAGGAGACTCAGATAATTAGTATCACATGCCTTGTGGGAGAACATCAGTTATGATATTTTAGGGATGTGTTGTTTCTGTGCGTGATTCACCACGTAGTTGCCTCTGTCTCAAGGAAGTCAACGGCTGGAGAAGGCTAAGAGACTACCCATGTTTAATGTGACTGTGGCGCATAGATGGTTACTTTTGGAAGAAGAGGATGGAACAGTTGCCTACCTGGGTGGTTGCCATCCAGGACCCACGGTGGTTCTGTGATGTGGTGAATGTAGCACTTGCTCCCAGACTTGACTTGACTGGATCCCCTTCACCAAAATAATAAGGTGTCATTAAGGGTAAAGTAATGATGTCTAATTCTGTGTCCAGCAATTCCACGAGGCGGCCTACCTGGCAGATGACAGGCAGGACCTGCTCAACGCCATCAACTGTTTCCTGGACTGTAGCATCGTGCTGCCCCCCTCGGAGGTCGGCGGCGATGAGCTGTTGTACTCTGTGGCTCGTTTTCAGAGAGAGATGCTGCGTAAAAGGGAAGAGCAGGAGGTCAAACTGTTGGCCAAGGAGGCCAAGAACCTTGAAGAAAGAGGTAAACTATTCCACCTAAACATTCAGCAGAACCTGCTGGTTCTTAATGTGATTTCAACTGCTCTGCCACAACTTTATTTATGGTGAAGTTAATAATCTTCTCTATATCTACCTCCCAGAGGCCCTCCTTACACCTTCCAAAAAGTCAGATGACCCCTTGGAACGCACTGGAAGACCCTTTGGTGGACTGATAAGAGATGTACGGCGACGTTATCCAAAATACATCAGTGACTTCAAGGATGCTCTGAACACTCAATGCATGGCCGCTCTTATCTTTATCTATTTTGCCGTCCTCGCTTCAACCATAACATTTGGTGGCCTTCTGGGTAAGTTACTTCTACAAAACTAAGAGTTGACCCTCACTGTTGCCAACATGGAGCCATTGCATGTGGAAAACCTTCTTTTATTTGAGTCTGTCATGATGTCTGTGGTAACAAGCTTGTTATCTTGATTGTAGGTGAGAAGACGGACGGTCTGATCGGTGTGTCTGAGCTGATTGTGGGTACCGCCGTGCAAGCCGGGCTCTTCTGCTTGCTCGGCGCTCAGCCGCTGCTTATTGTGGGCTTCTCCGGACCCCTGCTCGTCTTTGAAGAAGCTTTTTACAGTGTGAGTTTGTGGTGAACCATATCACCAATATTTTAGTGTCTGTATCTTTTCCAGTTGGCCTGCACAAAAAAAGTCTACCCCCCCCCCGGGATTTGATTTGTACCTGAGGCCATCAAATATGGCCATCGAGTGTTGCGAAGACTTTTTATCCGTCCATCCATCTGTCTGTCTATGCATAAGACCAGTGCTACTACTGCCAGAGGCTCCGAATTTACAGGGAACAATCTTAGAACACAGATCTTGGACAAGTTCAAAGATGGCTAGCCTTGACCTATTTTAATAGGTTAAATTGTCACATTCTGTACCTAATTTTATGGCATGATCTTACGAACGCTAGCTTGGTGATGTCACTTCCTGATTTTGCTAGCTAACTTCGCTTCATTTTTGGCTAGAAATAACACCTTTCTCATATATTATGTAAAAGCTAGCGAGAAATAAACACTTCTAAAACTGAAAACACTGTTTTTGGACCCTAATAACATCACTGAACTGATTTACAAGACTATGCACGGACGTTAGCGTGTACTCTAACTTCCGCTAACTCAAAGCTAACTGCTATGGAGTTAAATTTCTCATTCTTGCAAATTCACAGAGGGTGACCTACAAATATTCCTTGATTTGTACAACTTTCGCTCTTGTCAAAAGCTCATACTTATATGCACACACGCAAAGCCTTCTGCAGACGTTGTTAAAATGTAAATATTGTTTTTGATTGATTCACAGGGAGCTTTATTGAACATGTACACATTGTACGTAAGATAATAGGTGCTTAATAATTAATTAAACAACTGCAAATTATAAAGAACACAAGGCTCATATGGCTGGGGGTATTTTAGCATTGCATTATGTTTCTATTTAGGCTGCTTTATGTAAATATGTTGAAATTCATGCTTTTTAATTTCAAAATGAAAATGAATCCCCACAATATGATCTTAAATAAAAATATGATACATAAAATGGTTATCACATGTACTTGCTTCTTAACATAATCACTTTTACAGCCAACTGCATTTAGACAAGTCAGGGGGATCAAACCAAGGATATTAACTCACTGACTGACTTGCTGTTCAGTTGAATTAATCATTAAGAAGTGGAAAGAATGATGCAGTACTATGCAAAAGTCTTAAGCGCAACTTTAAAAGAAAGTGAAACAAGTTTTCTGAAGGTCATTTTAGTTATAGTAGTGCTTAACATTAATGACTAATCAAAATAAATATATCTGTAACTGCCCATTACCGTTAAAACTGAATTCTATTTGCTGAACTATCCCATGGCTTTACAGTGTCTTAATGCTGATTGATTATTCTGTGAATTTTTTTTTTTCCAAAATATGCTCCAAATGGTATGATTTGTTGGTGAAATAGGCATCCAGGCCTGTTATGTCGTGGATGAACATGACTTTTATGCAAAGCGACCAAGAGTACTGAAACTTTGGGGAATGATTGTACATAGTCCAGCAAATTTCAAGGAATTTTATAGACCTTTTGTAGGATTTATTACAATTTTTATGGATTCTGTTTATTGGGGGCAGGAGGGGTCACCCTGTATGTGTGCAGTCTGGATATTGACCACATGGGGGTAGTATGACTCCTACTTGGTATGCAATTACAAAGCTCCAGTGCATCTGGAAAGTGTTCACAACTCTTCACTTTTTCCATATTTTATGTTACAGCCTTATTTCAGAATGGAGTAAACTCATTTTTACCATTAAAATTCCACTCACAACACCCCATAATGACATCATGAAAAATGTTTTTGCAAATTTATTAAAGATAAAAAATAAGAAATCACGTGTACGTAAGTATTCACACCCTTTGCTTAATACTTTGTTAATGTACCTTCAACAGCAATTACAGCCTCAAGTCTTCTTGAACATGATGCCACAAGTTTGGCACACCTATCTTTGGGCTGTTTTGCCCATTCCTCTTTGCAGTTGTGCAGTTTTGCCCATTCCTCTTTCCTCCAAACATGACGCCTGGCATTCACACCAAAGAGTTCAATCTTTGCCTCATCAGGCTAGAGAAATTTGTTTCTCATGGTGTGAGTCCTTTGGTCCCTTTTGGCAAACTCCAGGTGGCCTGCCATGTGCCTTTTACTATGGACTGGCTTCCATCTGGCCACACCACCATACAGGCCTGATTGGTGGATTGCTGCAGAGAGGGTTGTCCTTCTGGAAGGTTCTCCTCTCTCCACAGAGGAATGCTGGAGCTCTGTCAGAGTGACCATCGGGTTCTTGGTCACCTCCCTGACTAAGGCTCTTCTCCCCTGATCACTCAGTTTAGACTTCATGCTTGGTTTGTGCTCTGACATGCACTTTCAACTGTGGGACCTTATTTATACACATGTGTGTGCCTTTCCAAATCATCTCCAATCAACTGAGTTTACTCCAGGTGGACTCCAGTTAAGCTGTAGAAACATCTCAAGGATCATCAGTGGAAACAGGATGCAGCTGAGCTCAGTTTTGAGCTTCATGGCAAAGGCTTTGAATACGTATGTACGTGTGATTTCTTAGTTTTGTTTTTTTTTGTTTTGTTTTGTTTGTTTTATAAACTTGCAAAAAAAAAGCCAAACTTTTTTCACATTGTCATTATGGGGTATTGTGTGTCGAATGTAGAGGAAAATATCAATTTCAAACGTGGAATAAGGCTGTAACATATGGAAAAAGTGAAGCATTATAAAAATTTTCTGGATGCAGAGTGTGTGTGTGTATGTATGTATGTATGTATGTATGTGGGGGGTGGGGGGGGTGGGGGGGTATGTAGTGCTGTCCAAAAGAATCAGAATCAGAAACATTTATTGCCATATGAGTGAACAAGTTCACAGCATTAGGAAATTGCTGTGGTACTTGGTGCTAACATTAAAAAAAACATAAAAAAAAATAGAGCAGTAAAACAAGTGATATATAATAAAACTTTACTCTATAACAATGTTACAAAATGTACAGAATGTATGAGCAAAGATAAATAAATGGTGGTGATAGCAACAATGTAGAGTTCTAAAGGTTCTTGTTGAGGAGGCTGACTGCAGAAGGGAAAAAACTGTTCTTATTCGCGGGAGGTTCTGGTCCGAAGGGACCGTAGCCTCCTGCCTGAGGGGAGGAGGTCAAAAAGGCTATATCCAGGGTGAGAAGGATCGGCTCTGATCCGACCTGAACGCCCCAGTGTCCTGGAGATGTACAGGTCCTGGAGAGATGGAAGGTTGCAGCCAATCACCTTCTCAGCAGAGCGTACGATGCACTGTAGTTTCTGTATGTCCCTGGTGGTGGCTCCAGCATACCATACAGTGGTGGAGGTGGTGAGGATGGACTTGATGATGGTAGTGTAAAACTGCACCATGATCCTTGCTGGCAGGTTGAATTTCTTCAACTGCCGCAGGAAGTACATCCTCTGCTGGGCCTTCTTGCAACAGAAGTAATGGTGGACTCCCACCTGAGGTCCTGGGTTAGAGTGATTCCCAGGAAACAGAAGGTGTCCACTATGGTGATGGGGGTGTCTGCCAGGGTAATGAAGGGGAGAGGGGCTGTGTTCTTCCTAAAGTCCACAATAATCTCCACTGTCTTCTCTGTGCTCAGCACCAAGTTGTTATAGCTGCACCAGGACAATGAGGACACCAGTCGGACCTCCAGCCTATAGGCAGACTCATCCCCATCAGAGATGAGTCCGATAAGGGTGGTGTCATCTGCAGACTTGATAAGCTTGACAGACTGGTGATCAGAGGTGCAGCAGTTGGTGTACAGGGAGAAAAGCAGAGGAGAGAGGACACAGTGCTGAGAAGTACTGATACTGGTGGTCCGGGAGTCCGAGACATTCTTCCCCAGCCTCACGTGCTGCTTCCTATCCTTCAGGAAGTTGGCAGTCCACCTGCAGGTAGAATCAGGCACGTTCATCTGGGAAAGCTTATCTGGGAGAAGATGGCATCTGGGAGAAGATGATATTGAAGGCAGAACTAAAGTCCACAAACAGGATCCTAGCATAGGTTCCCAGGGACTCCAGATGCTGCAGAAGGAAGTGCAAAGCCAGATTGATGGCATCATCCACAGACCTATTGGCTCTGTAAGGAAACTACAAGGGGTCCAAGAGGGAGGCCGTGAGAGATTTGAGGTGGAAATGACTTCATGACTACAGAAGTCAGTGCCACCGGTCTGTAGTCATTGAGTCCAGTGATCCTCGGTTTCTTGGGAACAGGAACAATGATGGAGGTTTTGAAACAGTCAGGCAAGTGGCAAGCCTCCAGTGAGGAGATGAATATGTCTAAACACTGGGGCAAGCTCATTAGCACAGTGTCTGAGAGTGGCAGGTGGAACACTTGATATTTCACACATTTTAATTTGTTTATGCCATTTCATATGCAAAAAAAAAATACAAAAAAAATACAAAAAATGTTTTCTAAAATTAAAGCAAGTCTCTACATCTTGATATAAATCATTAATTAACCATATAAAAGCCAAGATGATGGGATGCTTTGGTATAATAACTAAATCAGTTTTATTGCCAGTTTTCTTCAGACACTCAGGGGATGGATACATGAACATTTCCAAGTCACTGAATATATCTTGAACTTTATTTACTTTATTTATTAAATTATGGAGAAATACAAATAGTATGGCACCCTATGGTAAATCTGAATGGAGTAGCTACTTATTAAGAAATAAGTGACTGTGCAAGAAGGAGAAGAGTGAGGAAAGACAACCTACGTAACTTATAGGCTTCTCTGGCTGTCTGGAGAAATTGTGCACAGTGTATGTTTTAAAAAGAACTGAAAGTTCAGCTACAATTTACCAAAAGGTACATCTGAGATGGAAGCCTAGATTTGATGGTTTTTGGTGAAAGAAAATCCATTACTTATGCAACCCATCATCTTGGCTTTTAAAAATGTATCTAATTGGTGGGGAGTAAATGTTAAAACCCCACATTTATATAGAAGTGTGTTCTAAACGCATACATAGTACTGTAAATCTTGTATTATGCTATTTTTTTCTCCAGTTTTTGATTAATTTAATTGAACTATGAGATATTGGCTTTAGAGAGTAGAATTGTATTAATTTTACTGATGAAGCCAGAATTTTTGGGCAGCTCCTAAAAAAGTTTAAACAGTTTTTTTATAAGCACCATCTACAAAGAACACCTTATACATACATATCAATGTCGAGTGTTATGTTGGCCTGAAAGATTTCTCATTGGTTAATGTTTAATGGTGCTGTGTGACAGTTCTGCAAAACTAACAGCATGGAGTACCTGACGGGCCGTGTCTGGATCGGACTTTGGCTCATCATCATTGTGACTGTCACTGTGGCTGTGGAGGGCAGTTTCCTGGTCCGCTTCTTCTCCCGCTTCACTCAGGAGATCTTCTCTTTCCTTATCTCCCTCATCTTCATCTTTGAAACCTTTCTCAAGCTTGTCAAGGTACTTCTGAGACTCAAAATAACAAGTTCTGATTTCATAACAGTTTTTGTTGGCACGTCTGGTCCAGTTAATACACATAATATGCACAAACAATAATATAATACTAATTTTGAGCATTCATTTCACTTGTAGATTTTCCAGAAGCACCCACTGCAGCGCTGTTCTGTTGATAATGGCACAGAAAGACACGAATCAGAGGAAAATGTCACAATGAGCAACGTCACCCTGCCTCTGAAGGTCCAAGGAGAGCCCAACACTGCACTGATGTCTCTCGTGCTCATGGCTGGAACGTTCTTCATCGCTTTCTACATACGCAAGTTCAAGAACAGTGCATTCTTCCCTGGAAACGTGAGCCGCCACGCTATCAAAATGTGACTGTGCATTTCAGTGGTCATTCTGCAAGTACAGTTGTTCAAAATAATAGCATGTTTAAAAAAAAAGTGAGTAAAGCTCAAAATCCTTAAAATAGCTTTTATTTTCATACACGCAAATGCATTGGGAACACTGCACATTTTATTCCAAATCAAAACATTAAGAAAACTGATCAAATTTATTACTTTACAGAAATTGAAGAAAAATGGTGTCGGTATTTTTCTTTACAAACTCAAACATTTACTGTATAAACTGAAAAATGTTTGAAGATTTAGCTTTCCTGTGAATCACTGAACTAATATTTAGTTGCATAACCACTGTTGCATGGAGTTGACCAACTTCTGGCACCTGTGAAGTATTTATGTTTTAGCCCAGGACAATTTCTCTACATTCCACAGTTCCTCTGCATTTCTTGGTTTTGCCTCCGGAAACAGCTTTTTTTGGGTCACCCCACAAGTTTTCTATTGGATCAAGGTCTGGGGATTGGGCTGGCCACTCCAGAATGTTAATGTTGTTGGTCTGGAACCAAGATGCTGCTCACTTGCTGGTCATTGTCTTGTTGAAACACTCATTTCAAGGGCATTTCCTCTTCGGCATATAAAGCAACATGACCTCTTCAAGTATTTTGATGTATTCAAACTGATCCATGATCCCTGGTA
Source organism: Thalassophryne amazonica (assembly GCF_902500255.1). Classification (NCBI taxonomy): domain Eukaryota; kingdom Metazoa; phylum Chordata; class Actinopteri; order Batrachoidiformes; family Batrachoididae; genus Thalassophryne; species Thalassophryne amazonica. The sequence goes on along the minus strand of NC_047103.1, from coordinate 22,972,122 downwards.
TGTGATAAATGGGCCTGACACCATAGTATGAGAAACATCCTCACATCATGATGTTTACTCCACCGTGCTTCACTGTCTTCACAGTGTACTGTGGCTTGAGTTCAGACCCTCGATCCAAAAAGAACATTCTTGCTTATATCAGTCCACAAACTGTTGCATCACTTCTCTTTAGGGCAGTCAGTGTATTCTTTGGCGAATTATAACCTACTCAGCATGTAATTTTTTTTCAACAATGTAACTTTGTGGGGGCTTGTTAGCATAGTTTGCATAGTTCTTCCAGCTCTTCCACAATTTCTCGGATAGTCACACGACTGAAAAGCCACCGAAAGCCGTCTGAATCTTCCGAATGGTGGACAAGCTGGGCATGTCACAACATGTCCTGTGAGACTTCATCACGGAGGTGCTTTTGCTGCGCCATCAGCTTTGTGCCGATGAATTTCGCTGCAACTCTTTTCATGGCAAAATCTTCTGTCACAGTGGAATGTGCCGAAAAAGTGCTGATGTCCACCTCTTCCACAATTTCTCGGATAGTCACATGACGGTCCCACATCACCACAGCGTTCACTTTGGAATGATCTGGTCATTTCAGCATGTTGATGGCTGCCCGGAGCGTGGCTCGCTCTCCACCGTTGTGCGGACGTCTTTAAACCGGTTGTACCGCTCCTTAATCTGTGTGATGCCCATAGGATCGTCACTGAAAGCCGTCTGAATCATCCGAATGGTTTCCACCTGGCTGTCCTCCAGTTTCTGGCAAAATTTGATGCAGTCGTGCTGCTCCAGTCGTTCCGCCATTTCCTTGCAAAGAAAAAATGACGAGAGACTCCACCCATCCTCATACAAAGGCTGCTTACAAGCAAATGACGCAACCGACAAGCTTGAAATAAATCACGCATGGCCACAAAGGTTCAAGGTTGGCTCATGCAAGCACACGTGATTCAAATCCATCAGGTTTTTGAAAAAAAATAAAAAGGTCGGATACTTTTCTAACAGACCTTGTGTGTGTGTGTGTGTGTGTGTATATATATATATATATATATATATATATATTTCTTTTTTTTATACACAGGCTGTGCATCCGACTTACAACAAATAGTTCAACCACAGCTCCCTAATAACACCAAAAAATTCAGAGCAATAGGGCACCTTAACAGTGATGTAAATTTGATTGTATTGTTCATTACCTTCTGTGTTCAGGTTCGTAGGATTATTGGAGATTTTGGCATGCCGATTGCAATTCTCGTGATGGTGCTGGTGGATTACAGTGTTAAAGACACTTACACGCAAGTAAGAAAGTTGCAATGCTTCTGAATGTTATCCCGCCTTCGTTTTCAGGCATTCACAGTACAAATACTTCAGTCCATGTCGCTTATGTGCTCAGTCTCATATTTGTCCTCTGTCCAGAAACTGAGTGTTCCCAGTGGGTTCTCTGTGACAAGTCCCCAAAAACGCGGCTGGATCATCAACCCTCTGGGCACCGAGCAGGACTTCCCCATCTGGATGATGTTCGCCTGCTTGTTACCTGCTTTGCTGGTTTTCATCCTCATCTTCATGGAAACCCAGATCACCTCGTGAGAAACACAGAAATGCTGATCATGCAAGAATACACACAGAAATAACAGTGGCTAGTGAGCAGATAAGACCAGCCACCCAAATTGAAATTTGTCTTTTCAAGAATTGCAAATACCATCTTCCTGGTTTATTCATTGTTGAATTCCATCATGTTGTTGCCTATTGTGCGCTGGGTATGCTGCCAGAGGTTTCCCTTACCAAAAAAATAGTACTTATAAGTATATAAAAAGTAAACTAGAAGTATACTTGAAACATACTTGCATACGAGGTCTGTCAATAAAGTATAGGTCCTTTTTATTTTTTTCAAAAACTATATGGATTTCATTCATATGTTTTTACGTCAGACATGCTTGAACCCTCGTGCGCATGCGTGAGTTTTCAAGCATGTCTGACGTAAAAACATATGAATGAAATCCATATAGTTTTTGAAAAAAATAAAAAGGACCTATACTTTATTGACAGACCTCGTATACTACTTTTTGGTAAGGGTTAAAACATGCAGGGATGTGGGTCTTTAGCCAGACAGATTAGGATGGGAATCTAGAACTGGTTCCACATTTCTAAATAAATCGCAACCTTTCCTCGTTGCAAGAACTAATGTTTGGCGTTACGTCTGTCATGATGCCAAATTGCATCAACTGCACTGTCAACAAAGACAATGAGTGCAATCATCCTGAAAACTGCTGTAGGTCCACATTTGTCCACAATAATTACTCTATCAAGAAATTCTCATCAATTCCCATCTCTTATATACAGACTGCTCATTAGGACTCTCTATGGCTCCATGTTATTGAACAGTTATGTCCTTGCCTGGTATTTTTATTAAAAAAAAAAAATCGAACCTGAAGTGGTTTTAACTTCTTCTGCTGTGTGGTTCTTCCTTCATGCAGTCTGATTCTAAGTAAGAAGGAGCGGATGCTGGTGAAAGGTTCTGGCTTCCATCTCGACCTGCTGCTGATTGTAGTGTTGGGTGGCATATCGGCATTCTTTGGCCTGCCATGGATGGCCGCCACCACTGTTCGCTCCGTTACTCACGTAAATGCCCTCACTGTCATGAGCAAGGCCGTCGCCCCCGGAGACAAGCCTCGTATCAAGGAAGTGAAGGACCAGCGAGTCACCGGGTTTCTTGTGGCTGTGCTTGTTGGTGAGACACCTTTTCCCCCCCCATGGCATATAGACCAGCTGTGTCATCAAGATCAGTCTAAATTGAGGACATTGTCTTTTCCCAGGCCTGTCCATCGTAATGGGGGATCTGCTGGCTCAGGTTCCGCTCGCTGTGCTGTTTGGTATCTTCCTGTATGTGGGTGTGATGTCACTTAACGGCATCCAGCTCACAGAACGGATCATGCTGTTGCTCATGCCGCCAAAATACCATCCTGATGACACCTATGTACGCAAGGTAAGAGGATTTTGTCTCTGCCTCTCAGGCTGGAAAGGCATGTCCTGAAAATGATCCAGGTGACAACTGTAGGAAATAAATGCACTGAACAAAAGTATAAACACAGCACTTTGGTTTTTGTTCTCATTTTTCATGAACTGAACTCAAAGATCTAAAACATTTTCTATATACACAAAAGACCTATTTCTCTCAAATGGTGGTGGTGGTGGTGTTCATTCGGCTGCCCCCGGTATTGTTCGGGGTCGCCACAGCGGATACAGCCAGATCCGCACTGGTAATTGGCACGTTTTACGCAGGATGCCCTTCCTGATGCAACTCCAGTTTTACCTGGAGAAACACACACAGCTGCTGGTGTTCTCCCATCGAAGTACTAACCAGATCCTGCTCTGCTTAGCTTCTGAAATCTGACGGGATCAGGCTGATTTGGCACAACTCGTAGAGGAGAACAAAAGAGTTTTAAGAGGGGAAATTGTCCTGGGATCACAGCACAAGGAAAGAGGTAGACTTGGGAGCATATTGCCCAACAAATCAATGCGTCGTTCTCTCTCCGTGTGCGCATAAGTGACGAGTGTGAGAAGCGCTGGTACATGGTACAATCCAAAGTGAGAGCAGAGATTGCAGCACAAAAGGTCTAGTTCAAAAATAATGAAGCCAAAGTGTGACATAACCATCAAAATTTAAAAGTGGTCTTTTTTATGAAATGTTATCATTTTAGGTATAGTTATAGTATATCAGAGTTTCAATATTTCTTTTGGTCTCGGTTCAGTCATTGCTAGAAATTATCAGTGCATATATTCTATAATGTGCAAGAGCGTAACGCTTGCGACAACAGTTGGAGGTATCTTCTTTAGTCTGCAGAAGCCTGAAACAAAGAAATTCTGTCCATTAGTTCCTGGTATTATTGAACAAGTAATATAATTATTCTATTGAAGCACAGTAGGAGATATAGCTAAAGTTATGACACAAATACAGTAGTGTTCAGAATAATAGTAGTGCTATGTGACTAAAAAGATTAATCCAGGTTTTGAGTATATTTCTTATTGTTACATGGGAAACAAGGTACCAGTAGATTCAGTAGATTCTCACAAATCCAACAAGACCAAGCATTCATGATATGTACGCTCTTAAGGCTATGAAATTGGGCTATTAGTAAAAAAAAAAAGTAGAAAAGGGGGTGTTCACAATAATAGTAGCATCTGCTGTTGACGCTACAAACTCAAAACTGTTATGTTCAAACTGCTTTTTTAGCAATCCTGTGAATCAGTAAACTAGTATTTAGTTGTATAACCACAGTTTTTCATGATTTCTTCACATCTGCGAGGCATTAATTTTGTGCCCATATCATGATGCTTGCACCACCATGCTTCACTGTCTTCACTGTGAACTGTGGCTTGAATTCAGAGTTTGGGGGTCGTCTCACAAACTGTCTGCGGCCCTTGGACCCAAAAAGAACAATTTTACTCTCATCAGTCCACAAAATATTCCTCCATTTCTCTTTAGGCCAGTTGATGTGTTCTTTGGCAAATTGTAACCTCTTCTGCACGTCTTTTATTTAACAGAGGGACTTTGCGGGGGATTCTTGCAAATAAATTAGCTTCACATAGGCGTCTTCTAACTGTCACAGCACTTACAGGTAACTCCAGACTGTCTTTGATCATCCTGGAGCTGATCAGTGGGTGAGCCTTTGCCATTCTGGTTATTCTTCTATCCATTTTGATGGTTGTTTTCCGTTTTCTTCCACGCGTCTCTGTTTGTTTGTCCATTTTAAAGCACTGGAGATCATTGTAGATGAACAGCCTATAATTCTTTGCTCCTGCGTATAAGTTTTCCCCTCTCCAATCAACTTTTTAATCAAACTACACTGTTCTCTTGAACAATGTCTTGAATGTCCCATTTTCCTCAGGGTTTCAAAGAGAAAAGCATGTTCAACAGGTGCTGGCTTCATCCTTAAATAGGGGACACCTGATTCACACCTGTTTGTTCCACAAAATTGACAAACTCACTGACTGAATGCCACACTACTATTGTTGTGAACACCCCCTTTTCTACTTTTTTTTTTTACTAATAGCCCAATTTCATAGCCTTAAGAGTGTGCATATCATGAATGTTTGGTCTTGTTGGATTTGTGAGAATCTACTGAATCTACTGGTACTTTGTTTCCCATGTAACAATAAGAAATATACTCAAAACCTGGATTAATCTTTTTAGTCACATAGCACTACTATTATTCTGAACACTAGTGTAAATCAAGGACTTTCTCTCAGCGTTACGCTTGCGACAGTTTTACCTTGCTTTAGAAACATGTTTTTTCTAGGAAATGACATTTCTACCTTTACAGAAATGTATTACTGTTTGTTAGTATGAAGCACAAACAAACAAACTGACAAAATACAAGGTTATTTCTTTAACATTCAACTTTAAATGATAATGCTAAATATCAAGGTCACACAAAATTGATGAAAAAAGTGCTATTTTTGGGGTAAATTTTGTGGATATCTCCGTGTGGAATTTCTCCATGAAATTTTCAGTACCTGTCAAAGAGACTATAGGCAACTCACAGATAAATCTGGATGGTGCTAAATAAAATAATGGCTTGTTCATGACCATTGCAATGCAAATCAGCAGTTAGGCTTCATTATTTTTGAACTAGCCCAAAAGCGAAGTTCTTTTCAAAGAGGTGAGTGTTGTAGGCCACCATTTAGGCTGCTGACATCGCTTACTTTGAAATTGATTGCATGAACGTTACAGAATTTGCATGCAATTTACACTTTTCCCGTAGCCAGGTATCGCAATATTGTGATGACCTTCATCTCAGGCGTTATTACGTTACTACACTGAGTGGGAAAAGTAAGCTCATTCCTGATAGTGTCAACCACAAACATTATCCCTGCACCATCAAGCCTTTAGCGTGTTACTGAATCACTGCCATTCTACATACGGAGAATATCTCTCCTTCTGATCCGTCTTTCTGCCATCTTCTTTGCTTAAGACACTCTGAGGCTTCTTAAAAGCCCTCCTCCCTACTCTTAACAGTTAGGAGCTCTATAAGGCCTTAGATGCTTTGTGAATAGTTTTTATCTTATCAAGGGAAAATTCAAAGAAAATGTCTTAGAATTTTTTTTTGAATAATGTCACTAAGAGCTACTTTTAGCGTTAGGATACTTTGTGGATACGGCCCAGATCTACAATATTTGAATGCTTTTTAAGCCATCTCACGCTGATGTGTGTTTCCTTCAGGTGCGCACGCTGCGCATGCACCTGTTCACGGGCATCCAGCTGATTTGTCTGGCGGTTCTGTGGGCCGTCATGTCAACGCAGGCATCGCTGGCCTTCCCCTTCGTCCTCATCCTCACCGTCCCTGTCAAGATGTTCCTGCTGCAGCGCATCTTCACGGTCAGAGAGATGCTCTGTGTAAGTTGACCTCACGGGGGCGCCATTTAGCTCTAGTAGTGAATTGATTGTACTTTCTGGTATCATTGTTCCTATTTTTTTTACAATTTGTCTGCTTACATTGTTTGTAGGATTTTTATTTTATTAAATTGCCAAAAAACTCAGTATTTTTTAAAAAGAAATCTGCATTACTATGAGATGATTTATGCAGGTTGTGATGAAAATGTGAGCTGTGTGTGTGTGTGTACATGCACTAAAAGTGACGTGTGTGATCGCTCTCCCCCTTTTCTAGTTGGATGCAGATGATGCTGAGCCAACGTTTGATGAGAAAGAGGGCCAGGATGAGTATTCAGAGGTGCACATGCCCTCTTAGCGGGAGCCAAAATCCGTCACTCTACATCATCATCACCTGGTGACAGCATCCCCTCAAACTTTGATGCTCTCTGAGATCGGCTTGTTGCCCTAGCAATGTGCCGCCTCTTCACTGCTGAGACTTTGCCAAATGTGGGTCTGATTGGTTTCTGCTTTGGTCAAACATTTTGTCATGGAGGAAAGAAAAATCAGCTCAACAGATCAAATAGTCGTTACCGTATCTTCTCTCATGCTGTGCTTTTTACAACTGTGTTTCAGGGGATGAGAAATTCTAAATCAAATGATCTCAAGCTCAAAATCACATGCCTTTACATGAGATAAGATTTGCAGACAGATGTATTTTTTTTAGCCCTGAACGTTTGCTGATTCACATTGAATATGTGGAGGATGAACGGGACACATTCCTTTATATTAACATACTGAGTTATTGCTATCAAAGTGTCACATTTTATATGTTTTTAAGATCACTAAGCGCCTTATGAAGGAAAAAAATAAACTGAGGTGTGTTTCACGTAACGTCTTAGACAGTCGATAATGTTGCCCGCCTCTAAAAGCTTGTAGCACTTTTAAGACACCAAATCAGAACTATGGTTATACTTAGTCGTTATTTTATTTCTTCATAATTGTCCTTGAACTTCACTTTTTGCCTTGTAGACATCTGATTGTTTTGTCAGTAGTAAAATGTTTGCTTTATTAGTTATCCAAATGTCAATGCTTTCATTGATGGCGTGTCACCACTAGGTGGTGATCTTTCAGGAGCATTTGCACGCTGGGAAGCATAAACGTAAATAAAGATGGTTGACGCTCAGGTCATTCTAGGTTTTTCACAAATTAAGTCAAAATAACGTGGAAAGTTGTGCTGCCATCTTGCTCGGGCGACGTCACAAGGAACTGGATACTTGATGTTGGATAGGGGAGGGTGGATCCACGCGGTCTAATTGAGGAAGCTATCTTGTTAACCAGCTGTGTCACGGAGTCTGGTTTTTAAAAATCCTGCTCTGCTGGAGTATTGCTATCTTTGCAGCCAGTCGTTGCACAATCAATCAAATGATGTTTCAGAATTATTCAAATTATTATTAATTATTGGGACACATAACTTATATAATTAAAACTAGGGGCCTCACATGACACATGAGAGGGTGAAAAATATCCAGTCGACGAAAATATAATTTTAAATCACTGACTGCATGGCCCAGGAGTACTTAATGGCCTGTATTGTAACCTGCCACTAGGGGGTAGCAGAGATCTTTTGATTTCACTTTTGTACTGCTTGTCGAGTGCCATCTTTATTTACAATATCAAGAATTGGTTAAAAATACGTTAATGAAGTGGTATATTTAACTTACTTTAATAGTCGCGCACCCACCTTTCGAGCACTCGTGCACTAATTTACTAATGTACTGATTCAGTGTGTTCAAGAAATGACTTGTAATTGACTGATTTTCTTTGTTTCATGTTTGTGTAGTTTTGTGGTTGCAACAGTTCACTAGTTTCTCAAGACTGGGTGCAAGCTGGTGATGACATTCCATAATTTCATTACTTTTTTTTTTGTCTTCTGCTATTCATTCAGCTAACTGTTGATGACTGAATTTCTAAGCAACCTCTGCAGATGATCTCAAGATTCATGCTTTGCTGAGAAGGATAAATGTTTCTTGCCTTTGATCCTCTGTTACTCTCAAAGGTGTGTTTGTATTTCTGGCATGACTTCATTTTCATGAAACTGCCACACTTTAGTGCTTTTGTCGGTGCCACAAAACTGCACAAACTACAGAGTGCCCGTGGGAAGACAGAGTGCCTGCTGCGTTCTGAATGACACGTGTTACAATAGTTTGCACTTTAGAGATACTCAACAATCATTTTTCAGCTCTTCATTATTTATTGGTAGTGTTTTGAGGCATTATTTCTGTGACAATATTTGGTGAGCATTTTTAAATGTGCACATGAAGTTGGATTTTTCAGCGCCATGGCCTTTGACAATGGAGGAGATATTTATGGCAAGTACATTGAGTATTGTGCCTTCGGTGGAGATGAATGTTATCCTGGATTTTGCGGGTGATGAGCGTTGACTTTACACATTTTACAATTGAGAAGCCGTATAAAAGAAAACACTGTAGTTTGTGGTTATGTTGATGGGGTCCTTCACTGTAGGTGCTGTAACAATGTCTTGTATAAATAGTGTCGCACTCAACTGGAAATCCGATTAATTGCCGGAAAACGTTTGTCTCTGCTGTGCATTTCATGTTTTTAATCTTTCAAAGTTGTGAAATGCTGATGCAAAAGCAATACAAAAATCTGAACCGCTATCTGTGATGTTCCCTTGTACATTGATGGTTCAAACAGTGATGACAAATTAAAGTTATTTTTATTTATTGTGGTTCCTCGTGTTTTTGTCTTTAAACATCTGGAGTGATGTTGGGAAATAGTCTGACATCTGGTATTGATCAGCGTTGGGAAATATCAGACTGCAGCCAACAGGGGAAAAAAAAAAGCAGAAGCTGTCTGGTTTCTTCCAGGAAAAGAGCTGTTGGTGGTGGTTGTTTTGCTGGTTCGTGTGTTTCAGACATGGAGAGTAAAATGACGGCTTTGTTGTTGCTGCTGAGTGCTGGAGCTTTGTTGTTTTCCACAAACGCTCAGGAAGGTTACGGTAATCTCCCTGAGATTTACAGGACAGGAGTGCATCTGGCCCTGCTGAAGATACACTCCCATCCCGGAATCCAGCAGCATTTTCTCTTTTTCAGAAGTCTCCAGAAATCAGACATTGGGGTATGTTGCATGCTTTTTTCTTTTTTTTTTTTTAAAGTTGGCATGATTTGCTTTATTGTCATGTGAACTGAAGAGATTCTATCAGAATGGATAAACTAATAATGTGGTGACTGATAGCAAAGAGGGAGTTCAGTCGAGTTTGCTTTTGAATCTTGTCTTCCAAAAAATGCTTCACAGCCCGTTGAAACTACAGAACAGAATATGAAAATCACAAGAATTTGCATTTGAACTTTGCTCTTTACAATGTGTGGCTATGAAATAAAGCAGAATTTAATCGTATTACTAGCTGTAATTTTATTTTTGAAAGTAAAATATGTATTTTTTTTAATCTTCCTGTGAATAGCCAGATTTTTTTAATGATTTATTTAACACTAAACACTTTAGCTTCTTAATTCATCCAGATATGCTAAAATTGGTGTGATTTTAAGACACAGTAGTAATGCTGACATTGTGACTGTTGACCTAAATAGAATTGGTTACAAACACTGAACTGAAGACTCCATAAATTATTTGAATATGCTTCATTCAATTTATTTATAGAACATATGTCACACCAAAAAGCTACACAAGGACATTTTTAACCTGGCCAACCTGTGAGCAACACCGTTGCCAGCAGTGCTGAGGAAAAACCTTAAGCAGACCAGATTCAGTGGGGTGACCATGTGGTTTGGCCATACTTAAAAAAAAAAAAAAAAAAAAAACACCCTGCCAGCAGGTGGTTCAAGCTTTCTTTGCGTACCACCTCCCGAGCCCCCATGTGGCCCATCTGAGTCACAACAATTTGGCTAAGATGTGACTCTGACTCGCAGGTCTACATTGGCGATGGTGCTGTCATACTAACTTTGCCTTCGAGGGGACTAAATTTAACTAAGATGTCCATACTTTCCTAGTATGTACAATGAGTAACAGCCTTTTCACCTACCACATGCATTAAGCGTGTATCCAGGTAACTATGCTGTAATGCAGTCTGTCTATATTTACCAATATTCACCTTCATATCTGTTCAACCAAGTGTTCTATCAAATAGCAACAACACACATGGAAATGTTCTCTTTACGGTACACATAAAGGTAAGAGGTAATTGGAGAATGGATTGGGTTGAATTTTTTTTTTTTTAATATGACGATCACAATAGCAGTCACTTAAAGGTGCTCCTTCTGAATAAGGTTTAACCAGACTCATCCCCTGAGCAAGCACACTGGGAATAGTGTTCAGAAAAAAAAAAAAAAAAACTTCCTTAAGACCTTTGATTATAACCTCAAGCACACCAGACTCAGTGTGGTGACTGTCCATGCACATATCCTGCACCACCTCCATATACTTCTCTACCACACCAGACTTCCTCATGAAGTCAAAAGCTTTCTTTAAGTCTGCAAACAAACAATGCAATTCCTTCTGGCCTTCTCTATGCTTCTCTAGTTGCAGATCAAATACTGCATCTGCAGTGCTCAGTCTGTGTAATTTAAAGCTATTCATACTGAAAATTACAGAAAAATGATGGATAGGTTGTTGAGATATGAATTTCATGCCTTTCTATGAATCTACTTTCAGATTATTACTTCCCCACTTGTGCAACCAACTTTTGACCGACGACTGAATTTTGACAGGTGGCGTTTTGTTCTTTTTTCTGTCATTAGACGATGTTTCACATTTATTGGACTTAATCATCTTAATAACGTTGTAAGTGTCCATTGAATGTATCTTAAGGCTGTGGTGCAAATGACACTAACCAAAGGAGAGGTTGAAAAATTAGGTTTTACATTTGATGCAACTTTGCATAAAAATGCAAAGGTAGAAAAGGCCGTAGCCCATTGTAGGAGATTGAGTTCACTTAATGAAATGTGGGAACAGATTCATTTTGTTTGACTGTTTTTTGGGTGACGCACAGTGTGGGAGTTTAAAGATTTGCAAATGCCTTTTTTTAACAAATAAAAAAATAATATATATACAAATACACATTTATTTATAAAAACCAACACACAAGTTACAAAAAGGAAGTTTGTGTTTGTGGATCACAAAACGCTTGTGAAAATCAAGGAGTATTTGTAGATCACCCGCTGTGCATTTGCATGTATTGACACAAATTTAACTCCGTAGAATGACATACCAGTCCATTCTGAGAACTATGCAAAATTCAATTATTAATTTACAAATTAAAGGTAATAAATGTAAGGCAAAGGTGACAAAGTTCTGTCTATGGTACTCTGGACAATCACACAAATATCAAGTGATGCTATTATGTGGTTGCACTGAATTTAGAATTTGAGTTTGAGGTTACCTGGCATTTAATGTTAACTACAATGACCAATATGAAGTTAGCCCTGTCACATACATGTAGTCGGAAATCATCAGCGTAGATGGGAACATTTGTTCTGTAACTGAACAGAATTTGGGCTGGTGCTAACGTGTATGTGTGTGTATAGATAGATGATCGAGAATAGAGCCATGTGGAATGCCATATTTCACAGCATGAATTTGTTGTGATAACACTTTACGTGACATTGTTTATGAGTAAATTTAACCAAAAATGTTCAGAGATGCTAAAACTACACCTTTTGAACAGTTTGAATATTCATTTGCATTAATCGTCTCCTCTTGTCCTCAGCATGGATTCAATGTGAGCTACGTATACCATAACTTCCACCTTAAAGCCACCAAGTGCCTGAAAGGAGCCGCAAACACCACGGCATGTCACTTCAGGAATGACAGAGTAAGAACCTTCTGGTTCAGGAATGTGAAAGGTGGGGGAGTCTTCCTGGTCTGACTCATGTGTTGTGGTTTGTTTGTGTGTGTATTCGTACAGCCACTGATTGACTGTGCAGTTTGCTACAAAACTTACAACGGACAGATTGAAGAAGTGCCCAAACCGTATGTTCACTGTATTCACAAACCGTCACTGACAGAGGCAAGCTTATGTCTGTACTTGGTCGAAATCCTCAAACTGCGCTTTTATTCCTTTTTTTTTTGTAGCATTATCATAAAAGTTTCCTTTTGTGTTTTAATGACAGGTGATGAAGACGACGAGAGTGCAGCACTGCACCGAGATGACTTACAACATGGGCGGCCCAAATCTCCTTTCCTCGTCAAATTGAATATTTTGCACTTCAGAAAAAAAAAGTAATGCAACTTGCAGACATGTCTAATAGTAATGTGGTTTATGCTTTATGATTAGTTAGATTTAATGCAGCTTTTTAAAGTTTCCATATTTTTGATAACCCACCTCATCAGTGCTCCCTCTGTATTATTGCTAATGTTAGTGCATCTTAGTATTTTTGGATCCAACATTTTTAATATTTCGCTGTTTTATTACAGCTAATTTGTTTATTTTGATTTAGGAACAAAGTATACAATGTCTCCTGACAGAAATAAAAGCTATATTTCCTAAAGCTACTCAGCTGGTGTGAACAAGGTCGTTTTTATTAATACAATAGTAAAATTTCTCCCAAATCATTCAAATTGATGCGTTTTGATTAAAAAAACCCAAAAAAAAACAAACAAATGCGACACACAACATGCACCAGTTACATACATATGTTGAAAGCAAGGGTCTCACTTGTTTTGGCACACTATTGCTATTGCATTGTGACTTAATGATCACTGGTCTTTGATCCTGACCTTTCATCCTGACTTGATTGCTCTTTGCTTTGATCGTTATGGCATTGTTCCTTTCATATTTGTGTATTATGTTTTTTTATTATTTTTAAATCTTTAGTTTACATTTGAAGCTTGTCTAAGGTTGTGTATGTTGCTGTTTATCGGTGTCTCTCTCTGCCTCTCTTGTTCTGATTTTGGCTCAAAGGACTTGGCATCAAAAGCTGCAGCCTGACCTTTTGATCATCATCATTTAACTTTGATTTAGATTCCTGGTTGTTTTGATCCTGGAAAGAGAACTAGAGTGGAATTAGGATCAAAGGTCAAAACAAGATGAGCTTAAAAGGAATCTGGATCAAAGTTCAAGGATCATAGGTAGGGTCTGTCCCTTGATTAGGATTAAAGAATTCAGGATTGTGATCTCAGTTCAAGGATAAAAAGATAAGATTTTAAAATGTCAGAATGTAGATAAAAGCAGGATATGAACAAAAGGAATCCCGATAAAGGGTTATAGGTCAGATCTGTGACTTTAGATCAGTGATCAAAGGACTTGGGATTAAAGATCAAAAGTAGGAGTGCCATGGATGATAATAATGAAATTACCAAACTGAGTGTCCTGAACTGAACATGAGAGGGTTGATGTGTGTTAACAGAATATTAAACTGTGGTTCACTCCCAAGCACGGCCAGGTCAGGTGATGATCAAATAACTAAACAAACAAATGAAAGTTTCCATTCAAAATACAGTTTATTCACAGTAAAGATGTTTAAAATGAATAAATATTAAGACATATAACCTATACATACAAAATCATTTAATTAATTTACTCTGGTTTAACTTCATGCTTTTCCATCTCCTGGAGGTGATGGCTCTTTGTGCCCAGTAACTACCTCTGCCAAGGAGGTCATGTTTTCACCAGCATTTGACTGTTAGCAGGGTGACTTGAACAGTAATGAATGGATTTCAATGAAATGTGGTGAGCAAATGGATAATGTTCCAGGAAATAAGTGATTACATTTTGTTGTGATCCGGAATATATTCTGGAACTGAGATCCAGAAGAATGTTTGACACATGGCAACAATTTAAGTCAGTTGTGAGGGGATGGTGATGAATTTTGGTGAGCAGATGGATAATGTCCTAAAAAAAATTGGATCTGTGACTTTTTGCGGAAGATGTTCTAAGAAATATGTCTTTGGCAGATGTACGTATGAGTTTCTTCCAGTTGGATGAGCTCCAACAGAACAAACATGTCAGGGAGAGTGGGGAAAGAAGAGCCACTTTTTACTTATGTTGTCCTGGAGGTAAGGCAAAATTACACAGAAATAGAATGAAAACATATACCTTTATTTCAGGATGTCTCTTATCAAATGAAATGATCAGAATGCATCTGTGACAAAGCTGCCCAAAATAATGACTTCTTAAAAAAATAGAAAAAAAGGGGGGTGCTCCTGTGACTCAACTTGCCCCACGTTAGGGATAAGCTAAACCAAACCAGTGGGTGAGTGGAGCCATCTGGGGGTAAACTGAGTTTCAAAATGTAAACCTGAGCTAATAAAACATGTTACCAGTTTTGAACATGTGAGAACAAACCACCAGTTAGTTTCAAAACCATTTAATCAAAACAACTATTCTATATTCCAACATTCAAGTTTGCAGGAGAGTATGAACTGTTGTTCCCTCCGTGCGGTTCCTCCAGCCTTGTGTGGTTGAAGAAGCTTCTTCAGCACATCACTGTGGGAAAGATGCCTCATCCTTTTCCTTGAATGCAAAGGTGGGTTTCTTACAGTCTGTGATCCCTCGGATTCTTCTGAGAAATCAGCCACTCACTTCGTTGCCTGCAAGGCTGTCAACCAAGCCAATGTCATGGTGGCTCCTGCATGTGGATGCAAATTTTACAATGACAAAGTCACCAACTACCAGATCTGAGACATCTGGATCACTTCTTTCCTCGCTGCTGGAGCTCAGAAGTGTCATCAAATGGGACGACAACATCACTGTTCTCAGAGCTCTTTCCACTGTGATCCTGGTTTGGCTGTCATCCAACCATCAAGAGCTCTGTTGTAATAGGTCTTAAATGGACCATACACACTCTTATCCAGAGGCTTCAGCCGATGGGGGGTGTGGGGTGGAATTGTGAGCATAACAATATCATTTGTTTTTGCTATGTCCAACATCTTCAGTGAAATGTGGTCTTCACAGTTATCCAAATTAGCAGCAGTGGCAGGTCAGAGGAGCATTTGGTCTGCTGAACCAGATGTTGAAGAAACTCAGCAAAGGTGTCTTCATTGACTCAGCCAGATCTGGTCGAGGTACTACTTGATCCTAGAGGTGCTCCTGTAATTAAGTGGTCTTTGTATCTAACCCTTGGGAAGATAAACATGATAAGGACTGCATTACGAGTCGCATCAACAGCACAGACCACAGTCAAGTTTGCCTTTTCCAGCAGATGTGATGGCGTCCACTTGCTTCCTTCCTTTTTCTACCACTACCTGCTTTGATGTCTGAACTGTTGTTACGCCTGTTTTGTCAAAATTATAAATCATGTTTGGAGGGAATTTATGCCTGTAAAACAAAGAAAAGAGAATGATGATAATCAGAATATAGTCCATGGGCCAAGCAGGTAGGTGATGAAACAACACTTACAAATCCAGCCACAGTGTACCATGGCCTACACAAAAATGTATGATAACCATCCCAGGGTGGGAGTTATAGCCAGGTGTCAATGAAGAATTACATAGGGGTCAAAATGTAAAAATGGTCCAATCATGTTAAAAACTACACCACATTATTCATCTGATCATAACAATTCCAAAAAGGTATAGTTTGGACTATCTATGACAATGTTGTGGAGTTATGGGGTAAACACTGTGTAGCGGGATGAAAGTCCCGGGTCCCAATTGAAAAGACGTTCCCGCTAGCTTGGCTAACGGGGAGTTCCCCTTTGGCTGACCTGGTAGAGGAATGGTCTTTTGTGCGAGCCGCGTGGGTTCGATCCCCACCGTCATCCCGGCCATGAAGGTCCTGCTGCTTCAATTTGGCGTCACGAACAGGATGTGGGTCACAGAGTATGCTAACATGCACCTGTGACTTCGGGACGAAGTCAAAAATGGTGGGGAGATGCGTAGCGGGATGAAAGTCCCGGGTCCCAATTGAAAAGACGTTCCCACTAGCTTGGCTAACGGGGAGTTCCCCTTTGGCTGACCTGGTAGAGGAACGGTCTTTTGTGCGAGCCGCGTGGGTTCGATCCCCACCGTCATCCCGGCCATGAAGGTCCTGCTGCTTCAATTTGGTGTCACGAACAGGATGTGGGTCAAAGAGTGTGCTAACATGCACCTGTGACTTCGGGACGAAGTCAAAAATGGTGGGGAGATGTGTAGCGGGATGAAAGTCCCGGGTCCCAATTGAAAAGACGTTCCAGCTAGCTTGGCTAACGGGGAGTTCCCCTTTGGCTGACCTGGTAGAGGAACGGTCTTTTGTGCGAGCCGCATGGGTTCGATCCCCACCGTCGTCCCGGCCACGAAGGTCCTGCTGCTTCAACAGCAAAAACGGTGACAAAGGTCATTTTCAGTTAGTACAGGGGTCAAAAGTTAAAGTTGCTCCAATTTCAGTTCAGGTTCTAAAAAGGAACAGTTAACACCGTCTGTCACGCTTAGTTATCATGTTACAGACTAACACATGTAACATGTCACAGAATCCAATGGACGTCGACCTTGTTTGACCTTTACTTTGGAGACCAAACTTTCAATGCAGACATAACTATTTCATTTATTAATCATTTTATTTCAATACTGGTCAAATTTTTTTCCCCCTTTATACTGTTATAAGTTCAACTGTTCCTCTTCGGACATTCCACAGTCTGTGTAGGTGGAATTCTTTCTACCACTCCCTGTGGAACTACTGTGATTGTCTCTGCATCCAAAGTTTCAACAGCATCCTTCTCTGAGTTCTTCAGTCCTGTGTCAAAATCAAAATCAAATTCAAAATGATCAACCTCATCCTTGCTCTCTGAGTTTGCGTGCTTGTTTTACAACAATTGGTAAACATGTCTATTCACAGACACCATGTACGTCAGAGGACCCAGAACTTTAGTAACTTCTCCTTTCACCCATTTCTCTCTTCCCCTGTAACTTCTGACAAGTACAACTTGACTTACAGTGAATCCTCTGAGTCTCCCTTTTGCGTGGGACTGTTTCTGAGCAAGCCAAGCTTGCAAATTTCAGAGAATTTTAGTTTCAACAAAGACAACCTGTCTTTTCAAGAATAGTTCTGCTGGAGTTTTCCCAGTTGTTACATGTGGCATATTTCAGTACCCAAACAAGAATTTTGCAACACATTCTTGCAGTGTTATACCATCAAGTGCTCGACTTTTGGCTAAGGACCTCTTAAAATTTTGCACAATTTCAATTTATTTTCATTTATATAGCGCCAAATCACAGCAGAGTTGCCTCAAGGTGCTTCACACAGGTAAGGTCTAACCTTACCAACCCCCAACGCAACAGTGGTAAGGAAAAACTCCCTCTGAGGAAGAAACCTCAAGCAGACCAGACTCAAAGGGGTGACCCTCTCCTTGGGTCATGCTACAAAAATAAATTGCAGAAATAATTCACAGACGAATATACAAGAACGTTGGTGCACAGGACAGGAGGGTCACCAACACAAACACAACTCCCATCTCTGGATGGAGCTGCACCTTAATCAGAGAAAAAATTGAATCAGGCATCAGAAAGACAAAAAATACTGTATAATTTGCGAGCATTAATCAACAAGAAAAACAGAAGAAATATTAAGGTGATCGCCGGCCGCTAGCCCTAAGCTTCACTAAAAGACCCAGAATTTAGGTAAAGTTGAGGCCGCAGTCCGCTCCAATTACTAATAACATAAATTAAAAGAGTAAAAAGTGTAAAACAAAACTGTACCAGTATGCTAGACATATGAAAGGGAAAATAAGTGCGTCTTAAGTCTGGACTTGAAAGTCTCCACAGAATCTGATTGTTTTATTGACGCAGGGAGATCATTCCACAGAACAGGGGCACGATAAGAGAAAGCTCTGTGACCCGCAGACTTCTTATTCACCCTAGGGACACAAAGTAGTCCTGCACCCTGAGAACGTAAAGCCCGGGCTGGTACATAAGGTCAGCTAGGTAGGGAGGTGCCAGTCCATGAATAATTTTATAGGTTAGTAGCAAAACCTTAAAATCTGATCTCACTGGGACAGGAAGCCAGTGAAGAGACGCCAAAATGGGTGTAATGTGGTCGAACTTTCAACTTCGTGTCAAAAGTCTGGCTGCAGCATTTTGAACCAGTTGGAGAGCCCTAATGCTAGACTGCAGTAAACCAGAAAATAGAACATTGCAGTAGTCCAATCAAGAAGAGATGAACGCATGGATCAGGGTCTCAGCATCAGCCATAGACAGGATGGGATGAATCTTTGCTATATTTCGCAGGTGGAATCAATCAATCAATCAACTTTTTTTTTTATATAGCGCCAAATCACAAACAGTTGCCCCAAGGCGCTCTATATTGTAAGGCAAGGCCATACAATAATTATGAAAAACTCCAACGGCCAAAACGACCCCCTATGAGCAAGCACTTGGCTACAGTGGGAAGGAAAAACTCCCTTTTAACAGGAAGAAACCTCCAGCAGAACCAGGCTCAGGGAGGGGCAGTCTTCTGCTGGGACTGGTTGGGGCTGAGGGAGAGAACCAGGAAAAAGACATGCTGTGGAGGGGGGCAGAGATCGATCACTAATGATTAAATGCAGAGTGATGCATACGGAGCAAAAAGAGAAAGAAACAGTGCATCATGGGAACCCCCCCACAGTCTACGTCTAAAGCAGCATAACCAAGGGATGGTCCAGGGTCACCTGATCCAGCCCTAACTATAAGCCTTAGCGAAAAGGAAAGTTTTAAGCCTAATCTTAAAAGTAGAGAGGGTATCTGTCTCCCTGATCTGAATTGGGAGCTGGTTCCACAGGAGAGGAGCCTGAAAGCTGAAGGCTCTGCCTCCCATTCTACTCTTACAAACCCTAGGAACTACAAGTAAGCCTGCAGTCTGAGAGCGAAGCGCTCTAATGGGGTAATATGGTACTACGAGGTCCCTAAGATAAGATGGGACCTGATTATTCAAAACCTTATAAGAAGAAGAATTTTAAATTCTATTCTAGAATTAACAGGAAGCCAATGAAGAGAGGCCAACACGGGTGAGATATGCTCTCTCCTGCTAGTCCCCGTCAGTACTCTAGCTGCATTCTGAACCAACTGAAGGCTTTTTAGGGAACTTTTAGGACAACCTGATAATAATGAATTACAATAGTCCAGCCTAGAGGAAATAAATGCATGAATTAGTTTTTCAGCATCACTCTGAGACAAGACCTTTCTGATTTTAGAGATATTGCATAAATGCAAAAAGGCAGTCCTACATATTTGTTTAATATGCGCTTTGAATGACATATCCTGATCAAAAATGACTCCAAGATTTCTCACAGTATTACTAGAGGTCAGGGAAATGCCATCCAGAGCAAAGATCTGGTTAGACACCATGCTTCTAAGATTTGTGGGGCCAAGTACAATAACTTCAGTTTTATCTGAGTTTAAAAGCAGGAAATTAGAGGTCATCCATGTCTTTATGTCTGTAAGACAATCCTGCAGTTTAGCTAATTGGTGTGTATCCTCTGGCTTCATGGATAGATAAAGCTGGATATCATCTGCGTAACAATGAAAATTTAAGCAATACCGTCTAATAATACTGCCTAAGGGAAGCATGTGTAAAGTGAATAAAATTGGTCCTAGCACAGAACCTTGTGGAACTCCATAATTAACCTTAGTCTGTGAAGAAGATTCCCCATTTACATGAACAAACTGTAATCTATTAGACAAATATGATTCAAACCACCGCAGCGCAGTGCCTTTAATACCTATGACATGCTCTAATCTCTGTAATAAAATTTTATGGTCAACAGTATCAAAAGCAGCACTGAGGTCCAACAGAACAAGCACAGAGATAAGTCCACTGTCCGAAGCCATAAGAAGATCATTTGTAACCTTCACTAATGCTGTTTCTGTACTATGATGAATTCTAAAACCTGACTGAACCTCTTCAAATAGACCATTCCTCTGCAGGTGATCAGTTAGCTGTTTTACAACTACCCTCTCAAGAATCTTTGAGAGAAAAGGAAGGTTGGAGATTGGCCTATAATTAGCTAAGATAGCTGGGTCAAGTGATGGCTTTTTAAGTAATGGTTTAATTACTGCCACCTTAAAAGCCTGTGGTACATAACCAACTAACAAAGATAGATTGATCATATTTAAGATTGAAGCATTAAATAATGGTAGGACTTCCTTGAGCAGCCTGGCAGGAATGGGGTCTAATAAACATGTTGATGGTTTGGATGAAGTAACTAATGAAAATAACTCAGAACAATCGGAGAGAAAGAGTCTAACCAAATACCGGCATCACTGAAAGCAGCCAAAGATAACGATACATCTTTGGGATGGTTATGAGTAATTTTTTCTCTAATAGTCAAAATTTTGTTAGCAAAGAAAGTCATGAAGTCATTACTAGTTAAAGTTAATGGAATACTCAGCTCAATAGAGCTCTGACTCTTTGTCAGCCTGGCTACAGTGCTGAAAAGAAACCTGGGGTTGTTCTTATTTTCTTCAATTAGTGATGAGTAGAAAGATGTCCTAGCTTTACGGAGGGCTTTTTTATAGAGCAACAAACTCTTTTTCCAGGCTAAGTGAAGATCTTCTAAATTAGTGAGACGCCATTTCCTCTCCAACTTACGGGTTATCTGCTTTAAGCTACGAGTTTGTGAGTTATACCACGGAGTCAGACACTTCTGATTTAAAGCTCTCTTTTTCAGAGGAGCTACAGCATCCAAAGTTGTCTTCAATGAGGATGTAAAACTATTGACGAGATACTCTATCTCACTTACAGAGTTTAGGTAGCTACTCTGCTCTGTGTTGGTATATGACATTAGAGAACATAAAGAAGGAATCATATCCTTAAACCTAGTTACAGCGCTTTCTGAAAGCCTTCTAGTGTAATGAAACTTATTCCCCACTGCAGGGTAGTCCATCAGGGTAAATGTAAATGTTATTAAAAAATGATCAGACAGAAGGGAGTTTTCAGGGAATACTGTTAAGTCTTCTATTTCCATACCATAAGTCAGAACAAGATCTAAGATATGATTAAAGTGGTGGGTGGACTCATTTACTTTTTGAGCAAAGCCAATAGAGTCTAATAATAGATTAAATGCAGTGTTGAGGCTGTCATTCTCAGCATCTGTGTGGATGTTAAAATCGCCCACTATAATTATCTTATCTGAGCTAAGCACTAAGTCAGACAAAAGGTCTGAAAATTCACAGAGAAACTCACAGTAACGACCAGGTGGACGATAGATAATAACAAATAAAACTGGTTTTTGGGACTTCCAATTTGGATGGACAAGACTAAGAGACAAGCTTTCAAATGAATTAAAGCTCTGTCTAGGTTTTTGATTAATTAATAAGCTGGAATGGAAGATTGCTGCTAATCCTCCGCCCCGGCCCGTGCTACGAGCATTCTGACAGTTAGTGTGACTCGGGGGTGTTGACTCATTTAAACTAACATATTCATCCTGCTGTAACCAGGTTTCTGTTAGGCAGAATAAATCAATACGTTGATCAATTATTATATCATTTACCAACAGGGACTTAGAAGAGAGAGACCTAATGTTTAATAGACCACATTTAACTGTTTTAGTCTGTGGTGCAGTTGAAGGTGCTATATTATTTTTTCTTTTTGAATTTTTATGCTTAAATAGATTTTTACTGGTTATTGGTGGTCTGGGAGCAGGCACCGTCTCTACGGGGATGGGGTAATGAGGGGATGGCAGGGGGAGAGAAGCTGCAGAGAGGTGTATAAGACCACAGCTCTGCCTCCTGGTCCCAATGCTGGACAGTCACAGTTTGGAGGATCCAAGAAAATTGGCCAGATTTCTAGAAATGAGAGCTGCTCCATCCAAAGTGGGATGGATGCCGTCTCTCCTAACAAGACCAGGTTTTCCCCAGAAGCTTTGCCAATTATCTATGAAGCCCACCTCATTTTTTGGACACCACTCAGACAGCCAGCAATTCAAGGAGAACATGCGGCTAAACATGTCACTCCCGGTCTGATTGGGGAGGGGCCCAGAGAAAACAACAGAGTCCGACATTGTTTTTGCAAAGTTACACACCGATTTAATGTTAATTTTAGTGACCTCCGATTGGCGTAACCGAGTGTCATTACTGCCGACGTGAATTACAATCTTACCAAATTTACGCTTAGCCTTAGCCAGCAATTTCAAATGTCCTTCGATGTCGCCTGCTCTGGCCCCCGGAAGACAATTGACAATGGTTGCTGGTGTCGCTAACTTCACATTTCTCAAAACAGAGTCGCCAATAACCAGAGTTTGATCCTTGGCGAGTGTATCGTCGAGTGGGGAAAAACGGTTAGAGATGTGAACGGGTTGACGGTGTACACGGGGCTTCTGTTTAGGGCTACGCTTCCTCCTCACAGTCACCCAGTCAGCCTGCTTTCCCGACTGCCCGGGATCTGCCAGGGGGGAACTAACGGCGGCTAAGCTACCTTGGTCCGCAGCGACCACAGGGGCCTGGCTAGCTGTAGAATTTTCCACGGTGCGGAGCCGAGTCTCCAATTCGCCCAGCCTGGCCTCCAAAGCTACGAATAAGCTGCACTTATTACAAGTACCGTTACTGCTAAAGGAGGCCGAGGAATAACTAAACATTTCACACCCAGAGCAGAAAAGTACGGGAGAGACAGGAGAAGCCGCCATGCTAAATCGGCTAAGAGCTAGTAGCTACGCAACCTAGCGGATTCCTAAAAACACACAAAGTGAATAATGTGTAAATAATTTAGAGGTGATTCAGCAGAAGGAGTGCCTTAATTAAGGCACCAAACAGGCCATGAAGCAGCACAGGTAACGCACGACAACAGTGCTAAAAAAAAATAAAAACGAAAGCGTTAGCAAGCTAGTTAGCTTGCCAACGCTGATGAAAGTTAGCTGATAAAAGTGCTCCGTCGCGATGTTTCGACCGTTAGAGGTCTTCCTTAGGCGTTGGAGCACAGTAAAAAAGTAAAAAAAAGTAAAAAGGTAAAAAAGTAAAAAAGTCTTGAAAAAGACTGTTAGTTCAAAGTCCAAAGCAGCAGGTAGCAGTCTCTGTGTAAACAGTCCCAACAGAGAGCCAGATTAAAGAAAGCAGTCCTAGTAATATTTCTAATATGGAGGCCAAAGGACAACAAAGGATCTAAAATTACCTCAAGGTTCCTCACTTTGTCAGGGTGATGTATGACACACGAGCCTAGGCTGAGTGTTAACTGGTCAAATTGATGCCGATGTCTCACTGGACCAAGAACCATCATTTCAGTCTTTTCAGAGTTTAAAAGTAGGAAGTTTCTAGACATCCAACTTCTTGCTGCTGCAAGGCAATCTTCTAAGGATTTTATGTGAACAAGATTACCAGCAGTTATCGGCATATATAACTGAGTATCATCTGCATAGCAGTGAAAAGTAATCCCAAAACACTGCAATATGTGCCCAAGGGGTGCTATATAAAGGGAGAAAAGCAGGGGGCCTAAGACAGACCCCTGAGGAACCCCAAATTTCATGTCACTAAGGTTAGAGGTAGTGTTACTGTACAAAACACAGAACGACTGGTCAAGTATGACGTCAGCCATGCAAGGGCACTCCCAGTAATCCCAAAATGACTTTCCAGCCTATCAAGTAGAATATGATGATCCACTGTATCAAATGCAGCACTGAGATCTAACAGCAGCAGAACCGTAGTGGTGTCCGAGTCCATTGTAAGCAGAAGATCATTCACCACTTTAGTGAGAGCCGTCTCTGTGGAATGATTTTTTCTAAAAGCTGACTGCAGTGGCTCAAAGAGATTATTCTCAGTAAGATAGTCTACAAGCTGTCGTGACACCACTTTTCCGTGCAAGAACCAGATCCAGGGTATTTCCATCGATGTGCATCAAATCCCGAATGCATTGCCGAAATCCCAATGCATCCACAATTTCCATAAATGATTTGCAGAGAGGATCAGAAGGCTTATTTATATGAACTTTAAAGTCACCAATGATCAGAACGTTATCTGCACTAGTTGACAAGTTAGAGATGAACGCACCAAATTCATCTAAGAATTCAGAATATGGGCCAGGAGGCCTATATACAGTGACAAAGTAATAAGGCTGATTTTTATTCTTCTGGCCTTGGCAATGCGTAATATCCTGAGCGGAGCGGAGAATCAGATGCTCAAACGAGTTATATTTGTGAACCCCAACAGCTAATAAGCTAAACCTAGATTTATAAATAAGAGCAACACCCTGTGGCATTCAGTCAGTGAGTTTGTCAATTTTGTGGAACAAACAGGTGTGAATCAGGTGTCCCCTATTTAAGGATGAAGCCAGCACCTGTTGAACATGCTTTTCTCTTTGAAAGCCTGAGAAAAATGGGACATTCAAGACATTGTTCAGAAGAACAGCGTAGTTTGATTAAAAAGTTGATTGGAGAGGGGAAAACTTATACGCAGGTGCAAAAGATTATAGGCTCTTCATCTACAATGATCTCCAATGCTTTAAAATGGGAAAAAAAAAAAAAAAAAAAAAAAGACGCGTGGAAGAAAATGGAAAACAACCATCAAAATGGATAGAAGACTAACCAGAATGGCAAAGACTCATCCATTGATCAGCTCCAGGATGATCAAAGACAGTCTGGAGTTACCTGTAAGTGCTGTGACAGTTAGAAGATGCCTGTGTAAGCTAATTTATTTGCAAGAATCCCCCGCAAAGTCCCACTGTTAAATAAAAGACATGGGCAGAAGAGGTTACAATTTGCCAAAGAACACATCAACTGGCCTAAAGAGAAATGGAGGAATATTTTGTGGACTGATGAGAGTAAAATTGTTCTTTTTGGGTCCAAGGGCCACAGACAGTTTGTGAGACGACCCCCCAAACTCTGAATTCAAGCCACAGTTCACAGTGAAGACAGTGAAGCATGGTGGTGCAAGCATCATGATATGGGCATGTTTCTCCTACTATGGTGTTGGGCCTATATATTGCATACCAGGTATCATGGATCAGTTTGGATATGTCAAAATACTTTAAGAGGTCATGTTGCCTTATGCTGAAGAGGACATGCCCTTGAAATGGGTGTTTCAACAAGACAATGAAGCACACTAGTAAACAAGCAAAATCATGGTTCCAAACCAACAAAATTAATGCCTCGCAGATGTGAAGAAATCATGAAAAACTGTGGTTATACAACTAAATACTAGTTTAGTGATTCACAGGATTGCTAAAAAAGCAGTTTGAACATAATAGTTTTGAGTTTGTAGGGTCAACAGCAGATGGTACTATCATTGTGAACACCTCCTTTTCTACTTTTTTTTACTAATAGCCCAATTTCATAGCCTTAAGAGTGTGCCTATCATGAATGCTTGGTCTTGTTGGATTTGTGAGAATCTACTGAATCTACTGGTACCTTGTTTCCTATGTAACAATAAGAAATACACTCAAAACCTGGATTAATCTTTTTAGTCACATAGCACTACTATTATTCTGAACACTACTGTATATAAGATGCCTAAAAGTAGGTTTAGGTTTGAGACATTCCACGCGCGTTGTAGGTAGCAGACACAAAATCTTTGCTATTACTGGAACAACCACTGGGCAATCCTCAATTTCAACATGATCCAATATAGTAATGGGTATTAAGTTTGCAAAGCATATCCCTCTATGATTTTTATGGACACGTCTACGGGAGCAGGCCACAGTCTCAACTTGTTGAATTTCCCTCCCTGGCAGATAAACTGCACTATCACCATAGTCGATTTTCTGCACTAATTTCCCCGCTAAGCTAATGGATTCCACACCCACATTTGTCATAAGCCTTGCAGGGTCTCTAATCACCTGCTCCATGGCCTGCTGTAGATTCCTAATGTTACCCTCCCTGTAGAGCTCTATCTATGTTCGCAGACAAGATGGCGGCACCTTCCCCAGTAGGGTGGAGGCCATCCGGCATCACCAGCCTTTCAGCCAATCCATTTAAAGCTGAATTGGCTTGACAGCATTCTTTTCCATGGACCTGAAGCCCATTTATACATATGTACTGGAGCTGTAGCTGGTACACTATACTGATGTTTACAGATTTTCCACTGATTAATCTCAATTTCAACATCATCGTCCAATGTTGGCCACCATAATAAGCTTCTACCCAAGGACTTAATTTTTACCATGCCCTAATGATTATCATGTAGCTCTGCAATTAATCTGTTTTGCAAAGTTTCTGGAACGATTACTCGGATTCCCCAAAGTAAACAGTCATCCTCCAGTGTCTGATCAAATTTTCATCTCAAATATGGCTGAATTTTAAATTTCATTACCCCTAAAACGAGGACTAATGCTTCTTTTTCAATCTGCGAGTAATTTTCTCTGCTTTTGTGAGCATTCTTGAAGGAAAAGTGACGCTTCTCACTTCCGTCTGGTATTTAGTGAAATTACAGCACCCCTACCGCTGCGGGTGATGCATCGCAAGCAAGTATGAGTGGTACCTCTGAGTTAGCTATAGCTTCCTTAAAAGCCTTGGTGCACGAGTCTGACCATTCCCATTTAACATCTTTACATAGCAACTTTGTCATGGTTGCTCTATTACGGTAGACAGGTTTGGTATGAACTTGAACTTCCCATAATAACTTAACGAGAGGAAGGACCTCAATTCAGTCACGCTACGTGGGTCCCGGCCTTGGAAATAGCCTCATACTTGTCCCTCGGGATGAATTCTCTCTGCATCAGTCATGTGTCCCAAATACACAGTATGCTGGGAAAAAAGCGCATTTGTTCATGCTCACTCGAAGGTTGTGACTTTATAGCCTTTTTAACACTTCTTTCAAAGTTCTCATGTGCTGCTTGTGGTTGTGGCCTGTGATCAATATGTCATATAGGTAACATGACTACATCTAGTGCAGCAGATAAATCCATTTTTGTCAGGAAAATACTTCAGTTAGACAAAAAAGCATGACTTTTTTTGCAGGCCAAGTCTACAGATTTACTAGATAGCCACCCAAAATTTCAAGATGGCCGCCTTTTTTTCAAGATGGCCACCAATCAAGTTTTTAATCACACAGATTGTGTGCTTCTGGTCATGTGTTTATGAATTTTTGTTGGTTTTATATAGCCTATGCAATGTCAATGGACAGGAGCATTATGTATTTTTGGTAAAGATTTGATTTAGCATATATAAACAAAGAAAGGGACCTTTCTGAAAGGGACACAATTTCTTCCTACCTGGCATGAATTTTCTTTTTTTTCAACTGCTAATATTTATAGAAGTCAATACATTCAAAGTAGCACAAAGTAAGTCTGGTTACTCTATTTTTCTGCTAAAATGTTCATTACCTGATGTCATTATCCAGCAAGATTGCTACTCACATAATGGAGATCTCCTAGCTCGCAGTAGAAAAACTGAGCTAATACACAACAGGAAGGCACACTTTTCAGTAGTAGAATATTTTTTAATCTGTTCTTTATTATATATTTTTTAGATATCCATGGTGCATCTTTGTATTCATGAATTCTGTTATTTCTGATATTTTGTGACATGCGAAGATTACTATAGATATCTCAAAATTCTTGCATTAAGAATAGGTTCTAAAAATAAGGCGACACTGTGCGAAAACATTCAAATACCAATTTGATACTTCTTTGTTTTTATACTTGGTTATTATGATTTGCTGGTATGCTCTTTATTAACACCACAGGATCATTTATGCATATCAATACAAATTCTAGAAGCAAATTCTCTTGCCTTATAAATGAAGAAATAAAGGTGTATCGAAAAGAGATGTTTTTTTTTTCTTCGTTAAACACCAAGCGTGTCTCAGCGGTCATTTTGTATGCTATCTTTAATCACAATGCTAAATGCGAGGTCTATTAGAAAAGTATCCGACCTTTTTATTTTTTGCAAAAACCATATGGATTTGAATCACGTGTGATTGCATCAGCCAAGCTTGAACCTTCGTGCACATGCGTGAGTTTTTTCACGCCTGTCGGTTGCATCATTCGCCTGTGAGCAGGCTTTGTGTGAGCAGTGGTCCACCTCTCTCGTCGGATTTTTATTGCGAATAAATGTCTGAACGATTTGGAGCTTTGCTGCATCAAATTTTTCCAGAAACTGTGAGAGACCTCCAGGTGGACACCATTCGGAAAATTCAGATGGCTTTCAGGGACGATTTTATGAGGATTACACAGATTAAGGAGTGCTCCAGCCGGTTTAAAGACCGCCCACACCGGCTGAGAGCACGCTGCGCTCCGAGCGCCTATTGACAGGCTGAAACCCCGCTAAAACAACCAGATCATTTCCAACGTGAAGGCTTTGTTGATCGGGGACGTCGTCTGACTTCCACAAAAATGGCAGAAGACGTGGACATCCGCTCCTCTTTCCATGACAAAAACTCCTGTAACAGTGAAATGTGCTGTTCATTTCCACACTGGACGCTGTGTTGATCCGGGACGTCATCTGACTTCCACAGGAATTGCGGAAGACGTGGACATCTGCACTTTTTCGGCACATTGAGACAGACGTGCGGAGGAATTCCACGCGTCGCGGTGGAGCCGCATGGCGCAAAGCAACGCCGTGATGAAGCCTCACAGGACATGTTCTGGCATGTCCAGCTCATGCACAATTTCTCGGATAGTCACACGACTGAAAAGCCACCGAAAGCCGTCTGAAAGCCATCTGAAAGCCGTCCTGTGAGACCAACATGGAGGTGGTTTTGTGCCGCACCATGAGCGGCACGGTGGCGCATTCCTTCGCTCCTCTTTCCATGAAAAAAACTCCTGTAACAGTGGAATGTGCCAAAAAAGTGCTGATGTCCACGCATTCTGCCTTTTTTGTGGAAGTCAGACGACGTCCCGGATCAACAAAGCTTCACGTTGGAAATGATCTGGTTGTTTGAGCGGGGTTTCAGCCTGTCGATCGGCACTCGGAGTGTGCCGCGCTCTCAGATGCTGTGGGCGGTCTTTAAACCAGCTGGAGCACTCCTTAATCTGTGTAATCCCCATAAAATCATCGCTGAAAGCCATCTGAATTTTCCGAATGGTGTCCACCTGGAGGTCTCTCACAGTTTCTGGAAAAATTTGATGCAGCAAAGCTCCAAATCGTTCAAACATTTTATTCGCAATAAAAATCTGATGAGAGGGGTGGACCACTGCTCACACAAAGCCTGCTCACAGGCAAATGACGCAACCGACAGGTGTGAAAAACTCACGCATGCGCACGAAGGTTCAAGCTTGGCTGATGCAAACACACGTGATTCAAATCCATATGGTTTTTGCAAAAAATAAAAAGGTTGGATACTTTTCTAACAGACCTCGTATATTACTTTGGCATTTTCAATTCCTGTTTTGCAGAGTAGGACAGGGTTTGAATGCTTAATTGTGTTTTTTTTCCACATGTAAACACAAAATTTAACCAAAATTGGTACAATCGGTGGCCATGTTGAAAAATGGCAGCCATATTGAGATTTTGTGTGGCTATCCAAACTTTTCAAAAGAGTGGGTATTATTGAGCAGCAAAAATGGTGACAAAGGTCAGTTTCAGTTTGTACAGGGGTCAAAAGTTAAAGTTGCTCCAATTTCAGTAAAAAATGCCATCTTGAAATTTTGTTTGGCTATGCTAACTTTTCCAAAGAGTGGGTATTAATGAGCAATTGTACCAAATTTTATGATTCCTTAACAAACTGAAGTTTTTTTTTTTCTTTTTTTTGCTTATCTGCTGCACTAATCTAAACCTTGCAACACTTGATCCATTAGTTTTTGGAAAATGGCAGGTGCGCTAGCCATGCCATAAGGCCTCTGTTCACTTTGTATAAGCCCTTATGTGTGTAAATAGTCAAATACTGTTTTGACTCTTCATTGTGACGAATCAAGTTTGGTGAATTTGACACCTCTTGCGAACTTTGTGAACAAACCTTGTGATTTAGGAATGGGGTACTGATTTACCGCCAACCAAGGGTTTATTGATACTTTGTAGTCCCAACAAATCCTTATAGAATTATCCATTTTCAGTATGTTTACAGTGGGTGAAGCCCACTCACTGTAACTCACTAGTGTTAGAATCCCTTCCGTTCCATTTTGTTCAACTGCTTTTCCACTGCATCTGTAAGTGCATAAGGCACAGGTCGTGGCTTACAGAACTTTGGAGTAGCCCTTTTTGTCACATGCAGTTTTGCTTTTATACCTTCTACTTTACCCAGGCTAGGTTTGAACGCTTCTGTGTATCTCTTACACAGTTCTTCCATGCTCTCTAGTGCAACTCTGTTTACAGAAGACCCGTTTAGTTTAAGCCTGTTTATCCAGTTCGCCCCATCAAAGCTGGGCCATTACCTTTTACCACACATAAGATGAGTTTGTGACTGAATTCCTCATCTTTAGTGAAGTGATTTACATGATTTTATATATAGTATGTTAGAAAATGGCTTTGTCAAATCAGGACCTTCAGCGTGCACTGGGGCGGTTTGCAGCCGAATGTGAAGCGTCTGGGATGAAAATCAGCACCTCCAAATCTGAGGCCATGGTTATCAACCGGAAAAAGGTGCTTTGCCCTCTTCAGGTCGGTGGAGTGTCCTTGCCTCAAGTGGAGGAGTTTAAGTATCTCGGGGTCTTGTTCTCGAGTGAGGGACGGATGGAGCGTGAGATCGATAGACGG
Organism: Thalassophryne amazonica; assembly: GCF_902500255.1. Classification (NCBI taxonomy): domain Eukaryota; kingdom Metazoa; phylum Chordata; class Actinopteri; order Batrachoidiformes; family Batrachoididae; genus Thalassophryne; species Thalassophryne amazonica. The sequence goes on along the minus strand of NC_047103.1, from coordinate 22,941,291 downwards.
ATCGGTGCAGCACCTGCAGTGATGCGGTCGCTGTATCGGACCGTCATGGTGAAGAGAGAGCTGAGTAGGGGGGCAAAGCTCTCGATTTACCGATCGATCTACGTTCCAATCCTCACCTATGGTCATGAGATTTGGCTCATGACCGAAAGAACGAGATCGCGAGTACAAGCGGCCGAGATGAGTTTCCTCCGCAGGGTGGTTGGGCGCTCCCTTAGAGATAGGGTGAAGAGCTCGGTCACTCGGGAGGAGCTCGGAGTCGAGCTGCTGCTCCTCCACATTGAAAGGAGTCAGTTGAGGTGGCTCGGGCATCTTTTCCGGATGCCCCCTGGACGCCTCGCTGGAGAGGTGTTCCGGGCACGTCCCATTGGGAGGAGGCCCCGGGGAAGACCCAGGACACGCTGGAGGGACTACATCTCTCGGCTGGCTTGGGAACGCCTTGGGGTTCCCCCGGAGGAGCTGGGGGAGGTGTGTGTGGATTGGGAGGTCTGAGCAGCTTTGCTTGAGCTGCTGCCCCCGCGACCCGACTCCGGATAAAGCGGAAGAAAATGGATGGATGGATGTTACAAAATTACCAACAGACCTGTATAAATTTGCTTTGACATAAGTTATTTTACCTGATATGCAAAAAATTAATTTGACAAGTAAAAAAACAAAACCAAAAAAAAAAAAAAAATAAAAACAACAAAAAAACACTGCTTTTTCTGTGTATATATATAAAAAAAATACTTACCCCTTCTCCCATGTGTTTCTCTGCATCACAGCAAGATGGAAATGATGGGTGGTTCCTGAATTTATAGTCACATGACAAAATGTGCACGGTTACCTCGATACAAGGGATGGATCAACTTACCCACTGGCTCATCTTACCTCACTCTCCCCTATGATTTTATCAGGATACAGGAGAATCCTGCCCCAGGTGTCAGCTGGGCCCGGGGCTAACCCTACCCCCTAAACTGGGCTGAGTTCTCTTGTTACCTTTTAGATCTTACAAACATTTTTGACCGTTAAACTTTAAAATATGCAGGCTGACTTAGTCAGCAGAACTAAATTTAGTGGAGATGAACTGGTTCCCCAATCTTTTTCAAAGTTAATCATTAAGTGGTGGACTTGAAACCAGAGGATCCACAGTTCAAATCCCTGCCACACTGCAAAAATCACTAAGTGCCCTTGGGCAAGGTCCTTAACACCCCAGGTGCCTCTGGAGTAGAGTTGAGCACCTAGCATAGCAGCTCTGTGATATCAGAGTGTGTGTTTGTGTGAGTCATCATTGTAAAGTGCTTTGCACTTCTGATTCAGATGGAAGCCTATGCCAGGGTTCAGGGTTGAAACCGGCACCCCTCTGGTCACAAGCCTGCTGATTTCTACCCTCATTGTATGTAAAAGTACATAAAAACTGCTTTCACCCCTTTTAACCTGTAATGTTCTTATTTTTCTAAGAATAAAATATTGAGTTTGAACATTATGCTAGTTTCAGCTATCTGTTTTTAATTTAGGAACTGTCTAATTGAACTTTGAACTCATCCGGTACAACTCTTAGTGATCTGCTGAGGTTATACTGCCACCTACAGGTAATATCTTTGTTAGCACTTATAATTACGTAACCTACTTTTCTGACACACATTCTTAAATTTGGATAGCAAAACATGAGCGTGTGCTGCAGAGCCAGAAAAGGTCGTTGACCCTCATAGCTGACCTTTAGTGTTTGTCCTGAGGCCGAAGGTCTTCAGGCATGTCTGTTTGATTCCACTGATCCACTGTAATAACCAGGATTAGTATTATTCCCTTTCTAGCACACTGTGGACTCTGTGGAATCTTCCTGGTGTGAATGTGTTTTGCAAAGCTTTAAGCTGCTGCGGGAAGTAGAAGATAAACCAGAACCAGATGGCACAGCAGCTGTAGTCTGTGGAACTTCCTACAGCCATAATAGGACTTGTTTTGGATATCAATATCGATCTCGGAGGGAGAAAAGGCGTTTGATCCTTGCTGCTCTTCAGTCACAGAGGAAAATGGTTGCAGTGTTGCTGTTGCTGATTTGTGTTGGAGCAGCGTTCCACACCATCAAGGCCCAGCAGGCTGATCAACTGCCTGATAGCTACAAGAAGGGGGTAGACATGGCGCTCACACAGCTCAGCTCCCATGCTGGTGTACTTCACCATTTTCACTTTTTGAGAAGTCTGGAAAAATCAGACATTGAGGTAAACAAGTCGTCTGCATAGCATCTTAGAATCTTGTCTTCAATTGTCCTCTTTACTTTAACATTCTCTGTTAATATGCAATAATTATATTTTATTTAAAATGTTTTAAAATGTAATTCATTGGCAATTCATAAAATACTTTTACAGCCATTTTATACTGAATACTTTTAAGTAACAAATATTTAATTTGTATAATCAAATACAAATACAATAATAGCAAATAATGTAATTTATTTATATTAATACATAAAACATATATATTTAAGCTTAATTTTCATTTATGTTGTCAAATAAAATACTTTAACACAATTTATTATTTAGATATTGATTTTATAATTAAATTGCATGTACAAATACAAATGTATACAAATATAATAAAGGTAAGTCACTTCACTTTCTCCCTTGTTTCACTCGGTCGCCACAGCAGTTTCTAGAGGGATCTGCAAGTTGTTTTGTTGTTGTTTTTTTGTTTTGTGCACTGGATGCCCTTCCTGATACAATAATTAATTTTAAAGGCCACTTACAGTGTGCTGTGTATGAATGTCGGGGGGGGGGGGGGGAGAGTCTCACTAAACAGTAGAGGTTTGTGTTAGATTTTTTAGCCATTAAATCAAATAAGCCATTAAAACAAATAAGTACAAAGTACACATTTTTACTTTGTTTTTTGTAAAAGCACCTCCATTCTGCCCCCTACTGGACTGTAATGACATAAAATGTTTATTTAATCCACAATGACCTTGAATAGCATGAAAGAAATATTTCTAGGGACAAACAAAGCATATTAAAAACGGAGAACTATGGCACATAGCTGCAGATATACCTAAATTACATTTTAGTGTTGGAGTTAGGTCTGATAAATCTTCCACACTCCTCCACCAAATATCAACAAAGAATATTGATATTCTTTACAATGACTGCTGTACTTTTCTTAAAGAAAAGTTTGGATTCAGGACTTTTGGTAGATCAGTCAGTCAGAATGCAGACCTCACAAAGTACAAAACACGTTTTAAAACGTTTATTTAATTTCCATGTGTTGTATTGTCTAGTTGAGCCTTACATAATGGAGATAATAACAAGTAGACTGATAAACTCACTCATGATAATTCAAGCCTTGTTTGGATCATAATCTTCCCCAAATGTCACTTGTCATGATCAGCCTGCTGATGTTCATCTGCCTTAACAAACCAGCCTACTTTATTTTTATCTGCTGTTTGTGTACAGTAGTGTTCAGAATAGCAGTAGTGCTATGTGACTAAAAAGATTAATCCAGGTTTTGAGTATATTTCTTATTGTTACATGGGAAACAATGTACCAGTAGATTCAGTAGATTCTCACAAATCCAACAAGACCAAGCATTCATGGTATGCACACTCTTAAGGCTATGAAATTGGGCTATTAGTAAAAAAAAAAGTAGAAAAGGGGGTGTTCACAATAGTAGCTGTTGACGCTGCAAACTCAAAACTATTATGTTCAAACTGCTTTTTTAGCAATCCTGTGAATCACTAAACTAGTATTTAGTTGTATAACCACAGTTTTTCATGATTTCTTCACATCTGCGAAGCATTAATTTTGCTGGTTTGGAATCAAGATTTTGTTCGTTTACTAGTGTGCTTGGGGTCATTGACTTGTTCAAACACCCATTTCAAGGGCATGTCCTCTTCAGCATAAGGCAACATGACCTCTTCAAGTATTTTGACATATCCAAACTGATCCATGATACCTGGTATGCGATATATAGGCCCAACACCATAGTAGGAGAAACATGCCCATATCATGATGCTTGCACCACCATGCTTCACTGTCTTCACTGTGAACTGTGGCTTGAATTCAGAGTTTGGGGGTCGTCTCACAAACTGTCTGCGGCCCTTGGACCCAAAAAGAACAATTTTACTCTCATCAGTCCACAAAATATTCCTCCATTTCTCTTTAGGCCAGTTGATGTGTTCTTTGGCAAATTGTAACCTCTTCTGCACATGTCTTTTATTTAACAGAGGGATTTTGTGGGGGATTCTTGCAAATAAATTAGCTTCACACAGGCGTCTTCTAACTGTCACAGCACTTATTGGTAACTCCAGACTGTCTTTGATCATCCTGGAGCTGATCAATGGGTGAGCCTTTGCCATTCTGATTATTCTTCTATCCATTTTGATGGTTGTTTTCTGTTTTCTTCCACGCGTCTCTGGTTTTTTTGTCCATTTTAAAGCATTGGAGATCATTGTAGATGAACAGCCTATAATTTTTTGCACCTGCATATAAGTTTTTCCCTCTCCAATCAACTTTTTAATCAAACTGCGCTGTTCTTCTGAACAATGTCTTGAACGTCCCATTTTCCTCAGGCTTTCAAAGAGAAAAGCATGTTCAACAGGTGCTGGCTTCATGCTTAAATAGGGGACACCTGATTCACACCTGTTTGTTCCACAAAATTGACAAACTCACTGACTGAATGCCACACTACTATTATTGTGAACACCCCCTTTTCTACTTTTTTTTTTAACTAATAGCCCAATTTCATAGCCTTAAGAGTGTGCATATCATGAATGCTTGGTCTTGTTGGATTTGTGAGAGTCTACTGAATCTACTGGTACCTTTTTTTTCCCATGTAACAATAAGAAATATACTCTCAACCTGGATTAATCTTTTTAGTCACATAGCACTACTGTTATTCTGAACACTACTGTATGTCAAGCTGGGCATGTAGTTCTCATCGCCAGATCGAACTACATAAACTATGCGGCGAACATGTTGACAACACTGTTTGAGTAAATAATGAAGTGACTGTACTCTCTTTCAGTCTGGATTTGGTGTTCGATACCTCTACCACCACTTTTACCTGAAACCCACGAGGTGTGCCAAAGGAAGTGTGGAAGCAGACCCTCAGAGATGCCCCTTCAGGAATGACAGAGTCAGTAAATAGTACATAGTTAATGTAAAACAAAACATCATCAGCATATGTGCTCATAGTGTTTGTGTTGACAATTTTACAGCCACTAATGGATTGTGCCGTTTGTTACAAAATGCTGCAAGGTGTGGTAGAAGAAAACCCAAAGCCTTACGTCCACTGCATCCAGAAACCAAGGCTCACAGAGGTATGACTGGTTTCTTGTTAGTTCAGGCATTTGTGGTGAATTTTTTGTTAAACCACTGGTCTTTTCAAATATTAGTGTGTAACACTATTCAATGACTGATTATTTTATTGCAGGAAATGAAGACAACCAGGACAGAACATTGCAGAAAAATGGTGTACAACATGGGCAGCGTGATACTTATGGCTGTGGGGACCTAATGCACAGATTTGCAAGCTTGCTAATGCGCTAATCAAAAATGAGCACTAACCGAAAATGAGCTCAAAACATCTTAGAAGAGTTTATATATATATATATATATATATATATATATATATATATATATATATATATATATATATATATATATATAAAAACCTTTTGAAAGATGGGCACATGACAAAGCTATAAAAAACTGATTTATGTTTTATCTACAAAATATTGATGAATGGATAAATTATAAATGTGTCATCTCCAGTTGTGGATTAACTACCAAAAGCATTGTGATGTGAGAGTTATTTGTTCTGCTTATCACTTTATTCCTTATTATGGAAGTTACTGTTAAATAAAATTTGAACGCTTTTCAGCTACAGATTAAAGTAATTTAAGCCACCACACATAGATCATAATAAACTGCTACCCAAAAATCTGTCCGAATGTGTCTTCAAAACGAGTCAACAAAAATTTTAAAAAGTTTATTCCTGAGTTCGGCTGATACAACCGTCTCATTGGATCTTGTTCTGTCTTTCTTTATTTTTCTTTTTTCCCCTCCAAAAAACAGTATGGGGCATGAATTCATACATAAATTAGGTCAGCAAGCCTGTTTTTACATGTCTATTAAATTTTCTACAATTCATGAATGTGAAAGATTTTCTCCTCCCAGTTGACTGACAGGTTTATCAATCCTGATGTAGTGGAGCAGACAAGTCTGACTTTTGGCCAGAATTGTTCACTTGGTGATACAAGCATCAGAATTGGTATGAATGTTCCTTATAAACAGTGTTTGAGAAAAAAGTGCTGGCCCTTTGAAAATCCAATATGGCAACCAGGTAGGGGTCAATGAAGAATTACACAGTAGTCAAAATTCAACAATGCTCCAGTCATATTGAAAGCTATACCACATTATGGGTCTGATCACAAAGATTCCAAAAAGGTAGTTTGGACTATCTATGACCAAACGTTATGGGGGAAAAACAGCAAGAATGGTGAAAAAGGTCAGTTTCAGTTTGTACAGGGGTCCAAAGTTAAAGTTGCTTCATTTAAAAAAAAAAAAAATCTGATGCAAATTATTGGTTGAGTTACAACCCCAATTCCAATGAAGTTGGGACGTTGTGTAAAATGTAAATAAAAACAGAATACAATGATTTGCAAATCCTCTTCAACCTATATTCAATTAAATACACCACAAAGACAAGATATTTAATGTTCAAACTGATAAACTTTATTGTTTTTGTGCAAATATTTGCTCATTTGGAAATGGATGCCTGCATCACATTTCAAAAAAGCCGGGACAGTGGTATGTTTACCACTGTGTTACTTCACCTTTCCTTCTAACAACACTCAATAAGCGTTTGGGAACTGAGGACACTAATTGTGAGTGTCATGACTGGGTATAAAAGTCTCAGCCATTCACAAGCAAAAATGGGGTGAGGATCACCACTTTGTGAACAACTGTATGAAAAAATAGTCCAACCGTTTAAGAACAATGTTTCTCAACGTTCAATTGCAAGGAATTTAGGGATTCCATCATCTACAGAAAATTCAGAGAATCTGGAGAACTTTCTACACGTAAGCGGCAAGGCCAAAAACCAGCACTGAATGCCCGTGATCCCTCAGGCGGCACTGCATTAAAATCAGACATTGTGTAAAGGATCTTACTGTGTGGGCTCAGAAACACTTCAGAAAACCATTGTCAGTTAACACCGTTCGTTGCTACATCTACAAGTGCAAGTTAAAACTCTACCATGCAAAGTGAAAGCCATACATCAACAACATCCAGAAACACTACCACCTTCTCTGGGCCTGAGCTCATTTGAAATGGACAGACACAAAGTGGAAAAGTGTGCTGTGGTCTGATGAGTCCACATTTCAAATTGTTTTTGGAAATCATGGATGTCGTGTCCTCCGGACAAAAGAGGAAAAAGACCTTCCAGATTGTTACCAGCGCAAAGTTCAAAAGCCAGCATCTGTGATGGTATGAGGGTGTGTTAGTGCCCATGGCATGGGCACTAACACATCTGTGATGGCACCATCAATGCTGAAAGGTGCATCCAGGTTTTGGAGCAACACATGCTGCCATCCAAGCAACATCTTTTTCAGGGACGTCCCTGCTTATTTCAGCAACACAATGCCAAGCCACATTCTGCGTTACAAGAGTGTGGCTTTGTAGTAAAAGAGTGTGGGTACTGGACTGGCCTGCCTGCAGTCCAGACCTGTTGCCCATTGAAAATGTGTGGCGCATTATGTAGCACAAAATATGACATCAGAGACCCCGGACTGTTGAACAAATGAAGTCATACATCAAGCAAGAATGGGAAAGAATTCCACCTACAAAGCTTCAACAATTTGTGTCCTTAGTTCCCAAACGCTTATTGAGTGTTGTTAGAAGAAAAGGTAATGTAACACAGTGGTAAACATACCACTGTCCCAGCTTTTTTGAAATGTGTTGCAGGCATCCATTTCAAAATGAGCAAATATTTGCACAAAAACAATAAAAGTTTTTATCACTTTGAACATTAAATATCTTGTCTTTGTGGTGTATTCAGTTGAAAATAGGTTGAAGAGGATTTGCAAATCATTGTATTCTGTTTGTATTTACATTTTACACAATGTCCCAACTTCATTGGAATTGGGATTGTAATATGGTTTCAAAAAGGAGTAGTTTGCACCTTGTGTGATGCTCAGTTGTCACGTTACAGGGTAACATATGTAACATGCCACAGAATCCAATGGACGTCGACTGTTTGACATTTACTTTGCAAACCAAGCGTTCAACACAGTCAAATCTATTCCATTTATTAATCCTATTAGTTCAACCAATAATTTGCACCACTTTTTTTTTTTTTTTACCAAAAATGGAGCAACTTTAACTTTTGACTCCTGTACAAACTGAAATTTTACTTTGTCATCAAGCTTAATGTTTTTACCCTATAAATCCATAACATTCAGCCACAGATAGTCCAAACTATACTTTTTTGGAATCCTTGTGATCAAACAAATAATGTGGTATAGTTTTCAATATGACTGGAGCATTTTTAAATGTTTACCCCTGTGTAATTCTTCATTGACCCTTACCTCGCCGCCATATTGGATTTTCAAGTGGCCAGCACTTTTTCTCAAACACTGATTTAAGAAGAACATTCATGCCAAATCTGATGCTTGTATCATCAAGTGAAAGATTGTTTCCATTATCTGTTGCACTAATGATAAGGCCTAGCCTCTAAAAGTTCACATCAATCAATCAATTTTATTTATATAGCGCCAACAAACAGTTGCCCCAAGGCGCTTTATATTGTAAGGCAAGGCCATACAATAATTACGTAAAAACCCCAATGGTCAAAATGACCCCCTGTGAGCAAGCGCTTGGCGACAGTGGAAAGGAAAAACTCCCTTTTAACAGGAAGAAAGCTCCAGCAGAACCAGGCTCAGGGAGGGGCAGTCTTCTGCTGGGACTGGTTGGGGCTGAGGGAGAGAACCAGGAAAAAGACATGCTGTGGAGGGGAGCAGAAATCAATCACTAATGATTAAATGCAGAGTGGTGCATACAGAGCAAAAAGAGAAAGAAACACTCAGTGCATTATGGAAACCCCCCAGCAGTCTAAGTCTATAGCAGCATAACTAAGGGATGGTTCAGGGTCACCTGATCCAGCCCTAACTATAAGCTTTAGCAAAAAGGAAAGTTTTAAGCCTAATCTTAAAAGTAGAGAGGGTGTCTGTCTCCCTGATCCGAACTGGGAGCTGGTTCCACCGGAGAGGAGCCTGAAAGTTGAAGGCTCTGCCTCCCATTCTACTCTTACAAACCCTAGGAACTACAAGTAAGAGTGCAGTCTGAGAGCGAAGCGCTCTATTGGTGTGATATGGTACTATGAGGTCCCTAAGATAAGAAGGGACCTGATTATTCAAAACCTTATAAGTAAGAAGAAGAATTTTAAATTCTATTCTAGAATTAACAGGAAGCCAATGAAGAGAGGCCAATATGGGTGAGATATGCTCTCTCCTTCTAGTCCCCGTCAGTACTCTAGCTGCAGCATTTTGAATTAACTGAAGGCTTTTCAGGGAACTTTTAGGACAACCTGATAATAATGAATTACAATAGTCCAGCCTAGAGGAAATAAATGCATGAATTAGTTTTTCAGCATCACTCTCAGACAAGACCTTTCTAATTTTAGAGATATTGTGTAAATGCAAAAAAGCAGTCTTACATATTTGTTTAATATGCGCTTTGAATGACATATCCTGATCAAAAATGACTCCACGATTTCTCACAGTATTACTAGAGGTCAGGGTAATGCCATCCAGAGTAAGGATCTGGTTAGACACCATGTTTCTAAGATTTGTGGGGCCAAGTACAATAACTTCAGTTTTATCTGAGTTTAAAAGCAGGAAATTAGAGGTCATCCATGTCCTTATGTCTGTAAGACAATCCTGCAGTTTAGCTAATTGGTGTGTGTCCTCTGGCTTCATGGATAGATAAAGCTGGGTATCATCTGCGTAACAATGAAAATTTAAGCAATGCCGTCTAATAATACTGCCTAAGGGAAGCATGTATAAAGTGAATAAAATTGGTCCTAGCACAGAACCTTGTGGAACTCCATAATTAACCTTAGTCTGTGAAGAAGATTCCCCATTTACATGAACAAATTGTAATCTATTAGATAAATATGATTCAAACCACCGCAGCGCAGTGCCTTTAATACCTATGGCATGCTCTAATCTCTGTAATAAAATTTTATGGTCAACAGTATCAAAAGCAGCACTGAGGTCTAACAGAACAAGCACAGAGATGAGTCCACTGTCTGAGGCCATAAGAAGATCATTTGTAACCTTCAGTAATGCTGTTTCTGTACTATGATGAATTCTAAAACCTGACTGAAACTCTTCAAATAGACCATTCCTCTGCAGATGATCAGTTAGCTGTTTTACAACTACCCTTTCAAGAATTTGTGAGAGAAAAGGAAGGTTGGAGATTGGCCTATAATTAGCTAAGATAGCTGGGTCAAGTGATGGCTTTTTAAGTAATGGTTTAATTACTGCCACCTTAAAAGCCTGTGGTACATAGCCAACTAATAAAGATAGATTGATCATATTTAAGATCGAAGCATTAAATAATGGTAGGGCTTCCTTGAGCAGCCTGGTAGGAATGGGGTCTAATAGACATGTTGATGGTTTGGATGAAGTAACTAATGAAAATAACTCAGACAGAACAATCTGAGAGAAAGAGTCTAACCAAATACTGGCATCACTGAAAGCAGCCAAAGATAATGATACGTCTTTGGGATGGTTATGAGTAATTTTTTCTCTAATAGTTAAAATTTTATTAGCAAAGAAAGTCATGAAGTCATTACTAGTTAAAGTTAAAGGAATACTCGGCTCAATAGAGCTCTGACTCTTTGTCAGCTTGGCTACAGTGCTGAAAAGAAACCTGGGGTTGTTCTTATTTTCTTCAATTAGTGATGAGTAGTAAGATGTCCTAGCTTTACGGAGGGCTTTTTTTATAGAGCAACAGACTCTTTTTCCAGGCTAAGTGAAGATCTTCTAAATTAGTGAGACGCCATTTCCTCTCCAACTTACGGGTTATCTGCTTTAAGCTGCGAGTTTGTGAGTTATACCACGGAGTCAGGCACTTCTGATTTAAAGCTCTCTTTTTCAGAGGAGCTACAGCATCCAAAGTTGTCTTCAATGAGGATGTAAAACTATTGACGAGATACTCTATCTCACTTACAGAGTTTAGGTAGCTACTCTGCACTGTGTTGGTATATGGCATTAGAGAACATGAAGAAGGAAACATATCCTTAAACCTAGTTACAGCGCTTTCTGAAAGACTTCTAGTGTAATGAAACTTATTCCCCACTGCTGGGTAGTCCATCAGAGTAAATGTAAATGTTATTAAGAAATGATCAGACAGAAGGGAGTTTTCAGGGAATACTGTTAAGTCTTCAATTTCCATACCATAAGTCAGAACAAGATCTAAGATATGATTAAAGTGGTGGGTGGACTCATTTACATTTTGAGCAAAGCCAATTGAGTCTAATAATAGATTAAATGCAGTGTTGAGGCTGTCATTCTCAGCATCTGTGTGGATGTTAAAATCGCCCACTATAATTATCTTATCTGAGCTAAGCACTAAGTCAGACAAAAGTTCTGAAAATTCACAGAGAAACTCACAGTAACGACCAGGAGGACGATAGATAACAACAAATAAAACTGGTTTTTGGGACTTCCAATTTGGATGGACAAGACTAAGAGTCAAGCTTTCAAATGAATTAAAGCTCTGTCTGGGTTTTTGATTAATTAGTAAGCTGGAATGGAAGATTGCTGCTAATCCTCCGCCTCGGCCCGTGCTACGAGCGTTCTGGCAGTTAGTGTGACTCGGGGGAGTTGACTCATTTAAACTAACATATTCATCCTGCTGTAACCAGGTTTCTGTAAGGCAGAATAAATCAATATGTTGATCAATTATTATATCATTTACTAACAGGGACTTAGAAGAGAGAGACCTAATGTTTAATAGACCACATTTAACTGTTTTAGTCTGTGGTGCAGTTGAAGGTGCTATATTATTTTTTCTTTTTGAATTTTTATGCTTAAATAGATTTTTGCTGGTTATTGGTGGTCTGGGAGCAGGCACCGTCTCTACGGGGATGGGGTAATGAGGGGATGGCAGGGGGAGAGAAGCTGCAGAGAGGTGTGTAAGAAGACTACAAGTCTGCTTCCTGGTCCCAACCCTGGATAGTCACGGTTTGGAGGATTTAAGAAAATTGGCCAGATTTCTAGAAATGAGAGCTGCTCCATCCAAAGTGGGATGGATGCCGTCTCTCCTAACAAGACCAGGTTTTCCCCAGAAGCTTTGCCAATTATCTATGAAGCCCACCTCATTTTTTGGACACCACTTAGACAGCCAGCAATTCAAGGAGAACATGCGGCTAAACATGTCACTCCCGGTCCGATTGGGGAGGGGCCCAGAGAAAACTACAGAGTCCGACATTGTTTTTGCAAAGTTACACACCGATTCAATGTTAATTTTAGTGACCTCCGATTGGCGTAACCGGGTGTCATTACTGCCGACGTGAATTACAATCTTACCAAATTTACGCTTAGCCTTAGCCAGCAGTTTAAAATTTCCTTCAATGTCGCCTGCTCTGGCCCCCGGAAGACAATTGACTATGGTTGCTGGTGTCGCTAACTTCACATTTCTCAAAACAGAGTCGCCAATAACCAGAGTTTGATCCTCGGCGGGTGTGTCGCCGAGTGGGGAAAAACGGTTAGAAATGTGAACGGGTTGGCGGTGTACACGGGGCTTCTGTTTAGGGCTACGCTTTCTCCTCACAGTCACCCAGTCGCCCTGCTTTCCCGGCTGCTCGGGATCTGCCAGAGGGAAACTAACGGCGGCTAAGCTACCTTGGTCCGCACCGACTACAGGGGCCTGGCTAGCTGTAGAATTTTCCACGGTGCGGAGCCGAGTCTCCAATTCGCCCAGCCTGGCCTCCAAAGCTATGAATAAGCTACACTTTTTACAAGTACCATTACTGCTAAATGAGGCCGAGGAATAACTAAACATTTCACACCCAGAGCAGAAAAGTGCGGGAGAGACAGGAGAAGCCGCCATGCTAAACCGGCTAAGAGCTAGTAGCTGCGCTAAGCTAGCGGATTCCTAAAAACACACAAAGCGAATAATGTGTAAATAATTTAGAGGTGATTCAGCAGAGGGAGTGCTTTAGTTAAGGCACGTGAAGATAACACTGTGAAACAAATCGTTATCTAGGTAACTAGATCAATCTAACTGCGCAGATTAAACAGCTAACAGATACAGCAAAACACCGCTGTGCTCTGGAACAGGAAGTGATACAATACCGCAGTGAGAGCCAACCACCAGTAGAGGCAAGCAAGAGCAAAAAACCTTCCTTAATCATCACATAGTATTTTTTTTTTTTCAGTGGTTCAGTGGCTAAAGAAGAACATGGTGCAAACTATTCCTTTTAAAAACCCTATCAATCAGTAATTTGCATCACTTTTTACCAAAATTGGAGCCACTTTTGCACCCTGTACAAATTGAAATTGCCCGTTGTCACCTTTTTTTTTTTTTTTTTTTTTTTTTTGCCGTGTTCACCCATAACTCCATAACATCCAGTCACAAATAGTACAAACTATACCTTTGTAATCTTTTTTTATCAGACAATTAAAGTGGTATGTATTTCAATATGACTGGAGCATTTTTATGTAATCCTTCACCTTGTGATGGTAACCATACATGTTGTATAGGCCATGGTGTTCTGAGGCTGGATTGTATCCTTTCCGCTACCACATCTCATGGTATGTCGTGATTCAGCAGCACGAAATATACATTATGGGTTTGTGATATTGTCACAAAAAGCGCCATATTTCCGTAATGGGAGCACAAATTTATTGTAATACATTCTCTGAAGGCTGCACGAAATTAAAAGTGAAATGGCGTGGGGGGAGGGGGGGTGGTTATGGTTAAGGTCGGTGGAAGGAGTAGGGTTAGGTTATTGTTAAGGTTGGGGGTAAGAGTAGGTTTAGTAGTAATGAGTTAAAAAAAAAAAAACTCATGAAAATTTTAATCAATTCGTGATGGGAGCACACAAAAAAACAAAAACAAAAAACAAACCGTGAGACTGGGTTGTGTTTCCAGTCCTTAAGTGGTACTGAAAACCTTCTTGGCCCATCTACTACTTTAGCTTTAGGTGACAACATTCAAGTTTTAACAGGTTTACAGCTTTTCTCAAGAAGATAATTAAAGTTGACATTAAAATTGCAGGTTGCATCAGGTGTCTCTTTGTGTGGAATGTTTCCCTCAGGGTATAAGAATAAAATTTTTATTAACATTTATAAGGATTACCTTTTTAATTAGGTTTCCAACTGTACTACTCAGGAAACAGAAAAATGACAAAACTGGAGTGGAACCAGTGTTGTAATGTAATGAAGTAGACATACTTTGTTACTGTACTTAATTAGACTTTTGATGTATCTGTACTTTACTTTTTTATTTACATTTGTGGCGACTCTCACTTTACTCCACTACATTTCCTCAATAAAATGAATACTTTTACTCCGATACACCTCCTGTGAACATCTTCGGTACTCGTTACTATAATATAAAAGTAGAAGAAATTTGATTGGGCAATGCCTGTCTGTAGTGAAAATAAGCCAGAGCGCAGCTGCACCGGGAAGAGATACAGTCCTCTACAGCCAGAGCGCAGCGTCTTCCAGCCCTGCTGTATCAAGTGCCATGTCTTGTGTTGCCATGTTAATCCCCTATTGCTCCCGGTGTGTAGTGAGCGCCTTGTATGGCAGCACCCTGACATCGGGGTGAATGTGAGGCATAATTGTAAAGCGCTTTCAGCGTCTGATGCAGATGGAAAAGCGCTATATAAATGCAGTCCATTTATGTCTGATATAAAACAAATTTAAAAAACAAAAAAAATATATAAAAGATAACAGGTTGAATTTGCACCCCCTGCTGAGGAAAAGGAGACTGTGGAGGGTGAAAACATCTGTGCTTTGGACTCCAAATGCGCACATGTTGATGCACACACATACACATGGATCAGCTCTCGCTGGAGTCCAGCACACAATCAGAGTTAAGAGGAAAACTTCTGTACCGACAAAACTGGTCGGCATGGCTGTTTCGTTTATTTTATTTGAAATGTTCACGGAGAAGCGCTGGATTCCAGAGCGCAAAGGGCGCTGCGTTCTGTTGCTTTGCAGTGGTTGGTAGTGGTGATACTTGCATTGTTTTTTACTTTTCCTTAAATTTGGCTACAACTGTATAGTTATAAATGACTGTTCTGTTTCACAAGTACCTGGCTGTTGTGTTTAACAGACAAGTGTGTGGGTCTTCCAGGAAAAAGACTGTCTTCAGAAAAAGAACAGAAACTTTATTTACAGCTATATACACCCACCTGTTGCTCACTCATCCCATCACCAACATCAACTGCTCCGCCAGAGGCAGATCCAGCCTTTTATAGGGGCTGAGGCCCCCTCCTAGTTTCTCCAGACACCACACTGGCTTTCTTTTCATGTTGCCATTTCACTCTCCACTCATTTTAGATTTGACTTTTACTCAATAGTTTTACTTAAAGTACATTTTATATGAGAAATTTACTTTTGATACTTAAGTACAGTAAATGTCAGATACGTTAAGACTTTTGCTCAAGTAATATTTTTAAAGGAGACTTTAACTTTTACCAAAGTAATTTTATGGTAAGATACTTGTATTTTCAGTCAGGTATCACTTTGAGGTACTTTATACAAGACTGAGTGGAACACTGGGATTGAAATACTGTTGGGCTGGTAAGATGAAGGTGTAAAGAACCAGCAGCACCACTGTCGAGAGAGAGATACTTGCAGTATCTAAGTGCCAGTCACTGGTCTTTTTTTTTAAGTTTTTTAGTTGTGTTTTGATGTCCCATAGTTATTTTAGTGCGTATTCCAGTTCATCCATTTTTTTATAGCACATGTTATAATTAACTAGATGTTTTAGTTCAGGCAGCTGATTCTCCTACATTCTACATACTAGTGCCTTTTCATATCCTTATGGATGTTGCGTCACATGGTTGTGACGAACACCAAGAATAGTGCTTCCCCCCCCCTCTCTCTGTATAGTCAATGATTGCACTATGTTGTTTCATATTTTTGCTTTGTTGTATGATGTTTGCATTTGCATGCAATGATACTTTCATATGAAGTGATGCATGAAACATTTTGTTGTAGCCTACAATAAAAGGCTTTGAATAAAACTTTATGAACATCACATGTTGCACATGCTATCTATTTTCCTTTGAACTACAACATGCAAGTGCTTTTCAAATGCTGCACTGTTTTGACAGATTTAACTGAATCGTCCTCGGGGGGGGGCTGTTTCACAAGTCTTTTGTCCTAGACCTGGGCACTGACCTTTACATTCATAGCCTTCAGAGTTGTTAGTGAAAGACCAGATGGCTCAGAAGTGATGACCGACCCAAGCTGGTTGAGATTCTTCAGAGATTTGGCATATATAGGAAATTTCTATCCTGGACTAGACTTCTTTGTCCCCATGCTGTAGCCTTAACAACTGCTTTTAGCACCCTTTAAATTGTACAAGGGAACAAGACAAGTTTGTTCCTGTCTCCATTGTTGTTTACCTCTGCAATAGAGTCACTTGCCATAATGATAAGAGATATGTAACACTGTATGCTGACAATGTAATTTTGTTTTGCTCAGTTTTGAAACAGACTTTACCGGCTTTACTGGACGTAACAAACTATTTTGTTACCTTTGCAGGATACAAAACAAATTACTCCAAATCTGTGTTATTATTTATGGATGAAAAGGAGAGGCAAAACCCTCCAATTCATACTCCTTTTATGGCCTCACTGAAAGATTTCACCTACTGTGATGTTAAGATTCCCCCAACTACTGACAAAATTGTTCCTAATAACTGTAACACTGTGACAAATAAGGTTGCTCATCTTATAAACAGATGGACAAATTTACCCATCTCTTGGACTGGATTAATAAATGTCTATGTCTAACTTGTTGTGTCTTTTCCAATCTATCTCACGTGCTCCCTCACTTTCAATTTTTCATTTAGTTTAAAAGCTTTTTTCACCCTGTGATAGAGATGGATTACAACTACCAAATCTTCAGTGGTATACTGGGCTGCTCCTCCAGCCTGGGTTTCAATAGAATCACAATTAACATTCATTTAAATCTGTACATTTACTCTGCAAACAAGCTGAAACTAATCAAAGAGACTAAAATCCATTTTAAAATATACATTAATGGCTCGGCATAACTCTTTTGCATATCTGCATGAAGAAATCACTAAACTATCTCAGGTCTCCCCATTTATGGCCATGATGACTTCCAACCTGGTAGAGCAGACTCAGTTTTTAAAATCTGGGCATCTCAAGGTATGTAGCCAAAGTACCTGACATCGACAAGGAAAACTTGATTCTCATGACATATGACATAAGATATGGGATTCCCGCAAAATGTTTTTTTTTTTGTTTTTTTTTTTAAATACAGTGCATCTGGAAAGTATTCACAGTGCTTCACTTTTTTTTTTTTTTTTTGCGTTTTGTTATGTTACAGCCTTATTCCAAAATGGAGTAAATTCATTTTTTTCCATTCATGCCAAAGAGTTCAATCTTTGTCTCATCACACCAGAGAATTTTTTTCTCATGGTCTAAGAGTCCTTCAGGTGCCTTTTGGCAAACTCCAGGTGGGCTGCCATGTGCCTTTTACTAAGGGGTGGCTTCTGTCTGGCCACACTACCATACAGGCCTGATTGGTGGATGGCTGTCCTTCTGGAAGGTTCTCCTCTCTCCACAGAGGAATGCTGGAGCTCTGAGAGAGTGACCAATGAGTTCTTGGTCACCTCCCTGACTAAGGCCGTTCTCCCCTGATCGCTCAGTTTAGATGGATGGCCAGCTCTAGTTACAGTCCTGGTGGATCCAAACATCTTCCATTTGCAGATGACAGAGGCCACTGTGCTCAGTTGGACCTTCAAAGCAGAAGAAATGTTCTGTACCCTTCCCCAGATTTGTGCCTCAAGACAATCCTATCTCGGAGGTCTACCAACAATTTCTTTGACTTCATGGTTGGTTTGTGCTTTGATGTGCACTATCACATCAAATATAGACTCCAGTATAGACCCATAGTCACATACAGACTCCAATTAAGCTGTAGAAACATCAAGGATGATCAATGGAAACAGGATGCGCCTGAGCTCAATTTTGAGTGTCACGGCAAAGTCTGTGAATATTTACTATATGCACGTGATTTTTTTTTTATACCTTTTATAATTAATACATAAAACAAAAAACAATGACAGTAACATAACAATAACAAAACAAACTGGTCAAGAATGCACAGATATTTGACATGATAACTCCGAAGACAAGCAGATCATGTCCAAAGTCAATAAAATGCCCAAGTTTGATCATTGTCATGAGGTCCACAATTAGTGACTTCCATAGAGATGCAGAAGGAGGGTCCTCCCCTACCCACTTCACCATAATACTTTCCCTAGCTATCATTAAAAGTGATTGAACCACACTCTCGTTTTGTTTAAATGGAACAGGGATGTGACCAAGCAAGCACATCATTGGGTTTACAACAACAGCTTTACTGATATTGACACAGACCTCCTTCCAAAACTTTTGGATTTGAACACATTCCCATAAGCAATGATACCTCGTACCCATATGAGTTTTACACTTAAGGCAATTTGGTGATGTACCCGCATTGTATTTACTGAAAATATTAGGAGAAATGTATACAGTGTGTAAAATATTGTACTGCAATTCTTTAAACGTATTACAAATTGAGATTTTTGATGGCAAGGTAAGAATTTTTCCCATACCTGTAAATTTATTTCACATTTAAGCAGAACACCCCAAGATTTCCTCAGCCAAGCCAATCTGTCCACACTGAGTGAATATATTTCATAATAGAACTTAGAAATGAAATGTTTATGTTTTTTATTATTGATTAGAAAAATCTCTAGTTGATATGATTCTGGTGTAAACTTAAGAGATTTAACCCTCTGCTGTACGTTGTGCCTCAATTGTAAATATTTATAAAATCCTTATTCGGTATAGAGTATTGAGTCTTAAGAGATTCAAAAGATTTGAATTTACCCTGCACGAAGAGGTCGAAAAATCTATGAATCCCAGCAATATGCCAATTTGTAAAACTTGTTCCTATAGTTTGTGAAGAAAGATTTGGATTACCCACTAGTGTGGACAATATTTGAAATGGTTGGCTGCATTTACAAAGTTTTCCAAGTCTGTTCCAGGCCCATATAACATTATTTAGTAAGGGGTTATTTTTAACTCCGCTTGATACTCCACTCATCTTGATCCCAAGTAAGTTACAGGCGATGGTAGTTTACATAGAACACATTCAATATTAAACCATGGTAAGTCTGAGTTTTCGTGTATCCACACACTGAGAATCCTAGCTTGTACTGAAAGAACATAATATTCTATATTGGGTAAGCTCCATCCGCCCTGTTCTTTGGGCAACTGAAGTGTCTCTACTTTGATTTTTGGCTTTCTTCCTGCCCATATGAAGTCCACCAGGGCTTTATTAATGATTTTAATGTCTTCAGAATTACAAATGATAAAAAGCATGCTTATAGGATACAATATCTTCGGTAGGATAACCATTTTTATAAGATTAATTCGGCCCAGAAAAGATATGGGAAGAGGCTTCCACCTTGTCATTGTTTCATAAATACCCCTGATCATCCCATTTATGTTTTCCCTGTATAATTGATTCATATGTGGGGTAACCCAACTCCTAGGTACATAAAACCTGATGGCTCCCAGCGAAAAGGCTAAATATATGAAGGCTCCACATTTCCTGAGTCAACTAAAGTCATAATAGCTGACTTGTCAAAATTCACTTTGTAGCCCGATATAAGACTGAAATCTCCAATGCATCTAGTCAGGACTGGTAGAGAGTTAGAAGGGTCTGTCATTGTCAGAAGTATATCATCCGCATATAGCAGAATCTTATGTTCTCCCTCCCCAATTCTAACGCTAAGAATATTTGGATTTTGTCTAACAGCCATAGCTAAAGGCTCGATGGCCAAAGCAAACAGCAACGGTGAAAGGGGGCTGCCCTGAGCCGTGCCTCTGCTCAAGTCAAAAGGAGAGGAAAGCAGACCATTAGTTAAGACTGACACTATTGTGGCTTCATATACCAATTTAATCCAGTCCACAAAGTTAGGGCCAAAGCTGAATCTTCTCAGTATTTCAAACATATACTCCCATTTGATTCTATCCTTTTCGGCATCCATAGAAACCACTTCCCCTGGTTTTTCATTAGAGTTTAGAAATTAAATAATATTAAACAGACATCTGGTGTTATAGTAAGAGTTGCGGCCCTTAATAAATCCGGTCTGGTTTGCTTTCACTATTTAACACATTACTTTCTCCAACCTAATAGCCAGTATTTTTGAGAGAATTTTATTATCAATACCAAGAAGGCTAATAGGCCTATATGACAAACATAATTCAGAATTTTTGCCCTTCTAAGCTATGAGTATAATATTAGCTTGGTACATAGATTCTGGGAACCTAGCTTCCTTAAAAGATCTGTTGAATACTCTAAACAAAAGACTGCTCATTTTCCCCTTCATGGTTTTAAAGAACTCAATGGGATACCCGTCGGGGTCAGGACTTTTCCCAGATTGAAGCAAATCTATTGTTTGTCAATCTCTAACTGGCTTATAGGAGACTCTAACAAATTAACCTGAGCTTCGGACAGCCTAGGGAACTTCAGGCCATCCAAAAAAAAATCCAGAATTAAGTCTTGAAAGGTCCATTTCAGAGCTGTACAATTTTGAGTAAAAATCTCTAAAGCTCTTATTGATTTCTCTGTTTCCTATGTGCTTTACATTAATTGCAGTTATATATGTATCTGAAGGAGCATTCCTTGCAAAACGACCCAGAAAACTGTTGCATTTATTAGCAGACGCGAAGAGCCTTTGTTTGGCAAACAAAACATCCTTTTCAACTTTGCGTTGAATCAGGTTGTTCAAAGTTGTTCTAGCACCTTTGAGTTCATTTAGTGTTTCATATGATCGGAATTTATAATATTGTTTCTCTAATTGTTTTATATTATTTCCCATTTCTGATTGTTGTGCTAGCCTTTGTTTTTTTTCCTATGAGCTGTATATGAGATAATTATGCCTCTCATATAAGCCTTATAACAATCCCATAAGATTCTCGGGTCAATATCCTCAGTGTCATTACTCTCTAAGAACAATGTTGTTTGCTCAACTAAAAATTTAACACATTTATCATCTAAGAGAAGCAATATGTTCATTCTCCAGGACATAGAGCGCTCAATAGCTCGCAAAGGTTGTATGCTGAGAAACACTGGAGCATGATCCGAAAGACCTATGATACCTACGTATATCCACTTTTTCAACCAGCTGACATATACGTTTAGACACAAATATATAGTCTATACGGGATGCAGAAAGATGAGGATTTGAGTGAAAAGTAAAATGTCTCATCAGTGGATTGTTGTGTCACCAAACATCAACAAGATTAAGCTCAGTAAGTATTTGTAATAGTAGTTTAGAGTTCTTGGTGAGAGTTGATTGTGGGGGAATCCTGTCTAACTCTGGACATAACATCCAGTTAAAATCACCAGCTAATATCACATTATCACTCTCCATGTCTGCTAATTCAGCTAATAATGTTAAATAAAATTCCTCGTCCTGTATATTTGGGGCGTATACGTTGGCAAAAAGGACATTCTCCCCATGTAACACCCCCTTGACCAATACACATCTCCATTCCTTGTCTTTATGGGTGGATATAGCTGCAAAAGGGAGATTTTTGTGTATTAAAATTAGAACTCCTCTTTTATTTGTAGAATAAGATGAATGAAAAACTTGGCCCACCCATTCTTTACAGTATTTCCTATGCTCATCATCAATTCTCCTGCAAGAAAGCAACATGAATCAACTCTTTTTTCAGAGAATTCAAAATGGACTTTTTCTTAATCACATTATTGGAACCTTTTACATTCCAAGTACTTATCTTAAATGACATATGCAGCAAATACAATGCGATTTATGTATATCCCCCCTTTAGTATAGCAATTAGTACAAATAGACCAGTCTGTAACCTCAAACATAAACTTCAAGAGAACAAGTTTCATGCAAAACCCAACCAACAGGCCTGAACCAAAAAACAGCCTCATTACAAAATAAAATAAAATAAATAAATAAAATAAAATAGTAATAATAAACAAAAAACACACCACAGACACCCAAATAATGCACTAGGTGTACTCTACACTAAAGTACAACTAAAGGGGAGTCCCAACAAATCCCTACACTAGATTAACTCAACCATAAACATAATGGCTCAGTAATATACAAATAATATTACAACAATAAACCTCAAGCATTCGACGTACTTTACGTGTCATTGTGATTCTGCTTATTTGGCTCACAGCAGTTTCATCACATAGTCATTTACCTCCTTCGTGGTTTTAAGAAAAAGACTGGCACCATCTGAGTTGAATATCTTGATGGTGGCTGGGTATAAAAAGGAATATCTGATCCCGCATCTCTGAGTGCTCTGCGTGCGCCAGCTGTCTCCTGTCTCTTCTTTGCCACCGCTGCCGAAAAATCTTGGTAGAAGGACGCTGTGCCTGCTTCGGTAACCACTGTACCCTTTGCCCTGGCTGCAGGGAGAATTTTCTGAGCAGTGTATAGTAGTGCAGCCGAACCAAGACTGCTCGCGGTCCCAATGAACCCAGGAGCCTCATCTGTGGCCCACTGCAGTGCGCTCTATCAATCACGATGTCCCACTGTAAGCCCAAGACCTCTGGTATCCACTTGTGAAAAAAGTCCACTGGCGATGCTCCCTCAAATCCATCCTTCAAGCCCAAAATTCTCACATTTTGTCTTCTGCCCTGGTTTTCAAAACTCTCCAGCCTTTCCAGGGCTCTCTGAAGGTGGGTCTCCAAGGTGTTAATGCGAGGCTCTCTTACCATGGCGTCCTCCAAATCCAAAATCCTCTGCATAACCGTGTCCATTTGCCCAATGAAACAGTCGCATTTCCCAGAGAGCTTGTTTAGAGGCTTCAGCTTGTCATCGAGCATTTTAGATATGTTGACCGTCACCTTGACCACGATTTACTCGTTTTCATTGTCATGAAGGCTACCTGGCAGGCCCACATCCTCGACCTCGCTTGCTGTCTCCTCCGGGTAGCTTTCGCCTTTGGTCCACATTTGCCCATTTCTCTCATCTTGCTTGGTCCAGACTGTATAATAAAGTTGTCCAACGACATCACACGCACACTTGAGGCAGTTTCAATTCAATATGAGACTAAAATAAATATTTTAAAGCACATCCAGTGCGGAGAACAAAACCCACGTCTACGCCTCTACATTCGTCATTGACACCCCCATGCATGCGTGATTTAAAAAAATAAAGTAGTAAGTAAATAAATTTTCAAAAATTTCACAAAAAAAAACCAAAAAACCCCAAACCTTTTTTAACATTGTTGTTATGGGGTGTTGTGTGTACAAGTGTGAGGGAAATGAATGAATTTCATCCATTTGGGAATAAGGCTCAAACAAAACAAAATGTGGAAAAAGTAAAGTGTGTGAATACTTTCTGGATGCACTGTATTAAAAACTATGACCAGCATATCGTCTCAGTAACCTTGGCTGTATGATTGTACCTCAAGCTTCAGACAGATACTAAAATTTTGACACAAAAACTTGCCCTAAGCCAACCATCTACCCCACCCCAACCACCACCTCCTCAAAAGTCATCCTCCAAAAATCATGCAAGCACATGCCATAAATAATAATAATAATAATAATAATAATAATATGAGTGAAACATCGCACAGCGGCGTGACGCTCACTCATGGTACAGGGTGTCCTAAACAGGAAGTGCCAATTTTCAAATCCACAGTAAAACTGGAAATGTTCAAATTTCAAACACTTCCTGGATTGACAGATGAGATCCCATGGAATCTCACGGGAATTCAGTGGCAAGCTCACACTCAAACAGGAAGTGCCAATTTATCAGTCACAGTAAAACAGGAAATGTTCAAATGTCAAACACGGTTGGCAAGATGGCATCATAGCGTGAGCACCTCGCCTGTCGAGCTCCAGTGAGATTTGTTGAATAATCTGGCTAAATTACTTGTTCACCTGGTGGAATTTCACACACATGCGTGAGAGATGCTCTATAATGAGTCTGGCCGATTATTTTTCCAAAATGCCTGAGTCGAAGTCCAAAGGCAAGATAAAGATGGGCAAAAATGCTAACGATGCTATGGTGGAGCTGCCGTGCCAGAGGCTGAAGAAATTAGCGACGGGGAAACTACTATTGAAGTTGAAAGCGGGAGTGAAATGGACCAAAAACAAGAGAATCAAAAATCACTAGAAAGTGAATTGATAAACAAAGAAAAGGCGTGCAAGCATCATGATATGGGCATGTTTCTCCTACTATGATGTTGGGCCTATATATCGCATACCAGGTATCATGGATCAGTATGGATATATCAAAATACTTGAAGAGGTCATGTTGCCTTATGCTGAAGAGGACATGCCCTTGAAATGGATGTTTCAACAAGACAATGACCCCAAGCACACTAGTAAACAAGCAAAATCTTGGTTCCAAACCAGCAAAATTAATACCTCGCAGATGTGAAGAAATAATGAAAAACTGTGGTTATACAACTAAATAGTAGTTTAGTGATTCACAGGATTGCTAAAAAAGCAGTTTGAACATAATAGTTTTGAGTTTGTAGCATCAACAGCAGATGCTACTATTATTGTGAACACCCCCTTTTCTACTTTTTTTTTTTTTTTTTTACTAATAGCCCAATTTCATAGCCTTAAGAGTGTGCATATCATGAATGCTTGGTCTTGTTGGATTTGTGAGAATCTACTGAATCTACTGGTACCTTGTTTCCCATGTAACAAGAAGAAATATACGCAAAACCTGGATTAATCTTTTTAGTCACATAGCACTACTATTATTCTGAACACTACTGTACATTGCCTCTCCTTCACCTTTGTTGTGGGACAAAGTCAACACCCTAAGATCAGCTCTTAACTGCCTACTCGCAAGAGATGCAGAGAAAAAAATTAAATATACTAGATAGAGATTTTATGAGCATGGGGATAAGCCTGGGAAATGTTTGGCATATGTTAAAAACGGGCAGAATCTTTAACTATTGCAGCAGTGTCAGATAAGGAAGGCCATAAGGTATATGACAATAAATTAATTAATACCTGTTTTAAAAAAATTTATGAGCAATTATACACGGCCGACAAAATCCCAGAAAGGAAAGTACTTATGGATAATTTCTTCACACAATTTAGCTTGCCTAGTTTGTCAGAAGACCAGAGGGCTTCCCTCAATGGTCCCATAACTGAATTGGAATTGATTAGAGCTATTAAAACCTTACAAAATGGAAAGACGCCAGGCCCTGATGGGTTCTGTTGTGAATTTTATAAACAATTCCAGGACATCCTTGTGCATCCTCTGCTTAATATGTTTAATCATTCTTTTACAACAGGAGAACTTCCACAAACATTGAAACAGGCGAATATAACCCTAATTTTAAAAAAGGGTAAATGTCCTGAATCCTGTGTATCCTACAGGCCGATAGCCCTTTTAAACGTGGATAGAAAACTGCTTTCTAAAATTCTAGCCTCTCGTTTAGAAAATCTTTTACCTTCACTGATAAAAAATCAGACAGGTTTCATAAAGGAGCGGCATTCCACCAACAAAACTCTATTAGAGGTCTTGTGCTTTCTCTCGATGCAGAGAAAGCATATAATCGCATCAAACGGCCCTTTTTATTTTACACATTAGGTAAATTTGATTTGGGTGAAAATTTCATAAAGTGGGTAAAAATTATATATAATAAACCACAGACAGCAGTTTTGACAAATGGATTCTGCTCCAAATATTTTGCCACACAAAGAGGAGTGATGCAGGGCTGCCCTCTGTCACCCCTCATTTTTGCGCTGGCCATTGAGTTTCTCGCTGAGGGCATAAGGGTAATGCCCACAATAAGCAGTTTACAAATAGGACACTTATGCTACAAAATTACGCTGTATGCAGATGATGTCTTGATTCTCTTGACTGACCCTGAAACGTCAGTACCAGCTCTTATTCAACTAATCAATCATTTTAGTTGCTTCTCTGGCTACAAGGTCAACCTGTCCAAATCCGAGGCTTTGCCCCTCTCAGCAATGCCAACTATGCTGCCACCCTTCCCGTTCAAATGGTCTCCCGATGGGTTTGTGTACTTGGGCATTTCTATCACACCATCTCTTGGCCAGCTTTACAACTCCAATTTTGTGCCTTTGCTTTCCAAAATTAAACAGGACCTGGAACACTGGGATTCACTCCCAGTTTCATGGTTAGGCCGTATTGCCTTGGTCAAAATTAATGTGTTACCTCGGCCCCTGTATCCCATTCAAATGATTCCTGTTTTATTCTCTAAAAGAGTGTTGAAGCACATAAATGGATGACTCAGTTCCTTTATTTGGAACAAACGTAAACCCAAGTTGAAGATGAGAGTATTATGCTTACCAAGTTCGAAGGGTGGCTTAGATATGCCAAATATAAAAATACATCAACTGTGTGCCCACTTAAGATTTGTAAATGGCTGGGTTAAAGGTCAAAATTCAATCTGGATGGATACTGAATCAGCATTATCACAATGCAAACTTAGTGGCTTACTATTTTTTAATAACTTCAAAGAAATCAAAACTTATTGTACAAATCTGATTACCATTAACACTCTAAAAGCATGGCGGCTTGTATGTCGTCAAGACGGCAGATCAAATATAACATCAATGTTCACGCGGATTATAAACAACCATGACTTCCCTTCAAGGTCCTCAGACTTTGGTTCCTGGAAGTGGGCTGGTAAAAATATCAAAACACTCTTGGATCTTTTTTCAAATAGACTCATGTCATTTGAAGATCTTAATAACACTTATAATCTGAGCAAATCTGATTTTTATTGCTTTTTGCAAATAAGACTGTTATGTGTCGGACGCAGCTCGGAGAACCGACCAGCGTTTGAAGGACCCAGTATGAAATAAGCAGAGCACGGTACAAAGGCTAACTGAATTTAATACATAACAGTGATCATAATAATAATAAAAGGTGCGGTCTGGCGTGGTGCGCTCCCAGCAGCGCTAATGGTCCGGAGCCAGAAGCTGTTTCGGACCCAAGGACCCCGCCGACACCCCCCAGGTGGCCGCAACAACCGAGTCTGTGAAAGAAGGAACCATTATGTGAGTCCACACTCTACACACAGAACACTTAAAGGTGTACAAACAGCAAACACTTCCTGGCTTGATTACTGATCAGCTTCCAACCTGCAGGCATGGAACATCCCGTTCACAAATCACCACCGCAGTGGAAGCTGATACATGACTAACATACAGCTCAATACAATAAGGTGTGAGGGACACCACATTTACTGACTGTATAACTGTTAGTCACAAAATCCAACGTACCTCAGGAAGTGTGCTGACGAGCGTGAGACCTCACCCTCTCCTCTTTCACAGACCGTGCATCAAACCTGGACATTCTCAGCGTCCGCTGCTGATGAGATGGCTCCCAAGACGACGATCTCACCCGTCTGGTCACAAGGTCGAGTCTCTGGCAAATGCACACTGTGCACTTCAGTCTTAAATGCCAACATACTCCAATCCCTCCAGATGCACCTCAGCTGTGAGTCCTGACGAGTCGCAGGTGATCAGGGTGAAGTCCTAACAGCCTCAGCAACACAGCCACTCAGTCCCAAATGCACGCCACCTGGGAGGAAACACAAAAGGCAAACAAACCAGCAGCCAGGCCCCCCCAGCCATACAACAGTACCCCACCCTCACGGGAAGCCTCCCGGCGACCACACACACCTGGCCCAGGAGAAACACCCCCCTCCAGGGACCATGGCTGGAAACCACGTCCGCGTTAGTCCTCCAACAGACTGGTTGAACTGGCTGCATCTTTGCCTTTGTTTCTGACAGTCTTAGCACAGGTGTGGCCAGGAGTTCCTACACCTGTGCGGTCAGCCTTTAACCAAACGTGTGATTAGTCAAAAACAAAACAACCAAAACATCCCCCCCCCCCCCCTCCCCAGGGGACCATCCCATCAAACCCCAGGGAAGGGGAGAAAGGAAAAACAACCCAAACCTATAAACAAAAATACCAAAACACCCCCCCCCCCCCCCCCCCCCCCCCAGAGGACCGGTCCATCAAACCCCAGGGAAGGGGAGAAAAGAAAAACAACCCACATGTAAACACACAAACAAAAATGCCAAAAGACCCCCCCCTCCTCCCCCCCAAACGACATGCAGGGACCAACACCCCCCAGAGGGCCACCCGCCAGCTCCAGGAGTAATAACCACGGCCGAGGTCCCTCTGGGATCCACCGTCACCCACGGGGACTACCAGCGCCCCCCAGAGGACCACTCGTCAACCCCAGGAGACGCCTCCCCACACGACCAATGGACCCAGCCCCGGCCGCCCACGGCTAGATGGACCCAACGCCTTTTCCCCCCCAGAGGACACCACAGTCAAACCCTGAGGGTGGAAACTGGGGGAGGAAAAACAAAACAAAAACCCCAAACCCCCCCCCCCCCCCCTCCCGGGTGCAGAGGCCACCTGGGAAACGCCCAGTACAACCTAACTGCACCCCTCCAGCAATGCCGACACTACGGCACCCCCGGCTGGAGTCAGAGGAGAAGAGAGGGCATAACAAAAAACAAAGAGAAAAAACAACCCAAATACCACCCCATCACCCCCCAGGGGACCGTTCCATCTAACCCCGGGGAGGGGGGAAACAAAAAGAAACAAAAGAAAAAAAAAAACAGACCAACACACAGTTGTTTGGGTCCCCGTCTTTCCTTTTCTTTTTCTTGTGTAGCAAAGGCTGCAGGATCACACCCCCAGACAAACAGTGGACAACAAAAAACAAAAACCCACTCAAAAAACACCCACACAAAATGAACCAACACAAAACAAATCAGTGAGTTATACCGTCAAGCTCAACCACATGGAACACACCTGTTCCTACTCAAGAGCTTGACGGTACCGTGATTCAGTCACCACAAGGGGGAACCAGAGTGCTAAAAAATGAAAAACCCCCTTTGGTGACAAAAAACAAACGAGCTGCATCTTCGTGCGCAGCTGTGTGCAACACAACCAAAATGTGCTCAACTAAATAACGCCGGAGCTGAAACAACAGACGCAGTAGTTACCTTTTATCCGGGGAAACGGGGCTACGACTGTAGCACAGGAAGCCCAGCGACCCGTGCTAACAGAGCTCCGCCGTGCGCGTGAACCCATTACAAACGCACTCTTGCAGCTCCCGTTTAAGCCTCTTATCCGGTCGGAGTGTGACGCGAAGCTGTCGCCAGTCACACTCCACCACGACCCACGGATAAGGCACAAACACAGGACACGGCTGCAAGAGAGCACAAATTAGTATCCAGTAATGGGTTCTCAAACACGCACCTTCCGGGCGGAGAGCACCCGCAACTGATCCGGATAACCACTGAACGTCTGCTGCCGCCTTCCCGGCGCGTTACCGTCTCTGCTACCGCTGGGTCCGTGATGTTTGGCCAGAGACTACTGTTATGTGTCGGACGCAGCTCGGAGAACCGACCAGCGTTTGAAGGACCCAGTATGAAATAAGCAGAGCACGGTACAAAGGCTAACTGAATTTAATACATAACAGTGATCATAATAATAATAAAAGGTGCGGTCTGGCGTGGTGCGCTCCCAGCAGCGCTAATGGTCCGGAGCCAGAAGCTGTTTCGGACCCAAGGACCCCGCCGACACCCCCCAGGTGGCCGCAACAACCGAGTCTGTGAAAGAAGGAACCATTATGTGAGTCCACACTCTACACACAGAACACTTAAAGGTGTACAAACAGCAAACACTTCCTGGCTTGATTACTGATCAGCTTCCAACCTGCAGGCATGGAACATCCCGTTCACAAATCACCACCGCAGTGGAAGCTGATACATGACTAACATACAGCTCAATACAATAAGGTGTGAGGGACACCACATTTACTGACTGTATAACTGTTAGTCACAAAATCCAACGTACCTCAGGAAGTGTGCTGACGAGCGTGAGACCTCACCCTCTCCTCTTTCACAGACCGTGCATCAAACCTGGACATTCTCAGCGTCCGCTGCTGATGAGATGGCTCCCAAGACGACGATCTCACCCGTCTGGTCACAAGGTCGAGTCTCTGGCAAATGCACACTGTGCACTTCAGTCTTAAATGCCAACATACTCCAATCCCTCCAGATGCACCTCAGCTGTGAGTCCTGACGAGTCGCAGGTGATCAGGGTGAAGTCCTAACAGCCTCAGCAACACAGCCACTCAGTCCCAAATGCACGCCACCTGGGAGGAAACACAAAAGGCAAACAAACCAGCAGCCAGGCCCCCCCAGCCATACAACAAAGACATTACATTACTCATAGTACATCACTAATTGATCACCCTGAAACATCTCCTGTTGAGAAAATGCTGTTTCAACAACATTTCAAAGTGTCTCTGAGCTCATTTTTTTTGTACACTCAATGGTCTATCCAATTGTGACACAGAGAGAGTGAGAGTTGTGTGGGAGAAAGAATTGGCAGTAAACATAGATGAGGAAACATGGGATTCAGTTTTGTCTAATGCAAAAAAGATTTTGATTTGTACACGTGCCAGAGCAATGCAACTTAAAATTATACACAGATGACATATTTCTCTGCACCGAAGGCATTTTTTTCAACCATGCACTCTCCCGCTTGTGTCTTAAGTGCAAAACTAATGTGGGAACTTTAACTCATTGTTTCTGGTCATGTTATAAAATTCAAACATACTGGTCTGAAATTCTCTGTGAAATAAGGAAAATAATTCATATTAACATTGAAATGGATGCTGTCACCCTGATCCTGGGGCTTCCACACAAATGTTTGAAAACATCAGCTGTCAAAAGGCTATCAACATTCTAACCTTTGCAGCCAGGAAAAACATTCTTCAGAAGGTGAAAGGTTTTTGTCATGCTAATGCTCCCCTGAAGGATTTACTCAATAAAGTCTGAAGAACCTAAATGACATATGGTGAGAAGCTGACAAGCTTTGATCATTCATATACGTGACATGGATATTAATAATAACAATAATTATGTAATTATCTGTAATAATAATTACAGCTTGATGGATGGGTGCAGGGCAAACAACAAAACTCTTAATGAAAACGACAAAAGCATCCAGTTCTCACAAAGAAAAAAAGGAGGCATGGCACTCCTGTCCCTGCCACCACCTCCACTTCCACACCTACAGGGACTAAAAAGATCATATCAACGGTGTATATTTTCACTGCCCTCTGCTTCTGTCATGATTCTGCCTGTTCGGGGCTCATGTCTATGCCCTCCCTCTTTGATCCTCAGTCTTTGATTTTCTGTTTGTTATATTGTTTTCTGTTATATTATACTGTTAATCATTTATTTTCTGTTTATCATACTTTAGTCATGTGTCTAATTGTGTTCTACTTTCTGTCCAGCCAGTGTTTTTTTCCATTACTCCATTGTGTAATGGAGTAAGTTCCATTATAGTTTTGTCTTAGGCTTTATTTTCTTGTTGATCGCTTTTCAGTTCTTACATTTATTTCCCGGTTTAATTTGGACTGCATTTATATAGTGCTTTTCCATCTGCATCAGACACTCAAAGCACTTTACACATCAATAGGGGATTAAGGACCTTCCCAAGATGACCTTAGTGATTTTTCGGTCAGGCTCGGATTTGAACCAAGGATCCTCTGGTCTCAACCCCAACGCTTTAACCACGAGACCATCACCTCCCCTAATTAATTTCTCGGGTCACGGGATTCCCGTGGGATACCCAGGGGATGGGAGTCAAGTTTACTATTTATCACGTGATTGGGACAGTACAGGATAAAAAGTTAATGGGAGCAGATGGAAGTGGGAACCAAAAAAAATGAAGAAAACAAAGGACAGGTCCCACCGTTCTGTAGTTTTCTTTCAGTAAGCCTACACTGTAACGCAAGTCAAAAGAACTACACAGCCCAGAAGCCAACAGTGTTTCTGACCGCTGCTTTCCCCTGGAATTCAAAGTAGAAGAGCAATGGACGGAGCAAACACCAGCAGAGAAACCAGTGTGTTCAAAAGTGATTCGCAAGGCAAAGTCAGAAATAACGACTTTTCTATTAAGCTCACAGAATTGGCAGGGAAGTCACAAACATTACTGAAATTCAGGAGAGTCGGTGTGACGGTGTTAGTACACTGTATGCTGCTTGTAAAACATTAGGAGAGGCGCAATCAATCCAGAAAACGAAGATGCACTTTTTTTTTCCCTATACAGCAACATTTAAGTCAAGAACATGTTAGATGTTAGTTGAACGTGATGATTCTGATAGGTAGCCCGAATTAGTTTCTGGGCAGTGTTTTCTTGCAAACATGTTATGTTTGGGTTTATTCAACTAAGGCAGGCATGGTGTGACCCGTGTTTTCTTTATTTTTATTATATTATTATTATTGCTGTAACTGACCTCCAAAAGAGGTAGAAACACAGACTTAACAGCTGGTCCTCCATTGAAAAACTTTAAGACCATAGGCTATGCATTATTCATGTTTTATGTCTTTTAGTGAAGTTTTTTATTTGGATTAAGGCAATACATGCCCCGATATTACCACAGATGAACTGTTCCTGTTGCTATATATTTTGAAATAAACCTGCAGAACACAAAGTAATCTAAAAAAAATGGGAGATCAGATCAAATTCAGTATTGACTAAAAACTAAAAGAAGGAAAAATGGGAGTGGGAGCAGGAGTCATTCTAAATGGGAGCGGGATGGGAGTGGGAGTCATTTTACCAGGAGTGGGGTGGGACAGGATTTTTTTTATTTTATTTTTTTACTCTGGCCCGGGCTTGGTATGGGACAGGAATTTTTCTGTGGGAGTGGTATGGGACAGGAGTGAAAAATTACTCCTGTGTCACCCTGTAACAGTTACAGCCTGTCTCCTGAGGGACATTCAAGCCTGTACATGTCATCATATTTGATTACTGATTCATTCATTCACTACTGCCATTGTAAAATTGAGTGAATTTGACTTTGCAGTAGAGAAAAACAAACATAGTGCTGTTCAGGAAAGAATTTTTAAGGAGTGCAAACAAAATTTGTAAAGCAAAATTGTGAGTTGTCCAACATCGCAGATTGGCCCTTGTTTCAGGATCATGAACAAAAACTACCTATCCAAAAATGATGAGCTCTGCAAGGGAGACTACCTGGTTTCCAACAACGGGCAGTGGAAAGCCATCTTCCAGGTGAGAAGATCAGCTCACAGGGGCAAAAATTTTCCCAAAATGTTACATTAAAAAGTCCATTTCTGTCAACAGGAAGATGGTAACTTTGTCATCTATGGCTGGCCGCTGACGTGGGCTTCAAACACATGAGGATTAGACGTGGTTCGCCTGTGCATGCAGAGTGACTGCAACCTGGTTATGTACAATAAAAAGCTTAAACTCTTACAGGCCCGGAGAAATCAACATGTGCCGTCTTCATCTAACTGATGATGGCAAATTGGTGGTGAGCAGAGAAACCGAGGAAATTTGGACGTCCAAATGAGGCTGTCATCAAATCAAAGCTTCTGTAACAGAGTGGTGCACGAGCACCTGGTCCATTTGTCAACTGAACTCAAATAAAATCAATATATCACAATTCATGAATATATTGTTGTGGTGGTTGTGTGTGTGTGTGTTGCAATGACTTTTTTTGATAGTCTAGTGTCTGATTTAAATTTTACCACCATCAAGAAGGTTCTGTTTTCATTGCAAAAATGTTAGAGCACAAGCCAAGAAATAAGTCATGCATTAAGCCGCTGTGTCCAACCCTGTTCCTGGACAGGGTTGGACACAGGGAGATCATTCTATGTAGAGACTTTCAAGTCCAGACTTAAGACGCACTTATTTTCCCTTTCGTATGGCTAGCATACTGGCATAGTATAGTTCTATGCTTTTTACTCTTTTAATTCATTTTATTAGGAAACAGACTGTGCCACGGCCTCAACTTTATCTAAATTCTGGGTCTTTTAGTGAAGCTTAGGGCTAGTGGCCGGCGATCACCTTAGTATTTTAATGCTGACAAATTATACTGTATTTCTTGTTTTTCTGATGCCTGATTCTGTTTTTTCTCTCTGTTTAAGGTGCAGCTCCATCCAGAGATGGGTGTGGTATTTGTGCTGGAGACCCTCCTGTCCTGTGCACCAACAGCATTTCTTGTATATTCGTTTTGTGAATTGTTTTGTAATTTATGTCTGTTGCATGGCCCAAGCAGAGGGTCACCCCTTTGAGTCTGGTCTGAGGTTTCTTCCTTAAAGGGAGTTTTTCCTTACCACTGCTGCTCTGGGGGTTCGTAAGGTTAGACCTTACTTGTGTGAAGCACATTGAGGCAATTCTGTTGTGATTTGGCGCTATATAAATAAAAATACATTGAAATTGAAAAAAAATGGGGGGGTGTTAGTGCCCATGGCATGGACAACTTACACATCTGTGATGGCACCATCAATGCTGAAAGGTACATCCAGGTTTTGGAGCAACACATGCTGCCATCCAAGCAACATCTTGTTCAGGGACGTCCCTGCTTATTTCAGCAAGACAATGCCAAGCCACATTCTGCACGTGTTACAACAGCGTGGCTTTGTAGTAAAACAGTGCAGGTACTAGACTGGCCTGCCTGCAGTCCAGACCTGTCGCTCATTGAAAATGTGTGGCGCATTATGAAGTTCAAAATACGACAATGGAGACCCTGGACTGTTTAACAACTGAAGTTATACATCAAGCAAGAATGGGAAAGAATTACACTACAAAGCTTCAACAATTAGTGTCCTCAGTTCCCAAACGTTTATTGAGTGCTGTTAGAAGGAAAAGTGATGTAACACAGTGGGAAACATACCACTGTCTCAGCTTTTTTGAAACGTGTTGCAGGCATCCATTTCAAAATGAGCAAATATTTGCACAAAAACAATAAAATTGATCAGTTTGAAAATTAAATATCTTGTCTTTGTGGTGTATTCAATTGCAAATCATTGTTTTCTGTTTTTATTTACATTTTACACAACATCCCAACTTCACTGGATTTGGGGTTGTAATTGAGTTTCACATGTTTCAGTAGGTTGCCATTTCGTTTGAATTTCTTTTTAAAATTTTATTTTTATTGAACTTTATAACAAACATTTTGCTTGCAGCTGGTGAACTCTTTTTTTTCCCCCAAAAACAATAACTTTCAATTGAACATGACATTCAAAAAATAAAAATAGGAGACTTTCCTCTGTCTTACTTTAAATCAAACATAAACTGACCATATTATTCCATGTACACAAATAAAGTTGGGTTCAAGGCATGATGGTTATTTCCGTTCAACTGAAACAGAATTTTAATGTTACCAGTGTAACAAAAAAAAAAAAGTAAAAAACTGTACAAAAGAAGTAGGAAGGAACAAACTTTCCAACTTCTGTAGCCATGAACTTGGGCTTCTAAATATGTTTTTTGTCCCCCCCCCCCCCCCCCCCAAGTCCACCTCAGATAAAATCAGACCTAATTGGTTTTATGTACTCTATTTAGTTTCCCAAAGTCTTTTAAATCTGTCCCCCTCCAGTCTCAAAGAAAATGTTAGCTTTTCCATCACATAAATATTCTGTATTACCTCCACCCAGTCCTCCACCTTTGGTGCCTCATTGTTTATCCACACACACTCAGGCTCATCTTCAACCGCTTAGTCCAATTAAGGGTCGCAGGGGGCTGGAGCCTATCCCAGCAGTCATAGAGCGCGAGGCGGGGTACACCCAGGACAGAGCGTTCCGCATGACAACAGCTCCCCCTGCTGATGATGTTAGTGACACGAGCAGGGCTGAATTGAGATTGAATGACAGACAAAGGAGGCTGGCATGCGGAGAGTGTTTTTACTGCGGCTCGAGTGAGCATATGCAGAAAAACTGCCCCAAGCGGTCAAAACGACAACGCTCGCCCTTAGAGACTGGGCTAAGGGTGAGTCATCATACTCACGAGGGAAAGACACAAAAATCCGCACGAGTCCCAGTCAAGATCCTCTGTGGGGATTTAACCCTTCATGCCCCAGCACTCATCGATATGGGGTCAGAGGGGAATCTGCTGGATAGCAGATGGGCTAAGGAAGTAGGGATCCCTCTAGTGGCCCTTCCTTCACCATTGAAGGTACGGGCACTAGATGGCACCCTTCTACCTTTAATAACACACCAGACACAGCCCTTAACACTGGTTGTGTCTGGAAACCACAGGGAGGAGATTATGTTTTTTGTAACACCTTCTACCTCCAGAATTATTTTGGGTTATCCATGGATGAGTAAGCACAATCCCCGGATCGACTGGCCGACTGGGGTTGTGGCTCAATGGAGCGAAACCTGCCACCGGGAGTGTCTAAGATCCTCGGTCCCACCCGGCACGACTGTTAAAGAGGAGGTCCGTGTTCCCCCCAATCTGGCGGCGGTGTCAGCTGAGTACCATGATCTTGCTGATGTTTTCAGCAAAGATCTGGCACTCACCCTTCCCCCGCACCGACCGTATGATTGTGCCATTGATTTGATTCCGGGCGCTGAGTATCCGTCCAGTAGACTGTACAACCTCTCACACCTTGAGCGCGAATCAATGGAGACCTACATCCGGGACTCTTTAGCTGCCGGGTTAATCCGGAACTCTTCCTCCCCGTTAGGTACTGGTTTCTTTTTTGTGGGCAAGAAGGACGGCGGACTCCGTCCATGCATTGATTATAGAGGGCTGAACGAGATCATGGTTCACAACCGACACCCGTTGCCTCTATTGGATTCAGTGTTCACGCCCCTGCATGGAGCCAAAATGTTCACAAAACTGGATCTTCCTAATGCTTATCACCTGGTTCAGATCCAGAAGGGAGATGAATGGAAGACGGCATTTAACACCCCGTTAGGTCACTTTGAGTACCTGGTCATGCCGTTCGGCCTCACTAACGCCCCCGCAATGTTCCAAGCTTTGGTAAATGACGTCTCGTGGGACTTTCTGCATCGGTTCGTCTTTGTATACCTGGACGATATCCTCATCTTTTCCCCGGATCCTGAGACCCATGTTAAGCATGTACGTCAGGTCCTGCAGTGGTTGTTGGAGAACCGACTGTTTGTGAAGGGCGAGAAGTGCGAGTTCCACCGTACTTCTTTGTCCTTCCTGGTGTTCATCATCTCCTCCAACTCCGTCGCACCTGATCCGGCCAAGGTAGCGGCGGTGAGAGATTGGCCCCAACCGGCAAGCCGTAGGAAGCTGCAACAGTTCCTCGGCTTCGCAAATTTCTACAGGAGGTTCATCAAGGGCTACAGTCAGGTGGTTGGTCCCCTGACAGCCCTGACCTCCCCAAAAGTCCCCTTCACCTGGTCGGATCGGTGCGAAGCCGCGTTTAGGGAGTTGAAACGCCGGTTCTCGACTGCGCCAGTTCTGGTGCAGCCCGATCCTAACCGCCAGTTTGTAGTTGAAGTGGATGCCTCTGACTCAGGGATAGGAGCCGTGCTGTCCTAGAGCGGGGAGTCCAATAAGGTTCTCCACCCTTGTGCCTATTTTTCCCGCAGGTTGACCCCAGCAGAACGGAACTATGACGTCGGCAATCGGGAGCTCCTGGCGGTGAAAGAGGCCCTGAAGGAGTGGAGACACTTGTTGGAGGGAGCTGTGGTTCCATTCACGGTTTTCACTGACCATCGGAACCTGAAGTACAACTGGACCGCTAAGCGTCTGAACCCCAGGCAAGCCCGTTGGTCACTGTTCTTTGGACATTTTGACTTCCGGATCACATACCGAGCCGGGACCAAAAACCAACGGTCTGACGCACTGTCCTGGGTGCATGAAGAGGAGGTCAGAACAGAGCTGTCGGATCCACCTGACACCATCATCCCGGAGTCCGCTATCGTCGCCACCCTCACGTGGGAAGTGGAGAACATCGTCAGGGAGGCCCTGACGCGTCACCCGGACCCCGGCGGTGGACCAGCAAACAGATTGTACGTCCCACCAGACGCAAGAGCTGTGGTCCTGGACTTCTGTCACAGTTCCAAGCTCTCCTGCCATCCACGGGTGCGAAGAACCGTGGCAGTGGTCCAGCAGCGATTCTGGTGGGCGTCAATGGAAGCCGATGTCCGGGTCTGCACCACCTGTGCCAGGGGCAAGGCAGTTCATCAAACAGAGAGAGGACTCCTCCAGCCGTTGCCGGTGCCCCAACGCCCCTGGTCCCATATAGGCCTGGACTTCGTCACGGGTCTCCCTGTGTCCCAGGGTTACCATCATGACGGTAGTGGACCGATTCTCCAAGGCGGCCCACTTCGTGGCCCTCCCGAAGCTCCCGACGGCCCAGGAAACTGCAGACCTCCTGGTCCACCACATCGTGTGTCTGCATGGTATCTCCACGAACATCGTCTCAGACCGTGGTCCCCAGTTCTCCTCGCAAGTCTGGAGGAGTTTCTGTAGGGAACTGGGGGCCACTGTGAGCCTCTCGTCCGGGTACCACCCACAAACAAATGGACAAGCAGAGCGGGCTAATCAAGATCTGGAGCAGGCCCTAAGATGTGTGACCTCTGCGCACCCAACGGCCTGGAGTCAACATCTGGCCTGGATCGAGTACGCCCACAACAGCCAAGTCTCATCGGCGACCGGCCTTTCCCCCTTCGAAGTGCGCTTGGGGTACCAGCCCCCATTGTTTCCGGCTGTGGAGGGAGAGGTCGAGGTCCCCTCGGTCCAGGCCCACCTCAGAAGGTGCTGTCGGGTGTGGTGAACAGCCCGCTCTGCCCTTCTGAAAGCCCGGACGAGGGCGAAGGGCCATGCAGATCGCCGACGCACCCCGGCCCCCGCTTACCAGCCCGGGCAGGAGGTCTGGCTATCTACGAAGAACATTCCTCTGCACACGGACTCACCAAAGTTGACGGACAGATTTATCTGACCCTTTCCCATCATCAAAATCATCAGTCCAGCCGCAGTGAAGCTGAAACTCCCAGCTTCACTGCGGATTCATCTGGTATTTCATGTCTCAAAGATCAAGCCCTGCCACACATCCGACCTCTGCACCCCCGGAACAGCGCCGCCTCCTGCCCGCATCATCGACGGGGAGCCTGCATGGACCGTAAGAAGGCTGCTTGATGTTCGTCGGAGGGGTTGGGGGTTCCAGTATTTGGTGGATTGGGAGGGGTACGGACCCGAAGAGCGCTCCTGGGTGAAGAGGAGCTTCATCCTGGATCCGGCCCTCCTGGCTGACTTCTACCAACGACACCCCTACAAGCCTGGTCGGGTGCCAGGAGGCGCCCGTTGGGGGGGGGGGGGGGGGGTCCTGTTGTGTGGGCCGCCCAAAGAGGAGGTACTGCTGGCCAACACCAGAGGGCGCCCTGCCTGTTGTCGGGTTTCAGGCACCAGAGGGCGTAGTCGCCTCACAGGAGCCCGGAGCTGACAGCTGTCAGTCATCACCTCATCATCATCACATACCATAAATGCCTGGGAGAGACATCACAACTCCCCCGGGTTATCAGCTTACCTGTCAGGTAATCCAACTCAGCCGTTCTGTGCTATACGCACACGTTTATTGCAGCAGAGCTTTTTAATGTCGTTAACCTTTTTGCACAGTTGCAGCTTGTAGCCGAGTTTGTGGAAGTTGGAGGAGTTGGTGTCTCCACTCCTCACTTCTGACTTGATTAAGTGATACATAAGGCACTGCACGTACTCTGTGTTCCTGTGTTTGGAGGTGGAGATTTTTCCCTCAGGAAGGAACTGTATTTTTTGCTGTTTGCTGGGTGTACACCCACCCACCTATAACCTGTGTCTGTTCCTGCCAGCAGTACCGGATCTGACAGCTGGGAGCAGTGGCCACCTGGGGACTCAGGACTTGGCGGCTCCGGTGTATTGCAGGTCTCCGTTGGCGGTGGAACCTCATGGGTCTCGGCTCTTCTCTGGATAGGCGTCTCCTACTCTCGGGCCTGCCCATGCGTCACCTTTTGTGTAGATTGATTGACAGACTAAAAGCATATTGGGTTGTTGTGCACATTTGCAGAATAAATTGTTATTTATTCGGACTTCCTACTGGCCGTTCATTTACGCCCCCTGTCGTGGGTCCGTGTACTTCACTTTCCCAACATAATTGGCATGTCTGTGGAAGGAAACTGGAGCACCTGAAGGAAACCCATGCAAACACAGGGAGAACATGCAAACTCCACACAGAAAGGCCACAGGCAAGAATTTAACCCATGACCTTCTCGCTGTGAGGCAACAGTGCTAACCACTAAGCCACTGCGCTGCCCCATTCTTCATCCATTTTCTGGTAATTGCTTTTTTGCTTGCAATCAGCATTATTCTATTAATATGTTTGTCACCATATCTTGTTTAGTTTAGTTTATTAGATTATTTAAGGGACAATGTACAGCATCATTAAGCTCAATGACAGAGATGAGCTGCACCAGATTACAGCTAAATAGCTCATTTTCATCCGCAGTCCCTGGACACATTAAATAAATTAACAATGAAACTGCACAAATCCTCTTCCACAATAAATCACTTTCACAGGCTGTTAAAGATTTTGTATATATGTTATCACTGTTAAACATTTGTACCTTTGTCTTCTTTCTCATGAGAACGGTGTTGTGCTGTTTTGCACCTAACCCTGAGAATGTACGTGTTATTCAACCTTGTTTTAGCATGCTGGGGTCAATCTGAACTGGGAATGAAGAGCTGGATGTACTTATTATTATTATAATAAGTAAAAAAGCCTTAAAAAGCTAAAAAGCCTTCAGTTAATTCAAAATGCTGCAGCTAGAGTGCTGACGGGGACTAGAAGGAGAGAGCATATCTCACCCATATTGGCCTCTCTTCATTGGCTTCCTGTTAATTCTAGAATAGAATTTAAAATTCTTCTTCTTACTTATAAGGTTTTGAATAATCAGGTCCCATCTTATCTTAGGGACCTCGTAGTACCATATCACCCCAATAGAGCGCTTCGCTCTCAGACTGCAGGCTTACTTGTAGTTCCTAGGGTTTGTAAGAGTAGAATGGGAGGCAGAGCCTTCAGCTTTCAGGCTCCTCTCCTGTGGAACCAGCTCCCAATTCAGATCAGGGAGACAGACACCCTCTCTACTTTTAAGATTAGGCTTAAAACTTTCCTTTTTGCTAAAGCTTATAGTTAGGGCTGGATCAGGTGACCCTGAACCATCCCTTAGTTATGCTGCTATAGACGTAGACTGCTGGGGGGTTCCCATGATGCACTGTTTCTTTCTCTTTTTGCTCTGTATGCACCACTCTGCATTTAATCATTAGTGATCGATCTCTGCTCCCCTCCACAGCATGTCTTTTTCCTGGTTCTCTCCCTCAGCCCCAACCAGTCCCAGCAGAAGACTGCCCCTCCCTGAGCCTGGTTCTGCTGGAGGTTTCTTCCTGTTAAAAGGGAGTTTTTCCTTCCCACTGTAGCCAAGTGCTTGCTCACAGGGGGTCGTTTTGACCGTTGGGGTTTTACATCATTATTGTATGGCCTTGCCTTACAATATAAAGCGCCTTGGGGCAACTGTTTGTTGTGATTTGGCGCTATATAAAAAAAAAATTGATTGATTGATTGATACAACTGTGTTTTTGTAGCCGCTAACGACTGGGAGTGAAGCATGACGGGGTCATGCTGAACTGGGAGTAAAAGAACTGAAGGTTGTTTTGACTGTTGTGATGTGATGCTTAGTGTTCCAGGCAGATGCAGAACAGCTGATAACTGCAACAGACGAACGAGATGTGCTGACCTTCGACGATAAGAGTAAAAGAAAGAAACTGTTTTTCCTTACAGCTGCACTTATTGACGTATGTGTTTATGTTACGGGAAGAAACTTGTCTTGCGTCATCCCCCCACCCTTAGGACAAGTTTTTTTTATGTGATGAGGGCTTCTCTAATAAAAAGAGCGGGAGAGCAGGCCAGACTTTAGTGTAGCCTTGGTGTACAGCCTGACTGCACTCCGCGCGAGATAAATTTGACTTTCTGTCTCACTGGTGTTTCTTGACTCTGTTTGTCTTATCAAGGTTTTAAGAATGTTTGGAGGAGAAAATACCCAACATTGACTGGGGGCTCGTCCGGGATCTCAACAATACCGGAGGTGTCCGGCGGAGGTCGTCAAGTCCAGACGTAAATCCTTGGCCAAGGTCCGATCGATCGATTGATCGTGTCTGCAATTGTCGACCACCGTTGGCATCGTCTGGTTGACGAGATTTTCCCGAAGAAGACAGACAGGAGGTCGAGTCAGTGAGTAGAATTTCTTTGTAACAGTACTGAGTGAGTGGTGATCAGATCACATAAAACAGTTAAACTCCGTAAGCGATGGCGTGGAATCGTCTGTTAATGTAAAGCAGTTAAAATCCGCGAGGAGGGTGGACTCCTCTACGGTTGCGAGGGACGCACGTAGTTAAGTTCCGAAGGAGGGTACGGACTCCTCTGTTTTAATACGTAAAGGAAATCCCGGGTAGAAATACGTGCACTGTAAAAAGGCAGTTAAATCTCGCAGGGACGGCGGAGTCCCCTAATGCAGGACATTAGTTAAATTTCACGGGAGGGCGAGCTCCCCTGGCCTAAGAATACGAATACGCGTACGGTTATTAAAAGTGTTTCTATGTGTAAATAGTGTTTTGTGTAAGTGTAAATAGAATAACTGTGTGGAAGTGTAATACTTTGGACAACGTTAGTGACAACCGTGTGTGGATGCGGAGGCAAGTGATTCCGCTTCCTACGGGGAGGTGAAAGGAATCAACCACACGACGGCAAATTAATTGTCACGTCCAAAGAAAGTGTGAAAACTTCAGATTTAGAACACCCTAGGTGTGCCCCCGTCTGAAGTCCAAATTATAACAAGGGATAATAAAAATGGGGGGTAAGACGTCTAAAAATAAGGAAAATTTATCAACTGACGACTGGAAATTTATGGAAGCAAAAAATCCAAAAGCAACAAAGAAATTGGAGACCTAGATAAATAAACATGACTTTGACGGACGACTGAACCTGATCAGCATACAGAAGCTAAAGAAGGAGTTAGAACAGGAACATAAAGGTGATGAGAAAAAGATGCAAAAAGTAGGGGCAGATTTAGCGGCATTTTGGGAGGAGGAAGCAGAGAACAGACGGAAGGGAGCAGAGAAGCGACGATTAGAGAAAGCAAGGAAAAAGAAAGCTGTAGGTAAGGCAGAAGAAGATGTGATAATTCAGCACAGAGAACCAGAACAGCCTCAACAACCACCGCCGGCTGGATCGGCAGTGACCACAACACCTTTATCTCCTCTGCCAGAGGATGACGATGTACCGCCACCACAGTATGATTTGGCAGTAAAACCTAAGGTAAAAAGTGAAAAACCAGAAAAACCAGAAAAACCACAAACACGCAGTCAAGCGAAAGTGCCTACAGCCCCTCCCATGGTGGAACACAGTGACCAGGGAGGTGCCTATCCTATGATAGAAGTACCAAATCCTCGTGCAGGAACAGCAGGACATCGATCAACCATGCTCGTATATCGAACATGGAATGCTGATGATATCAAAGCAGCAGTCGACATGATACCATCGCCACATGTCGATATCGAGGGATTTATGCAGGATATAGAAAACATTAGAAATTCTTACCACCTTAATGGACCTGAAGTCCAACAGGTGTGGATGAAAGCATGTGGCCCTAAATGGAGTCAGATACGCGGAGACTGGAATCCTGCAGACCAACAAGGCGTACCACTGACACATGATGATCTAGTCTTGAAAACAAGAGTGGAAGCTATGATTACACGTGCAAAAGGTGTGTTAGGACCAAAGATAAATTATACTGAAATTACCAGGACAACTCAGAAAGAAGGAGAGCCATGGACAGAGTTTAGATGCAGATTTGAGAGTGTATTTAGGGTCCATAGTGGCATATTGCCAGGAACACCTGTGTATGAACAACAATTGAAAAACGCTCTGATCCAACATTCCAACAAGGATATAAAAGCTTGGATACAGAAACATTGGATTGGACTGCCAACAGGCACATTGGAAGAAACACACACCCACTGTTGTCATGCAGAAGAAGTCTTAAAGCAGAAAAAGACAGGAAACAGCGACAAAGGAGTGTATGTAGCACACGGAGATGATGAAATATATTACCAACAGGGTAACTTAAGACAGCAGAAGCAGTGCAAACGCCCCCAAAAGCCATGGCAAAAT
The DNA here is from genome assembly GCF_902500255.1 of Thalassophryne amazonica. Classification (NCBI taxonomy): domain Eukaryota; kingdom Metazoa; phylum Chordata; class Actinopteri; order Batrachoidiformes; family Batrachoididae; genus Thalassophryne; species Thalassophryne amazonica. The sequence continues at coordinate 22,897,035 of NC_047103.1, read as the reverse complement.
AGACAAGGTGGACAGCCACAACGTCAAGGACCATGGCAACCACAACAGCAGCACAGACAGGGAGGGCCACCACGTGGTCCCCTGATTTGTTGGAACTGTGGAAGAGAGGGACATATGTATAGAAATTGTCCGAATCCACCTACTGATGGAGCAGCAGGAGGAATTCCACAACGGAATAATCCTCCGCAGCCACAGTATCCACAATGACTAGAATCCATAATCTATGATTCCACATCAGATAGGCAGTCTGAATGTGATATGGATCTGTGTGCCTTACTGGGAAATCCGGTACCAAAACCAGAAGTGACTTTGTTGGTAAATGGACGACCAGTGACATTCCTTTGTGATACAGGAGCATGTAGAACCACATGTAATGACAACATACCTGTCCATCAATTAAGCAACAAAATTTTTAGGGTTCGCTCTGCAAATGGACAAACATCAGACGTCCCTATCACTAAACCCATAACGCTGACAGATCCATTTGGCCTGACATGTACTATGTCAGTGTTGAACATGCCACAATGTCCAGTTAACCTCTTAGGACGAGACGGATTGACTGCATTGGGCTTGTCCATAATTGTGGAACAAGGGAAATTAGTTGTTGAACGCACAGGAGGCGTTAACATGGTAAGAGAAGAAGGCGATGACCCCACATTCCACTATTACTATACATTTGACATTTCAGAAGAAGATGCTGCAGGATGGGGTACAGATGTCGTCTTGCAAGCGACAGCCCTACTAAAAAATCCTGAACAAAAGATGTCACCACCTGACCTGCATGTCACAATGTGGCATAAAGACCCTCCAGGTCCGGATGGTGACTATGAAAACAAATTGAAAAACGTTTCACCTGTGAAGCTGACAATGACCGATTTGATTCATGATGGCAACTCAACAGCTGTCATAACAGTAACAGGTGCCACTGAAGATGTTTCAAAATTGAGATTCACAGGTATGCCATTACATGTGTCACTTTGTAAGCCATATTTGACAGAATGGCAAGAATTGGGACTGACAGTCATAACAGTTTTGTCAGCCACTGATTGGAGCAGAGTTGGACCACGAACGGAGTTCAGCCCATCAACTAAATTGTATAAAGTGCCAGTTAATGTCTCATTGGTGCTGACAGCTGGAACACACATTGATGTGTCCACTTCACAGTCCTGAGTGTTTCAGTTGAGTCCTGAAGAAGATGATCTTCTTTCTTCAGTACCATCAGGATTGTGGACAACAGGTCCTTCAGACGTAGGACTGATAAAAAATGCACAACCTGTAGTTATACGACCAAAAACAGAATACAGACCATGTGTAAGACAGTATCCATTGAAACCTGATGCAATTGAAGGAATCAGGCCAGTAATAGAGGATTTATTAGCAGCAGGAGTAATAGTGCCATGTCCAGATTCACCATGTAACACACCCATATTTCCTGTGAAAAAGGCTCCGCCCTCAGTGGGGTGGAGAATGATTCAAGATCTGCAGGCAGTAAATGCTGCTGTGATTAAAAGAGCACCATGTGTTCCAGATCCACACACCCTGTTAAATTCGCTGAGACCAAATTCTAATAGTTTCTCAGTAATTGACATAAGTAATGCATTTTTCTCTGTGCCAGTACACCCAGATAGTCAATTCTGGTTTGCTTTTACCTTTAAAGGACAACGATATACATTCACCAGATTACCGCAGGGTTACGCAGAGAGCCCAACTATTTATTCTCAAGTCATGTCAGCATGTTTAGCCAATTTCGTTCCACCGGCAGATAGCCAACTATTAGTGTATGTTGATGACATTTTGATTGCCTCTGACACACGAGAAAACTGCATAACTGACACAGTGGCATTATTATGTTTCTTATTTGATAATGGCCACAGAGTGAGTAAAAACAAAGTTCAGTTGTGTAGGGATAAAGTAAAATATTTAGGACATGAATTATCAGCCACAGGGCGCACGATCCTGTCTGACAGGAAGGAAGCAATTTTGCACGCTCCAAAACCACAAACCAAAAAGCAGATGATGTCATTTCTTGGACTGACTAATTACTGCAGGGCATGGATTCCCTGCTATGCAGAGTTGACTAGTCCGCTTTCTGATTTGATGTACAAAGATGATATTTCAATGTCAACTGTGCTGGAATGGAACAAAGAAGCTGAGGAAGCTTTTGTAAAAGTCAAACAAACATTAGTGTCATCCACAGTTTTGGCACTACCAGATTATAGTAAACCCTTCATTCAAACAGTTGATTGTAAGAATAAGTTCATGACTAGTGTTTTGGTTCAAGTGTATGGCTCAAAATTGAGGCCAGTTGTCTACTACTCATCTAAATTGGATGCAGTAGCAAGTGCTTTACCACCATGCGTACAGGCTGTTGTTGCAGCCTCTATGGCTGTTCAAAGTAGCAATAATGTTGTTCTATTCCATCAGTTGACACTGAAAGTTCCACATGCAGTTTCTGCACTTCTGTTGCAGACAAACATGAGCCTTTTGTCCCCAGCAAGACATCTTTCGTGCATGTCCTTGCTATTATCACAACCACACCTTACGGTAGAGCGATGTACAACATTGAACCTGTCCACATTGATACCTTTACCTGAGGATGGTGAGCCGCACAATTGTCTTGATGTAGCAACAGTCTGTACGAAAGCACGCCCAGACCTCCGGGACACACCCATCCCAAACAGTACAATTGTGTATGTGGATGGTTCTTCCACTAAAAATGCTTATGGGCAAACGCAATCTGGATATGCTGTTGTCACAAATTCAGAAGTATTGGATTCTGCTTCATTGCCATCGTCGTTTTCAGCACAAGCAGCTGAATTAGTTGCTTTAACTGCAGCTTGCTATCTGTTTAAAGGTACGGCTGTATCAATTTATACAGACAGCCAGTACGCTTTCAGCACAGTGCATGTGTTTGCAAAACTGTGGGAAGAGCGTGGAATGGTGACATCATCTGGAAAGCCGGTGACTCATGCCACTCTCCTAACTGCACTACTGCAAGCTGTGAAATTGCCTCAACAAATTGCTATATGCAAATGTGCGGCTCACACCAAAGGCTCTGACAGTGTTTCAAAAGGAAATGATTTTGCTGACAGAGCAGCAAAAGAGGCAGCAGCAGCTTCTTCTATTTTTGTTGTACAGGAAACCACTCCAGATTTGCATTTAGGTCGTACACTGCTTGCTGACATGCAACAGCAGGCGACTGAAAGAGAAAAACAAATGTGGATAAATAAAGGAGCTACATATGCAAATGATTTGTACGTATGACCACGAAAGAAACCCATATTGCCAAAAAATATGTTTAAGTGGGCAGCTATTATGAGCCATGGCGTGACGCATGTCTCATCAGGGGGTATGATATCGCAATTGCAATCTATTTTTTGTCTTTATGGGTTCGATGCATATGCAAAACAGCATTGTAGAGCATGCATGACATGTGCAAAACACAACTCACAAGGCAATATGAGACCCCAAAGAGGCAAATTTCCAACACCACAATATCCCTTTCAAGTGATTCATATGGATTATATACAGCTGAGTAAACATGAAGGGAAGGAATTTTGTTTAGTCATAATTGATGCCTTCTCAAAATGGGTAGAATTGTTCCCTACAAAACATGCAGATGCACTTACAGTGGCTAAGGCATTGTGCAAAGACATCATTCCACGATTTGGAATACCAGAAACAGTCTATTCAGATAATGGAGCACATTTTGTTAATACAATAGTACAATATGTAGGAGAAGCGCTACAGGTCAATCTCAAAAATCATTGTGCTTATCATCCACAAAGTGCCGGATTAGTGGAAAGGATGAATGGAACAGTAAAAAACAGACTTAGAAAGACAATGGAGGAAACAGGCAGACCATGGACACATTGTGTAGATTTGGTAAAAATGTATATAAACATAACTAGTACCATGGGGTTGACACCGTATGAAACATTGTTTGGCAGAAAATATCGATTGCCATATTATGGGCAAATTTGGGATGTACCTGAGGAAGCCAATTTGGCAGATTACATGAGAAAAATGTTAGAAGGACAACGAGGGAGAGTTCCAAACACTGATGATCCCATTTCTCCACAGGAGGACCCTAAAGTGGTACCTGGAGACTGGGTGTTGATAAGAAGCATCAAGAGAAAACACTGGCATTCACCTAAATGGGAAGGGCCCCATCAAGTACTACTCACAACACCCACAGCCTTGAAAATTGGGGAAAGAAGTACATGGATTCATTTAACTCACTGTAAGAAAGTCATTTCTGCAGACACAGACAAACAGTAAGAACAGTAGGACAAGACTAGTAATAGTGTGTGAGCTTGGTGTTAAGATCCAGGTTAGACACGAAAGCTAGCAGAAGACATTAAGAAGCCACTGTTCTGAACATAGGTGTGCTGTAGTGTGCAGAAATGGCGAAAGAAAAAACAAAAATAACGAGGGTTTCTGGACCCCATGGACAGTCCTTGTTATGCTACTTTTCCTTTTCGGATTGGGCTTATTATTAAAAGCCATAAGCACGGGACATGATGATAAGGATCACCTCCGCAGATTGCAGAGACCAAAAAGAAGTAACGAAGACCCCAGTCCGATAATAAATGCCACAGTACATAGCTGTGATAGGAACAATGCGTACCGATTTGGTGTACAAGCCTGCATTCCTAGAAATGCTTCTGTGGTCATCTCTGTACCATATAGTGCTCTTACCCATGGAATATGGGATGGTGACAGAGGGACTAATTACGGAAATAGTTTCTCATGGTATATGACCAATGATCAACAAGATAAGAGATGGGAAACGTTGGTAGCCGATGAATGGAGTAGATGGACACCAAGATGGGCACAAACCGAGTGGGCTAAGTACCAGAGTCAAATTCTCAAAATGCATCAAACAGATGATAAGCTGTTTATAGTGGTGAATACCACAGAAAAAGGAACCATATTCCCACCTGATATAGAGGGAGACTGTTGGTTGTTCCTCCTTTGGGTATACAAACCAGGAAAAGATCTGTATTTCCATTTTTTCCTCTGTGAAACAGATAGAGTACAGCAACCAATATTGACAGAATTGAGTACGTCAAAGGGGGTGTCCATACAAGCAAAGGGGGTGCCCATACAAGCAAAGGGGATGTCCGTACAAGGCACAAAAGACATGAAGGCAGATGACTGGTTCCTAGTAACTACAGGAATTAGTGGACAAAATAACAATTGGCTTTTAATGGCAGAACAAGCAGGACTAGCAGCAAAGAAGGACTGTGTTGTATGTATGGGACCCAGACCTATATTACAGGTAATACCGGCAGCATTACCCAAAGACTGTCTGCTGACTGTTATGACACAGACATACATTGCAGCAAACAACAATTGTTCTAAGTGGGACAAGATCTATCCATTGACCAAATTGACTAAGATCAAACCTTTATTTTCAAGCAAAGTTGGGCATGCTAACCATACATGTGTAAACTTGACAGGGACAACTAAGACTTTGGGTAGCTTAAACCACACTGCCTGGTGTAAGGATGTGGTCCATAGTACTCCCACATTCAAACCTGTCGGTAGGAGTGACGTATGGTGGTGGTGTGGTGATAACAGAATCTTTGACAGACTGCCACGAAATGTGTCAGGTTATTGTGCATTAATATCATTATTGTTACCAGTTAAAGCTATACCCATGACCCCTGAAGACGTTACGACATATGCAGCCTCTCTTATTCCTGAAGATTGGCAGAAAGGCATAGCCAGACATAGAGTAAAAAGAGAGTGGAAAGGAGTAGGAAATCCAACATATATTGACGCAATAGGAGTCCTCAGAGGAGTGCCTGACGAGTATAAACTGGTTGATCAAATAGCAGCTGGATTCGAATCTTCCATCTGTTGGTGGTGTTCAATTAATAAAAACGTGGACAGAATAAACTACATCCACTACAATGTACAGAAATTAGGAAATTGGACTGAGGAAGGATTTAAGGCTGTCCATTCACAGTTAGAAGCCACGTCCCTTATGGCCTTCCAGAATCGTATTGCTCTGGATATGTTGTTGGCGGAGAAAGGAGGTGTTTGTGCCATGTTCGGAGAACAATGCTGCACATTCATTCCCAACAACACAGCTGCAGATGGCAGTCTCACTCAAGCCATTGACGGGCTGAGGACGTTGAACAGGAAGATGAAAGAGCACAGTGGAGTAAACACCGAAGGCTGGGATTGGTGGCTGGAAGGGATGGGAAAATGGAGGTCTTTGATTTCTTCACTATTAGTGTCTATAGCAGTATTTGCTGCAATTCTAACATTGTGTGGATGTTGTTGTATTCCATGTCTCCGAGGCCTTGTAAATAGAATGATAACCACAGCAATAAGTCCAGGACCAGGAGGGGGTCCAGCATCATATCCACTCCTGGGGAAAGACGACGAGGAGGAGGACGATGACTCTCATGACCTGTACCCAGACCAATGGAAGTATGATGACCCAGACACCGATGATGGTGACAATGATGACATCACCTCTGGGGTGTAAGCCTATAGAACATACCATGATGAACCTCTTAGTGAAAATCTCAAAAAGAAGTGCTAAGCTGGGTGATGCCTACTGTATGTTTAACAGGCGATAAACAGGAGGGGAATGTTAAAGATTTTGTATATATGTTATCACTGTTAAACATTTGTACCTTTGTCTTCTTTCTCATGAGAACGGTGTTGTGCTGTTTTGCACCTAACCCTGAGAATGTACGTGTTATTCAACCTTGTTTTAGCATGCTGGGGTCAATCTGAACTGGGAATGAAGAGCTGGATGTACTTATTATTATTATACAACTGTGTTTTTGTAGCCGCTAACGACTGGGAGTGAAGCATGACGGGGTCAGGCTGAACTGGGAGTAAAAGAACTGAAGGTTGTTTTGACTGTTGTGATGTGATGCTTAGTGTTCCAGGCAGATGCAGAACAGCTGATAACTGCAACAGACGAACGAGATGTGCTGACCTTCGACGATAAGAGTAAAAGAAAGAAACTGTTTTTCCTTACAGCTGCACTTATTGACGTATGTGTTTATGTTACGGGAAGAAACTTGTCTTGCGTCATCCCCCCACCCTTAGGACAAGTTTTTTTTATGTGATGAGGGCTTCTCTAATAAAAAGAGCGGGAGAGCAGGCCAGACTTTAGTGTAGCCTTGGTGTACAGCCTGACTGCACTCCGCGCGAGATAAATTTGACTTTCTGTCTCACTGGTGTTTCTTGACTCTGTTTGTCTTATCAAGGTTTTAAGAATGTTTGGAGGAGAAAATACCCAACACAGGCAAACAAAGTCAGACCATATCACAGTCAGTCACAATCACATCATATCACATACATGCATTACCACAGAACACTTCACCATTCTCTACACAATACTAATCAATTTAATTTCTACTGGTATTTACAACAGACCTTAAGTTACTTTAAAATCCATGCCCCCTAGAGGCTCTACTATTACACATCTAAATCACAAAACAAAATAGATTGTATGTAAGAAAACATGGAAATAACATTGAACAATTTCTTACACAAATTAAAAAAAACAAACAAAACTTCATGTCCAGTTTCTCCAGGTAAAGTACCTCAATTGAATGTGGAAGGTCTACCTTTAGTACTTCAGTCATACACGTCTTTAGTTCCTGCCAGTAGTTTCCAATGGAAAACCAAGAATTGGATATTTTGGGGCAAAATCACAGAATTTAGAATTTTTCTCAAATTCTGAAAAACAAGATTATTGTAACTTTTTGTCCCACATTTTTTAACAGTTAATTGCTGCAGCTTTTTCATTGTTATTAGTCAACAGGGGAGGGCACTGGTTATATCCACCCCACCCCCTGATCATGTGACTTGACTGCATTTGGTAGAAATAGTCATATTCGTTTGGGTTGTGGTCATGTCCCGTACGACATACAGAAATGTTCAAAAAAATTCCCCATATCTCTAACTTTGGCCAATAACTATTCATTTGACGTAGCCTTAGTTAATTATTTTAATTAGTTATTGTATAATTGGCTTTTAAAAGATGTCCCGTATGACACAACATGTGTTGTACGAGACACGCCCCATACAACACATCACAATCAGTCATGGATTTTCAAGTCTTTGCAGAAGCAATTTTTCACCAATTCAAAAGGATTTAATTAGTCACTATTTGAGACAATAGATGGCACTGCCAGGTGGAAAATTCAACTGAGAAAAGATCAAAGTGTTTGGCTGTATCTTTGAAGTCTGTGATCAAGGGCTTCAATTTTCCCAATTTTTCATTGCAATTTCAACATCTACAACCCCTGGCAAAAATTATGGAATCACCGGCCTCGGAGGATGTTCATTCAGTTGTTTAATTTTGTAGAAAAAAAGCAAATCACAGACATGACACAAATTTCAAATGGCAACTTTCTGGCTTTAAGAAACACTATAAGAAATCAAGAAAAAAAGATTGTGGCAGTCAGTAACGGTTACTTTTTTAGACCAAGCAGAGGAAAAAAATATGGAATCACTCAATCCTGAGGAAAAAATTATGAAATCACCCTGTAAATTTTCATCCCCAAAACTAACACCTGCATCATATCAGATCTGCTCGTTAGTCTGCATCTAAAAAGGAGTGAACACACCTTGGAGAGCTGTTGCACCAAGTGGACTGAGATGAATCATGGCTCCAACACGAGAGATGTCAATTGAAACAAAGGAGAGGATTATCAAACTCTTAAAAGAGAGTAAATCATCACGCAATGTTGCAAAAGATGTTGGTTGTTCACAGTCAGCTGTGTCTAAACTCTGGACCAAATACAAACAACATGGGAAGGTTGTTAAAGGCAAACATACTGGTAGACCAAGGAAGACATCAAAGCGTCAAGACAGAAAACTTAAAGCAATATGTCTCAAAAATCGAAAAATGTACAACAAGACAAATGAGGAACGAATGGGAGGAAACTGGAGTCAACGTCTGTGACCGAACTGTAAGAAACCGCCTAAAGGAAATGGGATTTACATACAGAAAAGCTAAACGAAAGGCATCATTAACACCTAAACAGAAAAAAACTATTTTACAATGGGCTAAAGAAAAGCAATCGTGGACTGTGGATGACTGGATGAAAGTCATATTCAGTGATGAATCTCGAATCTGCATTGGGCAAGGTGATGATGCTGGAACTTTTGTTTGGTGCCTTTCCAATGAGATTTATAAAGATGACTGCCTGAAGAGAACATGTAAATTTCCACAGTCATTGATGATATGGGGCTGCATGTCAGGTAAAGGCACTGGGGAGATGGCTGTCATTACATCATCAATAAATGCACAAGTTTATGTTGATATTTTTGACAATTGAAAGGATGTTTGGGGATGATGCAATCATTTTTCAAGATGATAATGTATCTTGCCATAGAGCAAAAACTGCAAAAACATTCCTTGCAAAAAGACACATAGGGTCAATGTCATGGCATGGGGTCAATGTCAATGAGCAGATCTGATTTGATGCAGGTGTTAATTTGGGGGATGAAAATTTACAGGGTGATTTCATAATTTTTTCCTCAGAATTGACTGATTCCATATTTTTTTCCTCTGCTTGGTCTAAAAAAGTAACCGTTACTGACTGCCACAATCTTTTTTTCTTGATTTCTTATAGTGTTTCTTAAAGCCAGAAAGTTGCCATTTGAAATGACTTTAGTTTTGTGTCATGTCTGTGATCTGCTTTTTTTCTACAAAATTAAACAACTGAATGAACATCCTCCGAGGCCGGTGATTCCATAATTTTTGCCAGGGGTTGTATAAAGAGGTAAGTTCAGATTTTTTTTTAATATAATTAAAAGCAACAGAAGCTGAAATAAAGACATATTGCTGTAATGAGTGTAATGAATCTTCGTAAGATCTTTGTCTTCTTTATGACACTGGGCTTCTGAAGAGGGAAGTGGTGTCCAAGTATGTACAAGACTACATGTAGTTTTCTGCATGAATGATGTTCCATGATTTTTTTGTATGAAGCATGATGGGGTTGGAAGTAGGGATGTCCCGATCGGGTTTTTTTGGCCCTGATCCAATTCTGAGTCATCTGATTTTGAGTATCTGCCGATACCGAGTCCCAATCCGATACTTTAAAAAACTGAATGAACAATGAACAAATGCTAAATATATAATAATTTCATTTTAGTCACCTTATTTTAAATAGTGCACTTCTCCTTGAGGTAGCTTGAACAATCAAGTAATAATCTACCAGACTTAAAAAAATGTACAAATTTCCATGTTATTTTATTTGTCTAAAAATAAATGTCCAAGGTTCCGTATGTTAAACAACAAATTATCTAATCTCAAATAACAGGTGGTTTTAATTTATAGATGAAAGGTTTCTAAAGAACCACTTATTGATTTAGCTATTTTAATTACAAGTGTTCTAAACTTTTTAAAACAGTAATCAGAAATTTTGAGGTAACAAACAACAACAACAAAAAACATTTCCAAGGATTTTTCTTCAGACACGTGGTTTCTGCACTGAGCTGTGGTTCAAATTCCTGCCTGACTGGAAAATCACTAAGGGCCCTTGGGCAAGGTCTTTAATCCCCTATTGCTCCCAGTGTGTAGTGAGCACCTTGTATGGCAGCACCTTGACATCAGGGTGAATGTGAGGCATAAATGTAAAGCGCTTTGAGCGTCTGATGCAGATGGAAAAGTGCTATATAAATAGTCCACTTACCATTTGTACAGATCAGTGGTTTCTGCCACTAGTCTTCCGTGTTTTGGCCTGACGCGTCGTTCCTATTGGACGGAGCGAAGCTACGTCACAGGTCAGAGCGTCGAAAGTTCAAATGTCAACTTGAAAAGTAAAAAAAAAAAAAAAAAAAAAAAACCTTAAATTTGCGTCCTGACAGTCCTCAGTGTACCCCTCTGATGCTTTATCAGTGTTCAACAAGTTCAGAGCAGCGCAGTGAACGTGAATGAAGACAGAAGCTCTTTAAGACGCGCTCCTAAATGTGATGAGTGCGCACGTCGCTCATGCACACACCATCTCTCGCTCCGTTTTGCAGACAAACGATCACAAGACAATTTGTTTTTTTCTTTTTGTTAATCAGATGACAGATCGTCGTCCTGAGGACTTGGTCAGCACCGGGTCCTGCTGTGCACGGAAGGATGACTGAGCAAGGGTTTCGGTGGGAAAGTGTCCATCATCCTCTTGTCATTCCATCCAGGCATCAGGCTGAGTGTGTAAACACACAAACAGCAGTTCTGCAAAAGAAACTTTGCGCGCATAACTCCCCCCACCTTTGTCCGGGTTACAATTCCATCTCTTCTTCCCAAATTCATCACACAACTCTTGTTCCCTTTTCTCCTCTGGAATTGGTTTCAGCCGCACGCATTTGCGAGATTGTCCGGTTGAACTTATGTTCAAGCTGGACCACTGTGCTGGGAGGTCTAACATTCTGGCCACATTTACGCAAGTCTCTGATCTTCACATTTTTGGCTAAAATGCCCTTAGAGCTGATAAAACAGTTATGAGAAATTCTATGATTTATTATTCTGACAGGCAGATTAGGTTGGAGACAAATGCAAGGCTCGATGTCACAGCTCTGTTTGCAAAAAGACTTTAATGAACAGGCAAGCAATGGTCGGTATATGGATAGGCAGTCCAAAAAACACAGCAGCAGTACTAAAATCATCAGGCAAGACGTGGTCAGGAAAAATGGGCAGGAGGTCGAGAACACACTGAAGCAGGCAGATCTAGAAAACACGAGAACAAGAGCTGGAATGATGGCACAAGGTGCAACAAACTGGCAAACAAACAACACAACCTGTGAGCTAATAAAGCTCCAGGTGGCAATCAGCAGATTACAGATAGGTGTGCTTGGTAAGACCCAGAAGTGGGGCATGGCCGGAGGGAGGGAGAGGGAGAGAGGGAGAGAGAGAGAGAGAGAGAGAGAGAGAGAGAGAGAGAGAGAGAGAGAGAGAGAGAGAGAGAGAGAGAGAGAAAACTACAGACAGTCCCCAACACCAAAATCTCACAAGCACAGAAAAAATGACAAAAGCAAGATGAGTATCAAAACAAACCAGAAAACACAGCAACTGACCAGATAAACCGTCAGGCCCTGACAGTAGCCCCACCGCCACAGCTGACCCCTGAGGGCCCAGGAGAGGCATGGTGAGTGGCATGAAAGTCCCGGATGAGCCCAGGGTCCAAAACAAACCCGGAGGGGACCCACGACCGCTCCTCGGGGCCATAACCCTCCCAATCAACCAGATACTGGATGCCGCGCCCACAACGGCGGGAAGCCAAGAGCCGGCACACAGCAAAAACAGGGCCACCATCTACGTACCAGGCGGAAGGCGGGGGAACGGCAGGAGGGCACAAAGGACTAGATTGGACTGGCTTGACTTGACTAACGTGAAACGTGGGGGTGGACTCGCATGGACCGGGGAAGGCGGAGCCGGATGGAAACAGGATTGACAATCTTGGAAACCGGAAAGGGACCAACGAACCAGGAAGTCGGTTTCCTAGGAGTCCCCCAAAGGGATAAGTTACGCATGGACAGCCAGACTTTCTGCCCTCGGCAGTAGGTCTGGCTCCTACGACCTCCTACGATCCGCGGTGGTCTTATAAACAGCGTATGAGCATAACAGTGTGCATCTAGCCCGCTCCCAGGTTCGTTGGCAACAGAGGATAAGACTGAGGGCCGAGGGTACAGAAGAGTTATTGCTAACCGCGGGAAAAATTGAAGGCTGGTGACCAAAAACAACATGGAAAGGGGAGTAACCGGAGGACGCCGAAGGCAAACTATTGTGGGCAAATTCAATCCAGGGGATTTGGGAGGACCATGATGCTGGATGTCGGGAAGCGAGGTTACGGAAACCTTTTTCTAATTCCAGGTTAAAACGTTCTGTCTGCCCATTGGCCTGTGGATGGTAGCCCAAGGTTAGACTTGAAGTGACCCCGAGGAGATGGCAGAACTCCCTCCAAAAATGGGATGCAAACTGCAGACCACGGTCAGATACAACATCCTGTGGCAACCCATGTAACTTAAAGATATGAGACAGCATGACCTCCGCCGTCTCCTTAGCAGACGGGAGGCGTGGCAAGGGGATAAAATGAACCATTTTAGACAAATGATAGACAATAGTTAGAATCACGGTGTTACCCTTAGAAGATGGAAGACCAGTAACAAAATCTATGGTGATATGCGACCATGGACGATTAGGAACAGGAAGTGGTAACAAGGCGCCCGCAGGTGGATGGTTAGTTGACTTTTGCGTTGCACATACATGACAGGCATTGACGCATTCGGCCACGTCCATGGTTAGCCCTGACCACCAAAATTGCTGTTGTATCACCGACATAGTCCTTTTGATTCCACCATCTTATAACCTCCAACTCAATGTCCCATGTAAGCGCGGACACGAAGCAGGATGTAGGTAGGATGGTGCCTGGGTCGGTGGGCGTGGTCACCCAGATCCCCCTGCTGAGATAAGGCGTCAGGTTTTCCGTTCTTTGAGCCTGGTCAATAGGACAATAAAAAATTGAAGTGACTGAAGAAAACTGCCCACCTAGCCTGGTGGGAATTAAGGCGTTTGGCCGAACGCAAGTACTCCAGATTTTTATGGTCGATATAGACTAAAAACGGTATCTGTGCCCCCTCTAACCAGTACCGCCACTCCTCTAAGGCCACTTTTAAAGCAGAGTTGTAGTCTTACACACCTCTCTGCAGCTTCTCTCCCCCTGCCATCCCCTCATTACCCCATCCCCGTAGAGATGGTGCCTGCTCCCAGACCACCAACAACCAGTAAAAATCTATTTAAGCATAAAAATTCAAAAAGAAAAAATAATATCGCACCTTCAACTGCACCACAGACTAAAACAGTTAAATGTGGTCTATTAAACATTAGGTCTCTCTCTTCTAAGTCCCTGTTAGTAAATGATATAATAATTGATCAACATATTGATTTATTCTGCCTTACAGAAACCTGGTTACAGCAGGATGAATATGTTAGTTTAAATGAGTCAACACCCCCGACTCACACTAACTGCCAGAATGCTCGTAGCACGAGCCGAGGCGGAGGATTAGCAGCAATCTTCCATTCCAGCTTATTAATTAATCAAAAACCCAGACAGAGCTTTAATTCATTTGAAAGCTTGACTCTTAGTCTTGTCCATCCAAATTGGAAGTCCCAAAAACCAGTTTTATTTGTTATTATCTATCGTCCACCTGGTCGTTACTGTGAGTTTCTCTGTGAATTTTCAGACCTTTTGTCTGACTTAGTGCTTAGCTCAGATAAGATAATTATAGTGGGCGATTTTAACATCCACACAGATGCTGAGAATGACAGCCTCAACACTGTATTTAATCTATTATTAGACTCAATTGGCTTTGCTCAAAATGTAAATGAGTCCACCCACCACTTTAATCATATCTTAGATCTTGTTCTGACTTATGGTATGGAAATTGAAGACTTAACAGTATTCCCTGAAAACTCCCTTCTGTCTGATCATTTCTTAATAACATTTACATTTACTCTGATGGACTACCCAGCAGTGGGGAATAAGTTTCATTACACTAGAAGTCTTTCAGAAAGTGCTGTAACTAGGTTTAAGGATATGATTCCTTCTTTATGTTCTCTAATGCCATATACCAACAGAGTGCAGAGTAGCTACCTAAACTCTGTAAGTGAGATAGAGTATCTCGTCAATAGTTTTACAACCTCATTGAAGACAACTTTGGATGCTGTAGCTCCTCTGAAAAAGAGAGCTTTAAATCAGAAGTGCCTGACTCTGTGGTATAACTCACAAACCTGCAGCTTAAAGCAGATAACCCGTAAGCTGAGGAGGAAATGGCGTCTCACTAATTTAGAAGATCTTCACTTAGCCTGGAAAAAGAGTCTGTTGCTCTATAAAAAAGCCCTCCGTAAAGCTAGGACATCTTACTACTTATCACTAATTGAAGAAAATAAGAACAACCCCAGGTTTCTTTTCAGCACTGTAGCCAGGCTGACAAAGAGTCAGAGCTCTATTGAGCCAAGTATTCCTTTAACTAGTAATGACTTCATGACTTTCTTTGCTAATTTTAACTATTAGAGAAAAAATTACTCATAACCATCCCAAAGACGTATCATTATCTTTGGCTGCTTTCAGTGATGCCGGTATTTGGTTAGATTCTTTCTCTCCGATTGTTCTATCTGAGTTATTTTCATTAGTTACTTCATCCAAACCATCAACATGTCTATTAGACCCCATTCCTACCAGGCTGCTCAAGGAAGCCCTACCATTATTCAATGCTTCGATCTTAAATATGATCAATCTATCTTTATTAGTTGGCTATGTACCACAGGCTTTTAAGGTGGCAGTAATTAAACCATTACTTAAAAAGCCATCACATGACCCAGCTATCTTAGCTAATTATAGGCCAATCTCCAACCTTCCTTTTCTCTCACAAATTCTTGAAAGGGTAGTTGTAAAACAGCTAACTGATCATCTGCAGAGGAATGGTCTATTTGAAGAGTTTCAGTCAGGTTTTAGAATTCATCATAGTACAGAAACAGCATTAGTGTTATGTGTCGACGCGGGTTGAGGAGCGGACCTGCGTCAGACGGAACCCAGCGCTACAAATAACCAGAAAAGCGGTTCCAAAAACAATATATTTATTTCACCCGCTGTGCATAAAAGTGTAAAAACAAAAATAGCGTCCTTCTGGTGGAGTGACTGTTGGCACGCTCTCCAGCGCCCGCAAGGATCAAAGCCCGGCGCTCCTGGACCCACTACCACCGCCAAACACCCCCCAGGTGAACACGACAAACTGACTCTCTGTGAAGCAAAGAAGAGGTGAGGTAAGTCAGCAGTTACAACAATATCTTTCAAAAGACACACGCTATCAGCAACACATTCAGGTCTGTATCTTTTTTAACTTTATGCAAATGAGCAGCTTCTCACAACAGGTGGAGGATCACTTATCCGCACGCCACAGCAGTGAGAAGCAAGCTGCACAATTCTCATCACAATTCAAGTATACTGTGTAACAAAACACCAAGTTACTATCAACAATCAGTCAAACACTTAATCACCTTTGATGTGTGCTGACAGCATGTGTCCTCACCCTTCCTTGCTTCACGGGCTCGATGTGTAAAACCCAGGCACGGTCCTCAGCGTCTTACAAACGAACATCACAAGGTCGAGTTCCCGGCAGTTCTGCTTGAATCACACATGCCTTAAATGCAGAACACCATCCAATTATCTGCTTCAGCTGAAAGTCTTTAAGGTTGCATGTGAGCACCAGTCACAGGTGCTACACATGATGTTGATGAGGGCGAGGATTCTTCAGCCAGCACCTTCTCCACAGACAAATCAGTTTCCATGCCACCTGAAGAGCAAAGAAAAGAAAAGAACACCAAAACATCCAGCCACACCCCCCAACACACAACAATTAGTGAAGGTTACAAATGATCTTCTTATGGCCTCAGACAGTGGACTCATCTCTGTGCTTGTTCTGTTAGACCTCAGTGCTGCTTTTGATACTGTTGACCATAAAATTTTATTACAGAGATTAGAGCATGCCATAGGTATTAAAGGCACTGCGCTGCGGTGGTTTGAATCATATTTATCTAATAGATTACAATTTGTTCATGTAAATGGGGAATCTTCTTCACAGACTAAGGTTAATTATGGAGTTCCACAAGGTTCTGTGCTAGGACCAATTTTTGTTCACTTTATACATGCTTCCCTTAGGCAGTATTATTAGACGGCACTGCTTAAATTTTCATTGTTACGCAGATGATACCCAGCTTTATCTATCCATGAAGCCAGAGGACACACACCAATTAGCTAAACTGCAGGATTGTCTTACAGACATAAAGACATGGATGACCTCTAATTTCCTGCTTTTAAACTCAGATAAAACTGAAGTTATTGTACTTGGCCCCACAAATCTTAGAAACATGGTGTCTAACCAGATCCTTACTCTGGATGGCATTACCCTGACCTCTAGTAATACTGTGAGAAATCTTGGAGTCATTTTTGATCAGGATATGTCATTCAATGCGCATATTAAACAAATATGTAGGACTGCTTTTTTGCATTTACGCAATATCTCTAAAATTAGAAAGGTCTTGTCTCAGAGTGATGCTGAAAAACTAATTCATGCATTTATTTCCTCTAGGCTGGACTATTGTAATTCATTATTATCAGGTTTCCTAAAAGTTCCCTGAAAAGCCTTCAGTTAATTCAAAATGCTGCAGCTAAAGTACTAACGGGGACTAGAAGGAGAGAGCATATCTCACCCATATTGGCCTCTCTTCATTGGCTTCCTGTTAATTCTAGAATAGAATTTAAAATTCTTCTTCTAACTTATAAGGTTTTGAATAATCAGGTCCCATCTTATCTTAGGGACCTCATAGTACCATATCACCCCAATAGAGCGCTTCGCTCTCAGACTGCAGGCTTACTTGTAGTTCCTAGGGTTTGTAAGAGTAGAATGGGAGGCAGAGCCTTCAGCTTTCAGGCTCCTCTCCTGTGGAACCAGCTCCCAATTCAGATCAGGGAGACAGACACCCTCTCTACTTTTAAGATTAGGCTTAAAACTTTCCTTTTTGCTAAAGCTTATAGTTAGGGCTGGATCAGGTGACCCTGAACCATCCCTTAGTTATGCTGCTATAGACTTAGACTGCTGGGGGGTTCCCATGATGCACTGAGTGTTTCTTTCTCTTTTTGCTCTGTATGCACCACTCTGCATTTAATCATTAGTGATTGATCTCTGCTCCCCTCCACAGCATGTCTTTTTCTTGATTCTCTCCCCTCAGCCCCGACCAGTCCCAGCAGAAGACTGCCCCTCCCTGAGCCTGGTTCTGCTGGAGGTTTCTTCCTGTGAAAAGGGAGTTTTTCCTTCCCACTGTTGCCAAGTGCTTGCTCACAGGGGGTCGTTTTGACCGTTGGGGTTTTTACGTAATTATTGTATGGCCTTGCCTTACAATATAAAGCGCCTTGGGGCAACTGTTTGTTGTGATTTGGCGCTATATAAATAAAATTGATTGATTGATTGACTTTTACCGCCAAACGTTTGCGGTCGCCGATGCTATAATTCCGTTCTACACGAGACAGTTTTTGGATAAGTAGGCACATGGGTGCAACCTGCCATCGGATGGATTTCTCTGTGAGAGAACAGCTCCTACCGCAACATTGGAGGCATCGACTTCCACCATGAACTGCCAAGCTGGGTCAGGGAGGAGTAGCACGGGGGCCATTGTAAAACGATATGTTAAAACTCTGAACGCTTCCTCACATTCCGGGGTCCAAACGAATCAATCAATCAATCAACTTTTTTTTTATATAGCGCCAAATCACAACAAACAGTTGCCCCAAGGCGCTTTATATTGTAAGGCAAGGCCATACAAGAATTATGAAAAACCCCAACGGTCAAAACGACCCCCTGTGAGCAAGCACTTGGCAACAGTGGGAAGGAAAAACTCCCTCTTAACAGGAAGAAACCTCCAGCAGAACCAGGCTCAGGGAGGGGCAGTCTTCTGCTGAGACTGGTTGGGGCTGAGGGAAAGAACCAGGAAAAAGACATGCTGTGGAGGGGGGCAGAGATCGATCACTAATGATTAAATGCGGAGTGATGCATACAGAGCAAAAAGAGAAAGAAACAGTGCATCATGGGAACCCCCCCACAGTCTACGTCTAAAGCAGCATAACCAAGGGATAGTCCAGGGTCACCCGATCCAGCCCTAACTATAAGCCTTAGCGAAAAGGAAAGTTTTAAGCCTAATCTTAAAAGTAGAGAGGGTATCTGTCTCCCTGATCTGAATTGGGAGCTGGTTCCACAGGAGAGGAGCCTGAAAGCTGAAGGCTCTGCCTCCCATTCTACTCTTACAAACCCTAGGAACTACAAGTAAGCCTGCAGTCTGAGAGCGAAGCGCTCTATTAGGGTGATATGGTACTACGAGGTCCCTAAGATAAGATGGGACCTGATTATTCAAAACCTTATAAGTAAGAAGAAGAATTTTAAATTCTATTCTAGAATTAACAGGAAGCCAATGAAGAGAGGCCAACACGGGTGAGATATGCTCTCTCCTGCTAGTCCCCGTCAGTACTCTAGCTGCAGCATTTTGAATTAACTGAAGGCTTTTTAGGGAACTTTTAGGACAACCTGATAATAAAGAATTACAATAGTCCAGCCTAGAGGAAATAAATGCATGAATTAGTTTTTCAGCATCACTCTGAGACAAGACCTTTCTGATTTTAGAGATATTGCGTAAATGCAAAAAGGCAGTCCTACATATTTGTTTAATATGCGCTTTGAATGACATATCCTGATCAAAAATGACTCCAAGATTTCTCACAGTATTACTAGAGGTCAGGGAAATGCCATCCAGAGTAAAGATCTGGTTAGACACCATGCTTCTAAGATTTGTGGGGCCAAGTACAATAACTTCAGTTTTATCTGAGTTTAAAAGCAGGAAATTAGAGGTCATCCATGTCTTTATGTCTGTAAGACAATCCTGCAGTTTAGCTAATTGGTGTGTGTCCTCTGGCTTCATGGATAGATAAAGCTGGGTATCATCTGCGTAACAATGAAAATTTAAGCAATACCGTCTAATAATACTGCCTAAGGGAAGCATGTATAAAGTGAATAAAATTGGTCCTAGCACAGAACCTTGTGGAACTCCATAATTAACTTTAGTCTGTGAAGAAGATTCCCCATTTACATGAACAAACTGTAATCTATTAGACAAATATGATTCAAACCACCGCAGCGCAGTGCCTTTAATACCTATGACATGCTCTAATCTCTGTAATAAAATTTTATGGTCAACAGTATCAAAAGCAGCACTGAGGTCTAACAGAACAAGCACAGAGATGAGTCCACTGTCTGAGGCCATAAGAAGATCATTTGTAACCTTCACTAATGCTGTTTCTGTACTATGATGAATTCTAAAACCTGACTGAACCTCTTCAAATAGACCATTCCTCTGCAGGTGATCAGTTAGCTGTTTTACAACTACCCTCTCAAGAATCTTTGAGAGAAAAGGAAGGTTGGAGATTGGCCTATAATTAGCTAAAATAGCTGGGTCAAGTGATGGCTTTTTAAGTAATGGTTTAATTACTGCCACCTTAAAAGCCTGTGGTACATAGCCAACTAACAAAGATAAGTTGATCATATTTAAGATTGAAGCATTAAATAATGGTAGGACTTCCTTAAGCAGCCTGGCAGGAATGGGGTCTAATAAACATGTTGATGGTTTGGATGAAGTAACTAATGAAAATAACTCAGACAGAACAATCGGAGAGAAAGAGTCTAACCAAATACCGGCAAATATCGTCTCTCTGTCCACGAATGGACAGAGAGACGAAGTAACTGCATGCAGCAGCGCCGCAATGGTACTGAAACTTCGGATAAATTTACGGTAGAAGTTAGCAAACCTCAAAAACCGTTGGACTTCTTTGCGTGATATGGGTGTGGGCCAATCCCGTACTGCCGCCACTTTCTCAGGATCCATTCTTATTTCCCCTTGGATATAACAAAGCCCAAAAAGGAAACTGTAGATTTGTGGAATTCGCACTTTTCCTCTTTCACAAAAAGCTCATTTTGCAGGAGAGTTTGTAAAACGGTTCGTACATGACACTTGTGTGTGGTTAAATCTGGGGGAAAAATGAGGATGTCATCCAGATAAACAAAGACAAATTTATTTAGGAATTCGCGTAGCACATCGTTAACGAAATTTTGAAAAACGGCTGGTGCATTTGTGAGGCCAAAGGGCATGAGCAAGTATTCATAATGGCTGGATGGGGTATTAAAAGCTGTTTTCCACTCGTCCCCCTGTCTGATCCTGACCAAATGATATGCATTATGCAAGTCCAGCTTTGTAAAAACTGTGGCTCCCTGCAACAACTCAAACGCAGAGGTAATGAGCGGTAGTGGATAACGGTTCTTCACGGTGACGTCGTTTAGACCGCGGTAATCTATACAGAGATGGAATGACTTATCCTTCTTCTCAACAAAGAAGAACCCCGCCCTCGCAGGTGAAGATGAATGAGGGATTAAACCTGCTGCCAGGAACTCCTGAATGTATTCATTTATTGCGTGGCGTTCGGATGCCAACAGAGAAAAAAGTTTCCCGCGGGGCGGGCTCGCTCCAGGGAGAAGCTCAATGGCACAATCATAGCTGCGATGAGGAGGTAATGATTTGGCTCTCGCTTTGCTAAATACGGCAGCTAGGCCATGATAACAATCGGGTACCCCAGCGAGATCTGGATTTGAACCCTGCAGCGTATGTGTGGGTCTTGATAGACATGAATAATTACAGGCGGGACTCCAGGACGTGATTTTGCCCCTAACCCAATCAAAATTCAGACCGTGTCGTTGAAGCCAGGGGTGCCCCAAGATTAACAAGTGAGTCATATTGTCTAAAACATGGAAACATTGATTCTGAATGTATATGGGAAATAAATAATTTGACAGACTGTGTGCGATGAGTTATTTGACCCAGGACATGACCGTCCACAGCACATACCACCAGAGGCCGTGAGATTTTATATAGTTTCAGGTGGAGGTACCTGGCGAGAGAAGACAGAATCAGTGTTATGTGTCGACGCGGGTTGAGGAGCGGACCTGCGTCAGACGGAACCCAGCGCTACAAATAACCAGAAAAGCGGTTCCAAAAACAATATATTTATTTCACCCGCTGTGCATAAAAAGTGTAAAAACAAAAATAGCGTCCTTCTGGTGGAGTGACTGTTGGCACGCTCTCCAGCGCCCGCAAGGATCAAAGCCCGGCGCTCCTGGACCCACTACCACCGCCAAACACCCCCCAGGTGGACACGACAAACTGACTCTCTGTGAAGCAAAGAAGAGGTGAGGTAAGTCAGCAGTTACAACAATATCTTTCAAAAGACACACGCTATCAGCAACACATTCAGGTCTGTATCTTTTTTAACTTTATGCAAATGAGCAGCTTCTCACAACAGGTGGAGGATCACTTATCCGCACGCCACAGCAGTGAGAAGCAAGCTGCACAATTGTCATCACAATTCAAGTATACTGTGTAACAAAACACCAAGTTACTATCAACAATTAGTCAAACACTTAATCACCTTTGATGTGTGCTGACAGCATGTGTCCTCACCCTTCCTTGCTTCACGGGCTCGTTGTGTCAAACCCAGGCGCGGCCCTCAGCGTCTCACAAACAAACATCACAAGGTCGGGCTCCCGGCAGCTCCGCTCAAATCACACATGACTCAAATGCAGAACGCCATCCAATTATCTGCCTCAGCTGAAAGTCCCCAAGGTTGCATGTGAGCACCATTCACAGGTGCTGCACATGATGTTGATGAGGGTGAGGATTCTTCAGCCAGCACCTTCTCCACAGACAAATCAGTTTCCATGCCACCTGAAGAGCAAAGAAAAGAAAAGAACACCAAAATATCCAGCCACACCCCCCAACACACAACAGTACCCCCCCATCAACGGGAAGCCTCCCGGCGACCGAACAGACCAGGCCCGAGAACAGCACCTCCCTCCGGGGTCCACGTCAGGAAGCAGACAGCACCACGCTCCTAAGGTCCACCCACCACAGACAGCAGGACAGGCACCGCAGCTGGAAGGCCGGCTGGAATCAACAAAAGCCCCAAAACATTCCCCAGTACAATTCAACACAGAAAAAAACATAAAACCCACCCAAAACCTCCCCAGGGGACCGTCCCATCAAACCCCGGGAAGAAAAGAAAAACTCCCAAACGCAAAAACCCAACACAGCTCCACAAACACAATACAAACGTAAATGCATAAAAGAAAAATAACAAACAACCCCCCCAGAATGACCTGCAGAGCCCAACCCCCCCCCAGAAGACCTTCATCGCCAGTTCCAGGAGGAACAGCCAGAACCATAATCCCACAAAGGTCCCCAGGTGTACATGAAGCAAACGGCGCCCCCCAGAGGACCGTACCATCAACCCCAGGAGGTACCCTCCCCACAACCCCGGAACCCCAGACCCGGTCACACTTGGCTAGTTGGCCCCAAGCCAATTCCCCCCCAGAGGACCGTCCCATCAACCCTGGAGGTGGAACCCGGAAGGAAACAGAACAAAATCAAAAATCAACCCCCGGAGGACTACCAAAAACAACCCCGGGGGGATATAAAACGACCGTAAACCCTGTTACCCTCCCCGGCACCCCGAAAGACCCCGGGTCCCTCCCAGAGCCCCTCGGCGGCTCAACTTTGGCGAACGGCTCAAAACATTAAGCCGGAGAAGGGAACAGGAAAAAACTAACCCAGCTCCAACCCCAAGGCGCGGCGGAGAACCGGAAATACGTCCGGTGCCCCAACTCGACCATACCCCAGCCTCTCGGGAGGGGTGGAACTACCGAAATGGCGAATGGCAACAGATCGGCCCACCCCTCCGACTGAGGTAAGTCTCCGCTGCACCACACCCCGGCAACACCAATGACGAACGGTACAAAGGCTCACCGAGGCTGGAGTGGAACCGGGCCCTAACCAAACCAAGAAAAACGCCTCTAACACCCACCCCCTAGGTGCAGAGGTCTTCTGAGAATGCTCAGCGTGACCAACCTGCACCACCCCACAACCCACAAGACAAACGGTCTTGGGGCAAGTGAGGTTGGGGTTAGGGATGTAGAGAAATAAAAAACAACAAAATAAAACGACCCAACAACCCAAACAGAAAATACCTAAAAACACATAAAAATTAACAATGACGTGAGCCCAGGCGGACTTCTAACCGCCTAACAGTCACTCCACCAGATACGCTTCTGACTCCCCATACAATTGTAACCCCTATTTAAAGAAAACAAAACATTTACTCGTGCTAGATTTTTTTTTTTTTAATGTGTGTTATTTTGCCTGTCCCAGAACACTTGGAGATACGTCACCATTATTTCTCTTGACGCTTACATGTCGGGGCAATACAGTAATCTCTGCTCGTCCGAGCTGCATGGGCTCGTCAACAGGAGGAGCCAGAGGTCCCGTCGGAGGAGCCTCAGTGGGGCGAAGAAGAGACGGCCCAGATCTGTGTCGGGGAAAGCCCCGAGACGAAAAAACCCGTTCTAATGGGCGTCCTATCTCGCGTCCACGCTCCTTCATCCGATCATCTAGACGAATCACCAACGATATTAGCTCATCTAAATCGTTTGGCTCGTCACGGACTGCCGGCTCGTCTTTTAATGACTCATTTAACCCATCTACAAACATTCCTCGTAAAGCTGCGGCGCTCCAACCTGACTGAGCAGAAACCAGAGAACATTGCATCACCGCACAAGGCTCCGGACGACAAACAATCGGTTCGGACGCCGAATCTCTGGGTGACGGAGTTATCTGCACTAGTATAGATGATGCCGCAGCTGGAGCAGCAGGAAGCGGAACGGCTTGCGCTGCAAGCTCCGTAACACGGGCGTCTGTTTGTTTAATTTGGTTTGCGAGATGCTGTAATTGCTCCCATATTTTCTCCAAGTGTTCTTAAACTTTTTCGGCAAAAGGAACCGCTTCTGCTGCTGGGTCCATTATGGAATGGCCGGGAACTACTGTTATGTGTCGACGCGGGTTGAGGAGCGGACCTGCGTCAGACGGAACCCAGCGCTACAAATAACCAGAAAAGCGGTTCCAAAAACAATATATTTATTTCACCCGCTGTGCATAAAAAGTGTAAAAACAAAAATAGCATCCTTCTGGTGGAGTGACTGTTGGCACGCTCTCCAGCGCCCGCAAGGATCAAAGCCCGGCGCTCCTGGACCCACTACCACCGCCAAACACCCCCCAGGTGGACACGACAAACTGACTCTCTGTGAAGCAAAGAAGAGGTGAGGTAAGTCAGCAGTTACAACAATATCTTTCAAAAGACACACGCTATCAGCAACACATTCAGGTCTGTATCTTTTTTAACTTTATGCAAATGAGCAGCTTCTCACAACAGGTGGAGGATCACTTATCCGCACGCCACAGCAGTGAGAAGCAAGCTGCACAATTGTCATCACAATTCAAGTATACTGTGTAACAAAACACCAAGTTACTATCAACAATTAGTCAAACACTTAATCACCTTTGATGTGTGCTGACAGCATGTGTCCTCACCCTTCCTTGCTTCACGGGCTCGTTGTGTCAAACCCAGGCGCGGTCCTCAGCGTCTCACAAACGAACATCACAAGGTCGGGCTCCCGGCAGCTCCGCTCGAATCACACATGACTCAAATGCAGAACGCCATCCAATTATCTGCCTCAGCTGAAAGTCCCCAAGGTTGCATGTGAGCACCATTCACAGGTGCTGCACATGATGTTGATGAGGGTGAGGATTCTTCAGCCAGCACCTTCTCCACAGACAAATCAGTTTCCATGCCATCTGAAGAGCAAAGAAAAGAAAAGAACACCAAAATATCCAGCCACACCCCCCAACACACAACAATCAGGTTGGCATCAGAACCAGAATCAATAAAAGCTGAAACGGTAATGGTAGTGTGATCAGAGATGAATTTGGCTGGGATTATTTTCTGTGTTGAAACAGGGGAGATTGAATTAAGACTCACCTGCAATTCCGCCCTTGACTGCGCGGTGGCACCCCTGGCCTGACAATCGGCTATCAAATGTCCAGCTTGTCCACAATAGAAACAGAGGCTGTCCACTCGGTGGTGCTGTTGCTCGGCTGGAGTCAGGAGCATGCGCCCGAGCTGCATCCGTTCCTCTGTGTGGTGCTGAGACGGCTCTGTCCGGGCATGAGTGGAGGAGGCGGTGCGGCCAGGAGGCGTGTGGGATTGGTAGTGTGGCTGGCGGCTTCCACGGCGAGGACGGTCTTGTAGACGTTGGTCCGTGCGGATGGCGATCGTGATCAGGTCGTCCAATTCTTCTGGCAGGTCTACGGCCGCGAGCTGATCCTGAATTTCTGCCGACAGACCCTGGAAAAACACGTCAAAGAATGCAGCCGGGTTCCATTCACTCTTTGCTGCCATGATGCAGAAATCGACTGCATATTCCGCGACCCGGCGACTGCCCTGCTTCAGCTTAATCAGGGACCAAGCTGCTTCACGTCCCAGAGCCGTGTGTTGGAACACTTGTTCGAGGGCTCTTGTGAATGCCAGGAGAGAAGCGCAAGCAGGTGATTGACGTCCCCACTCAGCAGTAGCCCAGGCAGCTGCTCGATGGGACAGGTGAGTGATGATGTAAGCTATCTTTGATCTGTCTGTCAGGAACATGGAAACCATGAGTTCAAAGTGTAACTCGCACTGGGTGATGAAGGGTTTGACATCTCCGGAATCACCTGAAAAGCGCTCAGGACGGGATAACTGGTTGCAGATGACTGGCGCTGTTGTGGATGCCGGCGAGACTGCTATCAGCCCCAGTGATATGCTTGGATTGCCGGTGGTTGTGTCTAAGGTAGCCTGACGATCGAGCCGGGATAGTAGCTGACTCATCTGATCACTGACTGATGCCATGAAAGACTCTTGGCGGGTGATGAGTGCGCTAAAGCTAGAGGTTAGCGTGTCAAGCTTTTCTTCCTGCTGTGCGCGCTGTTGACTGTGGTGCCGTACCCCCAGGTGAAATGGGTCTGAGCCTGCTGTCTCTATAGGTGGCCAGTTTGTTCTGACAGGCGGATTAGGTTGGAGACAAATGCAAGGCTCGATGTCACAGCTCTGTTTGCAAAAAGACTTTAATGAACAGGCAAGCAATGGTCAGTACAAGGATAGGCAGTCCAAAAAACACAGCAGCAGTACTAAGATCATAAGGCAAGACATGGTCGGGAAAAATGGGCAGGAGTTCGAGAACACACTGAAGCAGGCAGATCTAGAAAACACGAGAACAAGAGCTGGAATGATGGCACAAGGTGCAACAAACTGGCAAACAAACAACACAACCTGTGAGCTAATAAAGCCCCAGGTGGCAATCAGCAGATTACAGACAGGTGTGCTTGGAGAGACCCAGAAGTGGGGCGTGACCAGAGGGAGAGAGAGAGAGACAGAGAGAGAGAGAGAGAGAGAGAGAGAGAGAGAGAGAGAGAGAGAGAGAGAGAGAGAGAGAGAGAGAGAAAACGACAGACAGACCTCAACACCAAAATCTCACAAGCACAGAAAAAATAACAAAAGCAAGATGAGAATAACAACAAACCAGAAAACCCCGCAACTGACCAGATAAACCATCAGGCCCCTGACATATTCATGTACAGTTATGACAATGAACAGAGAAAGTGAAAGATTAATTAGATTTCAGGTCATTCAGGCTCTGTGAACTATGGAGCCAGAAGTCGCTAACAAAACCGGTAAAGTGCCACCACAAGAGAGAGCCAAGACAAAAAATGCACAGCATTGTAAGAAGTATAACGATTGCCTACGTCGCGATGATCCAGAGTATATAGAAAGAGAATGAAAAAGAATAGCAGAATATCGAGCTGCAAAGAAGCAAAATGTAACAGAAGAGGAAAAGCAAGAGGCTAGAAAAAAAGAGGCCGAGAGAAAAAGAGGGAGTATCGCAGAAAAAAGAAGGCTTTGCAGCAAACTCCTGCTGACATGCCTGAAACACCTAAAGGTGATGATGTACATAAGCCATACCGGAGACCCCAGTCCCTTGGAAAAGCGGTATCCAAAGTCATTCACCAGTTGACCTATTCCCCAAGAAAAAAAGCTGCTGTCATGGCCGGAGTGGCTGAAAGGATTGGTATCCAACTAGAGACTAAGATGGCAAAGCGGATTCGAGTATCAAAAGCCCTCTCCGCTGAGACTGCTGAAGCTGTGAAAAACTTCTATACTGATCATAATATTGTGTACACAATGCCAGGGATGAAGGATGAAATGGTCGTTTGGGTAGATGGTGAAAAAATAAAGATGCAGAAATATTGCTTGACTCTGTACCTACGAGAGGCCCATGCTATCTTTAAAGAAATGCATCCTGAACTTCCAACTGGACTTTCAAAATTCTGCTCCCTGCACCCTAAAAATGTCTTGCTTTTACATGAGACTCCAGCAGACCTGTGTAGATGTAGGATTCATGAGAATTTTATACTCAGGCTACAGGGTCTGAAAGTGGGATTCTGTTTTGTGTGACCCCACTCTGAAGTCAAAGTGTTGGCAGAATGAGTGTCCCGACTGTACCAATGGTGTCAGACTGAACACCACTCTTGATCTGGCAGCACATGTTACTTGGCAAGAGTGGAACAAAGGAAAGGGAGACTTGAAGCAGAGACTTGAGCAGTTGAGTTTGTGTTAGTTCATTTTGTGTGGGTGTTGTTTGAGTTGGTTTTTGTGTGGGATTTTATTTTTTGTTGTTCACTATTTGTCTGGGGTTGTGACCCTGTAGCCTTTGCACAAAAAAAAAAAAAAAACACAAACAGGGACCCAAACAACTGTGTGTTGGTCTGTTTGTTTTTTCTTTTGTTTCTTTTTGTTTCACATCCCCAGGGTTGGATGGAACGGTCCCCTGGGGGGGTGATGGGGTTGGTACTTGAGTTGTTTTTTCTTTTTGTTTTTTGTTATGCCCTCTCTTCTCCTCTGACTCCAGCCGGGTGTGCCGTAGTGTCGGCATTGCTGGAGGGGTGCAGTTAGGTTGTGCTGGGCGTTTCCCAGGTGGCCTCTGCACCCGGGAGGGGAGGGGGGGGGGTTGGGGTATTTTTTGGTTTTCCCCCTCCCAGTTTCCGCCCTCAGGGTTTGACTGTGGTGTCCTCTGGGGGGGAAAGGGCGTTGGGTCCATCTAGCCGTGGACGGCCGGGGCTGGGTCCATTAGTCATGAGGGGAGGCGTCTCCTGGGGTTGACGAGTGGTCCTCTGGGAGGCGCTGGTAGTCCCCGTGGGTGACGTTGGATCCCAGAGGGACCTCGGCCGTGGTTATTACTCCTGGAGCTGGCGGGTGGCCCTCTGGGGGGTGTTGGTCCCTACGTGTCGTTTGGGGGGGGAGGAGGGGGGGTATTTTGGCATTTTTGTTTGTGAGCTCAAATTTGGGTTGTTTTTCTTTTCTCCCCTTCCCTAGGGTTTGATGGAACGGTCCTCAGGGGGGGGGGGGGGGGGGGGGGGGTGTTTTAGTATTTTTGTTTGTAGGCTTGGGTTGGGTTGTTTTTCCTTTCTCCCCTTCCCTGGGGTTTGATGGGACGGTCCCCTGGGGAGGGGGGAGTGTTTTGGTTGTTTTGTTTTATGACTAATCACACGTTTGGTTAAAGGCTGACCGCACAGGTGTAGGAACTCCTGGCCACACCTGTGCTAAGACTGTCAGAAACAAGGGCAAAGATGCAGCCAGTTCAACCAGTCTGTTGGAGGATGAACGCAGACGCGGTTTCCAGCCATGGTCCCTGGAGGGGGGTGTTTCTCCTGGGCCAGGTGTGTGTGGTCGCCGGGAGGCTTCCCGTGAGGGTGGGGTACTGTTATATGGCTGGGGGGGCCTGGCTGCCGGTTTGTTTGTCTTTTGGTTTCCTCCCAGGTGGCTTGCGTTTGGGACTGAGTGGCTGTGTTGCTGAGGCTGTCAGGACCTCACCCTGATCACCTGCGACTCGTCAGGACTCACAGCTGTGGTGCATCTGGATGGATTGGAACATGTTGGCATTTAAGACTGGAGTGCACAGTGTGTATTTGCCAGAGACTCGACCTTGTGACCAGACGGGTGAGATCGTCGTCTCGGGAGCCATCTCATCAACAGCGGATGCTGAGAACGTCCAGGTTTGATGCACAGTCTGTGAAAGAGGAGGGGGTGAGGTCTCACGCTCGTCAGCACACTTCCTGAGGTACGTTAGATTTTGTGACTAACAGTTATACAGTCAGTAAATGTGGTGTCCCTCACACCTTATTGTATTGAGCTGTTTGTTAGTCATGTATCAGCTTCCACTGCAGTGGAGTTTTGTGAACTGGATGTTCC
Organism: Thalassophryne amazonica; assembly: GCF_902500255.1. NCBI lineage: Eukaryota > Metazoa > Chordata > Actinopteri > Batrachoidiformes > Batrachoididae > Thalassophryne > Thalassophryne amazonica. The sequence continues at coordinate 22,867,246 of NC_047103.1, read as the reverse complement.
ATGCCTGCAGGTTGGGAAGCTGATCAGTAATCAAGCCAGGAAGTGTTTGCTGTTTGTACACCTTTAAGTGTTCTGTGTGTAGAGTGTGGACTCACATAATGGTTCCTTCTTTCACAGACTCGGTTGTTGCGGCCACCTGGGGGGTGTCGGCGGGGTCCTTGGGTCCGAAACAGCTTCTGGCTCCGGACCGTTAGCGCTGCTGGGAGCGCACCACGCCAGACCGCACCTTCTGTTATATTATCACTGTTATGTATTAAATTCAGTTAGCCTTTGAACCGTGCTCTGCTTATTTCATACTGGGTCCTTCAAACGCTGGTCGGTTCTCCGAGCTGCGTCCGACACATAACAATTTCACCTCAACCAGCAAAATTATGATGCTAGACTACTCCAGATGGACTTTGCCATGAACTACACCTGTGAGTATCAGGATGAGATACAAAGTGCCCTCTGGAGTAGGTCTAGTGTCACCCTGTTCACAGCTGCATCCATGACCAAAGATGGTTGCAAAACCTGTAATAAATAGTAACTGTTAGTATTATACAGATGAACAATATAACAAGTAATGGGAATTTCTTAATAATCCACTTCTCACTTGTACAATAATTGTGGGGACTATTAAAGACTATTTAAAACAATTTTGTCAATCTTTTAGCATAACTGCCATAATGGAAACTTAACTGCCCAACTATACAGTACAGTGCAATTACTAAATGTAAGGCTTTCCCATGACCTGCACACACACCCTGATGTAACCGCACACTCTCCACCTACTCAAACTTGCACTTCCAGTTTTCTTAATCCAGCTTTCACCTGCGCGTGCATTCTCAAAAACATTCTTGTACCTTTCAATCAATCACCCTGTCCTTCAGCCTGACTTGAGCATTTTAATAGTGTATTTTTCACCCTCGAGGTTTTTCTCACGGAGTCACGGTCTTGTGGAAACTCCTCTCAAATAAAAATTAGAAAAAGATGTCCACAGATCAAAAATGACCTGGGTCCTATTACACTTGACATAATACATACAAATGCATACACGTAGAATTCAAAGGGACTATTGGCCACAGTGCCCTGATAGGAGACCTGCCCGCCAACCTTCTACCAGACTTTTTAGGGCACACTCATGTAACAATATATTTTTAGCTCAATAAAAGACAAATAATATTATGATGATACTGAATGGTGGAAAAACACAAAAGGTTAATGCATAGTTTAAGCACATTTAGGACATATTCCTTCAACTACTCCAGATGGACTTTGCCATGAACTACTCCTGTGAGTATCAGGATGAGATACAAAGTGCCCTCTGGAGTAGGTCTAGTGTCACCCTGTTCACAGCTGCATCCATGACCAAAGATGGTTGCAAAACCTATCTCATCTGCTCAGACATGAAGGAGAAAAATAAAGATACAGTGGCAGTCTTTGTTGACTACCTGTATGAGAACTGCCTCATTCCTGACAATGAAACAGAAAATGTGAAAGAGGAAATAATTTGGACCGATGGTCCATCCTCAGAATTTAAGAACAAGTTCATGATGAAGCTCCTTCAGGTCCTCACTGCCAAGTACAAACACAAATTTTGTTGGAAGTATTTTGCCACTAGTCATGGCAAAGGGTTGGTCAGTGGGGTAGGTGGCAGGGCAAAGTCTCTTTTCAGGCAGGAGGTAATGAGTAAGAAGGTACCCAGGACTGTAGTGCAGTCATCTGAGGACTTTGCCTCAACAGCGGAGTTGACTAATGGATACGCCACAGCCAAGATCAGGTGTACAATTGAATAAGTACATGTGTTATGCTAATTCAGATATAGTATGAATATTATCATTCATAATGATATGTATTTGTGAGTTTTGCCAGTTGCTTAAATGATAAACGCCAAAAACTGCTATTCAGTACTTTTTACATGCTGTGTACAATGCTGAACAATGGTCACTATGCTAGCATTTTTGCTGTTATGCTGTTTCATATTTAATTTTGCAGTAGTTCATCATTCAAAGTTATATTTAAATCTTGAAAAATATGTCTTTTGTGATCAAATATCAGTTGCACAATTTTATACTCTTTCTTTTGCAGGTTTGAGGATCCATCCAAAACTGACTGTGCAGCATTAGAAATCGTGAAAGCCTCTCTCTGTTATATATTTTTTACTTTTCAGCTTTTATTTTGATGATGCTCAATTTTCTTTGCAATTAAAAGCTATTAATGCTCATTTATCTCATATTTAAATGTCTTGATCTTTTGTTGTCATTTAAATATACATCTGTGTAAGTGTTCTGCAATATATATATATATATATATATATATATATATATATATATATATATATATATATATATATGTACGCGGCCTGTTAAAAAAGTATCTGACCTTTTTATTGTTGCAAAAACCATATGGATTTGAATCACGTGTGATTGCATCAGCCAAGCTTGAACCTTCGTGCGCATGCGTGAGTTTTTTCACGCCTGTTGGTTGCGTCATTCGCCTGTGAGCAGGCTTTGTGTGAGCAGTGGTCCACCCCTCTCATCGGATTTTTATTGTGAATAAATGTCTGAACGATTTGGAGCTTTGCTGCATCAAATTTTTCCAGAAACTGTGAGAGACCTCCAGGTGGACATCATTCGGAAAATTCAGATGGCTTTCAGGGACGATTTTATGGGGATTACACAGATTAAGGAGTGATCCAGCTGGTTTAAAGACAGCCCACAGCATCTGACAGCGTGGCGCACTCCGAGCGCCGATCGACAGGCTGGATCAACCAGATCATTTCCAATGTGAAGGCTTTGTTGATCCGGGACGTCGTCTGACTTCCACAAAAAAAGGCAGAAGGCGTGGACATCAGCACTTTTTCGGCACATTCCACTGTTACAGGAGTTTTTTCATGGAGAGGAGCGGAGGGATGCGCCACCGTGCCGCTCATGGTGCGGCACAAAACCACCTCCGTGTTGGTCTCACAGGACGGCTTTCAGATGGCTCAGATGGCTTTCGGGTTGCTTTTCAGTTGTCTGAATATGTGATATGTGTGAATATGTAATATCCAAGAAATTGTGCGTGAGCTGGACATGCCCCAACATGTCCTGTGAGGCTTCATCACGGCGTTGCTTTGCGCCATGCAGAAAGGTCCCGACGCGCGGAATTCCTCCACACATCTGTCTCAATGTGCCGAAAAAGTGCTGATGTCCACGTCTTCCGCAATTTCTGTGCTAGTTAGACGACATCCCGGATCAAGACAGCGTCCAGTTTAGAAATGAACGGCACATTCCACTGTTACAGGAGTTTTTGTCATGGAAAGAGGAGCGGAGGAATTCCGCGCGTCGCGACGGAGCCACATGGCGCAAAGCAACGCCGTGATGAAGCCTCATAGGACATGTTGGGGCATGTCCAGCTCATGTACAATTTCTCGGATAGTCACACGACCAACACGGAGGTGGTTTTGTGCCGCGCCATGAGCGGCATGATGGCGCATCCCTCCGCTCCTCCTTCCATGAAAAAAACTCCTGTAACAGTGGAATGTGCCGAAAAACTGCTGATGTCCACGTCTTCTGCCTTTTTTTGTGGAAGTCAGATGATGTCCCGGATCAACAAAGCCTTCACGTTGGAAATGATCTGGTTGTTTCAGCGAGGTGTCAGCCTGTCGATCGGCGCTCGGAGTGCGCCGCGTTCTCAGACGCTGTGGGCGGTCTTTAAACCGGCTGGAGCACTCCTTAATCTGTGTAATCCCCATAAAATCGTCACTTAAAGCCATATGAATTTTCCGAATGGTGTCCACCTGGAGGTCTCTCACAGTTTCTGGAAAAATTTGATGCAGCAAAGCTCCAAATCGTTCAGACATTTATTCGCAATGAAAATCCGACGAGGGGTGGACCACTGCTCACACAAAGCCTGCTCACAGGCAAATGACGCAACCGACAGGCGTGAAAAAACTCACGCATGCGCACGAAGGTTCAAGCTTGGCTGATGCAATCACACGTGATTCAAATCCATATGGTTTTTGCAAAAAATAAAAAGGTCGGATACTTTTCTAACAGACCTCGTATATATGTTTTTTTTTACTTTCAAGGAGAACATTAGATTGGATGTCCTGTCTGTAGACAAAACATTTTTGTTCATATTAGTAGTTGTATCAGTACAAAATAGATTTACTTATTGCTGGTACATGAGGTACTATTGAGTCTTCGCATGAGTTGCAAAAATTCCAAAAACATTTAATAACTGGGCTTCGAGGAGATGAATAATATGTCAATGTCCTGTTCATAGACACCGCATTTACTGTTATACTATCAATAAACTCTGGACTATAAATTTAATAGAATGAAATGTATACACGCTGAACAGAGAAACTGAGCTGACTTTTTCACCTTTTTTTTGACAAAGGCTAAAAATATAGGAGACAAGGCTCACTAAAATGAAAACTTTTGTTTCATAAATTTCATAAAAATTTTATAAAAATGCATAAATCCTCTATTTATCATACTGACCATATTAATATAGTCATAATATAATAATTAGATATTCGAAAATGTATATAGTAATTTTGAGCTCATTATATGGTGTTTATGGACAGGACATGTGACACACCCATTGCATTGTACACCTGGTCTTGGCTGTGGGGATAGGACGGCAGTTTTTCACATCTCACAGACAGAAATTGATGAAAAGATCAAGGGTGTTGTGTGTTGGGAGGAGTCTGAATCTTTCCCAGGCATTCAGAAAATGCACATCATTGTGCAGATGGTGGCAAGATTACCTTGTAAGAGCATGTGCTTGCCTCTGAACCACAAGTGGATGAAATGATTGTACATGTACAATCATTTCATCAGCACCATCTACAACTGCAGCAACAGACGCATCTGTCTTGGTGGTTGGTGACTGGTGTATAGTTATTTATGATGGAAATAAATTTCCTGGTGAGGTAACAAAGATTGTTGGTGGGCATTATCAAGTCAGTGTCATGTACAGATGTGTAGTAGAGAAGCTTGAATCTTCGACTGGACTGGATTGCTTGACGCGAGGATGTTTCGCTTCAAATCGCAGAAGCTTCCTCAGCTAAAATTCTTGCTCTGGTGGTCTGACTTCTGTCTTGACTCTTGTAGAGAAAAATAATCAAGAAGTCACAAAAGCTGGAGTTTTAAACCTAACCAGACCCCTCCTACCAAGAGGCAGACTGCTATAGGCTGGTGACTAAACAATAGCTCTAATTAGCACCTATTGTGCTCTAGTTAACACCCTCCTAATGACAGGGCAGCTGTTCTCCTGATGGCTCCCTTGACGACTCTGCTGATGACGTGGATGACTCATTACCATGAACAAAAGACTGCAACTGCTTTGACCTGAGTACCCCATTGTAAACAGGGGATAAAGTGTGACTTCTTGATTATTCTTCTCTACAAGAGTCAAGACAGAAGTCAGACCACCAGAGCAAGAATTTTAGCTGAGGAAGCTTTTGCGATTTGAAGCGAAACGTCCTTGCGTCAAGCAACCCAGTCCAGTCGAAGATTCAAGCTTCTCTACTATGGAAACCACCTGGACAACTGAGAGCCTACACAGAAACATGTACAGATGTGGTAAATATTTATATTGGCCAAATGAGAAAGACAAAATTTTCTATAGACCCACAGCCATTGTGAAGAAACTCCAAGGCCCCCCCAGAACAGTTACATTTGGTCCATGGATTTTATCTGAATTTGTAGATTATGAGTGAATCGGCTGGTGAAAGGACAATGTTTACTGCAGAACACTGAACAGGTTGAACTCAATGTGAAATACACTTGCAAAAGCTAACAGATAACCACGGGTGATGAGTAGGCCAAGCAAGTTAGGCCTATGTGTAGCTTTGACATACCATAATATCGGTAGCCAATGAAAGTTTTTCATAGATTTTTAAGATCTTGTTGGTTTGTTCTCATGTTCACATTTGTCTAAGAGTTCAAGTTATAAATATCTGTCTTCTTACCAAAAACAAAGTATTTTCTATTCTAGGTTCAAGACCATTGTATTAAAAATGTACATTGCTTGAAAACCTGCTAGGATTGAGATGTTTGTAGCCTTGTAACATACGAGGTCTGTTAGAAAAGTATCGGACCTTTTTACTTTTTTCAAAAACTATACGGATTTGAATCACATGCGATTACAGCAGACAAGCTTGAACCCTCGTGGGCATGCGAGAGTTTTTTCACGCCTGTCGGTTACGTCAGTCGCCTGTGGGCTGGCTTTGAGTGAGGAGTGGTTCACCCCTCCTGTCGGAATCTCTGTCTGAGAACTTCCTGAGAGACTGACGCTTTGCTTGATCAAAATTTTTTCAAAAACTGTGAGGCACATCGAAGTGGACACCATTCGAGAAATTCAGCTGGTTTTCTGTGAAAATTTTAATGGCTGATGAGAGACTATGGACTGTTGCTGTCGCTTTCAGGACTGCCCACGGAACGGGACATCGCGATGCGCCCTGAGCCGTCGCTGTCTGCCTGTTTCGAGCTGAAAGCTTCCAAATTTACTGATCTGTCATTTCAGTCTGTCAATCTGTCACTAAAGAAGTCTTTAGTTCCTACCAGTAGTTTCCAATGGAAGGACATCCCCAGAACAGGTGGAAATGATCTGCTTTATCAGTTCAACATAATCTCCAACACTTTATGCCATGATACTTTACCTGTGCTGGTGTTTTAAAGAATCTTATGATGTTCTTCCACCCATGTTCTCTCCATGTTAAGGAGCAAGTTGCTGTTCATTTATTTCTTTCCATTCATCGACTGATATGACAGTACAACCTCTGGCAAAAATTATGGAATCACCGGCCTCGGAGGATGTTCATTCAGTTGTTTAATTTTGTAGAAAAAAAGCAGATCACAGACATGACACAAAACTAAAATGGCAACTTTCTGGCTTTAAGAAACACTATAAGAAATCAGGAAAAAAAATTGTGGCAGTCAGTAACGAAAAAATTATGGAATCAAGAAAAACAAAAGAACGCTCCAACACATCACTAGTCTTTTGTGGCACCACCTCTGGCTTTTATAACAGCTTGCAGTCTCTGAGGCATGGACTTAATGAGTGACAAACAGTACTCTTCATCAATCTGGCTCCAACTTTCTCTGATTGCTGTTGCCAGATCAGCTTTGCAGGTTGGAGCCTTGTCATGGACCATTTTCTTCAACTTCCACCAAAGATTTTCAATTGGATTAAGATCCGGACTATTTGCAGGCCATGACATTGACAATATGTGTCTTTTTGCAAGGAATGTTTTCAGTTTTTGCTCTATGGCAAGATGCATTATCATCTTGAAAAATGATTTTATCATCCCCAAACATCCTTTCAATTGATGAGATAAGAAAAGTGTCCAAAATATCAACGTAAACTTGTGCATTTATTGATGATGTAATGACAGCCATCTCCCCAGTGCCTTTACCTGACATGCAGCCCCATATCATCAATGACTGTGGAAATTTACATGTTCTCTTCAGGCAGTCATCTTTATAAATCTCATTGGAACGGCACCAAACAAAAGTTCCAGCATCATCACCTTGCCCAATGCAGATTCGAGATTCATCACTGAATATGACTTTCATCCAGTCATCCACAGTGCACGATTGCTTTTCCTTAGCCCATTGTAACCTTGTTTTTTCTGTTTAGGTGTTAATGATGGCTTTCATTTAGCTTTTCTGTATGTAAATCCCATTTCCTTTAGGCGGTTTCTTACAGTTCGGTCACAGACGTTGACTCCAGTTTCCTCCCATTCGTTCCTCATTTGTTTTGTTGTGCATTTTCGATTTTTGAGACATATTGCTTTAAGTTTTCTGTCTTGACACTTTGATGTCTTCCTTGGTCTACCAGTATGTTTGCCTTTAACAACCTTCCCATGTTGTTTGTATTTGGTCCAGAGTTTAGACACAGCTGACTGTGAACAACCAACATCTTTTGCAACATTGCGTGATGATTTACCCTCTTTTAAGAGTTTGATAATCCTCTCCTTTGTTTCAATTGACATCTCTCGTGTTGGAGCCATGATTCATGTCAGTCCACTTGGTGCAACAGCTCTCCAAGGTGTGATCACTCCTTTTTAGATGCAGACTAATGAGCAGATCTGATTTGATGCAGGTGTTAGTTTTGGGGATGAAAATTTACAGGGTGATTCCATAATTTATTCGTCAGAATTGAGTGATTCCATATTTTTTTCCCTCTGCTTGGTCTAAAAAAGTAACCGTTACTGACTGCCACAATTTTTTTTCCTGATTTCTTACAGTGTTTCTTAAAGCCAGAAAGTTGCCATTTGAAATGACTTTAGTTTTGTGTCATGTCTGTGATCTTCTTTTTTTTCTATAAAATTAAACAACTGAATGAACATTCTCCGAGGCCGGTGATTCCATAATTATTGCCAGGGGTTGTATTTGCCTCCCTCTCCCACCTGTTTTTAATTTACACTGTGTCATTTCCCTTTAAATCCTCCATATACAGTTTTGAAATTAGCTTTATCCCCAATTTTGATTCATATGCTAAAGTAAACATCTTAATGAGTTCAGTCCCCCTCCCCTTTATGGATCTCCTTATTGTTTGTTCGAAATAATTCCTTAATTGCAAATACATGTATTGGTCCCGATTTGCTAGACTATATTAGTCTTTTATCTTTTGAAAGCTTTTAATGTCCTTATTTCTTAAGAGCTCCCAAAATATTGTAGGTACCTTGACCCAATTTTTAAAACTCTCATCTATTTTATTTGGAATAAATTCAGAATCATATCCAATCTATCTTAATAATCTACTTTGCATTCTCAAGTCATTTTTCACAATTAATTCAAACCAAATCCTCAGTGATGTATCCAACCATGGGTTTGTCCCTTCTCTAATATGTTTTCTCAAGTTGATGTCCCCAGTTATAGCCTGTATAAGAACTCCATCTGTTGTGCTGGCCTCAACTTCTTTTCATCTTGCTGAGCAGGAAGGATTGTATATATTCAACAGTATTATTATTTGTGCTGCTTGATAATACAGTGAGGAAAATAAGCATTTGAACACCCTGCGATTTTGCAAGTTCTCCCACTTAGAAATCATGGAGGGGTCTGACATTTTCATCTTAGGTGCATGTCCACTGTGAGAGACAATCTAAAAAAAAAAAAAAAAAAAAATCCAGAAATCACAATGTATGATTTTTTTAATAATTTATTTGTATGTTACTGCTGCAAATAAGTATTTGAACACCTGTGAAAATCAATGTTAATATTTGGTACAGTAGCCTTTGTTTGCAATTACAGAGGTCAAACATTTCCTGTAGTTTTTCACCAGGTTTGCACACTGCAGCAGGGATTTTGGTCCACTCCTCCATATAGATCTTCTCTAGATCTTTCAGGTTTGGAGTTTCAGCTCCTTCCAAAGATTTTCTATTGAGTTCAAGTCTGGAGACTGGCCAGACCACTCCAGAACCTTGAAATGCTTCTTACGGAGCCCCTCCTTAGTTGCCCTGGCTGTGTGTTTGGGGTCATTGTCATGCTGGAAGACCCAGCCATGACCCATCTTCAATGCTCTTACTGAGGGAAGGAGGTTGTTTGCCAAAATCTCGCAATACATGACCCCATCCATCCTCCCTTCAATACGGTGCAGTCGTCCTGTCCCCTTTGCAGAAGAGCACCCCCAGAGTATGATGTTTCCACCCCCATGCTTCACGCTTAGGATGGTTTTCTTGGGATCGTTCTCATCCTCTAAACATGGTAAGTGGAGCTGATTCCAAAAAGCTCTATTCTGGTCTTATCTGACCACATGACCTTCTCCCATGCCTCCTCTGGATCCTCCAGATGGTCACTGGTGAACTTCAAACAGGCCTGGACATGTGCTGGCTTGAGCAGGGGGACCTTGCTGCCCTGCAGGATTTTAAACCATGAGAGCATCATGTGTTACTAATGTAATCTTTGTGACTGTGGTCCCAGCTCTCTTCAGGTCATTGACCAGGTCCTCCTGTGTAGTTCTGAGCTTTCTCAGAATCATCCTTACCCCACAAAGTGAGATCTTGCATGGAATCCCAGACCGAGAGAGATTGACAGTCATCTTGTGTTTCTTCCACTTTCTAATAAATAATCATAACAGTTGTTGTCTTCTACCAAGCTGCTTGCCTGTTGTCCTGTAGTCCATCCCAGCCTTGTGCATGTCTACAGTTTTGTCCCTGGTGTCCTTAGACAGCTGTTTGGTCTTGGCTATGGTAGACAGGTTGGAGTGTGATTGATTGTGTGTGTGAACAGGTGTCTTTTATACAGGTAACAAGTTCAAACAGGTGCAATTAATACAGGTAAAGAGTGCAAAATAAGAGGGCTTCTTAAAGAAAAATTAACAGGTCTGTGTGAGCCAGAATTCTTGCTGGTTGGTAGGTGATCAAATACTTATTTGCAGCAGTAACATACAAATAAATTATTAAAAAATCATACATTGTGATTTCCAGATTTTTTTTTAAGATTATGTCTCTCACAGTGGACATGCACCTAAGATGAAAATTTCAGACCCCTCCATGATTTCTAAGTGGGAGAACTTGCAAAATCGCAGGGTGTTCAAATACTTATTTTCCTCACTGTAGCTCTTCATGCAGGGAAGTCCCAGCCCTCATTTATTTTTAGGTAACTGCAGCATTCTGTACCTGACCCTCGGTCTCTGCCGCTGCCATATGTATCGAGAAATCATTTTATCCCACTCCCTGAATTCATTCTCTGTTGTTACCACCAGTAGACTCTGGAACAGGTACAAAAGCCTCAGCAGTACATTCATTTTTTATCACCTCCACTCTTTGTATAATACTCATATTTGATTTCAGATTCCATCTGCTAATATCAGATTTTATTCTCTTGATCAATGGATCACAGTTCATAGATTTTATTTGTCCTAAGTATTGAGGTAGATTAACTCCCAAATATTTTATTGAGTTTAAGTCCCAGTTGATCTTGTATTTGTCCCTAATCGCTTGGCTTGGTCTATAGCTGAAGGTAATAACCTGAGTTTTTTGTATATTTATTCTATAGCCTGACAGATGGCCGTCGTCTGTAAGGGTTGTCATGAGTGCAGGAAGGGACGTGTTTGGGCTCGATAATGTCAAATGTTTTCTGTGGGTCTGTTCATCAATTCATCCATTTCCATTCATTTTCTGAACCTGTTGATTAGTTGATTACAATAGACGTTGGCCTGGAGGGGTTACTGGAGCCTGTGAGTCAGTTCACCTTTTGAATTCCCAAACAGGGAGTGGATTCCAACTTGTTTTGTTTCCTCATATTTCAGCAGGTGTTTATTTCCGCTTGGAAGAAAATCAAACTTGTCACGCAAACATCTGCTAAATAGACACTGACATTTTAATACGTTGTTGGAAAAACTCCATCATTCCCATTCTGTCAATCATGCACAAACTGACTGATTAGAGCCTGTGAGTCAGTTCACCTTTTGAATTCCCAAACAGAGAGCAGATTCAAACTTGTTGTTTTGTCTACTTATATGTCAGCAGGTGTTTATTTCTTCTTAGATGAAAATCAAGCTTCAGACTTGTCACCCAAACATCTGCTAAATAGACACTGACATTTTGATACGTTGTTGGGAAAAACTCCATCATTCCCATTCTGTCAATCATGCACAATTTGACTGATCGGAGCCTGAAAGAATTATTGGTAAATATAAGTGTCAATCCTTGATATTAAATACTAATGATGTCCTATGCTTCCCCCCCGCCCGTCACCAACCACCACTTTGAAAGTCATCCTCCAAAAATCATGCATGCACATGCCATAAAAATTACTATATCAATTACAAATTGATGGGGGGGAGGTGCAGCGCAAACAACCAAGACTCTTCAATGAGAACCACAAAAACATAAAGTTCTCACAAAGAAAAAAAGGAGGCAGGACACTCCTGTCCCCTCCACCTCATCCACTTCCACGCCCGTCTCAGGGACTATAAAGATCACATCTACAGTGTATATTTTCAGCTGTTTCACAGCCCTCCTCACAGCTACAGCCCGTCTCCTGAAGAACATTCAAGCCTGTAAGTGTCGTCATATTTGATTACTGATTCATTCATTCATTGCTGCCATTGTTAAATCGACTGAATTTGAATTTGCAGTACAGGAAACAAAACATAGTGCTGTTCAGGAAAGAATTGTTGAGGAGTGCAAACCAAATTTGGAAAGCAAAATTGTGAGTCGTCTAACATCACAGATTGGCCTTTGTTTCAGGATCATGAGCAAGAACTACCTATCCAAAAATGATGAGCTCCGCAAGGGAGACTACCTGCTTTCCAACAACAGGCAGTGGAAAGCCATCTTCCAGGTGAGAAGATCAGCTCACAGGAGCAAAAAATTTTCCCATCAATCTGGAAAGAAAGTACAACTGTGTGAGAATGTCTTTGTTAATGTTACATTAAAAAGTCCATTTCTGTCAACAGGATGATGGTAACTTTGTCATCTATGGCTGGAAGCCGACGTGGGCTTCAAACACGAATGGAGCAGATGTGGTTCGCCTGTGCATGCAGAGTGACTGCAACCTGGTTATGTACAATGCAAAAGGTGAACCCAAATGGGCCTCAAACTCTTACAGGCCTGGAGAAACCAACATGTGCCGTCTTCATCTAACTAATGACGGCAAATTGGTGGTGAGCAGAGAAGCTGAGCAAATTTGGACATCCAAATGAGGCTACATATGATGTCATCAAATCAAAGCTTCTGTAAGAGTGGTGCACCTGGTCCATTTGTCAACTGAACTCAAATAAAATCAATATATCACAATTCATGAATATATTGTTGTGATGGTTGTGTGTGTGTGTTGCAATCACTTTTTTGATAAAGTCTAGTGTCTGATTTAAATATTGCCACCATCAAGGAGGCTCTGTTTTCATTGCAAAAATGTTACAGCACAAGCTCTACAGAATCTGAGCTTGTGCTCTGTTAGAGCACTAGAACTCAAAAATAATAATAATAATAATAATAAAAATCAATATATCACAATTCATGAATGTGTGTGTGTGTGTCACAATCACCTTTTTTGATAAACTCCAGTGTCTGATTTCAATTTTATCACCATCAAGGAGGTTCTGTTTTCATTGCATAAAACATGTTGGAACACAAGCCAAAAAATAAGTCATGCATTAAAGGGTGGATTCTGGAATGGTTGGTTGCAATTTCAGGAAACATCATGTATAATAATATGCATATGTTGCGGACATGAATGAGTGAAGCTCATTAGCATCTCACCATGTCATTTAGGTCCTTCAGACTTTATTTTGAGTAAATGCTTCAAAGGAGCATTAGCATGGCAAAAACCTTTCAGCTGCTGGGGGGTGCAGCCATAAATTTAGCAGCCATTTATGGCGGGGAGTCTGGGGGAGCTGCAAAGTGGGTTTTTTTTTGTGTGTGTGTCATTTCTGCAGATCTGCTCAAAGTGATATTAATCAGAGAAACCACCGGGTGGAGTCAGTGGCTGCAAAGAAAACCTGCACCCTCTTGGCCCTTTCTGGAACAAGTTGCCCACCCCTGGTCTAAATTAAAAGATGCTCCAATCATATAGAGAGCTACTACAAAACTACACCACATTATTTGCCTGATCATAAAGATTCCAAATAAGGCAGAGTTTGGACAATCTGTGACTGAATGTTCTGGAGTTATGAGGTAAAAGCAGCAAGGTGACAAAGGTCAGTTTCAGTTTGTACAGGGTCAAAAGTTAAAGTTGCTCCATTAAATTCGGCTCCAGCTGTATTTGTGCAGAATTTGATGCTTGTATCACCATTTGAAGGATTGTTTCAGTTATCTGCTACACTAATAAGCCAATAACAATAAGCCACCCAAATTAAAGGAGAAATGCTGCTTTTAACAACCTGGACCTCATTTCTGTCCTAAAATACGGTCATTTACTCACCAATATAAGTTTGTTGTGATTAGAATTCCATAGTTCAAATGACATGTTCAATTCAAATCTGGAGGAAACATTTTTAATCTTCTAAAGTGGATTAGAACTTTTTGTGGTACACAGCACAAACTACTGGACAGGAGGAACCTTGCAGTCAAAGTGACACTGATTTGAAAATGCAGCTCTTTCAACCAGACGTGTGGTGCCGTGACATGTCAATCATCTGTGTCCGATCAGATTTCAGGAAAGTCCATTGAAACCCCCGCCTCCACTCTAGCTCCACCCATGCCAGGAAGTGTTTGCCATTTCAACATTTCCTGTTTCACTGTGACTGATAAATTGGCACTTCCTGTTTGAGTGTGAGCTTGCCACTGAGTTCTTGTGAGATTCCATGGGATCTCGTCTGTCAATCCAGGAAGTGTTTGACATTTGAACATTTCCTGTTTTACTGTGGTTTTGAAAATTGCCACTTCCTGTTTGGGACGCCCCGTACCATGAGCAAACTTCACGCCGCTGCGCGACGCTTCACTCATATAAATTGTCATGTAAATGTCACTTATATACATGCTGCTCATATTCTTGAGCCGCTTAGGTGGTTAGGGAGAGTTCCCATGGGATAAAAAAGCTTTTCAACAGACCATCCCTGGTTCTCAAGACCAGGCACCTCTTCTCTCTCTCTCTCTCTCTCTCTCTTTTTTTTAAAGATATTTCGGTGTACCTTAGTAAACACTAGTAGAGTTCCACCTTAGATTTGTAATGTATATAATAGAAGATATACCACTTTTTCGGCACATTCCACTGTTACAGGAGATTTTGTCATGGAAAGAGGAGCGGAGGAATCCGCCACAGAGCCGCTAATGGCGCGGGACAAAAGCACCTCCGTGCTGGTCTCACAGGACATGTTTTAACATGCCCAGCTTTGCACCATTCGGAAGATTCAGACGGCTTTCGGTGTCTTTTCAGTCGTGTCACTATCCGAGAAATTGTGGACGAGCTGGACATGCCACAACATGTCCTTTGAGGCTTCATCACGGCATTGCTTTTTGTCCCGCGCCATGAGCGGCTCCGTCTCGACGCGCGAATTCTTCCGCACGTCTTTTCATGACAAAAACTCCTGTAACAGTGGAATGTGCCGAAAAAGTGGTATGTCCACCTCTTCTACCATTTCTGTAGTAGTCAGACGACGTCCCGGATCAACACAGCATTCAGTTTGGAAATGATCTGGTCGTTTCAGCCTGTTGATCGCCGCTCGGAGCGCGGCGCGCCCTCCACCATTGTGCGCCGTCTTAAAACCGGTTGTAACACTCAATCTGTGTGATCCCCATAGAATCGTCCCTGAAAGCCGTCTGAATCTTCCAAATGGTTTCCACCTGGCTGTCTCTCACAGTTTCTGGAAAAATTTGATGCAGCAAAGCTCCAAATCGTTCAGACATTTTCCTCACAATAAAAATCCGACGAGGGGCGTGGACCACTGCTCACTCAAAGCGTGCTCACAGGCGAATGACGTGAAAAAACTCACGCATGCGCACGAAGGTTCAAGCTTGGCTGATGCAAGTGCACATGATTCAAATCCATATAGTTATTGCAAAAAATAAAAAGGCCAGATAGTTTTCTAACAGACCTCGTACATTGAATGTGGCAGATTTCTCTGCTGATCCAGCAAACAGGTGCCTCAGTGCTGAGAACCCAGGAAAAGGCCAATGGGATGTCTATGTTCCATCTGGCTGTGTTGGCTACATTGTTACTTTTGAGAGGTTGGAATGGATCAGTTGTCCACCTGGATGCTTGCCATTAAGGGCCCATCACAGTTCTGCAAAAAAGACTCCATTGACATAATGTGCAGAATGTTCTAATAGTTTTTGGCAGAGGTCCCCAGTTTGGCAGAACTGCAGTTTTACGAGTTCAGATACTGGCATCGGAAGATGGAAGAGGCAGAGACTGATACAAGCATCAAATTCAGCACAAATACAGCTGGAGCAAAATTAATGGAGCAACTTTAACCTTTGACCCATGTACAAACTGAAACTGACCTTTGTCACCATTCTTGCTGCTTTTACCTCGTAACTCCATAACATTCAATCTCACAGATTGTCCAAACTATACCTATTTTTGGAATCTTTATGATCAGGCAAATAATGTGGTGTAGTTTTGTAGTAGTAGCTCTCTATATGATTGGAGCATCTTTTAATTTAGACCAGGGATTGGCAGCTTGTTCCAGAAAGGGCCAAGGGGGTGCGAGTTTTCTTTGCAGCCATTGACTCCACCAGGTGATTTCACTGATTAACTGATTCCATCTGCTCAAAGTGATATTAATCAGTGAAATCACCTGGTGGAGTCAGTGGCTGCAAAGAAAACCTGCACCCTCTTGGCCCTTTCTGGAACAAGTTGCCCACCCCTGATTTTGACCTCTGTGTAATTCTTCAATTGACCCCTACCTGGCTGCCTAATGAAAATTCAAGTGGCCAGTTTTATTTTTTTAAAGAGTTCATGTCTATGGATTATTTGTACCAAATTTCATGTTTGTATCACCATTTGTAGGATTCCACTCTAAATATTCTCTCATCTGCTGCACTATATATGAAATGTAAGATGCTGCTCCTCAGTGTTTCTCAATTGCCCTCAAAAGTATTGGAACACTTGGTATTTCACACATTTGAATTTGTTTATTCCATTTCAAATACATTTTTTTTTCTCTATAATTACCTTCCTTAACTCAAACTGAAAGCAAATCTCTACAACTTGATATAAATGAATTAAAAATATAAAATCCAGCTTCCTGATGAAGTGGTGTAGAGGAGGATTTTCTTAAAAAGAAGACCTGAAAGTTCATCTACAATTTGACAGAACGTCCGTCTGAGATGAAAGCCTAGATTTGATGTTTTAGTGAAAGAAACTTTTGTATTTCTTCATAATTGATGTAACTAAAGTCCAAGACATATTTAGTGACTTGGAAATGTTCATGTTTCCATCCCCTAACTTGTCTGAAGAAAACTGGCAATAGAACTGATTATTATTTACAGGTTTTATGAAGTTTTAGAGATTTGCTTTCAGTTTGAGTTTGAGAAAGATAATTTTAGAAATTGTAATTCTTTATTTTTTTGTATTTCTTGTATTTAAAATGGCATAAACAAATAAAAAGGTGTGAAATTCCAAATGTTCCAATACTTTTGGAGGGCACAGTATCCTAACCTTATGATGAGTGCAAAATGAGTGTGGTATTATTACTGTTTTGTTTAAGAATGTTTAATTTTCATTGTTGCTGCACTTTGTGTCAAATCATTGTCATATCGTTTATCATATTGATATAAAAATTCAGTACGGTATATCTTCTATTATACATTCCAAATGTAAGGTGGAACCCAACTCATGTTTACTAAGGTCCACCGAAATATTTTTAAAAAAGAGAAAGAGAGAGAGAGTAGAGCCACTTAGGTGCCTGGTCTTGAGAACCAGGGATGGTAGGTTGAAAAGCTTCTTTATCCCATGGGAACTCTCTCTACCCACCTAAGTGGCTCAAGAAAATGGACAGCATGTATATAAGTGACATTTACATGACAATTTATATGACAATATTGAGATACGATAATTTGGCCATATTGTACAGCCCTACTGTCAGCTAGCTGAAAACTTTGAATATTAATTTACATCTACATTAAAAAATGCTGAAAGTGGCAGGGGGTTAAGAGGGCTGTAAGAGTGAGAAAGTAGACTGATATGGCTGTTGTATATTTTAATTAATATCTGCATCATATGCACTTTTTTGTCATTTTCCAAAACTCAGGCACAGATTGTGAATTGTGAAGGTAATGATGCCTTTATGCACTTTTGTTCATTGAGGACAGTTCTCTTGCTTGGCATAGTTTGTTGTTGTTGTTTTAGCAATTTAAAACATATAAATAATGCCACTGTTTTAAGGGAAACAACTGCTCAGTAAACTGGTAAAATGCAACTTGCAATATGTTAAAATGCAATATGTTATGTTTGGGTTTATTCAACTAAGGCAGGCATGGTGTGACCCGTGTTTTCTTTATTTTTATTATATTATTATTATTATTATTATTGCTGTAACTGACCTCCAAAAGAGGTAGAAACACAGACTTAACAGCTGGTCCTCCAATGAAAAACTTTAAGACCATAGGCTATGCATTATTCATGTTTTATGTCTTTTAGTGAAGTTTTTTACTTTGATTAAGGCAATACATGCCCTGATATTACCACAGATGAACTGTTCCTGTTGCCATATCTTTTGAAATAAACCTGCAGAACACAAAGTAAACTAAAATCTGGTGGTTGGCTCTCACTGCGGTATTGTATCACTTCCTGTTCCGGAGCACAGCGGTGTTTTGCTGTATCTGTTAGCTGTTTAATCTATGTAGTTAGATTGATCTAGATAACTAGATAACGATTTATTTCACAGTGTAATCTTCACATGCCTTAACTAAAGCACTCCCTCTGCTGAATCACCTCTAAATTATTTTCACATTATTCACTTTGTGTGTTTTTAGGAATCTGCTAGCTTAGCACAGCTATTAGTTCTTAGCCGGTTTAGCATGGCGGCTTCTCCTGTCCCGCACTTTTCTGCGGTGGGTGTGAAATGTTTAGTTATTCCTCGGCCTCCTTTAGCAGTAACGGTACTTGTAATAAGTGTAGCTTGTTCGTAGCTTTGGAGGCCAGGCTGGGCGAATTGGAGACTTGGCTCCGCACCTTGGAAAATCCTACAGCTAGCCAGACCCCTGTAGTTGGTGCGGACCAAGGTAGCTTAGCCGCTGTTAGCTGTCCCCCAGCAGATCCCGAGCAGCCGGGAAAGCAGTCCGGCTGGGTGACTGTGAGGAAGAAGCATAGTTCTAAACAGAAGCCCCCTCTACACCACCAACCCGTTCACATTTCTAACCGTTTTTCCCCACTCGGCGACACACCCGCCGAGGAACAAACTCTGGTTATTAGCGACTCTGTTTTGAGAAATGTGAAGTTAGCGACACCAGCAACCATAGTCAAATGTCTTCCGGGGGCCAGAGCAGGCGACACTGAAGGAAATTTGAAACTGCTGGCTAAGGCTAAGCGTAAATTTGGTAAGATTGTAATTCACGTCGGCAGTAATGACACCCGGTTATGCCAATCGGAGGTCACTAAAATTAATATTGAATCGGTGTGTAACTTTGCAAAAACAATGTCGGACTCTGTAGTTTTCTCTGGGCCCCTCCCCAATCGGACAGGGAGTGACATGTTTAGCCGCATGTTCTCCTTGAATTGCTGGCTGTCTGAGTGGTGTCCAAAAAATGAGGTGGGCTTCATAGATAATTGGCAAAGCTTCTGGGGAAAATCTGGTCTTGTTAGGAGAGATGGCATCCATCCCACTTTGGATGGAGCAGCTCTCATCTCTAGAAATCTGGCCAATTTTATTAAACCCTCCAAATCATGACTATCCAGGGTTGGGACCAGGAAGCAGAGTTGTAGTCTTACACACCTCTCTGCAGCTTCTCTCCCCCTGCTATCCCCCCAATACCCCATCCCCGTAGAGACGGTGCCTGCTCCCAGACCACCAATAACCTGTAAAAATCTATTTAAGCATAAAAATTCAAAAAGAAAAAACAATATAGCACCTTCAACTGCACCACAGACTAAAACAGTTAAATGTGGTTTATTAAACATTAGGTCTCTCTCTTCTAAGTCTCTGTTAGTAAATGATATAATAATTGATCAACATATTGATTTATTCTGCCTTACAGAAACCTGGTTACAGCAGGATGAATATGTTAGTTTAAATGAGTCAACACCCCCGAGTCACACTAACTGTCAGAATGCTCGAAGCACGGGTCAAGGAGGAGGATTAGCAGCAATCTTCCACTCCAGCTTATTAATTAATCAAAGACCCAGACAGAGCTTTAATTCATTTGAAAGCTTGACTCTTAGTCTTGTCCATCCAAATTGGAAGTCTCAAAAACCAGTTTTATTTGTTATTATCTATCGTCCACCTGGTCATTACTGTGAGTTTCTTTGTGATTTTTCTGACCTTTTGTCTGACTTGGTGCTTAGCTCAGATAAGATAATTATAGTGGGTGATTTTAACATCCACATAGATGCTGAGAATGACAGCCTCAACACTGCATTTAATCTATTATTAGACTCAGTTGGCTTCCCTCAAAATGTAAATGAGCCCACCCACCACCTTAGCCACACTTTAGATCTTGTTCTGACATGTCATAGAAACTGAAGACTTAACAGTATTCCCTGAAATCCCCTTTTTGTCTGATCATTTCTTAATAACATTTACATTTACTTTAATGGACTACCCAGCAGTGGGGAATAAGTTTCATTACAGTAGAAGTCTTTATGAAAGCGCTGTAACTAGGTTTAAGGATATGATTCCTTCTTTGTTATGTTCTTCAATGCCATATACCAACACAGTGCAGAGTAGCTACCTAAACTTTGTGAGCAAGATAGATTATCTTGTCAATAGCTTTACATCCTCATTGAGCACAACATTGGATGCTGTAGCTCCTCTGAAAAAGAGAGCCTTAAATCACAAGTGCCTGACTCCGTGGTATAACCCACAAACTCGCAGCTTAAAGCAGATAACCCGTAAGCTGGAGAGCAAATGGCGTCTCACTAATTTAGAAGATCTTCATTTAGCCTGGAAAAAGAGTCTGTTGCTCTATAAAAAAGCCCTCCGTAAAGCTAGGACATCTTACTATTCATCACTAATTGAAGAAAATAAGAACAACCCCAGGTTTCTTTTCAGCACTGTAGCCAGGCTGACAAAGAGTCAGAGCTCTATTGAGCTGAGTAATCCTTTAACTTTAACTAGTAATGACTTCATGACTTTCTTTGCAAATAAAATTAAATATTAGAGAAAGAATTATTCATAACCATCCCAAAGACATATCTTTATCTTTGGCTGCTTTCAGTAATGCTGGTATTTGGTTAGACTCTTTCTCTCCGATTGTTCTGTCTGAGTTATTTTCATTAGACACTTCCTCCAAACCATCAACATGTCTTTTAGACCCCATTCATACCAGGCTGCTCAAGGAAGCCCTACCACTAATTAATGCTTCGATCTTAAATATGATCAATCTATCTTTATTAGTTGGCTATGTACCACAGGCTTTTAAGGTGGCAGTAATTAAACCATTACTTAAAAAGCCATCACTTGACCCAGCTATCTTAGCTAACTATAGGCCAATCTCCAACCTTCCTTTTCTCTCAAAAATTCTTGAAAGGGTAGTTGTAAAACAGCTAACTGATCATCTGCAGAGGAATGGTCTATTTGAAGAGTTTCAGTCAGGTTTCAGAATTCATCATAGTACAGAAACAGCATTAGTGAAGGTTACAAATGATCTTCTTATGCCCTCAGACAGTGGACTCATCTCTGTGCTTGTCCTGTTACACCTCAGTGCAGCTTTTGATACTGTTGACCATAAAATTTTATTACAGAGATTAGAGCATGCCAAAGGTATTAAAGGCACTGCGCTGCAGTGGTTTGAATCATATTTATCTAATAGATTACAATTTGTTCATGTAAATGGGGAGTCTTCTTCATGGACTAAGGTTAATTATGGAGTTCCACAAGGTTCTGTGCTAGGACTGATTTTATTCACTTTATACATGCTTCCCTTAGGCAGTATTATTAGAAAGCATTGCTTAAATTTTCATTGTTACGCAGATGATGCCCAGCTTTATCTATCCATGAAGCCAGAGATACACACCAATTAGTTAAACTGCAGGAATGTCTTTCAGACATAAAGACATGGATGACCTCTAATTTCCTGCTTTTAAATTCAGATAAAACTGAAGTTATTGTACTTGGCCCCACAAATCTTAGAAACATGGTGTCTAACCAGATCCTTACTCTGGATGGCATTACCCTGACCTCCAGTAATACTGTGAGAAATCTTGGAGTAATTTTTGATCAGGATATGTCCTTCAATGCGCATATTAAGCAAATATGTAGGACTGCTTTTTTGCATTTGCGCAATATCTCTAAAATTAGAAAGGTCTTGTCTCAGAGTGATGCTGAAAAGCTAATTCATGCATTTATTTCTTCTAGGCTGGACTATTGTAATTCATTATTATCAGGTTGTCCTAAAAGTTCCCTGAAAAGCCTTCAGTTAATTCAAAATGCTGCAGCTAGAGTACTGACAGGGACTAGAAGGAGAGAGCATATTTCACCCATATTGGCTTCTCTTCATTGGCTCCCTGTTAATTCCAGAATAGAATTTAAAATTCTTCTTCTTACTTATAAGGTTTTGAATAATCAGGTCCCATCTTATCTTAGGGACCTCATAGTACCATATCACCCCAATAGAGCGCTTCGCTCTCAGACTGCAGGCTTACTTGTAGTTCCTAGGGTTTTTAAGAGTAGAATGGGAGGCAGAGCCTTCAGCTTTCAGGCTCCTCTCCTGTGGAACCAGCTCCAAATTCGGATCAGGGAGACAGACACCCTCTCTACTTTTAAGATTAGGCTTAAAACTTTCCTTTTTGCTAAAGCTTATAGTTAGGGCTGGATCGGGTGACCCTGAACCATCCCTTAGTTATGCTGCTATAGACTTAGACTGCTGGGGGGTTCCCAGTGTTTCTTTCTCTTTTTGCTCTGTATGCACCACTCTGCATTTAATCATTAGTGATTGATCTCTGCTCTCTTCCACAGCATGTCTTTTTCCTGATTCTCTCCCCTCAGCCCCAACCAGTCCCAGCAGAAGACTGCCGCTCCCTGAGCCTGGTTCTGATGGAGGTTTCTTCCTGTTAAAATGGAGTTTTTCCTTCCCACTGTCGCCAAGTGCTTGCTCACAGGGGGTCGTTTTGACCGTTGGGGTTTTTCTGTAATTACTGTATGGCTTTTGCCTTACAATATAAAGTGCCTTGGGGCAACTATTTGTTGTGATTTGGTGCTATATAAATAAAATTGATTTGATTTGTGAGAGACATAATCTAAAAAAATAAAAATCCGGAAATCACAATGTATGATTTTTTTAATAATTGATATGTATGTTACTGCTGCAAATAAGGATTTGAACACCTGTGAAAATCAATGTTAATATTTTGGTACAGTAGCCTTTGACTGCAATTACAGAGGTCAAACGTTTCCTGTAGTTTTTCACCAGGTTTGCACACACTGCAGCAGGGATTTTGGTCCACTCCTCCATATAGATCTTCGCTAGATCTTTCAGGTTTGGAGTTTCAGCTCCTTCCAAAGATTTTCTATTGAGTTCAAGTCTGGAGACTGGCCAGGCCACTCCAGGACCTTGAAATGCTTCTTACGGAGCCCCTCCTTAGTTGCCCTGGCTGTGTTTGGGGTCATTGTCATGCTGGAAGACCTAGCCATGACCCATCTTCAATGCTCTTACTGAGGGAAGGAGGTTGTTTGCCAAAATCTCGCAATACATGACCCCATCCATCCTCCCTTCAAAACGGCGCAGTTCGTTCTGTCCCCATTGCAGAAGAGCACCCCCAGAGTATGATGTTTCCACCACCATGCTTCACGGTTGGGATGGTTTTCTTGGGGTTGTTCTCATCCTCTAAACATGGTAAGTGGAGTTGATTCCAAATTGCTCTATTCTGGTCTCATCTGACCACATGAACATCTCCTATGCCTCCTCTGGATCATCCAGATGGTCACTGGTGAACTTCAAACGGGCCTGGACATGTGCTGGCTTGAACAGGGGGACCATGCTGCCCTGCAGGATTTTAAACCATGACAGCATCATGTGTTATTCATGTAATTTTTGTGACTGTGTTCCCAGCTCTCTTCAGGTCATTGACCAGGTCCTCCTGTGTAGTTCTGAGCTTTCTCAGAATCATCCTTACCCCACAAAGTGAGATCTTGCATGGAATCCCAGACCGAGAGAGATTGACAGTCATCTTGTGTTTCTTCCACTTTCTAATAAATAATCATAACAGTTGTTGTCTTCTACCAAGCTGCTTGCCTGTTGTCCTGTAGTCCATCCCAGCCTTGTGCATGTCTACAGTTTTGTCCCTGGTGTCCTTAGACAGCTGTTTGGTCTTGGCTATGGTAGACAGGTTGGAGTGTGATTGATTGTGTGTGTGAGCAGGTGTCTTTTATACAGGTAACAAGTTCAAACAGGTAAAGAGTGCAGAATAAGAGGGCTTCTTAAAGAAAAATTAACAGGTCTGTGTGAGCCAGAATTCTTGCTGGTTGGTAGGTGATCAAATACTTATTTGCAGCAGTAACATACAAATAAATTATTAAAAAATCATATATTGTGATTTCCAGATTTTTTTTTTAAGATTATGTCTCTCACAGTGGACATGCACCTAATATGAAAATTTCAGACCCCTCCATGATTTCTAAGTGGGAGAACTTGCAAAATCGCAGGGTGTTCAAATACTTATTTTCCTCACTGTAGCTCTTCATGCAGGGAAGTCCCAGCCCTCATTTATTTTTAGGTAACTGCAGCATTCTGTACCTGACCCTCGGTCTCTGCCGCTGCCATATGTATCGAGAAATCATTTTATCCCACTCCCTGAATTCATTCTCTGTTGTTTCCACCAGTAGACTCTGGAACAGGTACAAAAGCCTCAGCAGTACATTCATTTTTTATCACCTCCACTCTTTGTATAATACTCATATTTGGTTTCAGATTCCATCTGCTAATATCAGATTTTATTCTCTTGATCAACGGATCACAGTTAATAGATTTTATTTGTCCTAAGTATTGAGGTAGATTAACTCCCAAATATTTTATTGAGTTTAAGTCCCAGTTGATCTTGTATTTGTCCCTAATCGCTTGGCTTGGTCTATAGCTGAAGGTAATAACCTGAGTTTTTTGTATATTTATTCTATAGCCTGACAGATGGCCGTCGTCTGTAAGGGTTGTCATGAGTGCAGGAAGGGAAGTGTTTGGGCTCGATAATGTCAAATGTTTTCTGTGGATCTGTTCATCAATTCATCCATTTCCATTCATTTTCTGAACCTGTTGATTAGTTGATTACAATAGACGTTGGCCTGGAGGGGTTACTGGAGCCTGTGAGTCAGTTCACCTTTTGAATTCCCAAACAGGGAGTGGATTCCAACTTGTTTTGTTTCCTCATATTTCAGCAGGTGTTTATTTCTGCTTGGAAGAAAATCAAACTTGTCACGCAAACATCTGCTAAATAGACACTGACATTTTAATACGTTGTTGGAAAAACTCCATCATTCCCATTCTGTCAATCATGCACAAATTGACTGATCGGAGCCTGAAAGAATTATTGGTAAATATAAGTGTCAATCCTTGATATTAAATACTAATGATGTCCTATGCTTCCCCCCCGCCCATCACCAACCACCACTTTGAAAGTCATCCTCCAAAAATCATGCATGCACATGCCATAAAAATTACTATATCAATTACAAATTGATGGGGGGGAGGTGCAGGGCAAACAACCAAAACACTTCAATGAGAACCACAAAAACAAAGTTCTCACGAAGAAAAAAAGGAGGCAGGACACTCCTGTCCCCTCCCCCTCATCCACTTCCACGCCCGTCTCAGGGACTATAAAGATCACATCTACAGTGTATATTTTCAGCTGTTTCACGGCCCTCCTCACAGCTACAGCCCGTCTCCTGAAGAACATTCAAGCCTGTAAGTGTCGTCATATTTGATTACTGATTCATTCATTCATTGCTGCCATTGTTAAATCGACTGAATTTGAATTTGCAGTACAGGAAACAAAACATAGTGCTGTTCAGGAAAGAATTGTTGAGGAGTGCAAACCAAATTTGGAAAGCAAAATTGTGAGTTGTCTAACATCACAGATTGGCCTTTGTTTCAGGATCATGAGCAAGAACTACCTATCCAAAAATGATGAGCTCCGCAAGGGAGACTACCTGCTTTCCAACAACAGGGAGTGGAAAGCCATCTTCCAGGTGAGAAGATCAGCTCACAGGAGCAAAAATTTCCCATCAATCTGTAAAGAAAGTACAACTGTGTGAGAATGTCTTTGTTAATGTTACATTAAAAAGTCCATTTCTGTCAACAGGATGATGGTAACTTTGTCATCTATGGCTGGAAGCCAACGTGGGCTTCAGACACATATGGAGCAGACGTGGTTCGCCTGTGCATGCAGAGTGACTGCAACCTGGTTATGTACAATGCAAAAGGTGAACCCAAATGGGCCTCAAACTCTTACAGGCCTGGAGAAACCAACATGTGCCGTCTTCATCTAACTAATGATGGCAAATTGGTGGTGAGCAGAGAAGCTGAGCAAATTTGGACATCCAACTGAGGCTACATATGATGTCATCAAATCAAAGCTTCTGTAAGAGTGGTGCACCTGGTCCATTTGTCAACTGAACTCAAATAAAATCAATATTGTGATGGGTGTGTGTGTGTGTTGCAATCACTTTTTTGATAAAGTCTAGTCTGATTTAAATATTGCCACCATCAAGGAGGCTCTGTTTTCATTGCAAAAATGTTACAGCACAAGCTCTACAGAATCTGAGCTTGTGCTCTGTTAGAGCACTAGAACTCAAAAATAATAATAATAAAAAAAAAAAAATCAATATATCACAATTCATGAATGTGTGTGTGTGTCACAATCACCTTTTTTGATAAACTCCAGTGTCTGATTTAAATTTTATCACCATCAAGGAGGTTCTGTTTTCATTGCATAAAACATGTTGGAACACAAGCCAAAAAATAAGTCATGCATTAAAGGGTGGATTCTGGAATGGTTGGTTGCAGTTTGAGGAAACATCATGTATGATAATATGCATATGTTGCGGACATGAATGAGCGAAGCTCATTAGCATCTCACCATGTCATTTAGGTCCTTCAGACTTTATTTTGAGTAAATGCTTCAAAGGAGCATTAGCATGGCAAAAACCTTTCAGCTGCTGGGGGGTGCAGCCATAAATTTAGCAGCCATTTATGGCGGGGAGTCTGGGGGAGCTGCAAAGTGTTTTTTTTTGTGTGTGTGTGTGTCATTTCTGCAGATCTGCTCAAAGTGATATTAATCAGAGAAACCACCGGGTGGAGTCAGTGGCTGCAAAGAAAACCTGCACCCTCTTGGCCCTTTCTGGAACAAGTTGCCCACCCCTGGTCTAAATTAAAAGATGCTCCAATCATATAGAGAGCTACTACAAAACTACACCACATTATTTGCCTGATCATAAAGATTCCAAATAAGGCAGAGTTTGGACAATCTGTGACTGAATGTTATGGAGTTATGAGGTAAAAGCAGCAAGGTGACAAAGGTCAGTTTCAGTTTGTACAGGGTCAAAAGTTAAAGTTGCTCCATTAAATTTGGCTCCAGCTGTATTTGTGCAGAATTTGATGCTTGTATCACCATTTGAAGGATTGTTTCAGTTATCTGCTACACTAATAAGCCAATAACAATAAGCCACCCAAATTAAAGGAGAAATGCTGCTTTTAACAACCTGGACCTCATTTCTGTCCTAAAATACGGTCATTTACTCACCAATATAAGTTTGTTGTGATTAGAATTCCATAGTTCAAATGACATGTTCAATTCAAATCTGGAGGAAACATTTTTAATTTTCTAAGGTGGATTAGAACTTTTTGTGGTACACAGCA
The DNA here is from genome assembly GCF_902500255.1 of Thalassophryne amazonica. Classification (NCBI taxonomy): domain Eukaryota; kingdom Metazoa; phylum Chordata; class Actinopteri; order Batrachoidiformes; family Batrachoididae; genus Thalassophryne; species Thalassophryne amazonica. The sequence goes on along the minus strand of NC_047103.1, from coordinate 22,839,876 downwards.
CAAACTACTGGACAGGAGGAACCTTGCAGTCAATGTGACTCACTGATTTGAAAATGCAGCTCTTTCAACCAGACGTGCGGTGCCGTGACATGTCAATCATCTGTGTCCAATCAGATTTCAGGAAAATCCATTGAAACCCCCGCCTCCACTCTAGCTCCACCCATGCCAGGAAGTGTTTGCCATTTCAACATTTCCTGTTTCACTGTGACTGATAAATTGGCACTTCCTGTTTGAGTGTGAGCTTGCCACTGAGTTCTTGTGAGATTCCATGGGATCTCGTCTGTCAATCCAGGAAGTGTTTGACATTTGAACATTTCCTGTTTTACTGTGGTTTTGAAAATTGCCACTTCCTGTTTGGGACGCCCCATACCATGAGCAAACTTCACGCCGCTGCGCGACGCTTCACTCATATAAATTGTCATGTAAATGTCACTTATATACATGCTGCTCATATTCTTGAGCCGCTTAGGTGGGTAGGGAGAGTTCCCATGGGATAAAAAAGCTTTTCAACCGACCATCCCTGGTTCTCAAGACCAGGCACCTCTTCTCTCTCTCTCTCTTTTTTAAAGATATTTTGATGTACCTTAGTAAACACTAGTAGAGTTCCACCTTAGATTTGTAATGTACAACCCCTGGCAATAATTATGGAATCACTGGCCTCGGAGGATGTTCATTCAGTTGTTTAATTTTGTAGAAAAAAAGCAGATCACAGACATGACACAAAACTAAAGTCATTTCAAATGGCAACTTTCTGGCTTTAAGAAACACTATAAGAAAGCAAGAAAAAATATTGTGGCAGTCAGTAACGGTTACTTTTCTAGACCAAGCAGAGGATAAAAATATGGACTCACTCAATTCTGAGGAATAAATTATGGAATCACCCTGTAAATTTTCATCCCCAAAACTAACACCTGCATCAAATCAGATCTGCTCGTTAGTCTGCATCTAAAAAGGAGTGATCACACCTTGGAGAGCTGTTGCACCAAGTGGACTGACATGAATCATGGCTCCAACACAAGAGATGTCAATTGAAACAAAGGAGAGGATTATCAAACTCTTAAAAGAGGGTAAATCATCACGCAATGTTGCAAAAGATGTTGGTTGTTCACAGTCAGCTGTGTCTAAACTCTGGACCAAATACAAACAACATGGGAAGGTTGTTTAAGGCAAACATACTGGTAGACCAAGGAAGACATCAAAGTGTCAAGACAGAAAACTTAAAGCAATATGTCTCAAAAATCGAAAATGCACAACAAAACAAATGAGGAACGAATGGGAGGAAACTGGAGTCAATGTCTGTGACCGAACTGTAAGAAACCGCCTAAAGGAAATGGGATTTACATACAGAAAAGCTAAACGAAAGCCATCATTAACACCTAAACAGAAAAAAACAAGGTTACAATGGGCTAAGGAAAAGCAATCGTGGACTGTGGATGACTGGATGAAAGTCATATTCAGTGATGAATCTCGAATTTGCATTGGGAAAGGTGATGATGCTGGAACTTTTGTTTGGTGCCGTTCCAATGAGATTTATAAAGATGACTGCCTGAAGAGAACATGTAAATTTCCACAGTCATTGATAAAATGGGGCTGTATGTCAGGTAAAGGCACTGGGGAGATGGGTGTCATTACATCGTCAATAAATGCACAAGTTTACGCTGATATTTTGGACACTTTTCTTATCCCATCAATTGAAAGGATGTTTGGGGATGATAAAATCATTTTTCAAGATGATAATGCATCTTGCCATAGAGCAAAAACTGAAAACATTCCTTGCAAAAAGACACATAGGGTCAATGTCATGGCCTGCAAATAGTCCGGATCTTAATCCAACTGAAAATCTTTGGTGGAAGTTGAAGAAAATGGTTCATGACAAGGCTCCAACCTGCAAAGCTGATCTGGCAACAGCAATCAGAGAAAGTTGGAGCCAGATTGATGAAGAGTACTGTTTGTCACTCATTAAGTCCATGCCTCAGAGACTGCAAGCTGTTATAAAAGCCAGAGGCGGTGCAACAAAATACTAGTGATGTGTTGCAGCGTTCTTTTGTTTTTCATGATTCCATAATTTTTTCCTCAGAATTGAGTGATTCCATATTTTTTTCCCTCTGCTTGGTCTAAAAAAGTAACCGTTACTGACTGCCACAATTTTTTTTTCCTGATTTCTTATAGTGTTTCTTAAAGCCAGAAAGTTGCCATTTGAAATGACTTTAGTTTTGAGTCATGTCTGTGATCTGCTTTTTTTCTACAAAATTAAACAACTGAATGAACATCATCTGAGGCCGGTGATTCCATAATTATTGCCAGGGGTTGTATAATAGAAGATATACCACTTTTTCGGCACATTCCACTGTTACAGGAGTTTTTGTCATGGAAAGAGGAGCAGAGGAATCCGCCACGGAGCTGCTAATGGCGCGGGACAAAAGCACCGCCGTGCTGGTCTCACAGGACATGTTTTAACATGCCCAGCTCTTGCACCATTCGGAAGATTCAGACGGCTTTCGGTGGCTTTTCAGTCGTGTCACTATCCGAGAAATTGTGGACGAGCTGGACATGCCACAACATGTCCTGTGAGGCTTCATCACGGCCTTGCTTTTTGTCCCGCGCCATGAGCGGCTCCGTCTCGACGCGCGAATTCTTCCGCACGTCTTTTCATGACAAAAACTCCTGTAACAGTGGAATGTACCGAATAAGTGCTATGTCCACCTCTTCTACCATTTCTGTAGTAGTCAGACGACGTCCCGGATCAACACAGCATTCAGTTTGGAAATGATCTGGTCGTTTCAGCCTGTTGATCGCCGCTCGGAGCGCGGTGCGCCCTCCACCATTGTGCGCTGTCTTTAAACCGGTTGTAACACTCCTTAATCTGTGTGATCCCCATAGAATCGTCCCTGAAAGCCGTCTGAATCTTCCGAATGGTTTCCACCTGGCTGTCTCTCACAGTTTCTGGAAAAATTTGATGCAGCAAAGCTCCAAATCGTTCAGACATTTTCCTCACAATAAAAATCCGACGAGGGGCGTGGACCACTGCTCACTCAAAGCGTGCTCACAGGCGAATGATACAACCGACAGGCGTGAAAAAACTCACGCATGCGCACGAAGGTTCAAGCTTGGCTGATGCAAGTGCACATGATTCAAATCCATATAGTTATTGCAAAAAATAAAAAGGCCGGATAGTTTTCTAACAGACCTCGAACACTCAATGTGGCAGATTTCTCTGCTGATCCAGCAAACAGGTGCCTCAGTGCTGAGAACCCAGGAAAAGGCCAATGGGATGTCTATGTTCCATCTGGCTGTGTTGGCTACATTGTTACTTTTGAGAGGTTGGAATGGATCAGTTGTCCACCTGGATGCTTGCCATTAAGGGCCCATCACAGTTCTGCAAAAAAGACTCCACTGACATAACGTGCAGAATGTTCTAATAGTTTTTGGCAGAGGTCCCCATTTTGGCAGAACTGTAGTTTGACGAGTTCAGATACTGGCATCGGAAGATGGAAGAGGCAGAGACTGATACAAGCATCAAATTCAGCACAAATACAGCTGGAGCAAAATTAATGGAGCAACTTTAACCTTTGACCCATGTACAAACTGAAACTGACCTTTGTCACCATTCTTGCTGCTTTTACCTCGTAACTCCATAACATTCAATCTCACAGATTGTCCAAACTATACCTATTTTTGGAATCTTTATGATCAGGCAAATAATGTGGTGTAGTTTTGTAGTAGTAGCTCTCTATATGATTGGAGCATCTTTTAATTTAGACCAGGGATTGGCAGCTTGTTCCAGAAAGGGCCAAGGGGGTGCGAGTTTTCTTTGCAGCCACTGACTCCACCAGGTGATTTCACTGATTAACTGATTCCATCTGCTCAAAGTGATAATCAGTGAAATCACCTGGTGGAGTCAGTGGCTGCAAAGAAAACCTGCACCCTCTTGGCCCTTTCTGGAACAAGTTGCCCACCCCTGATTTTGACCTCTGTGTAATTCTTCAATTGACCCCTACCTGGCTGCCTAATGAAAATTCAAGTGGCCAGTTTTATTTTTTTAAAGAGTTCATGTCTATGGATTATTTGTACCAAATTTCATGTTTGTATCACCATTTGTAGGATTCCACTCTAAATATTCTCTCATCTGCTGCACTATATATGAGATGTAAGATGCTGCTCCTCAGTGTTTCTCAATTGCCCTCAAAAGTATTGGAACACTTGGTATTTCACACATTTTAATTTGTTTATTCCATTTCAAATACATTTTTTTTTCTCTATAATTACCTTCCTTAACTCAAACTGAAAGCAAATCTCTACAACTTGATATAAATGAATTAAAAATATAAAATCCAGCTTCCTGATGAAGTGGTGTAGAGGAGGATTTTCTTAAAAAGAAGACCTGAAAGTTCATCTACAATTTGACAGAACGTCCGTCTGAGATGAAAGCCTAGATTTGATGTTTTAGTGAAAGAAACTTTTGTATTTCTTCATAATTGATGTAACTAAAGTCCAAGACATATTTAGTGACTTGGAAATGTTCATGTTTCCATCCCCTAACTTGTCTGAAGAAAACTGGCAATAGAACTGATTATTATTTACAGGTTTTATGAAGTTTTAGAGATTTGCTTTCAGTTTGAGTTTGAGAAAGATAATTTTAGAAATTGTAATTCTTTATTTTTTGTATTTCTTGTATTTAAAATGGCATAAACAAATAAAAAGGTGTGAAATTCCAAATGTTCCAATACTTTTGGAGGGCACAGTATCCTAACCTTATGATGAGTGCAAAATGAGTGTGGTATTATTACTGTTTTGTTTAAGAATGTTTAATTTTCATTGTTGCTGCACTTTGTGTCAAATCATTGTCATATCGTTTATCATATTGATATAAAAATTCAGTACGGTATATCTTCTATTATACATTCCAAATGTAAGGTGGAACCCAACTCATGTTTACTAAGGTCCACCGAAATATTTTTAAAAAAGAGAAAGACAGAGAGAGTAGAGCCACTTAGGTGCCTGGTCTTGAGAACCAGGGATGGTAGGTTGAAAAGCTTTTTTATTCCATGGGAACTCTCTCTACCCACCTAAGTGGCTCAAGAAAATGGACAGCATGTATATAAGTGACATTTACATGACAATTTATATGACAATATTGAGATACGATAATTTGGCCATATTGTACAGCCCTACTGTGAGCTAGCTGAAAACTTTGAATATTAATTTACATCTACATTAAAAAATGCTGAAAGTGGCAGGGGGTTAAGAGGGCTGTAATGAGGGGGGTCAACTGAAAAGAAAAAAAAGAAAAATGCTTAAAAAGGTGTAGAGTATGAGGGGGCAGAGCCCCTCCAGAAGCTGAAAGGCAAAATAAGGAAAATGCTTAAAAAGGCGGAGAGTCTGGGGGGGGGCTCCACCCCCCAGAAGCTGAAAGGTTTTAGTCATGCTCATGCTCCCAAGAACCATTTTACTGGAAAAGTCTGAAGGATCTAAAGGACATGGTTAGATGGTGAGGAGCTTTTCCAAGTATGTGAGAAGCAAATAAAGAAAAATGCTTAAAAAGGCGGGGGTGGGGGGGGGCTGTGGCCCCCCAGAAGCTGAAAGGTGTTTGTCATGCTAATGCTCCCTGAAGCATTTATTCAAACTAAAGTCTGAAGGACGTAAATGACATGGTGAGATGCTGACGAGCTTCGCTCATTCATGTCAGTGACATATGCACATTATTATTATTAGCATTATTATTAATATTAGTATTAATAATAATAATTATTATGTAATTATCTGTAATAATAATTACAGATTGATGGATGGGTGCAGGGCAAACAACCAAAACTTTTAATGAAACCACAAAAGCATCCAGTTCTCACTGTTGTGTGTTGGGGGGTGTGGCTGGATGTTTTGGTGTTCTTTTCTTTTCTTTGCTCTTCAGGTGGCATGGAAACTGATTCTTCTGTGGAGAAGGTGCTGGCTGAAGAGTCCTCACCCTCATCAACATCATGTGAAGCACCTGTGACTGGTGCTCACATGCAACCTTAAAGACTTTCAGCTGAAGCAGATAATTGGATGGCGTTCTGCATTTAAGGCATGTGTGATTCAAGCAGAACTGCCGGGAACTCGACCTTGTGATGTCCGTTTGTGAGACGCTGAGGACCGCGCCTGGGTTTGACACATCGAGCCCGTGAAGCAAGGAAGGGTGAGGACACATGCTGTCAGCACACATTAAAGAGAGTCGGTTTGTCGTGTCCACCTGGGGGGTGTTTGGCGGTGGTAGTGAGTCCAGGAACGCCGGGCTTTGATCCTTGCGGGCGCTGGAGAGCGTGCCAACAGTCACTCCACCAGAAGGACGCTATTTTTGTTTTTACACTTTTTATGCACAGCGGGTGTAATAAATATATTGTTTTTGGAACCGCTTTTCTGGTTATTTGTAGCGCTGGGTTCTGTCTGACGCAGGTCCGCTCCTCAACTCGCGTCGACACATAACACTCACGAAGAAAAAAAGGAGGCATGTCACTCCTGTACCTGCCACCACCTCCACTTCCACGCCTACAGGGACTACAAAGATCATATCAACGGTGTATATTTTCACTGCCCTCTGCTTCTGTCGTGATTCTGCCTGTTCGGGGCTCATGTCTATGCCCTCCCTCTTTGATCCTCAGTCTTTGTTTTTCTGTTTCTTATATTGTTTTCTTTTATATTATACTGATAATCATTTATTTTCTGTTTATCATACTTTAGACGTGTGTCTAGTTCTGTTCTAGTTTCTGTCCAGCCAGTGTTTTTCTCCATTACTCCATTGTGTAATGGAGTGAGTCCCATTATAGTTTTGTCTTGTCATGTTCTGTGGTTGCTCTTTTCTACTGCCATGTTTGATTTTAGTGGTTACGTCTTCTGTGTGCCTTCCCTGTCTCTTGGTGCTGGGTGTGGCACAGTCTTGATCACGCCCACTTCTGGATCCTTCTGCACAGGTGTTTCCCATCAGCAGCTCATCACCAAGGAGTATTTAACCCTCACTGAATGCACTTGTTATTCACTTGATCATTGTGCCTAGTGCCTTCGCTTCTAGCTCTGTGTTGTGTGTTTTTCCAAGTCCTGTTTGCACGTAGTGTTTCTGACCACCTGCCTGTTTGTACCGACCACGCTTTTTGCCTGATGATCCGGATCTGTTTGCTCATTTTGGACTGCCTTATTGTGTACCGAACCCCACTGAGTGACTCAGCAACCGCCTTTCTCAACCAGAGCTATCGTGTCAAGTCCTGCACTTGTGTCTAACCATTTCGGTCTGACGCTCCTGATATGTCTTAGGCTTTATTTGCTTGTTGATCACTTTTCAGTTCTTACATTTGTTGCCCGGTTTAATTTGGACTGCATTTATATATAGCGCTTTTTCATCTGCATCAGGCACTCAAAGCGCTTTACACATCAATGCCTCACATTCATCTGCTACCATGCAAGGTGCCCACTACACACCAGGAGCAACTAGGGGATTAAGGACCTTCCCAAGATGACCTTAGTGATTTTCAACATGTGCCGTCTTCATCTAACTGATGATGGCAAATTGGTGGTGAGCAGAGAAGCCGAGGAAATTTGGACATCCAAATGAGGCTGCATATGATGTCATCAAATCAAAGCTTCTGTAATAGAGTGGTGCATGAGCACCTGGTCCATTTGTCAACTGAACTCAAATAAAATCAATATATCACAATTCATGAATATATTATTGTGGTGGTTGTGTGTGTGTGTTGCAATGACTTTTTTTTTGATAAAGTCTAGTGTCTGATTTAAATTTTACCACCATCAAGGAGGTTCTGTTTTCATTGCAAAAATGTTAGAGCACAAGCCAAGAAATAAGTCATTATTTGTGCCCAATCCTGTTCCTGGACAGGATTGGGCACAGGGAGATCAATGACGCAGGGAGATCTCCCTGCGTTTTAATGCTGACAAATTATACTGTATTTCTTGTCTTTCTGATACCCGATTCTGTTTTTTCTCTCTGTTTAAGGTGCAGCTCCATCCAGAGATGGGTGTGGTATTTGTGCTGGAGACCCTCCTGTCCTGTGCACCAACAGCATTTCTTGTATATTCATTTTGTGAATTGTTTTGTAATTTATGTCTGTTGCATGGCCCAAGCAGAGGGTCACCCCTTTGAGTCTGGTCTGCTTGAGGTTTCTTCCTCAGAGGGAGTTTTTCCTTACCACTGCTGCTCTGGGGGTTCGTAAGGTTAGACCTTACTTGTGTGAAGTGCCTTGAGGCAATTCTGTTGTGATTTGGCGCTATATAAATAAAAATACATTGAAATTGAAAAAAAAAAATGGGGGTGTGTTAGTGCCCATGGCATGGACAACTTACACATCTGTGATGGCACCATCAATGCTGAAAGGTACATCCAGGTTTTGGAGCAACACATGCTGCCACCCAAGCAACGTCTTGTTCAGTGACGTCCCTGCTTATTTCAGCAAGACAATGCCAAGCCACATTCTGCACGTGTTACAACAGCGTGGCTTTGTAGTAAAAGAGTGCAGGTACTAGACTGGCCTGCCTGCAGTCCAGACCTGTCGCCCATTGAAAATGTGTGGCACATTATGAAGCACAAAATACAAAAACAGAGACCCTGGACTGTTTTACACAACATCCCAACTTCACTGGAATTGGAGTTGTATTTGAGTTTCACATGTTTCAGAAGGTTGCCATTTCATTTGAATTTTTTTATTTTGTTTTTATTGAACTTTATAACAAACATTTTGCTTGCAGCTGGTGAACTCTCTTTCCCCCCAAAACAATAACTTTCAATTGAACATGACATTCAAAAAATAAAAATAGGAGACTTTCCTCTGTCTTTTACTTTAAATCAAACATAAACTAACCATATTATTCCATGTACACAAATAAAGTTGGGTTCAAGGCATGACGGTTATTTCCGTTCAAGTGAAAGAGAATTTTAATGTTACCAGTTTAACAAAAAAAGTAAAAACCAGTAAAATAGAAAGGAACAAACTTTCCAACTTCTGTAGCCATGAACTAGGGTTTATAAATATGTTTTTTGCCCCCCCCCCCCCCCCCCAATGTCCACCTCAGATAAAATCAGACCTAATTAGTTTTATGTACTCTAACCAGTTTCCCCAAAGTCTTTTAAATCTGTCCCCCTCCAGTCTCAAAGAAAATGTTAGCTTTTCCATCACATAAATATTCTGTATTACCTCCACCCAGTCCACCTTTGGTGCCTCATTCTTCATCCACACACTCAGGCTCATCTTCAACCGCTTAAGAAAACATGGAAATAACATTGAACAATTTCTTACACAGATAAAAAAAAACAAAAACATGTCCAGTTTCTCCAGATAAAGCACCTCAAATTAATGTGGAAGGTCTACCTTTAGTATTTTAGTCATACACTTTAGTTCCTGCCAGTAGTTTCCAGTGGAAAACCAGGAATTGGATATTTTTGTACATGTCCCATACGACATACAGAAACGTTCAAAAAAATCCCCCACATCTCATTTTTCAAGACCAAAGCTTACAACTACAGATTCTCTAAGTTTGGCCAATAACTATTCATTTGACGTAGCCTTAATTATTTTAATTAGTTATTGTATAATTGGCTTTTAAAAGATGTCCCATACATCACACTCAGTCTTGGGTTTTCAAGTCTTTGCAGAAGCAATTTCTCACCAATTCAAAAGGATTTAATTTCAAGCTAAAAAAAAAAAAAAGAGGTCTCACTTTAATTAGTCCTTATTTGAGACAATAGATGGCACTAAATAATGAAATGACACGCACATCACAGTCCGTATTGGCGTGCAGGATCAAGAAAGGAATAGCACAAAAAAACGAAGGTGAGATCCGCACAGCCAGTTAGCTCCCAAACAAACCTTTAATGACACACCAAAAGTGACATTTCGGGCCTCGCCCTTCATCAGACATAATGATCATGTCACTCAGGACACACCTGTATATAAACTAACAGTGATTGGCAACGTGTGAGAATCCAAACACACACACACACACACACAAAAAAAAAACAAAAAAAACTCTTTGCACACACAAACATCAAGCAGGGTTCATACTGTAATGATGTTCCACTTCGATACCATTAAAATATCTATTACATAGAAAAAAGACATTTAAATACCGTTTAAATTCAGATAAATTTTATTCACAAAAAATAAATTTAATTCTTAAAGTGTCTATTACAATTAGAAGGCCCCAAATTTATTGCCAAATGGGCCAAAACTACTGATTAACAAAATTTATACCACTCTTCACCGATTTAAAAATGACGTAATTAAATAATTTAATAAATTCATATGTTACGATTAAAAATAGATATACATGTACAACAATAAACTCGATTAAGTCCAAAATAATGAAGACATGATTAATTGGATGAAAATATAAACAGCATAAAAAACGTGCTAGTAATAGTCGACTTAGTAATTTAAAAGGTGTCAATATGATTAAAGAAGCCCAAATTTGCAGAGAAAAAGGGCCTAAGCTACCAATTACAGATCAGTACCTCTCTGCAAAATTCCAAAACAACAACAACAAAAAAAATCACATGTTCACATTCCTTTTACAGTATAAGCATCAGGTATATACCATCTTAGAATACTGTGGAAAACTAATAATAAATACACCAAAAAAGAACAAAAAAAGAAGAACAAACAGGTGCATCCATCTGGTGCAATCAACACACAATGCTGGAATTAAACATAAAGTTAATATAAACATTGAAAGAGGCAACAGGGGAAAGATGGCATAAGAACAACTGAATCGATACTAATAATAATGACAAAGCTACAAAAAGAATGACAAAAAAGGTCTGATGTCAAAATCCTCATTGAGTCCTTTAGGATTGAGTGTCCAGAGTGTAGATCCAATTAACTTTCTCTTTTAAGTAAATTTTGATTAATGTCACCACCGCGGTTCGTCAGTTTTACTTGTTCTATCCCAATAAATCTCAATGTGCTCACATTGTGTTGAGCCTGTGTGAAGTGACTGGCCACTGAACTGTTATTATCTTTATTCCGAATATAAGATCTGTGTTCCGATATTCTAATTTTAAGAGGTCTTGTTGTTTTACCAATATAGGCTAAGCCACAGGGGCATCTTAACATGTAAATAACATTAGCTGTTACATGAAATAGTGCCACGAATTTTGAAGACTTTGCCAGTCCTAGGATGTAAGAATGTTTGAGTTGTATATGTAAAATTACATTGGGCACAATGGCCACAACTGTAGTTACCATGTGGTGATACTTGTGAAGAATATGCTTGACAGCGTAACGGGAAATTTGCACGGACAAGCATGGAGTTCAAATTAGAAGCCCTCTTAAAAACGATGCGAGGTGGCTAAGAAAAATCTTTGATATCTTTTAATTTAGGATCAGTTTTGATGATGTGCCAGTGCTTCTTAATAATTTTCTCAAATGCTCCACCTAGTGGTGAATACTGAACAATACAGTTCAATCTGGAAGGCTCTGTTTTATAATATTTTTGTTTTTACTATAAAGAGTCATTTTGAGACATAGTCTCAAATTTTTTTCGGGATTCTGTGATCCACACTGGATTGTATTGTCTCTGTTCAAAACGTTTTTGCAAATCTTCAGCTTGTAAATTATAGTCAGCATTTGAGCTACAGATACGACGTATCCGGTTGAACTGTGAGTAAGGCAAACTCTTCTTCAAATGAATCGGATGATACGATGTACCATGCAATAACGAATTGCAATCAGTGGGCTTTCTGTACAAACTAGTATGAAGTCTATTGTCTTTCTTATGAATTTAAATGTCCAGACAATTAATTTGATATTCATGTCACTCAATGGTAAATTTCAGATTATAATCATTATCATTGATAAACTTATGAAAATCCCTAAGTGATGATTCATTTTCGCTCCAAACAAAAAATATGTCATCAATATACCTCTTCCAATGTGCGATGTGTTGTAAATAAGGATTACGGGTTCCAGAGAGAACAACTTCTTCAAAGAAGCCACAAAACAAAGAAGCAAAGCTAGGGGCAATCTTGGACCCCATGCTCGTCCCGGAAATCTGCAAATAATCAATCAATCAATCAATTTTATTTATATAGCGCCAAATCACAACAAACAGCTGCCCCAAGGCGCTTTATATTGTAAGGCAAGGCCATACAATAATTACGTAAAAACCCCAACGGTCAAAACGACCCCCTGTGAGCAAGCACTTGGCGACAGTGGGAAGGAAAAACTCCCTTTTAACAGGAAGAAACCTCCAGCAGAACCAGGCTCAGGGAGGGGCAGTCTTCTGCTGGGACTGGTTGGGGCTGAGGGAGAGAACCAGGAAAAAGACATGCTGTGGAGGGGAGCAGAGATCAATCACTAATGATTAAATGCAGAGTGGTGCATACAGAGCAAAAAGAGAAAGAAACACTCAGTGCATCATGGGAACCCCCCAGCAGTCTAAGTCTATAGCAGCATAACTAAGGGATGGTTCAGGGTCACCTGATCCAGCCCTAACTATAAGCTTTAGCAAAAAGGAAAGTTTTAAGCCTAATCTTAAAAGTAGAGAGGGTGTCTGTCTCCCTTATCTGAATTGGGAGCTGGTTCCACAGGAGAGGAGCCTGAAAGCTGAAGGCTCTGCCTCCCATTCTACTCTTACAAACCCTAGGAACTACAAGTAAGCCTGCAGTCTGAGAGCGAAGCGCTCTATTGGGTGATATGGTACTATGAGGTCCCTAAGATAAGATGGGACCTGATTATTCAAAACCTTATAAGTAAGAAGAAGAATTTTAAATTCTATTCTAGAATTAACAGGAAGCCAATGAAGAGAGGCCAATATGGGTGAGATATGCTCTCTCCTTCTAGTCCCTGTCAGTACTCTAGCTGCAGCATTTTGAATTAACTGAAGGCTTTTCAGGGAACTTTTAGGACAACCTGATAATAATGAATTACAATAGTCCAGCCTAGAGGAAATAAATGCATGAATTAGTTTTTCAGCATCACTCTGAGACAAGACCTTTCTAATTTTAGAGATATTGCATAAATGCAAAAAAGCAGTCCTACATATTTGTTTAATATGCGCTTTGAATGACATATCCTGATCAAAAATGACTCCAAGATTTCTCACAGTATTACTAGAGGTCAGGGTAATGCATTCCAGAGTAAGGATCTGGTTAGACACCATGTTTCTAAGATTTGTGGGGCCAAGTACAATAACTTCAGTTTTATCTGAGTTTAAAAGCAGAAAATTAGAGGTCATCCATGTCTTTATGTCTGTAAGACAATCCTGCAGTTTAGCTAATTGGTGTGTGTCCTCTGGCTTCATGGATAGATAAAGCTGGGTATCATCTGCGTAACAATGAAAATTTAAGCAATGCCGTCTAATAATACTGCCTAAGGGAAGCATGTATAAAGTGAATAAAATTGGTCCTAGCACAGAACCTTGTGGAACTCCATAATTAACCTTAGTCTGTGAAGAAAATTCCCCATTTACATGAACAAATTGTAATCTATTAGATAAATATGATTCAAACCACCGCAACGCAGTGCCTTTAATACCTTTGGCATGCTCTAATCTCTGTAATATTTTATGGTCAACAGTATCAAAAGCAGCACTGAGGTCTAACAGAACAAGCACAGAGATGAGTCCACTGTCCGAGGCCATAAGAAGATCATTTGTAACCTTCACTAATGCTGTTTCTGTACTATGATGAATTCTAAAACCTGACTGAAACTCTTCAAATAGACCATTCCTCTGCAGATGATCAGTTAGCTGTTTTACAACTACCCTTTCAAGAATTTTTGAGAGAAAAGGAAGGTTGGAGATTGGCCTATAATTAGCTAAGGTAGCTGGGTCAAGTGATGGCTTTTTAAGTAATGATTTAATTACTGCCACCTTAAAAGCCTGTGGTACATAGCCAACTAATAAAGATAGATTGATCATATTTAAGATCGAAGCATTAAATAATGGTAGGGCTTCCTTGAGCAGCCTGGTAGGAATGGGGTCTAATAGACATGTTGATGGTTTGGATGAAGTAACTAATGAAAATAACTCAGACAGAACAATCTGAGAGAAAGAGTCTAACCAAATACCGGCATCACTGAAAGCAGCCAAAGATAACGATACGTCTTTGGGATGGTTATGAGTAATTTTTTCTCTAATAGTTAAAATTTTATTAGCAAAGAAAGTCATGAAGTCATTACTAGTTAAAGTTAAAGGAATACTCGGCTCAATAGAGCTCTGACTCTTTGTCAGCCTGGCTACAGTGCTGAAAAGAAACCTGGGGTTGTTCTTATTTTCTTCAATTAGTGATGAGTAGTAAGATGTCCTAGCTTTACGGAGGGCTTTTTTATAGAGCAACAGACTCTTTTTCCAAGCTAAGTGAAGATCTTCTAAATTAGTGAGACGCCATTTCCTCTCCAAGTTACGGGTTATCTGCTTTAAGCTGCGAGTTTATGAGTTATACCACGGAGTCAGGCACTTCTGATTTAAAGCTCTCTTTTTCAGAGGAGCTACAGCATCCAAAGTTGTCTTCAATGAGGATGTAAAACTATTGACGAGATACTCTATCTCATTTACAGAGTTTAGGTAGCTACTCTGCACTGTGTTGGTATATGGCATTAGAGAACATAAAGAAGGAATCATATCCTTAAACCTAGTTACAGCGCTTTCTGAAAGACTTCTAGTGTAATGAAACGTATTCCCCACTGCTGGGTAGTCCATCAGAGTAAATGTAAATGTTATTAAGAAATGAACAGACAGAAGGGAGTTTTCAGGGAATACTGTTAAGTCTTCAATTTCCATACCATAAGTCAGAACAAGATCTAAGATATGATTAAAGTGGTGGGTGGACTCATTTACATTTTGAGCAAAGCCAATTTGAGTCTAATAATAGATTAAATGCAGTGTTGAGGCTGTCATTCTGAGCATCTGTGTGGATGTTAAAATCGCCCACTATAATTATCTTATCTGAGCTAAGCACTAAGTCAGACAAAAGGTCTGAAAATTCACAGAGAAACTCACAGTAACGACCAGGTGGACGATAGATAATAACAAATAAAACTGGTTTTTGGGACTTCCAATTTGGATGGACAAGACTAAGTCAAGCTTTCAAATGAATTAAAGCTCTGTCTGGGTTTTTGATTAATTAATAAGCTGGAATGGAAGATTGCTGCTAATCCTCCGCCTCGGCCCGTGCTACGAGCATTCTGGCAGTTAGTGTGACTCGGGGGAGTTGACTCATTTAAACTAACATATTCATCCTGCTGTAACCAGGTTTCTGTAAGGCAGAATAAATCAATATGTTGATCAATTATTATATCATTTACTAACAGGGACTTGGAGGAGAGAGACCTAATGTTTAATAGACCACATTTAACTGTTTTAGTCTGTGGTGCAGTTGAAGGTGCTATATTATTTTTTCTTTTTGAATTTTTATTCTTAAATAGATTTTTGCTGGTTATTGGTGGTTTGGGAGCAGGCACGGTCTCTACGGGGATGGGGTAATGAGGGGATGGCAGGAGGAGAGAAGCTGCAGAGAGGTGTGTAAGACTACAACTCTGCTTCCTGGTCCCAACCCTGGATAGTCACGGTTTGGAGGATTTAAGAAAATTGGCCAGATTTCTAGAAATGAGAGCTGCTCCATCCAAAGTGGGATGGATGCCATCTCTCCTAACAAGACCAGGTTTTCCCCAGAAGCTTTGCCAATTATCTATGAAGCCCACCTCATTTTTTGGACACCACTCAGACAGCCAGCAATTCAAGGGGAACATGCGGCTAAACATGTCACTCCCGGTCCGATTGGGGACCGGGAGTGACAATCAAACATAAAAAACTGGATGTCAACACAATTTCCACCAGATTTACAATGCTTTTAGTACTCTGTGTGTATTCTGTCCGTTGATTTAAAAAAATTCTACAGCTTTGAGACCACTCTCAATCGGAACATTTGTATATATAAGGACTCGATATCCATGGTAACCAATAAACACCGATCCGGGACTTTAATAGATTGTAACATTTTCAAAAATTCCATAGAATCTTTAACATAAGAGGGAACTGATATAACTAGTGGCTGTAAAAAATAATCAACAAAGGAAATATTTGTTATATTTTCTGTTAAGCAGCCAATGGCTGAAACAATGGGTCTGCCCGGAGGTGTATCTGTGTACTCTTTGTGAATCTTAGGAAGGACGTACAGGACTGGAGTAACTGAATCATCACTTAGGGATTTTCATAAGTTTATCAATGATAATGATTATAATCTGAAATTTACCACTGAGTGGCATGAATATCAAATTAATTGTCTGGACATTTTAATTCATAAGAAAGACAATAGACTTCATACTAGTTTGTACAGAAAGCCCACTGATTGCAAATCGTTATTGCATGGTACATCAAATCAAATCAATTTTATTTATATAACGCCAAATCACAACAAACAGTTGCCCCAAGGCGCTTTATATTGTAAGGCAAAAGCCATACAATAGTTACAGAGAAACCCCAATGGTCAAAACGACCCCCTGTGAGCAAGCACTTGGCGACAATGGGAAGGAAAAACTCCCTTCAACAGGAAGAAACCTCCAGCAGAACCAGGCTCAGGGAGGGGCAGTCTTCTGCTGGGACTGAGGGGAGAGAATCAGGAAAAAGACATGCTGTGGAAGAGAGCAGAGATCAATTACTAATGATTAAATGCAGAGTGGTGCATATAGAGCAAAAAGAGAAAGAAACACTCAGTGCATCATGGGAACCCCCCAGCAGTCTAAGTCTATAGCAGCATAACTAAGGGATGGTTCAGGGTCACCTGATCCAGCCCTAACTATAAGCTTTAGCAAAAAGGAAAGTTTTAAGCCTAATCTTAAAAGTAGAGAGGGTGTCTGTCTCCCTGATCCGAATTGGGAGCTGGTTCCAGAGGAGAGGAGCCTGAAAGCTGAAGGCTCTGCCTCCCATTCTACTCTTAAAAACCCTAGGAACTACAAGTAAGCCTGCAGTCTGAGAGCAAAGCGCTCTATTGGGGTGATATGGTACTATGAGGTCCCTAAGATAAGATGGGACCTGATTAGTCAAAACCTTATAAGAAGAAGAATTTTAAATTCTATTCTAGAATTAACAGGAAGCCAATGAAGAGAGGCCAATATGAGTGAAATATGCTCTCTCCTAGTCCCCGTCAGTACTCTAGCTGCAGCATTTTGAATTAACTGAAGGCTTTTCAGGGAACTTTTAGGACAACCTGATAATAATGAATAACAATAATCCAGCCTAGAGGAAATAAATGCATGAATTAGTTTTTCAGCATCACTCTGAGACAAGACCTTTCTAATTTTAGAGATATGGCGCAAATGCAAAAAAGCAGTCCTACATATTTGCTTAATATGCGCACTGAAGGACATATCCTGATCAAAAATGACTCCTTTCTCACAGTATTACTAGAGGTCAGGGTAATGCCATCCACAGTAAGGATCTGGTTAGACACTATGTTTCTAAGATTTGTGGGGCCAAGTACAATAACTTCAGTTTTATCTGAATTTAAAAGCAGAAAATTTGAGGTCATCCATGTCTATGTCAGTAAGACATTCCTGCAGTTTAACTAATTGGTGTGTGTCCTCTGCCTTCATGGATAGATAAAGCTGGGTATCATCTACGTAACAATGAAAATTTAAGCAAGGCTTTCTAATAATACTGCCTAAGGGAAGCATGTATAAAGTGAATAAAATTGGTCCTAGCACAGAACCTTGTGGAACTCCATAATTAACCTTAGTCTGTGAAGAAGACTCCCCATTTACATGAACAAATTGTAATCTATTAGATAAATATGATTCAAACCACCGCAGCAGAGTGCCTTTAATACCTATGGCATGCTCTAATCTCTTATAAAATTTTATGGTCAACAGTATCAAAAGCAGCACTGAGGTCTAACAGGACAAGCACAGAAATGAGTCCACTGTCTGAGGCCATAAGAAGATCATTTGTAACCTTCACTAATGCTGTTTCTGTACTATGATGAATTCTAAAACCTGACTGAAACTCTTCAAATAGACCATTCCTCTGCAGATGATCAGTTAGCTGTTTTACAACTACCCTTTTAAGAATTTTTGAGAGAAAAGGAAGGTTGGAGATTGGCCTATAATTAGCTAAGATAGCTGGGTCCAGTGATGGCTTTTTAAGTAATGGTTTAATTACTGCCACCTTAAAAGCCTGTGGTACATAGCCAGCTAATAAAGAGATTGATCATATTTAAGATCAAAGCATTAATTAATGGTAGGGCTTCCTTGAGCAGCCTGGTAGGAATGGGGTCTAATAGACATGTTGATGGTTTGGAGGAAGTAACTAATGAAAATAAGTCAGACAGAACAATCGGAGAGAAAGAGTCTAACCAAATACCAGCATTACTGAAAGCAGCCAAAGATAACGATATGTCTTTGGGATGGTTATGAGTAATTTTTTCTCTAATAGTTAAAATTTTATTAGCAAAGAAAGTCATTAAGTCATTACTAGTTAAAGTTAAAGGAATACTCCGCTCAGTGGAGCTCTGACTATTTGTCAGCCTGGCTACAGTGTTGAAAAGAAACCTGGGGTTGTTCTTATTTTCTTCAATTAGTGAACATCGTATCATCCAATTCAATTGAAGAAGAGTTTGCCTTACTCACAGTTCAACCGGCTACGTCGTATCTATACGACGTAGACTATAATTTACAAGCTGAAGATTTGCAAAAACGTTTTGAACAGAGACAATACAATCCAGTGTGGATCACAGAAGCCCGAAAAAAATATAAGACTATGTCACAAAATGACTCTTCATAGTAAAAACAAAAATATTAAAACAGAGCCTTCCAGATTGAACTGTATTGTTCAATATTCACCACTAGGTGGAGCATTTGAGAAAATCATTAAGAAGCACTGGCACATCATCAAAACTGATCCTAAATTAAAACAAAGATTTTTCTTTGCCACCTCGCTGCGTTTTTAAGAGGGCTCCTAATTTGAACTCCATGCTAGTCTGTGCAAATTTGCCGTCACGCTGTCAACCATATTCTTCACAAGTATCACCACATGGTAACTACAGTTGTGGCCATTGTGCCCAATGTAATTTTACATATACAACTCAAACATTCTTACATCCTAGGACTGGCAAAGTCTTCAAAATTTGTGGCACTATTTCATGTAACACTGCTAATGTTATTTACATGTTAAAATGCCCCTGTGGCTTAGCCTATATTGGTAAAACAACAAGACCTCTTAAAATTAGAATATCGGAACACAGATCTAATATTCGGAATAAAGATAAGAACAGTTCAGTGGCCATTCACTTCACACAGGCTCAACACACTGTGAGCACATTGAGATTTATTGGGATAGAACAAGTAAAACTGACGAACCGCGGTGGTGACATTAATCAAAATTTACTTAAGAGAAAGTTATTAGCTTTGTTAGCTTTGTCGTTATCATTAGTATCGATTCAGTTGTTCTTATGCGATCTTTCCCCTGTTGTCTCTTTCAATGTTTATATTAACTTTGTTTAATTCCAGCATTGTGTGTCGATTGCAACAGATGGATGCACCTGTTCTTTTTTGGTGTATTTATTATTAGTTTTCCATAGTATTCTAAGATGGTATATACCTGATGCTTATACTGTAAAAGGAATGTGAACATGTGATTTTTTTTGTTTGTTGTTTTGGAACTGTGCAGAGAGGTACTGATCTGTAATTGGTAGCTTAGGCCCATTTTCTCTGCAAATTTGGGCTTCTTTAATCATATTGATACCTTTTAAAGTACTAAGTCGACTATTACTAGCACGTTTATGCAGTTTATATTTTCATCCAATTAATCATGTCTCGCATTATTTTGGACTTAATCGAGTTTATTGTTGTACATGTATATCCATTTTTAATCGTAACATGAATTTATTAAATTATTTAATTACGTCATTTTTAAATCGGTGAAGACTGGTATAAATTTTGCTAATCTGTAGTTTTGGCCCATTTGGCAAAGAGTTTGGGGCCTTCTAATTGTAACAGACACTTTAAGAATTAAATTTGTTTTTTGTGAATGAAATTTATCTGAATTTAAACGGTATTTAAATGTCTTTTTTTCTATGTGTGGCAGGAGGGCGGGAGAGAGCGATATATAGCACTCAAGTCGAAGGTCTAATATCAACAGATTGACAAAGTTGCTGACAACGCCACCTAGGATAGGCCTAGGACCCTGCACAAGGCAGACACAGGTTTGTTTTTACCTTTTTGAATTAAGGGGAGCAGAGACCAAAAAGAATTATCTATAAAAAATATACCTTTATTTATTCCCAACCTTAATTGGTTAAAATCACCCCATTTACCAATATAGAAAAACACACTGTAAGTGAAAAAAAAAAACAAACCCAAACTCAAAATTACACAACCCATCCACACACAAAAAAAAGAAAACATGCAAATATCCAAACACCAATATATTACAGTTAAAACCACATTAAACACTTAAGGCGATGATAAAATACAATACATACAGGTATGGGATAAATGTGGATCACAAAGCCAGCACGCGATATGTTATTTCTCTTTTTTCGCCCACCTCTGGCTTTGTAACCCCTACAATGTCCGTACAAAGTCCAAATTGTTACCAGACTATTAATAAGATGCAGCTTGGTCATCTAATACCCAGGAGCCAGGAAATCAGCAGCAGGAGGAGTTACGCACGGCGTGGCCACCATCTAAATTATCAAGCCGACGCAACTGTCCCCAGCAGCCACCGTGGGAGGTGCAGCCTGGTCCTGCTGTGATGTAGACACCACATTAGCATACATAATTATTAACATTTAACAATTAACAACAATTAACATAATTATTGTATGGCCTTGCCTTACAATATAAAGCGCCTTGGGGCAACTGTTTGTTGTGATTTGGCGCTATATAAAAAAAATTGATTGATTGATTGATTAGCAGACCAAAATAATTTATAATTGTTTATAAATGACAGAAACCAGCAACTCACCAGTAAGAAGACGCACCGGGTGTTTGGAGTAAAGCAGCACTCCAAGCCACTAAAAGAGCCACCCAAAGCTCCAAAATGGAAGGAAAAAGATGAACGCACGCAGTCACCACAGCATGTAAAGCCACTCCAATGCTGCCGCACGGGAGAGACCAGACAGCAAAAGAGGATCAGAACCACAAAACAATGCTGAATTTATATCCCTGGCTCACATCAAACACAATCAGAACCCAGGTGCGTGCAGAAACATAATCAACCCAGGTGCGCACAATTTGCCATTGCCAGTGAACAGGATTCACAGACTAGGAATTTGCTTCGGTACAATGGTGCAACATTAAGAAGAGATAAAATGCTAAGATAAAATATAACGTGTCAAAATAAGATAAAATATAAGATAAAAAAGAAATATGAAATATGAAAGGCTGTGTGCAACAGAAAAACAGAGAAACAGAAAAAACAGTGCAGTGGGAGGAGTGCAATTAAAAACCAAAGTACACTGTCTAAAGTGACCCGTGATAAAATGATAAAGTGACAGAGTTAAGCTTAAGGTGACTGAGTTATGAGGAGTTCATGAGTCTAACGGCAGAGGGGAAGAAACTGTTCTTATGGCGGGAGGTTCTGGTCCGGATGGACCGTAGCCTCCTGCCCGAGGGGAGTGGTTTGAACAGACCGTGTGGAGGGTGAGAAGGGTCAGCTGTGATCCGACCTGCTCGGCCCAGAGTCCTGGAGACGTGCAGGTCGTGGAGAGATGGAAGGCTACAGCCGATCATCTTCTCAGCAGAGGCCACAATGCGCTGCAGTCTGTGTCTGTCCCTGGCTGTGGCCCCGGCGTACCACACCGTGATGGAGGAGCAGAGGATGGACTCGATGATGGCCGTGTAGAACTGCACCATCAGCTGGACAAGCAGCTTGGCCTTCTTCAGCTGCCGCAGGAAGTACATCCTCTGCTGGGCCTTCTTGATGAGGGAGCTGATGGTTGACACCCAGTTGAGGTCCTGGGTGATGGTGGTGCTGAGGAAGCGGTGACAGACCACAGTGGTGATGGGGCTGTTGGTGAGGGTGAGGGAGGCCGGGGGGGCTGTGGCTTTCCTGAAGTCCACGATCATCTCCACTGTTTTCTGGGCGTTGAGCTCCAAGTTGTTGCTGCTGCACCAGGTCACCAGCCGGTCCACCTCCCTCCTGTAGGCAGACTCATCCCCATCCGAAATGAGTCCGATGAGGGTGGTGTCGTCCGCAAACTTGATGAGCTTTACAGAGTCATGGCTGGAGGTGCGGCAGTTAGTGTAGAGGGAGAAGAGCAGAGGGGAAAGGACACAGCCCTGTGGAGATCCTGTGCTGAGAACCCGAGTGTTCGAGACATTTTTTCCCAGCCTCACACGCTGACTCCGGTCCGTCAGGAAGTCTGTGATCCACCTGCAGGTGGAGTTGGGCACGTGGAGCAGAGAAAGCTTGTCCTGGAGCAAAGCTGGAAGGATGGTGTTGAATGCAGAGCTGAAGTCAACAAACAGGATCCTAGTGTAGGTTCCTGGGGAGTCCAGGTGCTGCAGGATGGAGTGCAGGGCCAGGTTTATGGCGTCATCTACAGACCTGTTGGCTCTGTAGGCAAACTGCAGGGGGTCGGTGATGGACTTCAGGTGGGATAAAACCAGGCGTTCGAAGGTCTTCATGACTACAGACATGAGAGCCACAGGCCTGTAGTCATTAAGTCCAGTGATGTGTGGTTTCTTGGGGACTGGAACTATGATTGAGGACTTGAAACAGACTGGAACATGTCATGACTCCAGGGAGGTGTTGAAGATCCCCGTGAAGACTGGGGCCAGCTCATCAGCGCAGTGTCTCAGGGTGGCAGGAGAGACAGTCTGGGCCCGGGGCCTTACGTGGATTCAGCCTTTTGAAATGTCTCCTCACGTCCTCCTCTTGGACCGAGAGGGCAACAGGGGGAGTGGGGAGGGCAGCAGTGAGAGGGGGGAGGTCCAGAGTGTTTGAATATCCAGTTGTGTGGGGGGTGGGGAGGTGTGAGTCCTTGTCTTCAAAGCGTGAATAGAAGACGTTCAGGTCGTTGGCCAGCTTGAGGTCGTCAACAGAACGAGGTGCTTTGGGCTTGTAGTTGATCTCTTTCAACCCCCTCCACACAGAGGCCGAGTCGTTGGCAGAGAACCTTTGCTGCAGACGTGAACTGTACATGGATTTAGCCTTTGCCACCTCCTTGCTAAATCTGTACTTTGCACCTCTATAGCTGTCTGTCTCCTTCTCTGAAAGCCACCTCTTTCTGCTGACGGAGCTGCTGGAGTTTAGGTGTGAACCAGGTCTTGTCATTGTTATATCTCACCCTGGTACACTGTGGGATGATGCTGTCTCCACAGAAATGAATATATAACGTCACAGTGTCCGTGTAGTCATCTAGACTGTCTGTTGAACCAAGAACTTCCAAACACAGGTAGGGGAGGGCATGCACACTCCACACTACTACATCTACCCCCCACCTTTATATCGTCGTCCCGACGATAAAAGGTCAAGACCAAGGCCTAAAGATAGCAACCTGAAGATTTGAAGTTTGCTCCGGAACCCTACCAACCCGCTCAGCAGCCTGATTACTACCCAGAGACTGAGGAAGCCGATGTATATTTGAATGGTGACCAGCCGTAGAACAAGTGGTTCGGCGCAAGGCCTGAGCACTGGTGCTCGGCTGGTCAACATCAGCGAAAGACAATGGTTCAGATGACTGTATTAGAGTAGGTGCTCCAATCCGATTGCGATCTGTCACACACAAGGCAGGGGTTACTAAGGGAACAGGAGAAACTACAGGCTGATGAGATTCTGAAACCAAGAGCAACACTTCAGTATCAGAGGAACAAGAGTCCTCAAGTGAGGCTGCCTCTGGTACAGAGGAAGGTGGAGCTTGATTAACCTCCAAAGGTCCCAAGACAGCTTTCAACATGTCACGATGCACATTCTGGACCTTATGCAAGTTCTCAACAGGAGCCACGGTGTAAACTGCACCCTCCCCAGATGGAATACTCACCACCTGATGGACCACCGAATTCCACAGATCCTGAATTTTATGACGCCCGTGCGCAGCATAATCCCTCATATACACCCGCTGGCCTACCGACAGTGGAGGATACCGCACACGTTGATCATGGCGCTCTTTCCTACGAGTCGCAGCTGCAAGAATCCGCTCCCGAGCCCAACCAAAAGCAGCCCTAAGTTTCTCTTGGTGCCCAGCCTTGCACCTCACCTAATCTAGGTTCCTCAATCCTCCCTAAGAGAAAGTCAATGGGAAGCCTTGGCTCTTGGCCAAACATCAAATAATACAGCGATTCCCCTGTACTCTGATGTGGTGTGGTATTATAACAAAAGAGGACTTGAGGCAAGGAAGAAGCCCAATCCTGCTTCTACGGCAACGGCAATGTCCGCAGCAGATTATGAAGAGTGCGATTAAAGCGCTCACATTGCCCATTGCCGGCTGGATGGTAGGGCGTAGTACGAGATTTTTCCACACCATACAGCGAACAAAGTTGCTGAATCATGGCACTCTCAAAACTACGTCCCTGATCAGAATGCAGACGACCTGGAACGCCAAACTTGCAGAACCACTCTGAGACCAACATGTGGGCCACAGTGGAAGCCCTTTGATCACGTGTTGGAACTGCCACAGTAAATTTACTGAACACATCAGTCATGATCAAAACATTTTCATACCCATTCTGCGAGTGCTCCAGCATTGTAAAATCTATGGCAAGGATCTCATTGGGCCGCGAGGAAAGCAGGTGACCCATGTAGCTATGTGATGCTGAACCAGCATGCTTTGCTACTTGGCACCGCTCCCATTCCTGGACCCAATCTCTTATATCCTTAAACATGCCTGGCCAATAGCACCATGGATGGACCAACTCTGCAGTCTGTTCCATGCCCTGATGACCATGTTGCTGATGAAGAAGATTTAAGGTCTCATGCCTTAGAGAAGCTGGTAAGAGGAGCTGGAGAAATTCCTCCCCACCATCAGGACGGTAAGCCTGCCGGAAAAAGACCCCATCTTGCTCCACAAACCTTTTACGCTGGCGAAGCAAGAACAAAGCACATTTGGAGAGACGCCGCCTCTACAGCAGAAGGTTGAATTCTCCGCCGCAAAAACACTAGAACCTCTTTTAACAGAGGATCATTCTCCTGTAAAGACCTAAGGTCAGAAACGGAATAGCCTGGAAGGGCTAAAACAAGAGACTGAGTGGCAACCTCAACTGAATGTGACAGTGGACCATGTTGCAAAGCTAAGGGGGCTGCAGTACCAGGCAGTTGTTGGACCAGGGCTTCAGAGCCTGAATACTGCCGGGATAAGGCATCAGCATTTCTGTTACTTCGACCCGAACGGTACCTGATTTCGAAATCGAAGGCAGCCAGCTGAGCAGGCCATCGGTGCTCCGTAGCCCCCAATTTTGCAGTCTGGAAATAACTCAGGGGATTATTGTCAGTGTACACTATGCACTTGTGACCCAACAAGTATTCACGGAACTTCTCCGTCATGGCCCACTTGAGTGCTAAGAATTCTAACTTCATGGAGCTGTAAGTTGCCATGTTGCGCTCAGTGGGCCGCAACCCCCTGCTGGCATAGGCCACCGGTCTTACTCCACTGGCCGTCTCTTGGGAGAGAACAGCTCCCAGTCCACTATAACTAGCGTCCACTTCCAAAATAAACGGCTTAGAAAAATCTGCAAAAGCTAGAACGGGCGCAGACACTAGCTTGGACTTTAGTGCCTGGAACGCCTGCACACACTGCGGAGTCCATACCGCCTCTAAAGCTTTGCCCAAACCCTTTTTGGACTTTGAACCTGCCAGTTCAGCCACCAACCGGTGTAGAGGGCCCGCCAACCTGGCAAATCCCTCCACGAACAGGCAGGGCCCAGGAACGAACGCAGCTCTGAGGTATTGGTAGGACGCTCCCACTGAGACACAGCTTTGATCTTTTCAGGGTCCGTCGACACTCCTTGGTCCGAGATGACATGGCCGAAGTACCCCACCTTACGCTGGAAAAATGAGCACTTTTCAAGCCACGTCTTCAGGCCTTCTGTGTTAAGCCGCCCAAGCACCATCTCCAGACGCTGAAGATGTTGTTCAACAGAGGAGGAGTAGACCACAATATCATCAAGGTACAGCAAAAGAGACTGACCTTGCTGGTCACCAAACATCCTCTGCATCAGCCGCTGGAAGGTGCTTGGGGCATTACACAAGCCAAAAGGCATGCGGTTAAAGTCAAAAAGGCCAAAAGGGGTACAAAAGGTCGTTTTAGGACGATCTGCCTCAGTCATAGGGACCTGGTTGTAACCACTGGCTAGATCGAGTGTAGAGAACCAGACAGCACCTGACAACGAATCCAGTGTCTCCTCGATCCGAGGCAAGGGGAAAGCGTCCTTTCGCGTTTTACTGTTAAGCAAACGCAAAGGCGTAGGCCACCATCCTTCTTTCTCACCAATACAATTGGTGAAGCGTACGGACTGCTGCTTTCCCGAATGACTTGAGACTCCAGCAGCTGATTTATATGCGCCTTAACTGCCTCATATTCAGAAGGCGGAATACGGCGATACCTCTGGCGAATTGGAACATCATCCACCAGGGGTATGTCATGTGATAGGAGAGTCATACATCCCAAGTCGTTTTCATGCTGGGCAAAGACTGACTCATAACGTTGCAACAATGACTTCACCTTCTCCTGATCCTGAACTCCTAAAGCAGGTAGTTCCAGAGATGCTATTCTATCAGGCAAAGAGGGCGAAACATGAGAATTTGTAGACGCCAACAGGGTTCTACCCTCAGTCACCCCAGCTGGCAAGCTCACAATCTGCGCCACACCCAGACTACCAAGTGTGGTCCATGGATAAAGCAGGACAGCCTTCATCCCCACATTAACCACAGGGATATATGCAGTCCCTCGAACCACTCTCACTAGGCACGGGGAGACAAGTAAGCCCGTCTCTGGTGGCTCTAACAAAACACTCTCTCCATCAAACTCCTCTGAACAAGTGCAAGCCACCAACTTCATGGTACCTCCAGGCACCCGCACCACTCGTCTACCCCGGACCTTTACCGTACTAGTCATCAAATCCTCAACTGGACCCGCCTCATGGCATTTCTGTAATGCAATGAGGACCGGTTTAGGGGCCTCTAAGACAGCCGGTGTATCAAAAAGAGATGAGTCAAGTGCAGTAAAAAGCGAACCATAACAACACTTGATGACATTCATCCCCAAAACACCAGGAACTGAAGAAACAGCACCAGGGGGGTCCCTAACCACTAAAATGCCACAATGTGGAATAACCTTACCACACAGCTCAACATCAAGTTCTAAATAGCCAATGTAAGGAATTGCCAGCCCATTTGCTGCTCTAAGCTGAAGCCAATTACAGGAACAGAGGCGGTCCTGACCCCATGTTGCAAAATGCTTCATGAACAAACTTTCTGTAATGGTAGAAACCATAGAACCAGTGTCCACTAAACACGAGACCAAAACACCCCCGATTGACACATCTATATTTGGACATTGCGCAATCAGTCCGCTGGGGGCATCCAACTGTGAGCCTAAGGGTTCCCCTTGATGCTGATTAAAGACCCGAGAACGGGTACAGTTCCTAGCATAGTGTCCTGTTTGCTGACACCTACAACAAATTAATGGAACTGAACCTGAGCTACTCTCCAAGGAATAAGGAGCCTGCAATGATACAACAGTTTGAGTAAGTTTATTCAACTGTTCTTGCTGCTGCTTTAGTATGTCCATAAGCTCTCTTAAACCAGGCTCCGGTGGCTCACCCTGCTTACTTGACTGGACACTGCCTTGCACGCCACACTGAAGGCCAAAAGCAGAGGAAACAGAATAACTATGGCCTCTAGCACCACCTAGTAGGCCCTCGCGCTCCCACCTCATCGCCTCAGCCCGAAGCTCCATCAATCTAATGTCTGGCTGCCTACGAACAAGTTGTTTTAGCTCGCGACGCAAGGCACTATCACGAACGTGTTCAGTAAATTGGTCTTGAAGCAATACCTCGGCATTAGGGATCCCACCTGGTGCCTGCTGTCTAACCCGAGCCATCAAAGACATTAAAACTAGCGAAAACTCCTGAAGGCTCTCACCCTCAAGTTGGTGCCGAGCAAAGAAATCTTGCTGCAAAGTGATGTAAGATTGATGACATCCATAAAGCTCCTTCAAAATGGGAAGAATTTTATCAGAGTCCCCACGATCAGCAGGTGGACGGAACTTAATTTCCTGTTTGGCTTCTCCTTCCAAATGATCAAAAATAAACAAAGCGCGGTCAGCAGCGGCCAGATGTCGGGCACGCATGCACGCCTCAACCTCCTCGGCCCAATCAGTTATCCCCAGCCCAGTCCTTCCATTAAACATAGGGTGTTGGAGTTATTCTGTAGATACACTGTTTTATTTTATCATGCATGTTTTGTGTTCTCTGCTCTGGTAGAATGTAGTTCTCTCTGCTCTGATAAAGTGTATTGTACTGATGTGATGGGTGAAGGTTACTTAAGATATGTGACATGACGTGTTTCTGCAAGTTGTGGTATCTCTGTGTGCACGCTAAGCTCTTTTTCAGGACATGTGAAGATGACCCAGGCAGGATGCAGCCGTAAGCGGAGCAGTGAGATAAAGAATAGAGAATTGAATGTTCCAACCACAGTGTGATTATGATACATTAGTCCTTGTGTCAGAAGAAGTGTGATTAATCGTTAGATGTCTTAAACACATCTTAATCGAGCCCAAGATTAAAAAGGTTCTGAACGTCCTGAATGTATTGTGCAATCAGCGGTTCTGCGGCAACAGCTCACACGCTATCACTCTTCCCCTTAGGAGCTGTACCGCCCATGTATGTAGGGAAGTCCTAAATAAAAAGAGCGGGAGCGCAGGCCAGACTTTAGTGTAGCTTTGGTGTACAGCCTGACTGCACTCCTCGCAAGCTTAAATTGAATTCTATCTCTCACTTGTTTTATTGCCTGGTTGTCTCTTCCTCTTATCAAAGATACAGTATCTTAAACCCGACAAAGACTGGGGGCACGTCCGGGATCCCAACAGACCTGATGGTTCCAGCGAGCGTGATCGACACCAGAGAAATCCTTGGCCAAGGTAACTCAGACCCTTTGACGGGACTGGCTCAATCCGTTGGCTGGGATCTGAAAGGTTGACGGGATCACCGAGAGGGAAAGAGACCGACGGAGTGTGAGTATAGAATTTGATTCTGATAAAATTTTTGTTGTGAATGGTGGCAGTAGGCTGCGTAAAATAGAAAAGTTGAAATAGTGAAATAGTGACAGAAAGTCACGGTTAAACAGGGAAATAAGTGCACAGTGAAAAGGCAGTTAAACCTCGCAGGGATGGTGGAGTCCCCTAATGCAGGACATTAGTTAAATTCCACGGGAGGGCGAGCTCCCCTGGCCTAAGAATACGCGAAATAAGTGCACAGTGAAAAGGCAGTTAAACCTCGCAGGGATGGTGGAGTCCCCTAATGCAGGACATTAGTTAAATTCCACGGGAGGGCGAGCTCCCCTGGCCTAAGAATACGCGTACGGTTATTAAAAGTGTTTCTATGTATTTGTGTAAATAAAATAACTGTGTGTGAGTGTAATAAAGGTGACTGAGTGAGAGTGTGGAGTCACTTCGACTCCCCTCTATGAAAATCTCACAGGAAAGTAAGTAGTAAGTTTTGAGAAGAAGCAAAGGCAAGGCCTTCCCGTGCCCTCCGGGGTGGCGAAAGGGAACGCACTTCTCAGAATAGTTGATTACTACCCTGTGATTGTAACAACACCAGTGGATTAGGACCCTGTAGGGGCAAAACCATCACTGATCTAAAACGTTCTGAAAACACAAAATGGGAAAATCTAACAGTAAAAATGAGAGACCTAAGTCCCGGGACGATCTAAAAACAAAAGATTGGATATACATGAATAAAATTGATCCAAATTCAACAAAACACTTAGATAAGTGGATAAAAGATCATGGATTTGATGGACGCCTGCAGAAAGAGTCATTAACTAAACTAAAGAACAGTATTGAGAAAAAGTGTGGAACAAGTGAGAAAAAAGAAAAAGAAAAAGAAGGTCAAGGTGAAATTGTAGCATGGGAAAGAGAAGTTGAGAAACGAAAGAAGGGCCTTAGAGAAGCAAAGGAAAGACAGAAAGAAACAGTAAATGATAAGAAGGAGCAGGGGAACGTGATGTTTCACAGACAAGAAGATAATGAGACAGGGCCTGCGGCTCCAAAAGTAGAAATGGTAGTAAAATTGGATACTACAAAACACAGTCAGCCAGAAGCTGAAATAAAGGAGAATAAACTCTATCCAGATTTACCACAGGGACAACCCCCATCATATGTAGACCCTACACAACACGTCATGAGAACACGATCCAAAACACCAAAAGATGAAGAAAAACAACCTGGACCATCAGCCCCACCGGGCTGATCAGGAACCAGGTGGATCAGGAGTCTATCCAATGATTCATGTGGCAAATCCACATACGTCAGGACCAAGAACTATTCTTGTGTACCGAACTTGGACACAAGCAGACGTTAAGGCAGCTGTGGAAGGTGTAACTCCCCCATGAGAAGATGTAGCCCAGTACATTATTGACGTAACCGCTTTGGTTAAATCCTACAATCTTAGAGGGGATGAAGTTCAACAAGTCATAATGGCAACTGTGACAAAGGATTGGGCTGATGTAAAAGGAGATTTGGATCCTGCAGAGGCAGACCACACTCCATTAGCCCATGATAGTCAGGAATTGGAAGATCGATTGGCCGCACTATTGCTGAGAATTAAGCAGAAATACCAGCAGAAGTCAAATTACACAGAAATAAATCGCACAAAACAGAAAGATGATGAACCATTCGAAGACTATCGACATCAAATGGAAAAAGTTTTTAAAGTGCACAGTGGTCTTCTACCACTGAAAAATGATAGCGTGTATGAACAACAATTGAAAAATGCACTCCATGCCAACTCCAGATCAGATATCCGAGCATGGGTAGACAAACACATGATAACGCTCCCAACAGCTGGGTTACAAGAGTATGTAGACCACGCCATACACGCAGAAAGAAATCTGAAAACAAAAAAGGCAGCCCGCTACTGTATATACAAATTTGGCCCAGGCCTGGCAGTACTCTTTGGATCTGTCGGAATTGAGACAAACTGAACAATTATTGGAAGAAGGTCTGATGACCTGTGAAAACAGAGAACACGTAGTAATGATGTCACCTAAAGATCTACACATAACTATGCTATTCACTCCACGAAAGGATGAAAGGTATGGAGCAGGATTTCTGAAAATTCCATCAGAATTACAGACAGTAGCACACCTATACACAGACAGAAAAACCACCTCTGTGTGTAGTGTAGTGCTGACCCAAAGTGCAGACAAATGGTACAGAGGAAAACCTGAGGCTGTGCCGCATATTTCACTGATAAGGGCAGACACTCAGTCCTGGAAGGACCTTGGAAGAATTGTTAAAATAGCTGAGGAAGCAACTGATTGGCATGAAGCAGATGCAATGTCGGTGTGGGATTTCAGTCCATCCACAGGCTTGTATCGGAAATACAAGTTTGTAAGTGCTTGGACGACACCGGTGATACATGAAGTAGATCTGGATGATTGAAATTTAACAACATCTGTGTTGTTGACACAGGAAGATGAGACTTTATTGGCCAAACTGCCTCCTCATCTCTGGGTGAATGCACCCACAGATGTAGGACTGTTGAAAAATATTCCGCCAGTCAAAATTAAGCCACGATCTGATTGGAGACCACGGATCAAACAATATCCGTTAAAACCTGAAGCAGAAAAAGGAAATGATGACTTTTCTAGGTATCTGTAATTATTGCAGAGCCTGGATTCCATGTTATGCAGAGATGGTGCAGAAATTGCAGGATTTAATACACTCTATACCAATGGCTATGACTGACAAAATACAGTGGAATAAAGAAGCTGAAGAACAGTTTACAGCTCTTAAACAAGAACTTGTGAGTTCCACAGTATTATCTCTGCCCAATTATGCCAAGCCATTCACTCTCATGGTGGACACAAAACGGGGATTCATGTGTGCAGTCTTGCTACAACAACATGGTAATAAAAATAAACCAGTTGGCTATTATTCCAAACGTTTGGATACATTCTTATCGCCTGCCAGACAGACAATGAACCATTAATAGATTCTGACCTTTTATTGGATATGCAAAAACAGGCACCAGCGCAGGAACGACATTTGTGGTTGAAAAATGGGGCAACCCCAAACCCCAAAGGACTTTATTGTATACATAACAAACCCATCCTACCCAAAAGCTTATTCAAAGCAGCTGCAATTGCGACACATGGGTGTGTCGACAGGGGGGATGGTATATATGGTAGACCAATACTTTACTACCTATGGATTTAATTTATACTCAAAAAATTTTTGTAAAGCCTGTGTTACCTGATTGAAACACAACCCACAGGGAAGTATAAGACCCCGGAGAGGGCAATTCCCAAAACCACAGTATCCTTTTCAAATTGTTCATATGGACTTTATTGAACTAAATCGATGTGGACCTTATCAATACTGTCTAGTATTAATTGATGCCTTTTCAAAATGGGTAGAAATTGTTCCATCACAAAAAGCAGATGCTTTAACAGTAGCAAAAGCACTGTGTAAGACAATTATTCCGTATTATGGAATACCAGAGACATTGTACAGTGATAATGGAACACATTTTGTAAATGAAGTTGTACAAAGAGTAGCAGAACACATGAAAATTAAGTTAAAACATCATTGTGCTTACCACCCACAAAGTGCAGGATTAGTGGAAAGGACAAAGGGCACAATAAAAATAAGATTAAGGAAATGTATAGAAGAGACAAAACGAACCTGGATTGAATGTTTGGACCTAGTAAAATTGTATATGAGAATAACACCAACACCATCAGGTTTAACACCATTTGAGATACTTTATGGACGACCATATCGTCTACCAATTTTTGACATGGATACTAAAACAGCAGATGAGGAACAAACATTAGCAGATTTTATGAAAAAGACATTAACACAGAAAGAGATAACTTAAACACATTTACTGCCGAATAATTTTGATCTTCCACAGGATGGCCTTCCAGTAGTCCAGCCAGGTGACTGGGTGTTCATCAGAGTGATTAAGAGGAAGAACTGGTCCAGTCCTCGTTGGGAAGGTCCATACCAAGTGCTGTTAACAACACCAACTGCAGTAAAGATAGCGGAGAGATCAACGTGGATACATCTAAGTCACTGTAAGATACAGCGTGTGTTGGCTGCCTCCACAGTGTAAGGGGAAGTCTGGCTACAAAGGGAGTCTATTTAATTAGCAATAGATTGTCTCAATGCCAGTGAAGCAGGGAGATCCTTGCACTATTAGGTGAGGTTGGTTAACAACACTGTATCCTAGCAATCATGACTGAACTACAGCAGACCCCGGAGCGGCGTGCTCAGCGCCGCCGCTGCCGGACTGTTGGTAGGGCAGCCGGTTGCGTTGTGATCTTAGTGTGTTTCGTGCTCCTCGGATTCCTGGCCTGGTGGTTGACCCAAGAATTGCAGCTCACTGTGGACCGAGCCAGAGAACAACGCAAGCAACGTCAGAAGAGGTTTATTCATAATGTGAATGAGACAGATGGACACCCTCATATATACCATACTAATTTGTGGTACAGAGATGTTCATTTATTGGCTATGGAATTACGTTACTAATTGTTATGTTTGTTCGCAAATGCCTATATCCTCAACACACCCAGCTCTGACGGCTAAACCGTACCCTGCTAGGGTGACAGAATGTCTTATCATACGGATGCATAATCAAACTGTATTTCGGGGGCAGCAGTTCTCAGCAAATCTGATAAGATGTAACACCACTTGCCTCAGTGCAACCACTTATATGATAGGGATTTCAACAGAGGACGTACAAGCGTGCCCAAGTGCTGCTCCATTGACTAGACTGAAGGGAAATGCAAAAATATCATCACATTAAATTGTCATCACAACGGCCATTCCCGATTTGCTTTTACGGGACAGGGAATAAAACTGTAGG
This sequence comes from Thalassophryne amazonica, assembly GCF_902500255.1. Taxonomy (NCBI): domain Eukaryota; kingdom Metazoa; phylum Chordata; class Actinopteri; order Batrachoidiformes; family Batrachoididae; genus Thalassophryne; species Thalassophryne amazonica. Next base: position 22,805,869 of record NC_047103.1, on the reverse strand, counting down.
TAAAATTAAGAAACGTCTGTGTACCCAAACGTATGTTTTATCAAATAATTTAAGCCTAACCAAAACATAATATGTGGATGGTACTTATCTTCATCACATTGGACGGGGATGTAATTATACAGGCTCCTGTCCATGGGGAACGGATGAAGCATGTGCTTATGTTAGTAAGTTTTTGCTACCACCTGTAAATGGTACTCCGGTGTATGATGACATCTATTGGCTTTGTGGTTCCAGACTGTACATGAGTCTCCCACCAAATTGGGGTGGTGTGTGTGCACCTACCCAGGTGACTGACCATACATATGTGGTAGTGCCAAGGACCTCCACAGAGAAGAATGGCAGCACCAGACGGAGGAGATTGATATACCCAGATGTGTTACCACATGATCACATGTGGGGCTCGGATGTACCAAAGGACCAAAAATTGTGGTCTGTAGGAGATAAAATAGCACATTCATTGTTCCCCTGGATAGGAGTGGAAAAAAAAAATTTTCATTAATGATTGAAACTCTGAATTATCGATTGGGTCTGTTCATGAATGTAACTGAGAAAATAGTAGCAGCTCAAAACACTGAAATAGATGCTTTACGTACCATGGTGATGCAAAATCGCATGGTTTTAGACTTGCTTACTGGTTCACAGGGAGGAGTTTGTGTTCTGCTGAACACAACATGCTGTACTTTCATCCCAGACTCCATTCATTCAGTGGATGTGCAGGACGCATTGGAAGAGCTGAATAAACTTCGTGATGCAATGCATAAAGACACCCTAGCCGTGAACCGGTGGAATCCCTGGTCCTGGTTGACTTCAGGACCATGGTGGCAGTTACTATTGAAAATGGTGACACCAGTTATTATAGTCCTAATTCTGATTGGACTTTGCATGTGTTGTGTGATCCCTTATATCAAAACAATGGTTGGCAAAATGGTGTCAAATACATTTGTACAGTGTAATCTGGCTTTCCAACAAACTATGCCAAAATATCAAGCATTGAAACAGTCAGACCTTAGTGGAGAAAACTATAATGACTGTGCTGAGAATTATGATGATATTGAAAAGCTCACAACTCCAGTTCAAGCTTGAACTGTTGACGTGATGAGTTAACACACTCTTAGCCTATGAAGCTTTAGCTGAAAATGTAATAAGACAAGTGGTGTAGTCGAATAATACAGATAAACGGTTCATTTATACCAGTCAGCCGAAGTGACGTGTGGTGGTGGTGTGGAGATAATAGAATTTTTGACAGATTGCCTAGGAATGTGTCAGGCTACTGTGCTTTAGTGTCCCTACTCCTCCCAGTAAAAGCCATTCCCATTTTAGCCAAGGACTTGTTGACGCACCTAAAGTCTGTGGTGCCTGAAAATTGCAGCTGAAAAGCTGAATAAGAAGTGGTTGCTTAGTAACAATTGTTTACTTTTAGGTGAAGATGTAATACCGTTGGAATGCATGATAAACAGAGGGGAAATGTTGGAGTTATTCTGTAGATACACTGTTTTATTTTATCATGCATGTTTTGTGTTCTCTGCTCTGGTAGAATGTAGTTCTCTCTGCTCTGATAAAGTGTATTGTACTGATGTGATGGGTGAAGGTTACTTAAGATATGTGACATGACGTGTTTCTGCAAGTTGTGGTATCTCTGTGTGCACGCTAAGCTCTTTTTCAGGACATGTGAAGATGACCCAGGCAGGATGCAGCCGTAAGCGGAGCAGTGAGATAAAGAATAGAGAATTGAATGTTCCAACCACAGTGTGATTATGATACATTAGTCCTTGTGTCAGAAGAAGTGTGATTAATCGTTAGATGTCTTAAACACATCTTAATCGAGCCCAAGATTAAAAAGGTTCTGAACGTCCTGAATGTATTGTGCAATCAGCGGTTCTGCGGCAACAGCTCACGCGCTATCACTCTTCCCCTTAGGAGCTGTACCGCCCATGTATGTAGGGAAGTCGTAAATAAAAAGAGCGGGAGCGCAGGCCAGACTTTAGTGTAGCTTTGGTGTACAGCCTGACTGCACTCCTCGCGAGCTTAAATTGAATTCTATCTCTCACTTGTTTTATTGCCTGGTTGTCTCTTCCTCTTATCAAAGATACAGTATCTTAAACCCGACATAGGGCACCTACGGTCCCGAGGTACAACCACAAATCGGTCTATGACAGCAGGAAGAGGGGACACTGTATTTACCGCTGAACCAGACGGCTGAGAGGCACCCCCATCTGGGTCCAAAGCCACCGCACACTCCCAACGGAGTTGCTCATTATCTGCTTGAAGCTGTGAAACAAGATCTTTTAACTGCTGCAATTCCTCCTCCATGTCAACTGAGGAAAAATGCCAAAAGGCCCCCCCCCCCAAAAAAAAATCCTAAACGTTTGAGTCTTAACACCACCTCCGCTGTTCTGGATACATTTTTATGAAAAATCTAACAATTTAAACCACCAATACTATTAACAAAATTAAAAAGTCTCTGCCCCCTTAGTTTCCTGGTAATCCTGCCGGGGACGCCAAAAATGTGGCAGAAGGGCGGGAGAGAGCGATATATAGCGCTCAAGTCGAAGGTCTAATATCAACAGATTGACAAAGTTGCTGACAACACCACCTAGGATAGGCCTAGGACCCTGCACAAGGCAGACACAGGTTCGTTTGTACCTTTTTGAATTAAGGAGAGCAGAGACCAAAAAGAATTATCTATAAAAATATACCTTTATTTATTCCCAACCTTAATTGGTTAAAATCACCCCATTTACTAATATAGAAAAACACACTAAGTGGAAAAAAAACAAACCCAAACTCAAAATTACAAAACTCTCATCCACATAAAAAAAGAAAACATGCAAATAAACCAAACACCAATATATTAGTTAAAAACCACATTAAACACTTAGGGCGATGATAAAAAAAATGACACGCTCAATAAAATACAGGTATGGGATGAATGTGGATCACAAAGCCAGCACGCGATATGTTATTTCTCTTTTTTTTCACCCACCTCTGGCTTTGTAACCCCTACAATGTCCGTACAAAGTCCAAATTGTTACCAGACTATTAATAAGATGCAGCTTGGTCATCTAATACCCAGAATCCAGGAAATCAGCAGCAGGAGGAGTTACGCAAGGCGTGGCCACCATCTAAATTATCAAGCCGACGCAGCTGTCCCCAGCAGTCACCGCGGGAGGTGCAGCCTGGTCCCACTGTGATGTAGACACCACATTAGCAGACCAAAATAATTTATAATTGTTTATAAATGACAGAAACCAGCAACTCACCAGTAAGAAGACGCACCGGTCTGCTCAAGACCCCAGTGGAGCTGCACTCCCTGCCTCCAGACAACGTGCATAAAAGCGCACAAAGTGCCACGCTATAAGAAAAAAATGACATTATAGAACGACAAAAGACAACTGAATGGGCCAAAAAGGCGAAGCCGGCCGCTTACCCCAAATCAGACGCTGGTGGCCCAAACACGCCCGCAAACAGCAGCAGCTGTAAGCCGCAGTGGTGCTTGGAGTAAAGCAGCACTCCAAGCCACTAATAAAGAGCCACCCAAAGCTCCAAAAATGAAGGAAAAAGATGAACGCACGCAGTCACCACAGCATGTAAAGCCACTCCAATGCTGCCGCATGGGAGAGACCAGGAAGCAAAAGAGGATCGGAGCCACAAAACAATGCAGAATTTATATCCCTGGCTCACATCAAACACAATCAGAACCCAGGTGCGCGCAGAAACATAATCAACCCAGGTGCGCACAACCAAGAACTTCCAAACACAGGTAGGGGAGGGCATGCACACTCCACACTACCACATCTGTAATACATATTATAATGGTATCGAAGTGGAACATCATTACAGTATGAACCCTGCTTGATGATTGTGTGTGCAAAGAGTTTTTTTTTTTTTTGTGTGTTTGGATTCTCACACATGTTGCCAATCACTGTTAGTTTATATACAGGTGTGTCCTGACATGATCATTATGTCTGATGAAGAGCGAGGCCCGAAACGTCACTTTTGGTGTGCCATTAAAGGTTTGTTTGGGAGCTAACTGGCTGTGCGGATCTCTCCTTCATTTTTTTGTACAATAGATGGCACTGCCAGGAGGAAAATTCCACTGAGAGATGATCAAAGTGTTTTGCTGTATCTTTGAAGTCTGTGATCAAGGGCTTCAATTTTCCCAATTTTTCATAGCAATTTCAACATCTATAAAGAGGTAAGTTAAGTAAGGTAAGTTTTTTAATATAATTAAAAGCAACAGAAGCTGAAATAAAGACATATTGCTGTAATGAATCTTAAATCTGAGGCCATGGTTCTCAGCAGGAAACCGATGGATTGCCTACTCCGGGTAGGGAATACGGCCTTGCCCCAAGTGAAGTTGTTCAAGTACCTCGGGGTCTTGTTCACGAGAGAGGGGACGATGGAGCATGAGATTGGCCGGAGAATCGGCGCAGCAACGGCAGTATTGCAGTCGCTCTACCATACTGTTGTGACGAAAAGGGAGCTGACCCAAAAGGCGAAGTGCTCGATCTACTGGTCAATCTTCGTTCCTACTCTCACCTGTGGTCATGAGTGTTGGGTCATGACCGAAAGAACTAGATCGCGGGTACAAGCGGCCGAAATGGGCTTCCTCAGGAGGGTGGCTGGTGTCTCCCTTAGAGATAGGGTGAGAAGTTCGGTCATCCGTGGGAGGCTTGGAGTAGAGTCGCTGCTCCCTTTGCGTTGAAAGGAGCCAGCTGAGGTGGTTCGGGCATCTGGTAAGGATGCCTCCTGGGCCCCTCCCAAGGCAGGTGTTCCAGGCACGTCCATCTGGGAGGAGACCCCGGGGAAGACCCAGGACTAGGTGGAGAGATTATATCTCCACACTGGCCTGGGAACGCCTCGGGTTCCCCCAGTCAGAGGTGGTCAATGTGGCTTGGGGGAGGGAAATTTGGGGTCCCTTGCTGGAGCTGTTGCCCCTGTGACCCGAACCCGGAAAAGAGGTTGAAGATGAATGAATGAATGAATGAAGGTCTTTGTCTTCTTTATGGCACTGGGCTTCTGAAGAGGGAAGTGGTGTCCAAGTATGTACAAGACTACATGTAGTTTTCTGCATGGATGATGTTCAATGATTTCGAGCTCTCTGACAGCCTCTCCTGGACTGCCAACACCACAGTGGTGGTGAAGAAAGCCCAGCAGCGACTTCACTTTCTGAGGGTGCTCAGGAGAAACAATCTGGAGGAGAAGCTGCTGGTGTTGTTCTACAGAGCCACCACTGAAGAGCATCCTGACGTACTGCATCATAATGTGGTACGGGGGGTGCTCAGCAGCAGACAGGAGAGCGCTGCAGAGGGTGATCAAAATGGCCCAGGGGATCACTGGCTGCTCTCTGCCCAGCCTGGACATTGCCAGCTCTCGCTACCTCAGCAGAGGTGCCAGCATCAGGAAAGACACATCCCACCCCAGCAACCACCTGTTTGACCTACTACCCTCCGACGGTATAGGTCAATTAAAACTAGGACAAACAGACTCAGGGACAGCTTTCTCCCCAGAGCGATCACTGCATTGAACAATAACAAACCACGCTAATCTGCACCTTCAAGTTTCTTGTGCAATATCTGTAAACCATGTGCAATTTTCCCGTGCAATATGATTCCACAGTTGTATATAATTCTTGTTTTACATTTTACTTGGTCCGCATTTTATTTTACTTTACCTTATGTCTATATTAGTTGTACATATACTCTGAATAATTTATCATTAAATTTCACTATCTTTTATTTGGCTAAACATTACTCGCACCACAGAAAGCACCTTTTTGGAGTTGCACTCAAATCTCATTGTAATGCAAATTACAATGACAATAAAGGTGATTCTAATTCTGATTTGTATGAAGCATGATCGGGGTTGGAAGTAGAAAATAATTTTCCCAATATCAGGTCCTGCAATGCACTGGGGGGCTAACATTCTGGCCACATTTACGCAAGCCTCTGATCTTCACATTTTTGGCTAAAATGCCCTTAGAGCTGATATAATTTAAAGATAAAACAGTCATGAGAAATGATATGATTTATTATTCATGTACAGTTATGACAATGAACAGAGAAAGTTCAGGTCATTCAGACTCTGTGCACTATGGAGCCAGAAGTCGCTGACAAAACCGGTGAAGTGCCACCACAAGAGAGAGCCAAGACAAAAAATGCACAGCACTGTAAGAAGTATAAAGATTGCCTATGTCGCGATGATCCAGAGTATAAAGAAAGAGAATGAAAAAGAATAGCAGAATATTTCATTTCCTGATCAGGGAGAGCCAGCGTGACCCCTCGTCACTGTCCATCAGTCAGCTCTGAAGGGCCCGCTCACTTTGCTCCTGAATTTATTAACACACAGACATATTACAGAACAATATACAAGGCACAGCTGTGTTTCTTCAGTCAATTCATTTTGTATCACTTTGCACCTGGAAGGCGGCCTGCAGTCTTGCACAGACAGATAGTAATTGTTCTTCAAATTGAAACATTACAGCGCCAGCCTCGAACTAGTGTATAGGCTGTGTTAAGCCCCGTTTACACATAGATGGTAAACTCTCCCGGAAGCGTCCCAGCAGAGATATTGCCCCCTCCGGGCCGTTTTAGGGATCACACGCCGTAGTTAACGCCGGCGCACGGGGGCGTGGTTTGGTTCCGGCTTCACCGGGAATCGTCAAAAAAATTATTCATGTCGAATAATTCCGGGAGCGCTCCCGCAGAAGTGGCCTGACGACGGAGACAACGCGAACAACGGCGTTTGATACTTTTTAATCGCCGTGTCATCCCGCCCCTTCCTGTAGTCCCGCAGTTTACACCGCCGTAATTGGCGGCCGGCGTTGTATCCCCAACCAACGGCGTGTAAAACGATGATAGAGCCCACATTGGTGTTCTCAAAGGCGTTTTAACCGGCGACAGAGGCAGACAAAACGGCGGCGCTAGTGGACAGTACGCTGTTCTAAACGCCACCTCCCGGTTAACGGCGTTCCAAACGGCCGATAGGCGGCGGTCAGTATAAAAAACGCTAGCGCGCTGCATGCAGGTCTCTCACTCATGGCCAGCTCCAGATATTTTTGCAGAGAAGCTCCAGTATACCTCCTAAAATAAAATTGGAAGCGGCAAGGACTTACCAAGAGGTCTGGTTCAGAAGCATAGGGTAGTCCTGTGGTGCAGACGAGCAACACATTGAGGAGGGGGAAAAGGAGAAAAAAGAAAAGGCTGAGAGATGAGCTCCCTGTCACTCCCTCCCCCTGCACTGACAGCTGCTTCAGCCTATTATACTCTGGGGGCGGTGCCTATAAGCAAAAGTTCCTGGAGTAACGCAGGATTTGCCTGGATAAATCCAGCGGTACACAGGGCATTATCGGCGGCAGCAGAACACCGCTGTTCTCACGTGCTTCTTAACCTGCGATTGCAAAGGATAGAACTGAGTATTAACTTCCATTGCCTGACGTGTGCCAGATGCTACGGCATCAAAACTCCGCTTTATTCGGCGGATTTAGCGGCATTTTATCCGCGTATTTGCGGCTAGTACGGCACTCAAAACGCTGGCGAAATGCTCCGCCCCTTTCCACCGCGAAAACAGCCGGAACTACTGCGAACTTCGGTCTAAGTACTACCCGCGGACAAAACCGTCTATGTGTAACCTGGGCTTTATTCTCTGCTCAAGGCCAAAATATTAATCTGTGCTCGACAAAAACATAGCTTTAGCAAAACAATCTGCAAATTCATTCACCAACAAATGTTACTTTTCTCTGTGTTCAGCATTCAGCAAAAGAACAAGTGTTATTTTCTCATGGGAGCAGTTGTAATGATTACTGAACAGTTTAGTTTATATTATTGTTTTAACAATGAGTGATTATTTAGAAGAATAGTGGTGCATGAACTCTTACACATGCATATATGGATATATGGAAAACAGAGAACAGAATCAAAACAAGATGAAAGGCAGTTCATCAACGTAAAGGCATCAAAGTAAAGACAAAGACATTAATATTTGATAATAATATTGACAATATATAGAAAACTCTATCAACTATCTTTTATTTGGCTAAAAATTACTCGTACCACGGAAAGCACCTTTTTGGAGTTGCACTCAAATCTCGTAATGCAAATTACAATGACAATAAAGGTGATTCTAATTCTGATTTGTATGAAGCATGATCGGGGTTGGAAGTAGAAAATAATTTTCCCAATATTAGTTCCTGCAGCGCACTGGGGGGCTAACATTCTGGACACATTTACGCAAGTCTCTGATCTTCACATTTTTGGCTAAAATGCCCTTAGAGCTGATATAATTTAAAGATAAAACAGTCATGAGAAATGATTTATTATTCATGTACAGTTATGACAATGAACAGAGAAAGTGAAACATTATTTATATTTCAGGTCATTCAGACTCTGTGCACTATGGAGCCAGAAGTCGCTGACAAAACCGGTGAAGTGCCACCACAAGAGAGAGCCAAGACAAAAAATGCACAGCATTCTAAGAAGTATAAAGATTGATTATGTCGCGATGATCCAGAGTATAAAGAAAGAGAACGAAAAAGAATAGCAGAATATCGAGCTGCAAAGAAGCAAAATGTAACAGAAGAGGAAAAGCAAGAGGCTAGAAAAAAAGAGGCCGAGAGAAAGAGGGAGTATCGCAGAAAAAGAAGGCTTTGCAGCAAACTCCTGCTGACATGCCTGAAACACCTATAGGTGATGATGTACATAAGCCGTACCGGAGACCCCAGTCCCTTGGAAAAGCGGTATCCAAAGTCATTCACCAGTTGCCCTATTCCCCAACAAAAAAAGCTGCTGTTATGGCCGGAGTGGCTGAAAGGATTGGTATCCAACTAGAGACTAAGATGGCAAAGCAGATTCGAGGATCAAAAGCCCTCTCCACTGAGACTGCTGAAGCAGTGAAAAACTTCCATACTGATCATAACATTGTGTACACAATGCCAGGGATGAAGGATGAAATGGTCGTTTGGGTAGACAGTGAAAAAATAAAGATGCGGAAATATCAATCAATTTATTTATATTTATATAGCGCCAAATCACAACAAACAGTTGCCCCAAGGCGCCTTATATTGTAAGGCAAGGCCATACAATAATTATGTAAAAACCCCAACGGTCGAAACGACCCCCTGTGAGCAAGCACTTGGCGACAGTGGGAAGGAAAAACTCCCTTTTAACAGGAAGAAACCTCCAGCAGAACCAGGCTCAGGGAGGGGCAGTCTTCTGCTGGGACTGGTTGGGGCTGAGGGAGAGAACCAGGAAAAAGACATGCTGTGGAGGGGAGCAGAGATCAATCACTAATGATTAAATGCAGAGTGGTGCATACAGAGCAAAAAGAGAAAGAAACACTCAATATAGGTATAGAGTCAATATTGCTTGACTCTATACCTACGAGAGGCCCATGCTATCTTTAAAGAACTGCATCCTGAACTTCCAATTGGACTTTCAAAATTCTGCTCCCTGCACGCTAAAAATGTCTTGCTCTTACATGAGACTCCAGCAGACCTGTGTAGATGTAGGATTCAGGAGAATTTTATACTCAGGCTACAGGGTCTGAAAGTAATGTATGATTAATCCACTTTCAGGGATTCTGTTTTGTGTGACCCCACTCTGAAGTCAAAGTGTTGGCAGAATGAGTGTCCCGACTGTGCCAATGGTGTCAGACTGAACACCACTCTTGATCTGGCAGCACATGTTACTTGGCAAGAGTGGGACAAAGGAAAGGGAGACTTGAAGCAGTTGAGATGCGTAACAAATGAGGGGTGTGCTGGAGAGTTGTTGGATATAGTGAAAGAAAATTTTGGTGAAACTCTCCGTCATATAAACAAAAAAAGAATTCAGGCAGAGCAATTTCGCCTCGACCAGCAAAATTATGATGCCAGACTACTCCAGATGGACTTTGCCATGAACTACTCCTGTGAGTATCAGGATGAGATGCAAAGTGCCCTCTGGAGTAGGTCTAGTGTCACCCTGTTCACAGCTGCATCCATGACCAAAGATGGTTGCAAAACCTATCTCATCTGCTCAGACATGAAAGAGAAAAATAAAGATACAGTGGCAGTCTTTGTTGACTACCTGTATGAGAACTGCCTCATTGCTGACAATGAAACAGAAAATGTGAAAGAGGAAATAATCTGGACCGATGGCCCATCCTCAGAATTTAGGAACAAGTTCATGATGAAGCTCCTTCAGGTCCTCACTGCCAAGTACAAACACAAATTTTGTTGGAAGTATTTTGCCACTAGTCATGGGAAAGGGTTGGTCAGTGGGGTAGGTGGCAGGGCAAGGTTTCTTGTCAGGCAGGAGGTAATGAGTAAGAAGGTACCCAGGACTGTAGTGCAGTCATCTGAGGACTTTGCCTCAATAGCGGAGTCGACTAATGGATACGCCACAGCCAAGATCAGGTGTACAATTGAATATGTACATGTGTTATGCTAATGATAATTCATGTATAGTATGAATATTATCATTCCTAATGATGTCTATTTGTGAGTTTTGCCAGTTGCTTAGATAATAAACGCCAAAAACTGATATTTAATACGTTTTACATGCTGTGTACAATGCTGAACAATGGTCACTATGCTAGCATTTTTTCTGTTATGCTGTTGCATATTAAATTTTGCAGTAGTTTATCATTCAAAGTTACATTTAAATCTTGAAAAATATGTCTTTTGTGATCAAATATCAATTACACAATTATATACGCTTATTTTGCAGGTTAAAGTTTGAGGATCCATTGAAAACTGACTGTGCAGCATTAGAAATCGCAAAAGCCTACTTTTCAGCTTTTATTTTGATGATGCTCAATTTTCTTTGCAATTAAAAACTATTAATGCTCATTTATCTCATATTTAAATGTCTTGATCTTCTGATGTCATTTAAATATACATATGTGTAAGTTTTCTGCAATGTGTGTGTGTGTATATATATATATATATATATATATATGTGTGTGTGTTTTTTTTTACTTTCATGGAGAACATTAGATTGGATGTCCTGTCCGTAGACAAAACATTTTTGTTCGTATTAGTAGTTGTATCAGTAGAAAATAGATTTACATATTGCTGGTACATGAGGTACTATTGACTCCTTGCATGAGTTGCAAAAATTCCAAAAACATTTAATAACTGGGCTTCGAGGAGATGAATAATATGTCAATGTCCTGTTTGTAGACATCACATTTACTGTTATATTATCAATAAAATCTGGACTATAAATTTAATATAATGAAATGTATACATGTTGAAGAGAGAAACTGAGTTGACTTTTTCACCCTTTTTTTTTTTTTGACAAAGGCTAAAAATATTTGAGCCAAGGCTCACTAAAATGAAAACTTTTGTTTCATAAATTTCATAAACATTTCATAAAAATGCAATATAGTCATAATATAATGATTAGATATTTGAAAATGTATATAGTAATTTTGAGGTCATTATATGGTGTTTACGGACAGGACATAAAACCTTTCCTCTACAAATAAGTCTGACTTATTCTCAACAGAGTGACCACACCAACACGTAACACGGTATCTTTTAGATTCCATCAACTTTTTTCACTGAATTTGAAGAAATCTGATCTATAACTCCACTTTCACGACAAAATTATTGTTGATTGAGAAGGTTTTATTTTTAGCCCATGTAACACCTATTGTACACCTGATCTTGGCTGTGGCAATAAGATGGCAGTTTTTCACATCTCACAGGCAGAAATTGATGAAAAGATTAAGGGTGTTTGTTGTGTGTTGGGAGGAGTCCGAATCTTTCCCTGGCATTCAGAAAATGCACATACCTCATTGTGCAGATGGTGGCAAGATTACCTTGTTAGAACATGTGCTGGCCTCTGAACCACAAGTGGATGAAATGATTGCACATGTACCAATTCCATGTACAACTGCAGCAACAGACGCATCTGTCTTGGTGGTTGCGACTGGTGTACATGTAACTGGCGCTCAGTTGCACTGCACAACTGGCTGGTTCAGACAACCCTTCGACTCTGTGTTGTTTATTTTTTTTTAAGAAAGTAGGAGGCAGAATGATCTCTGTGCCTGGAGTTTATTCTGTGTGAAACAGAGTAAATACTGGTCAGTCCTACACTTGGCTCACGTTGGCTCAGACAGCACTCAGACGAGTATGTATATTTAGCACCGAAGCTAAAGTAGTTAGCATGCACATTATTGTGCCCTTAAGCATTATTTTCAGTATGTAAAATTCCAGCAACTACTCGTTGTGGCTCTTAATTACATCACAACTTGCCTCCATGCTTTCCTAAGTTCACAGAGTGATAATAACATTAATTTATATAAATTGGTACAGATCACTACGCCAGACAACTTACCTGTGGCATGTCTTAATATAACTGGCACCGGCTACGGCTGCCAGTTGCACTTATATACTCTGTCACTAGAGGGCGCCCTGGAGCCACAACTGCACAAGTGCTTAAGAAAATAAAATAAATTATGGCAAGTGGAATTAAAATACCATATTAACTCCGTTACACCCCCCTTGCTAAATACCACTTACGCATAATTGAGAAAAAAAATAAAATGGAAATTAATTACTGACCAGCACAACTCACTAAGCATGAACAATACAACATAGAAAACAGACACATCTACATGCGCGACACTCTCTTGCACCATAATACCTGCTGAGGTCACTTAGTCAGATCACAATCACAAAAAAAAAAAAAAAAAACGTAAAAAAGTATGAGAGGAAGTTGGCCAGACCCATCACCATACATGGAGAAAAATATGCCTGTCACATATTTCATAAACCTTCATGACTGTGAAATACCTCAGTGCAGAAAAGCAAAAGAAAAGAGATCCCCTCAAACCCATTGCTATGCCTTGAAATAGTGCAACAAATGAGCAGAAAGAAAAAAAAAAGAGGGAAAATAAAATGTTCCCACATATTCCTAAGGTACTCTGAACTGCACTTATAATTATCACATCTCGAACAATTTACACAGAAACAGACAATGTTTGACACTAGCCTCGTTTTCTGATGTATAACCTCAATAAGCCTGGTCACTGGTTTCAAAAATCTCCCCGTTCTGGACTTCGTTCTGTCTGTAACGTCGTATATCCCTTTAAGTGCCACACAGCTGTGCGAAGTCGTCTCAGCTATGGTCCGAACCTGTGCACCTGAAGTGAGATCTGGGAGGCTGTCAACAACTGATCGGTCTGAATCAGGAGAACTGCTGTCAGCAGATGCATTGGGGTCTCCAGAGTTGTCACCCAAACCACCACTGGACATTGTGGCTTCAGTCATGGAGACATCAGGCAGCGCTGGAACATGAGTTGACTGAACAGCAGGTGGATCCATCATGGCAGGAGTGTAAGGAGCCACATCCAAATGTGAACCAACATCAGTGTCCTCCAACTGAGCAGCACCATCCACACTGGAAGCCTCAGATGAGAGACCTGACACCCACACTCTGGTCCTATAACCAGCAGACTCGATGGAAACAAAGTCACATCCCTCCTTCACATCATTAAGTTCCCCAGAGCTGGAGACAGAAGACACCATCACATCATCTGAAGGAACAGGCTCGGTCAGGGGGAGAAAGTTCACAGGCATTATTAGGTTGCGATGTACGAGTTTCTCTTGACCAGAGGACAAATGCTGGATCTTAAAAGTGTGACTCTCATCATGTTTTCCCACCACAACATAGATGGCACTCTCCCAGCGGTCAGCCAGCTTCCTCTTGCCACGCTCCCCCTTGTTGGCTAGCAACACACGATCCCCCACTTCCACTGGTGCCCCCCGCACCTTTCGGTTGTATAGATCAGTATGGCGTTGCAGCTGCTTGGATGCAGTCAACTGAGTCCACAATCTCTGGGTTATCAATGACTGAGCCAAAAACGATATCAATAGGAAGTCTCGGCACTCTGCCAAACATAAGCAAAAACGGTGCACAGCCTGTTGTTTCATGGACCGTGCAGTTGTAGGCAAATGTCAGATGTTTCAAAGCATCAGGCCACCGATGTTTCGCCCTTGGAGGCAGTGCACGAATCAAGTTCCCTAACATCCTGTTCATTCTCTCGCAGGAACCATTTCCCATCGGATGATAGGGAGTCGTATGGGACTTTTGGACACCAGCCACACTCAGCAGCTCTGCTATCAAAGCGCTCTCACAGTTGGCCCCTTGGTCAGAGTGTACACATTTGGGGAAGCCATAGATACAGAAGTAGTTGTGCCACAGTTGGTGCGCCACTGCTTTAGCAGATTGGTTGGGGCACAAGAAGGCGTGCGCCATCTTGGTAAAGTGGTCAGTGACAACAAGTATATCCAGTGATTGGTTGGCAGAATCCTCAGCCGACCAGAAGTCGATGCACACCAACTCAAGAGGTTCTGATGTTTTTATGTTTTCCAAGGGTGCTCTGGCTTCAGGCTCAGGCGATGTGCTCACAACACACCATCTGCAACTCCTCACATAGTTCATCACATCCTTACCCAGCCCATGCCAATAGAACCTTTGTCTTGCGAGGTACAATTTACGCTGTTGCCCCTGGTGGCCTGCTCCATCATGGATGCCTTCCAAAACTTTGGCACGCAGGGAGGCTGGGACAACATACAGATACATTTTCCTCTTTGAAACAGTGCTCTTTGTCACTCGACAGAGTATACCCTCTCTCATCGTCAGCTTGGCCCAACCTTTCAACATTTTGATGGCATCCATTGGTTCTTTGACACGTTCTCTCCTTGATGGTCTCCAACCTCTCTCCACAATATAGATTACTCGACTGAGAACACTATCACATCGCTGCTTTTCTGCCAACACATCACGTGAGAGCACATCAGAACCAATATGTTCGGTCATCAGCACAGTCTGGGAAAACTGAGGCAATAAGAGGGCATGTGCATTCACTATCGAGTCTTGTTAGTTGTGTGCATGTAGCACAGCTGCCACCTCATGTGATGACAAAGCTCCTGGCTGGGCAACCACAGCACATTGCGAGGCGATGGGCTGACAATGAGATCTGATGGTTTGTCAGCAGGATGGACAGAAGTTCTGAAAGCCTCCTGCACTCCAAGTGGGCAAACTGCTGCTGCTTCAATCAGTAGATTTTCGTAAGGCACCCTGGTCAGCCGGTGCAAGGTGCTGAGATGTACAAGGGCTCTCTGCTCACAGCATCGGCAACCACATTTTACGGACCAGGAATGTACTTGATGTCAAACTGAAAGGGTGCTAGCTTTGCAATCCACCTCTGCTCACATGCATCAAGATGGGCTTTGGACAGTATGTAGGTCAAGGGGTTGTTATCCGTCCGCACTGTGAACTGATGACCCCTCAGCCAGTGATGGAACTTGTCGCAGACTGCCCACTTCAGTGCGAAAAATTCCAGTCGATGTGCTGGGTACCTGGACTGTGCATAATTGAGCAATTTACTCGCAAAGGCGATTGGTCTAGCAGTCTTGCCACCAGGGGGAACCTGCGACAAAGTACCAAGACCACTACTTGAGGCATCTACTGAGAGGAGGAAGGGCTCACTGAAGTTAGGGTGAGCCAAGGGGACTTGCTCCAACAGCGCCTGTTTCAGCCTCCCTGCACTCATCAGTCCAGCCACCTGCAGTAAGCTTCCTGTGTATCTGCTGATGCTTTCTCCCGTTTGCGGGGACCTTTGCTGCCCGTTGTCAGTTTGAACAGAGGTCTAGCTATTGAAGAACAGCTTTCAATGAATTGCTGGTAGAATACTACCATTCCCAGGAATGATCGGATCTTTCTCTGTGAAGGGACATTAGCGTCTTGCTCCATCAGGTCAGACTCTGTCAAGGACATGATGGCTGCCACTTTATCTGGATCAGTTCTTATGCCTTCAGCATCCACAATATGTCCCAAAAACCTCACTGACCTCTGCAAGAAATGGCATTTCCTCGGGGCGAGCTTGAGGTTATGTGCCCTGAGCCTCCGAAAGATGCGCACAAGGGTTCAAGCTTGTCTGACGCAATCACACGTGATTCAAATCCATATGGTTTTTGAAAAAAATAATAAGGTTGGATACTTTTCTAATAGACCTCGTACAGTATCTGTTTTTCTGGTTAAAATGAGATATAAATTGTTGTGTGGGCCGCTGAAGAGGAGGTACTGCTGGCCCACCACCACCAGATGGCGCCCTGCTTGGAGTGCGGGCTTCAAGCACAAGAGGGCGCCAGAGCCACTGGGAGTGACAGCTGTCACTCATCCTCAACACCAGCTGTCACTCATTCATCTCATCACCATCACCATAAAGGCCGGACGGCAACTCCACCTCCTCGCCGAGAAATCTTCTACGATTAGAGGTAACCTTCTCTGCTGTGATTACTGTTAATCTACTATTGTTCTGTGTGCAGTCGCATGCCCGTGAAGACCCAGGAGAGGGACAAACGGGAGCTGCACGAGTAAAGACGTTTCCTGGAGGTGGAGGTTATCCCTCCCGGAGGAATTACTAATAAAGGTTGCTGGGTGTGAGGACTCACACTCACCACCTTCTGTTTCTGTCTGCCAGCAGTACCAGGGCCGACAACGGAGGACAGAGACCACCTGGGGACTCAGGGCTTGGCGGCTTCGGTGTTCTTCAGGCCGTTGGTGGTAGAAGCGGTGTGGGCCCCGGCTCTTCGTTCATCCGAGGTCTCCTATCTTCAAGCCTGCCCGCAGTCCTCCTGTGTATGATTGGCATTATTACTCTTGTTTATATTCCGTTGTGTTCTTTTGCAACATTAAATTGTTACTCCTTCTCTTATCCATTGTCCGTTCATTTGCACCCCCTGTTGTGGGTCCGTGTTACGACACTTTCCCAACAATAAATAATCTACCAGACTTAAAAAAAAATGTACAAATTTCCATGTTATTTTGTCTAAAAATAAATGTCCGAGGTTCCTTATGTTAAACAAGAAATGAAATAATCTGAAATAACAGGTGGTTTTAATTTACAGACGAAAGGTTTTTAAAGAACCATTTATTGATTTATTTAGCTATTTTAATTACGAGTGTTCCAAACTTTTTTTTTAACAGTAATCAGAAATAATGAGGTAACAACAACAAAAAATATTTCGAAGGATTTTTCTTCAGAAAACTGCTCCATAAATGAGGAGTCGTGTGACACGTATGTTTTGCACAGATTAGTGGTTTCTGCACCGTCCATTTTGTAGAGATCAGTGGTTCCTGCCACCTGTCTTCCGTGTTTTGGCCCGACGTGTTGTTCCTATTGGACAACGCAAAGGTACGTCACAGCTCAGCAAGTCGGAAGTTGGATTGGATTGAACTTTGACTCCGTCAGCCTGCTGACAAGCGGCAATGCGCGCTCCTGTCAGATGCGTCGGTTTAGCTCGGCTTTTGACGCGATGCATCTGACGCATCTAAAACACAATGCGTCTCATTGAAAATAATGCTTTTTAGACCGATTTTTGACGCATTTGACGCATCTGACGGATTCAGTGTGAAAGGCCCATAACAGTGACAAGTTTGTCAGGGACATTATTTGCACACTCTTCCACACCAGCCATCAAACTCAGTAACTGTTCTTTAGTGTCACCACTACCGCCAGGCGTGGTAAAATCAGAGTTCAGCACATCTTTTTCAAGGTTCAGGTGATGAAGGAGATACCTCAGGAGGTTACTGCCAATGATGAGGTCATCATTCTGACCACTGACCACGAGTGTAGGCACAATCATTCTGCAGCCGCAGATTTCCACTTCTAGGTCACACAGACCTAAAGGTTTTGTTTTTGAGCCACCACAACCAATCAACACAAAGTCAGTAGGTTCTAAATCAGGGGACTGTAAAAACTGCCTTCTGTAAGATTTCTGGCATAACGTTTGAACTCAGTGTGCACGCCATTGATCCACTGTCAAACATGGCTCTAACTGATACTCTCCCACCAAGTGTCACATTTTCATAAAATAGTTGCTCATGCGATTTCAGTCTTTGAATGTTCTGGATGATAGGTCTGTGGCTCAACTCCTTTTCATCATTTACAGACTGGTAGATAGACTCCATATCATCATTGCCACAGACCTCACGGGAGTCACTCAGGCCTAGCACTTGCCCCCTCCACATGCAGGCCAGCTAGTTTCCCTCTAGCTGAGTTTCAGGAGCTTGGCTGATAATGGTGGCGGACACAGCTCTGGGACACCCAGCCCGCACATGGTCGGATGCATAGCAGATAAAGCACAGATGACTAGATCTACAGTGGGAGTGAGTGGTGTGCTCCACACTCGCACAAACGTCGCAGGGCACGGAAGGTTTGACGCTCGATGAATGACGTTGATGAACAGACACATCACCTCTACTGTGTAATACTGTCTGCTGTGGCTGCCTCTCCAGGACCTGCCGCAACAAGGCTATGATGCAATCAAGTCGGTCAGATGACATCTCCACCTGCTGCACTGAAGCTGATGCAGAGCCTGAGACAGGCATTGCCATAACATTTTTACTTGCTGGGGCTACACTATGGACTTGAGCATTCACTCCCTGTTGCTGAGAAGTTATGGTTGTAGTCAATCGTGGTTGTGATGTTAGTCTTTGATCTCTACTGTGCTCAACGAGCTTCTCATGCACATCAGCCACTGTCCATTGATGTAGTGGTTTGCATTTGAACAGGAGTGACAACTCTGGATCAGGGCAATGCCGTATAAACATGGCCGTCAGGTCATGTGACAAGTTATCAAACTTCTGGTTCTGTCTCTTAAGACACTCTTCAGTCATGTCCATGGCTCTGTTTAGTCTCAGCCAGTAGTCAAAAGGGTGTTCACCTGAGGTGGGCAACGTAGCATAAAAGTCAGCAAGGGGCAAACCAGATGAAACGGTATCACTATAGTGCTGCTTTAGTATCTCAAAGATTGGGTCGGGACCCCCTGTCAGGGACAGTGAAGGATTACTATGTATGCCCACCCAGACCACCTCCCGAGCTCTCCCCACTAACTTGGTTAGGACTTCCTCTGCCTCTTCTACTACTGGAACCCCTTTCTTTTTCAAATAGGCTCGCAGTACAGCTTCCCATTCCTGAACTGTGTATGCGTCACGACCATCCCCTCTAAAACACACGGGCTCTTTAACATCAGGTTGAACGACGACATTTAGCAGAGGTGGATCTGCCAATGCACTGCCCAGAGGCCCACTCACATTAAGTCCTGCCCCACAGGTTAAGCGTGACTCAATGCAAGAAGCTATGCTTTCACCTATAGATAACCCTATCCGTGAAGCTATGTCTGTCAAAGGTTTCTCTGTGACCCCCTCATTCTCTAATTTGTGTGTGCTCTCATCACTTTGTGAGGGCCTACATGCAGTACTTTCACCCACCAACAAGTTCTCAAGACCAGGTCTAGGGGTAGATGAATCTGGACAAAACAAAAATCTTCCCCTGCCTACTGGAGTAATAGGTAGTACTCCCATCATCCTCCATGACTCCTTCATGAAATGACAGAACTTTATCAAGGGGGAAAAAAAAAGATGCAATCAACCTTGCTGCTCAAATCTTCCCACGGGTAAAACTGAATTGGCAGCCAAAATAGAAAAAAAAAATTGCAGCAAAAACAAAACACAGATTGTAACCACACCAAAACTATCCGTGTAGAAAAACTTCACATTAACACGTCATAAATGTATCCCCTGACCAAGCAGGAATTAAACACATTAAATCAACTCAAAAACCAGACTGAGAAATAAAACTGTACAACACCACCATCTAAGCGGCCACATGATGGAATCGCAGTCCCTACTGTGGAGAGAGGGAAAAAAAGAAAAAGAAAAAAGAAAACTCACTGACGGCGCACCAAAACCGGCGCTCAGTTGCACTGCACTACAACTGTCTGGTTCAGACAACCCTTCGACTCTGCGTTGTGTATTTTTTTTCAAGAAAGTCATCAGGAGGCAGAATGGTCTCTGTACCTGGAGTTTATTCTGTGTGAAACAGAGTAAATACTGGTCAGTCCTGCACTTGGCTCACGTCGGCTCAGACAGCACTGTGGCATGTCTTAATAAGTATAACTGGCCATATAATACATATGGACATAATTTATAACACAATAACAAAAACATACCTGTGTGAAACAGAGTAAATACTGGTCAGTCCTGCACTTGGCTCACGTCTGTAATATTCTCTATGAATATGTCAAAGAACTTGCCCGAAGCATGGCGAAAGTTCAAGCTACACGTCGAGCTAATGTTTACCGGAGCTCTGAAGAGAAAGGGGGAAGACGAGAAATGCAGTTACCTTCTCCTTTGGGTCGGAGAAAAGGGCAGAGACATTTATAACACCTGGACGCTAACTGAAGATGAACGTAAGACCTTAAAAGAATACTATGATTGCTATGAAGTTTATGCCAAAGAGCAACATTATCTTTGCACGCTATAAGTTCAGTGAAAAAGTACAGGGACCAAACGAGCCATTTGGACAGTTTGTAACGGACCTTAGGCTGCTTGTGAAAGACTGCAACTACGCTAACAGTGAGGAAATGATAAGAGACCACATTGTTTTTGGGATCCGCTCTCCTAGAGTTAGGGAGAAGCTACTCGACGCCGGGTCAGATCTAACATTAGATAAGGCAATAGACACAGTGCGCTCACAAGAACAACTGAAAACCATATCAGGCGGCAGTGAACAGTCAGTACATGCTGTTAGCCGACAGCCACCGAAAACAACACAATGGAAATCACGCCAGTTTAACAAAGGAAATGGTGGAACTGCAGGCTTAACCAGAGCCGATGGTGACAAAAGGCACAAAAACACATGTGACTACTGTGGAAATAAAGCACATTCACCAAGGGAAAGCTGTCCAGCAAAAGGAAAGCAGTGCAAGGTATGCAATAAATGGAATCATTTTGCAAAAGTGTGTCAAGCTAAACAAAGGAAATCATTACATACTGTTAGTGACAATCGCAATGAACCTGACAAGTACACAGACGACGAAGGTCTGTTTATTGATGCAGTGACACAAAATGATGGCAAAAATAAAGAGTAGGTTTTTGCAGACATTCTTGTTAGTCAAAACAAATGTACAGTCAGATTCAAGTTGGACACTGGCGCCTCTGCTAATGTAATCCCTACAAACGGCTTCGAAAAGTTGGGGATTCAGCACACACTACAGCAGTCATCTTGCCCCCTCTGTGGATATGGTGGTGAGCCGCTTGTGGTCAAAGGCAAGTGCAACACTGAATGCCAGTACAAGGACATTAAACTGCAACTGGGTGTCCACATTGTCGACACTAATGCACCACCAGTGCTGGGACTTAAACCGTGCCTTGAATTTAAACTCATTAAACTGATAATGTCTGTTTCTAACAACCCAGACATGTCTATTATGGATGAGTTTTCTGATGTATTCACAGGAATAGGACAATTTCCTAGAGAGTGCACCATCCACATTGACCCCAAGGCTGTTCCTGTCATACACCCACCAAGACACGTTCCCCTTGCACTACGTGACCATCTCCGGGATGTGCTGAAAAGCGTGGAAAAACAGCAGATTATTACCAAGGTCTCAGAACCCACTGAATGGGTGAACTCGATGGTTGGTTCCTCTAAACTGACTACGTTTAACACTGTATTCGGCAGGTACAGATTTCTACGCCTACCGTTTGGACTCAAATCATCACAGGATGAGTTTCAGCGAAAAGTGGATGAGACTTATGAAGGTCTGGAGGGCGTTACTGCCATTGTTGACGACGTTTTCATTTATTGCAAAAACAAAGAGGAGCATGACAAATATCTTCGTGCAATGCTACAGCGCTCCAGAGAACAAGGAGTCAAGCTCAATCCTGACAAAAGCATCATCTGAGCCACAGAAGTCAGTTATTTTGGACATTTAATCACAAAAGATGGAGTCAAACCGGATGCAGCCAAAATCAAAGCCGTCAGAGACATGAAGCCACCCAAAGATAAAGGTGAGCTGGAAACCATACTTAGCATGGCTAACTACTTGTCAAAGTTTGCCCCTATGCTGTCAGAAATCAACGCCCCACTCCGCCAGCTGTTGAAGGAGTCAAGTGAGTTTGTGTGGGATGCACAACACGACACAGCATTTCAGAAAAGGAAGGAGCTCATCACACGCGAACCTGGACCAGTTCTCGCATACTATGACCCTAGAAAGGAGCTCAGGTTACAAGTCGACGCCTCCAAACATGGGCTTGGTGCAACTTTACTGCAAGAAGGTAAACCCATTGGTTATGCTTCAACATCACTCAGTGACAGTGAAATAAACTATGCACAGATTGAAAAGGAGCTCTACACCATCTTGTTTTGATGCAAGCGTTTTCACCAGTACGTGTATGGATGTCGCACCGTCGTAGAAAGCGACCACAAACCTCTGGAATCCATACTGCGTAAGCCACTCACTGCAGCACCCCCCAGGTTGCAGAGAATGATTCTCCAATTACAGAGATATGATGTAATGATCACCCACTTCTTCTTCTTCTTTGTCTTTCGGCTCTTCCGGTTAGGGGTCGCCACAGCAGATCAATCGTTTCCATCTCACCCTGTCCTCTGTATCTTCCTCTGTCACACCAACCACCTGCATGTCCTCTCTCAGCACATCCATGAACCTCCTCTTTGGTCTCCCTCTTCTCCTCAGCATCCTTCTCCCTATATACCCTGGGTCCCTCCTCTGCACATGTCCAAACCATCTCAATCTCGCCTCTCTGACTTTGTCTCCAAACCGTCCCACCTGAGCTGTCCCTCTGATATGTTCATTCCTAATCTTGTCCATTCTTGTCACTCCCAAAGAGAATCTCAACATCTTCAGTTCTGCCACCTCCAGCTCTGCCTCCTGTCTTTTTGTTAGTGCCACTGTCTCTAAACCATACAACATAGCTGGTCTCACTACTGTTTTGTAAACTTTCCTCTTCACTCTTACTGATATTCTTCGGTCACAAATCACTCCTGCCACCTTTCTCCACCCACTCCACCCTGCCTGCACTCTCTTCTTCACCTCTCTACCACACTCTCCATTACTTTGAACAGTTGACCCCAAATATTTAAACTCATCTACTTTCACCACTTCTACTCCTTGTAACTGCACTATTCCACTGGGCTTCCTCTCGTTCACACACATGTACTCAGTCTTGCTTCTACTGACTTTCATTCCCCTTCTCTCCAAAGCATATCTCCACTTCTCCAGACTAGACTCAACTTGCTCTCTACTCTCACTACAGATCACAATGTCGTCTGCAAACATCATAGTCCATGGGGACTCCTGTCTGATCTCATCTGTCAACCTGTCCATCACCACTGCAAACAAGCCTGGTAAAGACATTCCCCTTGCAGACGCACTTTCCAGAAAGTCACTACAGGACCCTGACAACAGCCTTGCAGAAGGCATGGACTTACAGGTACACACAGTATACAGCAGTTTACCAGTCAGTGACTCCAAACTGAAAGAAATACAAATGGAAACAGGAAAAGACAAACAGCTCGCGTTCTCAGAAATGCCATCAAAGATGGTTGGCCTGAGGAGAGAAAACAGTGCCCTCAGAGCATTGCGGAGTATTGGAACTATCGAGATGAACTGTCTGAAATGAACAATATCCTTTTCAAAGGAGAAAAGATAATGGTTCCAGCTTCACTGCGTAAAGAAATGTTATCACGGATCCTCACAGGCCACGTGGGCATGGAAAAATGCAAACAGCAAGCCCGTGATGTTTTGTTTTGGCCTGGGATGAACAAGACCTTGTTGGAAAATGCTCAGTGTGTCTGGAGCACAGGCCCTCAAACACCAAAGAACCCATGATAAGCCACCCCATCCCAGACAGGCCATGGCAAACGGTTGCCACGGATCTCTTCCTGTGGAACAATGAAAGCTACATGGTTACTGTGGATTACTACAGCAGGTACTTTGAGTTAAGCCCAGGTTACACATAGACGGTTTTGTCGGCGGGTAGTACAGCGTACTGTCTGCTAGCGCCGCCGTTTTGTCTGCCTCTGTTGCCGGTTAAAACGCCTCTGAGGATGCCGATGTGGGCTCTATCGCCATTTTACACGCCGTTGGTTAGGGATACAACGCCAGCCGCCAATTACGGCGGAGTAAACTGCGGCACTACAGGAAGGGGCAGAATGAAACGGCGATTAAAAAGTATCAAACGCCGTTGTTCGCGTTGTCTCCGTCATCACGCGAATTCTCCGGGAGCGCTCCCGGAATTATTCGACATGTTGAATAATTTTTTCGATGATTCCCGGTAAAGCCGGAACTAAGCCATGCCCCCTAGTGCCGGCGTTAACAACGGCGTTTGATCCTTAAGACGGCCAAAAACTCTTCCGGAATGCTTCCGGGAGCTCTTACCGTCTATGTGTAAACGGGGCTTTTGACAAACTCCACAGCCCAACTGAATCTGCAGTAATACACAAACTCAAAGAAAACTTTGTCAGACACGGTATTCCACAGACTGTAATCTCTGACAATGGCCCTCAGTACAAATGACATGAATTTGAAACATTTGCAAGCAAGTGGGAGTTTAAACATATAACATCAAGTCCGCACTACCCACAGAGCAATGGTCTTGCAGAGAAAGCAGTTCACATAGCGAAGTCGCTCATGCAAAAAGCCAAAGCTGACCGCAAGGACCCATATTTGAGTCTACTTGAGTATCGCAACACACCCGTGGACAACTTCAAAACGCCTGCCCAGTTGCTGATGAGCCGTCGGCTTCGCTCCATCATTCCATGCACACATCAGCAGCTTAGGCCCAAAGTTGTAAGTTGTCGTGATACCCACAACAAAAGAGACTTTTCTCAAAACCTTCAGAAAAGATACTATAACAGATCCTCCAAACCACTGTCAACTCTACATGCAGGACAGAGTATACGTTTTCAGGAAAATGGACATTGGAAGCCAGCGGTCGTCGTAAAAGCTGCTGACACGGCCCGATCTTACCACATCCAAACACCGGATGGAGCTGAGTACTGGAGAAACCACCGTCACCTTATGGATACTAGAGAAGTGGCTTCTACTCACTCCACTGATCAGTCCAGCGTTCAGCACACACCTGAAAAAGCAGAGCACACACCTCCAACAAAGACTGCCCCACAGACTGCCACTTATTTCACCCGGTCTGGTCGCCAAGTCAAGCCTAGAGACATTTTAGATCTCTAAAGGTAATACATGCTCGCCTACTGTTTGTTGCTGAAAGCAAAAAAAAAAAAAAAAAAAAAAATGCTGCACTATGTGTTCTGGTGCTACGTGTCATTAAAATGCAGTAAATGTTCTAAATCTAAGTTTGTCAAGGCTGTAATTCTGCTAAATGTTACATGCAGGTTTTGTGTTATTTCTATGAGCCGACCTAATTGAAATTGTGAGCAGTTTTTTTTTTCTTTTGTCTACCTATTCAATTTATTTGTGTGGATTAAGCTATGGCTATATCTTTTCAAAAGAATGGGGATGTAATATTCTCTATGAATATGTCAGAATAATATTCACTTTAATATTTGTGTTATATCCTTGAGTTAGATTGGCCAAATCTGTCACGTGGTTTGTCACGCTCTACAGTACGTGACGCTAGCTCCCCCTGCCTGTACATTGTGTTCATTACGCTACCTGCTCAGTAAAAAGTTGGCCTCAAAAGTGATCTCTAGTCGCACAGACTTTTTGTACACACCACACTCGGACTGGTAATCTGTGATTTTGGGCATTTGCCCGGTGGGCCGCTGCACGTTTAGACGTGCATGGGCCGGCCCTCCCAAGTTCACACCGGCCCTTTTCTCTACCCACCGGCCCCGTTCTCTACTTGTAGCTGTGAGTAGGTAGTGATGACTCAAAAAACCGTTATTGAGGTTTAGCTTTTACTATTAATTGATAGGGAGGTACGTGCAGTTTACTTGATGTTGCATTTACTTGTAGTAAACATCTTTGTGACGGTTGGAATATGGTGTCATTTTCTTTTTCTTTTTTTAAACTGTAAAATCCTTGCAACAAACTAAATTATAAATAAATATTACTTTGTTTAAGCAAAACTACAATGTTCCTCTTGTATTTGGTGGATTTATGCCCGAAGATTTTGCAAAAAATGTGTTGCGGTGCATGGGGGTATGCATCTAAAGGCTGTCATTTTCCGTCTGATGTGCACTGTTGCCAGATTTTGATGGCCGTCTGCGGGTAAAAAATGTTTTTCTGTAGATTTATTGCCATAGAGATCAATAGACTTTTGTTCAAATTGGGCGAGATTTAGTGCATCCAGGCGGTTTTTGAGCATTTTTTTGGGCTGGAAATCATCAGTCAGTCACATCTGGCAATCCTGCTGATGTGATGAGTGGCGCAGGTCCATGGGAACACGGATGCATGTCGCGCATATATTTTCACTAGATAAATCATGGAAAGAGGTGGCAAAAAGAGGAAGGGGGGAGCGGAGAAGATTCGGGACAGAAAGCAGAAAGCTCTACAAGCTGAGGCTTCCGGGTGTTTTAAAATAGATCATTTGTTTGCTGTGGCCAATACTACTTGTACTTCTAGTGTTGCTGCTAGTGCTCCCGACGTCCCTACTACAACGGGCGAAAATGCACCTTCAACGGGCAAAAATGAGGACAACTTTACTGGAGAGGTTAGTCCAGGCTCAAAGCCAATTGATGTCTATGTTGGGTCGGAATCGGAGGATTCCGTGTCCAGTCAGCAGGTCGTGGGAAAGGACGCACAGGAGATGACAGAATCTGAAGTTCATGATGCTGGTGCTTCTACTTGTACTGTCAACGTCCCTTCAGCAACGTCTGAGGCCGAGCCTGCTATGGATTATTTCAGCCGCCCTAACTGAAACGAGCTGTCTGTATTTTTTGAAAAACACCCAACACCAAACACAAAAAAGACCCTGAATAAGTGGTTGTGTTCCCCGAGAATGTCTGCTGTAAGGTAAGATAAACGAAACACACACACACACATTACCTTTCTCTCTCTCTCTCTCTCTCTCTCTCACACACACACACACACACACACATTACCTTTCTCTCTCTCTCTCTCTCTCTCTCACACACACTCACACACACACATTACCTTTCTTTCTCACACACACACGCACACACATTACCTTTCTCTCTCTCTCTCTCTCTCTCTCTCTCACACACACTCACACACACACATTACCTTTCTTTCTCACACACGCACACACATTACCTTTCTCTCTCACACACACACTGTTGTGTGGGCCGCCAGAAGAGGAGGTACTGCTGGCCCACCACCAGAGGGCGCCCTGCCTGAAGTGCGGGCTTCAGGCACGAGAGGGCGCTGCCGCCATGGACAAAGCCGGGGGTGACAGCTGTTGCTCATTACCTCTTGACAGCTGTCACCCATCTACTCAACATCATCTCACTCCATAAAGACCAGACGTCATCTCCACCTCGTTGCCGAGATATCATACTTCATAGGAGGTAATACTCTCAGCCTTTTTGTGAGATTTGTAACTCTGTTATTGTGAGAATTTGCAGGAGAACCGGTCGTTTGTGAGGAGGCTGTGCAAGACGGCGCTCCTTTTCAGCTGAGACCGCTGCAACATATTGAATGAGAGGTGGAGGTGGCATTCCCACCGTTGTTGTTACTGGGTGTACACACACCCACACTTGACTGTCTTTGTTCTTCGCCAGCAGTACCAGATCCGACAGTCGGGGACGGTGATCACCTGGGAATTCGGGACTTGGCGGCTCCAGTATTCACCAGGTTCTGGGGCGGCGGAAATCATGTGGTTCTGGCTCTTCTTAGGACAGACGTCTTCTATCCTCGAGTCACCTCTGTGTATTGACTGTAATGATATTCTGTGATTGTCTGTATGTTCGTTGTGCACATTCACAACATTAAATTGTTACTTTTTGGCTCATCTATTGACCGTTCATTTGCGCCCCCTGTTGTGGGTCCGTGTCACTACACTTTCCCAACAGGATATCTCGGCCAGCGTCATGGACTCCGAGGGGCGTCACCCGGCTGTTGAACGACCAATGGGAGAGCAGGGAGCGCAGGCGTCTGCAGGAGACGTGATTGGTGAGCTGCAGCACATTCTCACCGCCTTTACGGCTCGGTTGGATCAAATGACTGAGCAAAACATCCTCCTGAACCGCAGGGTGGAGGCTCTCTCTCCGCACAGATGGCGGCGAGCGCTCAGGGCGCTGCTGCGGCTCGTCCTCCTGCCGACCCTGTGCAGGATATAAACGTTCCAGTGGTGGTTCAACAACCCCTCCCACCATCCCCTGAAGCATACATAAGCCCTCCTGAGCCGTACGGAGGTTGTGTGGAGACGTGCGCGGACTTTCTTATGCAGTGTTCGATCGTCTTCGCACAACGTCCCGTCATGCACGCGTCAGATGCTAGTAAAATAGCTTATGTGATTACTCTGCTTCGGGATAAAGCACGTGCCTGGGCTACGGCGCTCTGGGAACAGAACTCACGGTTGTTATCAGCATACACTGGGTTTGTGGGGGAGTTCAGAACAGTGTTTGATCACCCTAACAGAGGAGAGACCGCTTCAACTGTGCTGCTGTCAATGAGACAGGGACGCGAGAGCGCAGCCGCTTATGCAGTCAACTTCCGCATCGCGGCTGCGAGGTCCGGCTGGAATAACGTTGCGCTCCGCGCCGCCTTCGTAAACGGACTGTCGTTGGTCCTGAAGGAGCAGCTGGTAGCTAAGGAGGAACCGCGGGATTTAGATGGGCTTATCGATCTCGTTATACGGTTAGACAATCGGTTGGAGGAACGCCGTCGGGAGCGAGGCAAAAGACGTGACCGGATACGCGCCGCCCCTCTCCCTTCCGGGTTCGATAAGGCGCCGCCCTCCCCACGCTCCACAGCCACAGCGCTTTGTGGGGCAACAGCTCCCCCTGCTGACGTTGTTAGGGAAACGCACAGGGCCAAAATGGGGAGGCTGATCCGTGGAGAGTGTTTTCTCTGCAGCTCAACTGAGCACACAGAGAAACTGCCCCAAACGGCCAAAACGACAACAACCGCCCTTAGAGACTGGGCTAAGGAGGGGTCAAACCATTCAAGTGAGACACACACAAATTGCCACACGACTCCCAGTCACAATCCTGAGCGGGGATTTAACCCTTCAAGCCCGAGCACTGGTGGACACGGGGTCAGAAGGGAATCTGCTAGACAGCAGATGGGCAAGGGAGGTAGGGCTCCCTCTGGTGGTGCTTCCTTCGCCATTGCAGGTGCGGGCACTAGATGGCACCCTCCTCCCTTTAATCACACACAAGACACAACCAGTAACTCTGGTAGTGTCTGGAAACCATCGGGAGGAGATTGAGTTTTTTGTGACTCCTTCTACCTCCCGCGTGATTTTGGGCATCCCATGGATGTTGAAGCACAATCCCCGGATTGATTGGCCGTCTGGGGTGGTGGTTCAGTGGAGCGAAACCTGCCATCGGGGGTGTTTAGGATCCTCGGTTCCTCCCGGTTCACAGGCTAAGGAGGAGGTCAAAGTCCCTCCCAATCTGACGGCAGTGCCAGTTGAGTACCACAATCTTGCTGACGTCTTCAGCAAGGATCTGGCACTCACCCTTCCCCCGCACCGTCCGTATGATTGTGCCATTGATTTGGTTCCAGGCGCTGAGTTCCCGTCCAGCAGGCTGTACAACCTCTCACGACCTGAGCGCGAATCAATGGAGACCTACATCCGGGACTCATTAGCTGCCGGGCTGATCTGGAA
This sequence comes from Thalassophryne amazonica, assembly GCF_902500255.1. Lineage (NCBI taxonomy): Eukaryota > Metazoa > Chordata > Actinopteri > Batrachoidiformes > Batrachoididae > Thalassophryne > Thalassophryne amazonica. The sequence continues at coordinate 22,776,296 of NC_047103.1, read as the reverse complement.
CTCCACCTCCCCGATGGGGGCAGGTTTCTTTTTTGTGGGCAAGAAAGATGGCGGACTTCGTCCATGTATTGATTACAGGGGGCTGAATGAGATTATGGTTCGCAACCGATACCCGTTGCCATTGTTAGATTCCGTGTTCACCCCCCTGCATGGAGCCAAAATCTTTACTAAGCTGGATCTTAGGAATGCGTATCACCTGGTTCGGATCCGGAAGGGAGACGAATGGAAGACGGCATTTAACACCCCGTTAGGTCACTTTGAGTACCTGGTCATGCCGTTCGGCCTCACCAACGCCCCCGCGACGTTCCAAGCCTTGGTTAACGACGTCTTGCGGGACTTCCTGCACCGATTCGTCTTCGTATATCTGGACGATATTCTCATCTTTTCTCCAGATCCTGAGACCCATGTCCAGCATGTACGTCAGGTCCTGCAGCGGTTGTTAGAGAACCGACTGTTTGTGAAGGGCGAGAAGTGCGAGTTTCACCGCGCGTCTTTGTCCTTCCTGGGGTTTATAATCTCCTCCAACTCCGTCGCCCCTGATCCGGCCAAGGTTGCGGCGGTGAGAGATTGGCCCCAACCAACAAGCCGTAGGAAGCTGCAACAGTTCCTCGGCTTTGCTAATTTCTATAGGAGGTTCATTAAGGGCTACAGTCAGGTAGTTAGCCCCCTGACAGCCCTGACCTCTCCAAAAGTCCCCTTCACCTGGTCGGATCGGTGCGAAGCCGCGTTCAAGGAGTTGAAACGACGGTTCTCTACTGCGCCAGTTTTGGTGCAGCCCGACCCTAGCCGCCAGTTCATGGTTGAAGTGGACGCCTCTGACTCAGGGATAGGAGCCGTGCTGTCCCAGAGCGGAGAGACCGATAAGGTTCTTCACCCGTGTGCCTACTTTTCCCGCAGGTTGACCCCGGCTGAACGGAACTATGACATCGGCAATCGAGAACTCCTTGCGGTGAAAGAGGCTCTTGAGGAGTGGAGACACCTGTTGGAGGGAGCGTCTGTGCCGTTCACGGTTTTCACTGACCATCGGAACCTGGAGTATATCAGGACCGCCAAGCGGCTGAACCCCAGGCAAGCCCGCTGGTCACTGTTCTTCGGGCGTTTCGACTTCTGGATCACCTATCGCCCCGGGACCAAGAACCAGAGATCGGATGCCTTGTCCCGGGTACACGAAGACGAAGTCAAAACAGAGCTGTCGGATCCACCGGAGCCCATCATTCCGGAGTCCACTATCGTGGCCACCCTCACCTGGGACGTGGAGAAGACCGTCCGGGAGGCCCTGGCACGGAGCCCGGACCCTGGAACCGGTCCGAAGAACCGTCAGTACGTCCCACCAGAGGCCAGAGCTGCAGTCTTGGACTTCTGTCACGGTTCCAAGCTCTCCTGTCATCCAGGGGTGCGAAGGACCGTGGCAGTTGTCCGGCAGCGCTTCTGGTGGGCGTCTATGGAGGCCGACATCCGGGAATATATCCAGGCCTGCACCACCTGTGCCAGGGGCAAGGCAGTACATAAGAAGGCCCAAGGACTCCTCCAGCCGCTGCCGGTGCCTCATCGCCCCTGGTCCCACATCGGCCTGGATTTCGTCACGGGCCTCCCGCCGTCCCAGGGCAACACCACCATCTTCACGATAGTGGACCGATTCTCCAAGGCGGCCCACTTCGTGGCCCTCCCGAAGCTCCCAACAGCCCAGGAGACAGCAGACCTCCTGGTCCACCACGTCATCCGTCTGCATGGGATACCCTCCGACATCGTCTCTGATCGTGGTCCCCAGTTCTCCTCACACGTCTGGAGGAGCTTCTGCAGGGAACTGGGGGCCACCGTGAGCCTCTCGTCCGGGTACCATCCACAGACGAACGGACAGGCAGAGCGGGCCACATCCACGCACCCGACGGCCTGGAGTAACCATCTCGCCTGGATCGAGTATGCGCATAACAGCCAGGTGTCTTCTGCCACCGGCCTCTCCCCATTTGAGGTGTGTTTGGGGTATCAGCCCCCGTTGTTTCCCGTGGTGGAGGGAGAGGTCGGTGTGCCCTCGGTCCAGGCCCACCTGCGGAAGTGCCGTCGGGTGTGGCGCTCTGCCCGTTCTGCCTTGTTGAAGGCCCGGACGAGGGCGAAGACCCATGCAGACCGCCGGCGATCCCCGGCCCCTGCTTACCAGCCCGGGCAGGAGGTGTGGCTTTCCACGAAGGACATCCCCCTCCAGGTGGACTCCCTAAAACTTCAGGACAGGTACATTGGCCCCTTCAGGATCCTCAAAGTCCTCAGTCCAACTCCCGGCTTCACTGCGGATCCATCCGGTTTTCCACGTGTCCCGCTTCAAACCTCACCACACCTCACCCCTCTGTGCTCCCGGACCGGCACTGCCTCCTGCTCGGATCATCGACGGGGAGCCGGCTTGGACGGTGCGCCGGCTCCTGGACGTCCGTCGTCCTGGCCGACTTCTACCGCCGACACCCCGACAAACCTGGTCGGGCGCCAGGAGGCGCCCGTTGAGGGGGGGGGTCCTGTTGTGTGGGCCGCCAGAAGAGGAGGTACTGCTGGCCCACCACCAGAGGGCGCCCTGCCTGAAGTGCGGGCTTCAGGCACGAGAGGGCGCTGCCGCCATGGACACAGCCGGGGGTGACAGCTGTCGCTCATTACCTCTTGACAGCTGTCACCCATCTACTCAACATCATCTCACTCCATAAAGACCAGACATCATCTCCACCTCGTTGCCGAGATATCGTACTTCTATGGAGGTAACATTCGCTGCCTATATTGATTGATTCCAAGTGCTATTGTGTTGCAGCTGTCAACCAGAGGACCGGCGTGGGTCGCGACTGTTTCGTCCTACGTCAGATAAGTGGTTACACAGACGCTGCACGAGTGTGTGTTAGAGGTGGAGGTGGCATTCCCACCATTGTTGTTACGGGGTGTACACACACCCACACTTGACTGTCTTTGCTCTTCACCAGCAGTACCAGATCCGACAGTCGGGGACGGTGAGCACCTGGGAATTCGGGACTTGGCGGCTCCAGTATTCACCAGGTACGGTGGCGGCGGAAATCGTGTGGTTCCGGCTCTTCTCAGGACAGACGTCTTCTATCCTCGAGCCTGCCCACACATCACCTTTGTGGATTGACTGTTATCAGATTCTGAGATTGTCTGTATATTCGTTGTGCACCTTCACAACATTAAATTGTTACTTTTTTGGCTCATCTATTGACCGTTCATTTGCGCCCCCTGTTGTGGGTCCGTGTCACTACACTTTCACAACAGGATATCTCGGCCAATGTCATGGATCCCGAGGGGCGTCACCCATCTGTTGGACAGCCAATGGAAGAGCAGGGTGCACAGGCGTCTGCAGGAGGCGTGCTCGGTGAGTTGCAGCAAATCCTCACCGCCTTTACTGCTCGGCTGGATTTGATGTCCGAGCAAAACGTCATCCTTAATCACAGGATGGAGGCTTTCACCGCACAGGTGGAAGCGCGCGATCAGAGCGCTGCTGCGGCTCCTCCTCCTGCCGACCCGGTGCCGAATACAGACATTCCACTGGTCATTCAACAAACCCCCCCACCATCCCCTGAAGCATACATAAGTCCCCCAGAGCCGTACGGGGGTTGTATGGAGACGTGCGCAGACTTTCTGATGCAGTGTTCGCTCGTCTTTGCACAACGACCCGTGATGTACGCGTCTGATGCCAGCAAGGTGGCTTATGTTATTAACTTGCTTCGGGGTAAGGCACGCGCCTGGGCTACGGCGCTCTGGGAACAAAACTCACGGTTGTTATCAGCATACACTGGGTTTGTGGGGGAGTTCAGAACAGTGTTTGATCACCCTAACAGAGAAGAGACCGCTTCAACAATGCTGCTGTCAACGCGACAGGGGCGCCGGTGCGCAGCCGAATATGCAGTCGACTTCCGCATCGCGGCTGCAATGTCCGGCTGGAATGACGTTGCGCTCCGCGCCGCCTTCATAAACGGACTGTCATCGGTCCTGAAGGAGCATCTGGTAGCTAAGGAAGAACTGCAGGATTTAGATGGGCTTATCGATCTCGTTATACGGTTAGACAATCGGTTGGAGGAACGCCGTCGGGAGCGAGGCGAAAGACGTGGCTGGGTACGCGCCGTCCCTCTCCCTTCCGGGTTCGAAAAGGGGCCGCCCTCCCCACGCTCCACAGCCGCAGCGCTCCGTGGGGCAACAGCTCCCCCTGCTGACGTTGTTAGGGAGACGCACAGGGCCAAAATGAGGAGGCTGGTCCGCGGGGAGTGTTTTCTCTGCAGCTCAAAGGAGCACATACAGAAAATCTGCCCCAAACGGCCACAACAACAACAACCGCCCTTAGAGACTGGGCTAAGGGGGGGTCAAAACATTCACGTGGGACACACACAGATTGCCACATGACTCCCAGTTACAATCCTGAGCGGGGATTTAACCCTTCAAGCCCCAGCACTGGTGGACACGGGGTCAGAAGGGAATTTGCTAGACAGCAGATGGGCAAGGGAGGTAGGGCTCCCTCTGGTGGCGCTTCCTTCGCCATTGCAGGTGCGGGCACTAGATGGCACCCTCCTCCCTTTAATCACACACAAGACACAACCAGTAACTCTGGTGGTGTCTGGAAACCATCGGGAGGAGATTGAGTTTTTTGTAACTCCTTCTACCTCCCGTGTGATTTTGGGCTTCCCGTGGATGTTGAAGCACAATCCCCGGATTGATTAGCCGTCTGGGGTGGTGGTTCAGTGGAGCGAAACCTGCCATCGGGTGTGTTTAGGATCCTTGGTTCCTCCCGGTTTACAGGCTAAGGAGGAGGTCAAAGTCCCTCCCAATCTGACGGCAGTGCCGGTTGAGTACCACGATCTTGCTGACGTCTTCAGCAAGGATCTGGCACTCACCCTTCCCCCGCACCGTCTGTACGATTGTGCCATTGATTTGGTTCCAGGCGCTGAGTTCCCGTCCAGCAGGCTGTACAACCTCTCACGACCTGAGCGCGAATCAATGGAGACCTACATCCGGGACTCATTAGCTGCCGGGCTGATCCGGAACTCCACCTCCCCGATGGGGGCAGGTTTCTTTTTTGTGGGCAAGAAAGATGGCGGACTCTGTCCATGCATTGATTACAGGGGGCTGAATGAGATTACGGTTCGCAACCGATACCCGTTGCCATTGTTGGATTCCGTGTTCACCCCCCTGCATGGAGCCAAAATCTTTACTAAGCTGGATCTTAGAAATGCGTATCACCTGGTTCGGATCCGGAAGGGAGACAAATGGAAGACGGCATTTAACACCCCGTTAGGTCACTTTGAGTACCTGGTCATGCCGTTCGGCCTCACCAACGCCCCCGCGACGTTCCAAGCCTTGGTTAACGACGTCTTGTGGGACTTCCTGCACCGATTCGTCTTCGTATATCTGGACGATATTCTCATCTTTTCTCCGGATCCTGAGACCCATGTCCAGCATGTACGTCAGGTCCTGCAGCGGTTGTTAGAGAACCGACTGTTTGTGAAGGGCGAGAAGTGCGAGTTTCACCGCACGTCTTTGTCCTTCCTGGGGTTTATTATCTCCTCTAACTCCGTCGCCCTTGATCCAGCCAAGGTTGCGGCGGTGAGAGATTGGCCCCAACCAACAAGCCGTAGGAAGCTGCAACAGTTCCTCGGCTTCGCTAATTTCTATAGGAAGTTCATTAAGGGCTACAGTCAGGTAGTTAGCCCCCTGACAGCCCTGACCTCTCCAAAAGTCTCCTTCACCTGGTCGGATCGGTGTGAAGCCGCGTTCAAGGAGTTGAAACGACGGTTCTCTACTGCGCCAGTTTTGGTGCAGCCCGACCCTAGCCGCCAGTTCGTGGTTGAAGTGGATGCCTCTGACTCAGGGATAGGAGCCGTGCTATCCCAGAGCGGAGAGACCGATAACGTTCTTCACCCGTGTGCCTACTTTTCTCGCAGGTTGACCCCGGCTGAATGGAACTATGACGTCGGCAATCGAGAACTCCTTGCGGTGAAAGAGGCTCTTGAGGAGTGGAGACACCTGTTGGAGGGAGCGTCTGTGGCGTTCACGGTTTTCACTGACCATCGGAACCTGGAGTATATCAGGACCGCCAAGTGGCTGAACCCCAGGCAAGCCCGCTGGTCACTGTTCTTCGGGCGTTTTGACTTCCGGATCACCTATCGCCCCGGGACCAAGAACCAGAGGTCAGATGCCTTGTCCCGGGTACACGAAGAGGAGGTCAAAACTGCACTGTCGGATCCACCGGAGCCCATCCTGCCTGAGTCCACTATCATGGCCACCCTCACCTGGGACGTGGAGAAGATCGTCCGGGAGGCCCTGGCACGGAGCCCGGACCCCGGAACTGGTCCGAAGAACTGTCTGTATGTCCCACCAGAGGCCAGAGCTGCAGTCTTGGACTTCTGTCACGGTTCCAAGCTCTCCTGTCATCCAGGGGTGCGAAGGACCGTGGCAGTTGTCTGGCAGCGCTTCTGGTGGGCGTCTGTGGAGGCCGACGTCCGGGAGTACATCCAGGCCTGCACCACCTGTGCCAGGGGCAAGGCAGACCACAAAAGATCCCAAGGACTTCTCCAGCCGCTACCTGTGCCTCATCGCCCCTGGTCCCATATCGGCCTGGATTTCGTCACGGGCATCCCGCCGTCCCAGGGCAACACCACCATCTTCACGATAGTGGACCGATTCTCCAAGGTGGCCCACTTCGTGGCCCTCCTGAAGCTCCCAACAGCCCAGGAGACAGCAGACCTCCTGGTCCACCACGTCGTCCGTCTGCATGGGATACCCACCGACATCGTCTCTGATCGTGGTCCCCAGTTCTCCTCACATGTCTGGAGGAGCTTCTGCCGGGAACTGGGGGCCACTGTGAGCCTCTCGTCCAGGTATCACCCGCAGACCAATGGACAGGCAGAACGGGCCAATCAGGAATTGGAGCAAGCCCTGCGCTGTGTGACGTCCGCACACCCGACGGCCTGCAGTGAACATCTGGCCTGGATCGAGTATGCGCATAACAGCCAGGTGTCCTCTGCCACCGGCCTCTCCCCATTTGAGGTGTGTTTGGGGTATCAGCCCCCGTTGTTTCCCGTGGTGGAGGGAGAGGTCGGTGTGCCCTCGGTCCAGGCCCACCTGCGGAAGTGCCGTCGGGTGTGGCGCTCCACCCGTTCTGCCTTGTTGAAGGCCCGGACGAGGGCGAAGACCCATGCAGACCGCCGGCGATCCCCGGCCCCTGCTTACCAGCCTGGGCAGGAGGTGTGGCTATCCACGAAGGACATCCCCCTCCAGGTGGACTCCCCGAAACTCAAGGACAGATATATCGGACCATACAAGATCCTCAAAGTCCTCAGTCCTGCTGACCCGTATCCGCAGTGAAGCCGGGAGTTGGAGCTTCACTGCGGATCCACCCGGTCTTTCATGTTTCAAGGATCAAACCTCAACACACCTCACCCCTCTGTGCTCCCGGACCGGTGCCACCTCCTGCTCGGATCATCGACGGGGAGCCGGCTTGGACGGTGCGCCGGCTCCTGGACGTCCGTCGGATGGGCTGGGGGTTCCAGTATCTGGTGGACTGGGAGGGGTATGGACCCGAAGAACGCTCCTGGGTGAAGAGGAGCTTCATCCTGGATCCGGCCCTCCTGGCCGACTTCTACCACTGTCACCCGAACAAGCCTGGTCGGGCGCCAGGAGGCGCCCGTTGAGGGGGGGGGAGTCCTGTTGTGTGGGCCACCAGAAGAGGAGGTACTGCTGGCCCACCACCAGGGGCACCCTGCCTGAAGTACGGGCTTCAGGCATGAGAGGGCGCTGCCGCCACGGACACAGCCGGGGGTGACAGCTGTCACTCATTATCTCTTGACAGCTGTCACCCATCTACTCTACATCATCTCACTCCATAAAGACCAGACGTCATCTCCACCTCGTTGCCGAGATATCGTACTTCTATGGAGGTAACATTCTCTGCCTATATTGATTGATTCCAAGTGCTATTGTGTTGCAGCTGTCAACCAGAGGACCGGCGTGGGTCGCGACTGTTTCGTCCTACGTCAGATAAGTGGTTACACAGACGCTGCATGAGTGCGTGTTAGAGGTGGAGGTGGCATTCCCACCATTGTTGTTACGGGGTGTACACACACCCACACTTGACTGTCTTTGCTCTTCGCCAGCAGTACCAGATCCGGCAGTCGGGGACGGTGATCACCTGGGAATTCGGGACTTGGCGGCTCCAGTATTCACCAGGTTCGGTGGCGGCGGAAATCGTGTGGTTCCGGCTCTTCTCAGGACAGACGTCTTCTATCCTCGAGCCTGCCCACACGTCACCTTTGTGGATTGACTGTTACCAGATTCTGAGATTGTCTGTATATTCGTTGTGCACCTTCACAACATTAAATTGTTACTTTTTTGGCTCATCTATTGACCGTTCATTTGCGCCCCCTGTTGTGGGTCCGTGTCACTACACTTTCACAACAACATGCCCTGATATTACCACAGATGAAAAATGGGAGAAGATCAGATCAAATTCAGTATTGCCTAAAAACTAAAAGAAGGAAAAATGGGCGCGGTACAGGAGCGGGAGTCATTCTGAATGGGAGCGGGATGGGAGTGGGAGTCATTTTACCAGGAGTGAGATGGGACAGGATTTTTTTTTTTTTTTTTTTTACTCTGGCCCGGTCTTGGTATGGGACAGGAATTTTTCTGTGGGAGTGGTATGGGACAGGAGTGAAAAATTACTCCTGTGTCACCTTGTAACAGTTACAGCCTGTCTCCTGAGGGACATTCAAGCCTGTACATGTCATCATATTTGATTACTGATTCATTCATTCACTACTGCCATTGTTAAATCAAGTGAATTTGACTTTGCAGTAGAGAAAAGCAAACATAGTGCTGTTCAGGAAAGAATTTTTAAGGAGCGCAAACAAAATTTGTAAAGCAAAATTGTGAGTTGTCCAACATCACAGATTGGCCTTTGTTTCAGGATAATGAACAAAAACTACCTATCCAAAAATGATGAGACTACCTGGTTTCCAACAACGGGCAGTGGAAAGCCATCTTCCAGGTGAGAAGATCATCTCACAGGGGCAAAAATGTTCACATAATGTTACATTAAAAAGTCCATTTCTGTCAACAGGAAGATCGTAACTTGGTCATCTATGGCTGGCAGCCGACGTTGGCTCTAGACATATGGGGATTAGACGTGGTTCGCCTGTGCATGCAGAGTGACGACAACCTGGTTATGTACAATAAAAATGCTGAACCCAAATGGAGCGCAAACTCTTACAGGCCTGGAGAAATCAGCATGTGCTGTCTTCATTAAACTGATGATGGCAAATTGGTGGTGAGCAGAGAAGCCGAGGAAATTTGGACATCCAAATGAGGCTGCATATGATGTCATCAAATCAAAGCTTCTGTAACAGAGTGGTGCACGAGCACCTGGTCCATTTGTCAACTGAACTCAAATAAAATCAATATATCACAATTCATGAATATATTGTTGTGATGGTTGTGTGTGTGTGTTGCAATCACTTTTTTTTTTATAAAGTCTAGTGTCTGATTTAAATTTTACCACCATCAAGAAGGTTCTGTTTTCATTGCAAAAATGTTAGAGCACAAGCCAAGAAATAAGTCATGCATTAAGCCGCTGTGCCCAACCCTGTTCCTGGACAGGGTTGGGCACAGGGAGATCAATGACGCAATAAAACAGTCAGATTCGGTAGAGACTTTCAAGTCCAGACTTAAATACACACTTGTTTTCCCTTTTGTATGGCTAGCATACTGGCATAGTATAGTTCTATGCTTTTTACTCTTTTAATTTAGGAAACGGAGCGAGCCGCGGCCTCAACTTTATCTAAATTCTGGGTCTTTTAGTGAAGCTTAGGGCCAGTGGCCGGCTATCACCTTAGTATTTCCTGTTTTACTTGTTGTTTAATGCTGACAAATTATACTGTATTTCTTGTCTTTCTGATGCCTGATTCTGTTTTTTCTCTCTGTTTAAAGTGCAGCTCCGTCCAGACATGGGTGTGGTATTTGTGCTGGAGAGCCTCCTGTCCTGTGCACCAACAGCATTTCTTGTATATTTGTTCTGTGAATTGTTCTGTAATTTATGTCTGTAGCATGGCCCAAGCAGAGGGTCACCCCTTTGAATCTGGTCTGCTTGAGGTTTCTTCCTGAGAGGGAGTTTTTCCTTACCACTGTAATTTGTCCATGGCATGGACAAATTACACATCTGTGATGGCACCATCAATGCTGAAAGGTACATCCATCCATTTTGGAGCAACACATGCTGCCATCCAAGCAACATCTTTTTCAGGGACGTCCCTGCTTATTTCAGCAAGACAATGCCAAGCCACATTCTGCACGTGTTACAACAGCGTGGCTTTGTAGTAAAACAGTGCAGGTACTAGACTGGCCTGCCTGCAGTCCAGACCTGTCGCTCATTGAAAATGTGCGACGCATTATGAAGTTCAAAATACGACAATGGAGACCCTGGACTGTTTAACAACTGAAGTTATACATCAAGCAAGAACGGGAAAGAATTACACTACAAAGCTTCAACAATTAGTGTCCTCAGTTCCAAAACGTTTATTGAGTGCTGTTAGAAGGAAAAGTGATGTAACACAGTGGGAAACATACCACTCTCCCAGCTTTTTTGAAATGTGTTGCAGGCATCAATCAATCAATCAATCAACTTTTTTTTATATAGCGCCAAATCACAACAAACAGTTGCCCCAAGGCGCTTTATATTGTAAGGCAAGGCCATACAATAATTATGAAAAACCCCAACGGTTAAAACGACCCCCTGTGAGCAAGCACTTGGCTACAGTGGGAAGGAAAAACTCCCTTTTAACAGGAAGAAACCTCCAGCAGAACCAGGCTCAGGGAGGGGCAGTCTTCTGCTGAGACTGGTTGGGGCTGAGGGAAAGAACCAGGAAAAAGACATGCTGTGGAGGGGGGCAGAGATCGATCACTAATGATTAAATGTAGAGTGATGCATACAGAGCAAAAAGAGAAAGAAACAGTGCATCATGGGAACCCCCCCACAGTCTACGTCTAAAGCAGCATAACTAAGGGATGGTCCAGGGTCACCTGATCCAGCCCTAACTATAAGCCTTAGCGAAAAGGAAAGTTTTAAGCCTAATCTTAAAAGTAGAGAGGGTATCTGTCTCCCTGATCTGAATTGGGAGCTGGTTCCACAGGAGAGGAGCCTGAAAGCATCCATTTCAAAATGAGCAAATATTTGCACAAAAATAATAAAGTTTATCAGTTTGAACATTAAATATCTTGTCTTTGTGGTGTATTCAATTGAATATAGGTTGAAGATGATTTGCAAATCATTGTATTCTGTTTTTATTTACATTTTACACAACGTCCTAACTTCACTGGAATTGGGGTTGTATTTGAGTTTCACATTTTTCAGAAGGTTGCCATTTTGTTTGAATTTCTTTTTTTTTTTTTTTTTTTTTTATTGAACTTTATAACAAACATTTTGCTTGCAGCTGGTGAACTCTCTTTTTTCCTCAAAAACAATAACTTTCAATTGAACATGACATTCAAAAAATAAAAATAGGAGACTTTCCTCTGTCTTACTTTAAATCAAACATAAACTGACCACATTATTCCATGTACACAAATAACATTGGGTTCAAGGCATGATGGTTATTTCCGTTCAACTGAAACAGAATTTTAATGTTACCAGTGTAACAAAAAAAAGTAAAAACCTGTAAAAATAAAGTAGAAAGGAACAAACTTTCCAACTTCTGTAGCCATGAACTAGGGTTTATAAATATGTTTTTGTCCCCCCCAAGTCCACCTCAGATAAAATCAGACCTAATTGGTTTTATGTACTCTATTTAGTTTCCCAAAGTCTTTTAAATCTGTCCCCATCCAGTCTCAAAGAAAATGTTAGCTTTTCTATCACATAAATATTGTGTATCATTATCACTTTAGTGGGGCGTTGCTAGGCTGGTATCGTAGATTTACGTCAACGGTATCTGGCTATACCCGCCCGCTGTGCGTAAACAAATGACGTCATAGCGCACGCGCAGCCCAAGAACTGTCCGCAGAGGAAAAGATTAAAAGGCGTGGTGTGTTTTGGTCCCAATATGGATATTCCGGATGATTTTCTCATGGATAGGTCGACAATGAACAGCAGCTAAAGCAGCCAGCTTGTTGAGGTTGCACTGCTGAATTTCAACAGCAGGACACGTGCCAGGCGGCAGAAGTTAAGTGAGACAACTTTTTATGTATGCGTTACGTGTTGTATATCTCAGTAAAAAGTGATAATAATGCAAATAACATGATGTTGTCGTGCGGCATGCATTTTCTGTGTACCTCCGTTCACTGCCAGTCGCCCGCAATGACAGCTATTCGCCCTCATCTAACTCGGGCGAATAGCTGTCATTTTGGGCGACTGGGCGTGAACGTCGGGCCTCTGAAAATGCATACTGCCCTCCAAAAGCATGTTATTGTATTATTACCTCCACCCAGTCCTCCACCTTTGGTGCCTCATTCTTCATCCACACACACTCAGGCTCATCTTCAACCGCTTAGTCCAATTAAGGGTCGCGGGGGGCTGGAGCCTATCCCTGCAGTCATAGAGTGCGAGGCGGGGTACACCCAGGACAGGACGCCAGTCTGCCACAAACAGACAAACAAACACAGTCACACCCACTCGCACACCTATGGACAGTTTAAAGATTCCAATCCACCTAACCGGCATGTCTGTGAATGTGGGAGGAAACCGGAGCAACCAGCGGAAACCCACACAAACACAGGGAGAACATGCAACCTCCACACAGAAAGGCCACAGGCGGGAATTGAACCCATGACCTTCTTGCTGTGAGGCAACAGTGCTAACCACTAAGCCACTGCGCTGCCCAATTCTTCATCCATTTTCTGGTAATTGCTTTTTTTTGCTTGCAATCAGCATTATTCTATTAATATGTTTGTCACCGTATCTTGTTTAGTTTAGTTTATTAGATTATTTAAGGGACAATGTACAGCATCATTAAGCTCAGTGACAGAGATGAGCTGCACCAGATTACAGCTAAATAGATAATTTTCATCCGCAGTCCCTGGACACATTAAATAAATTAACAATGAAATTGCACAATATTCTAAAAATCCGCTGCCACAATAAATCACTTTCACAGGCAAACAAAGTCAGACCATATCACAGTCAGTCACAATCACATCATATCACATACATGCATTACCACAGAACACTTCACCATTCTCTACACAATACTAATCAATTTAATTTCTACTGGTATTTACAACAGACCTTAAGTTACTTTAAAATCCATGCCCCCTAGAAGCTCTACTATTACACATCTAAATCACAAAACAAAATAGATTGTATGTAAGAAAACATGGAAATAACATTGAACAATTTCTTAAACAGATTAAAAAAAACAAACAAAACTTCATGTCCAGTTTCTCCAGGTAAAGTACCTCAAATGAATGTGGAAGGTCTACCTTTAGGACTTTAGTCATACACTTCTTTAGTTCCTGCCAGTAGTTTCCAATGGAAAACCAGGAATTGGATATTTTGGGGCAAAATCACAGAATTTAGAATTTTTCTCAAATTCTGAAAAATAAGATTATTGCAACTTTTTGTCCCACATTTTTTAACAGTTAATTGCTGCAACTTTTTCATTGTTATTTGTCAACAGGGGAGGGCACTGGTTATATCCACCCCACCCCCTGATCATGTGACTTCACTGCATTTGGCAGAAATTATCATCTTTGATTTCGGGGGGGTCATGTCCCATACGACATACAGAAATGTTCAAAAAAATCCCCTATATCTCACTTTTCAAGACCAAAGCTTACAAGATTCTCTAACTTTGGCCAATAACTATTCATTTGACGTAGCCTTAGTTAATTATTTTAATTAGTTATTGTATAATTGGCTTTTAAAAGATGTCCCATACGACACAACGTGTCGTACGGGACACGTCCCATACAACACATGACACTCAGTCATGGATTTTCAAGTCTTTGCAGAAACAGTTTCTCACCAATTCAAAAGCATTTCATTAGTCACTATTTGAGACAATAGATGGCACTGCCAGGTGGAAAATTCCACTGAGAGAAGATCAAAGTGTTTGGCTGTATCTTTGAAGTCTGTGATCAAGGGCTTCAATTTTCCCAATTTTTCGTAGCAATTTCAACATCTATAAAGAGGTAAGTTAAGATTTTTTAAAAAATATAATTAAAAGCAACAGAAGCTGAAATAAAGACGTATTGCTGTAATGAGTGTAATGAATCTTCATAAGATCTTTGTCTTCTTTATGACACTGGGCGTCTGAAGAGGGAAGTGGTGTCCAAGTATGTACAAGACTACAACCCCTGGCAATAATTATGGAATCACCGGCCTTGGAGGATGTTCATTCAGTTGTTTAATTTTGTAGAAAAAAAGCAGATCACAGACATGACACAAAACTAAAGTCATTTCAAATGGCAACTTTCTGGCTTTAAGAAACACTATAAGAAATCAGGAAAAAAAACTGTGGCAGTCAGTAACGGTTACTTTTTTAGACCAAGCAGAGGGAAAAAAAATATGGAATCACTCAATTCTGAGGAATAAATTATGGAATCACCCTGTAAATTTTCATCCCCAAAACTAACACCTGCATCAAATCAGATCTGCTCTAAACTCTGGACCAAATGCAAACAACATGGGAAAGTTGTCAAAGGCAAACATACTGGTAGACCAAGGAAGACACCAAAGCGTCAAGACAGAAAACTTAAAGCAATATGTCTCAAAAATCGAAAATGCACAACAAATGAGGAACGAATGGGAGGAAACTGGAGTCAACGTCTGTGGCCAAACTGTAAGAAACCACCTAAAGGAAATGGGATTTACATACAGAAAAGCTAAACGAAAGCCATCATTAACACCTAAACAGAAAAAAACAAGGTTACAATGGGCTAAGGAAAAGCAATCGTGGACTGTGGATGACTGGATGAAAGTCATATTCAGTGATGAATCTCGAATCTGCAATGGGCAAGGTGATGATGCTGGAACTTTTGTTTGATGCCGTTCCAATGAGATTTATAAAGATGACTGCCTGAAGAGAACATGTAAATTTCTACAGTCATTGATGATATGGGGCTGCATGTCAGGTAAAGGCACTGGGGAGATGGCTGTCATTACATCATCAATAAATGCACAGGTTTTGTTGTGGAAGTGTCGTGACATGGACCCACAACAGGGGGCGTTAATGAACGGACAATGGATAAGCCAAAAAGTAACAATTTAATGTTGTGAATCACACAACGATGTACAGACAATAACAATACAGTGACTGTCAATCATACACCAGGTGACGTATGGGCAGTCTCGACGATAGAAGACGCCTGGCGAGAGAAAAGCCGGATCCACACAGCTTCCACCGCCAACGGAGCTGAAGAACACCGGAGCCGCCAAGCCCTGCGCCCCAGGTGGCCGCTGTCTTCAGCAGTCAGACCCGGTACTGCTGGCAGAGAACAGAGACAGTCCAGATGAGTGTGAGGTCGCACACTCAGTAATCCCACAGTCTGTATTCAGTAAAGGAGGGAGAACCTCCACCTCCAATCATACACTCGTGCAGCTCCTGAGTTAACCACTTATCTGAGTGGGGTGTGAGGCGAATCCGTCGCAGTCCACACCAAACGCCAACTCCGCAGATAAGGCACACCACAGGAAAATGGCTGCAAAAAGAGATCAGACTAATACTCAAAGTTTAAGTCAGCAGAGAAAATTACCTGATTGGTAGTTGATTTCTCGGCGGGGAGGTGGAGTTGCAGTCCGGCCTTTATGGTGGTGGTGATGAGTAGTGGATGAGTGACAGCTGGTACAGATGATGAGTGACAGCTGTCACTCCTGGTCGCTCCGACGCCCTCTCGTGCTTGAAGCCCGCACTTCAAGCAGGGCGCCATCTTGTGGTGGTGGGCCAGCAGTACCTCCTCTTCAGCGGCCCACACAACAGGTTTACGTTGATATTTTGGACACTTTTCTTATCCCATCAATTGAAAGGATGTTTGGGGATGATGAAATGATAATGCATCTTGCCATAGAGCAAAAACTGTGAAAACATTTCTTGCACAAAGACACATAGGGTCAATGTCGTGGCCTGCAAATGGTCCGGATCTTAATCCAATTGAAAATCTTTGGTGGAAGTTGAAGAAAATGGTCCATGACTTTTCTCCAACCTGCAAAGCTGATCTGGCAACAGCAATCAGAGAAAGTTGGAGCCAGATTGATGAAGAGTACTGTTTGTCACTCATTAAGTCCATGCCTCAGAGACTGCAAGCTGTTATAAAAGCCAGAGGTGGTGCAACAAAATACTAGTGATGTGTTGGAGCGTTCTTTTGTTTTTCATTATTCCATAATTTTTTCCTCAAAATTGATTGATTCCATATTTTTTTCCCTCTGCTTGGTCTAAAAAGTAACCGTTACTGACTGCCACAATTTTTTTTCTTGATTTCTTATAGTGTTTCTTAAAGCCAGAAAGTTACCATTTGAAATGACTTTAGTTTTGTGTCATGTCTGTGATCTACTTTTGTTCTACAAAATTAAACAACTGAATGAACATCCTCCGAGGCCGGTGATTCCATAATTATTGCCAGGTGTTGTAGATGTAGTTTTCTGCATGAATGATGTTCCATGATTTGTATGAAGCATGACAGGGGTTGGAAGTAGAAAATAATTTTCCCAGTATCGGTTCCTGCAGTGCACTGGGTGTGCAAGCTGGACCACTGTGCTACGCAAGTCTCCGATCTTCACATTTTTGCTAAAATGCCCTTAGAGCTGATTTAATTTAAAGCTAAAACAGTCATGAGAAATGATATGATTTATTATTCATGCACAGTTATGACAATGAACGAAAAAGAATAGCAGAATATGGAGCTGCAAAGAAGCAAAATGTAACAGAAGAGGAAAAGCAAGATGCTAGAAAAAAAGAGGCCAAGAGAAAGAGGGAGTATCGCAGAAAAAAGAAGGCTTTGCAGCAAACTCCTGCTGACATGCCTGAAACACCTAAAGGTGATGATGTACATAAGCTGTACCGGAGACCCCAGTCCCTTCGGTATCCAAAGTCATTCACTAGTTGCCCTATTCCCCAAGGAAAAAAAAGCTGCTGTCATGGCCGGAGTGGCTGAAAGGATTGATATCCAACTAGAGACTAAGATGGCAAAGCGGATTCGAGGATCAAAAGCCCTCTCCACTGAGACTGCTAAAGCAGTGTAAAACTTCTATACTGATCATAACATTGTGTACACAATGCCAGGGATGAAGGATGAAATGGTCGTTTGGGTAGACAGTGAAAAAAATAAAGATACGGAAATATTGCTTGACTCTATACCTACGAGAGGCTCATGCTATCGTTAAAGAACTGCATCCTGAACTTCCAATTGGCCTATCAAAATTCTGCTCCCTGCACCCTAAAAATGTCTTGCTTTTACATGAGACTCCAGCAGACCAGTGTAGATGTAGGATTCAGGAGAATTTTATACTCAGGTTACAGGGTCTGAAAGTAATGTATGATTCATCCACTTTCTGGGATTCTGTTTTGTGTGACCCCACTCTGAATTCAAAGTGTTGGCAGAATGAGTGTCCCGACTGTGCCAATGGTGTCAGACTGAACACCACTCTTGATCTGGTAGCACATGTTACTTGGCAAGAGTGGGAGAAAGGAAAGGGGGACTTGAAGCAGTTGAGATGCATAACAAATGAGGGGTGTGCTGGAGAGTTGTTGGATATAGTGAAAGAAAATTTTGGTGAAACTCTCCGTCATATAAACATAAAAAGAATTCAGGCAGAGCAATTTCACCTCGACCAGCAAAATTCTGATGCTAGACTATCTTGGGATATTTCAGGGGTCTCCTGTGACCTCGCCTCCCCCTGCCTCTCTTATCCCGCGTGTCCGTTGATTTGAAAGAAGGTATTAACCAGTCATTTAAATTTGAACACAATTACTCTGAGGGCTAGACCACCACTCAGAGATTTATTAAACAGAAATTAAATGTCACAAAGTTTGACAAAATTTAAGTTTTACAGAATGAGTGGGATAAACAAAAACATACCCAGAGGTTCTGAGGGTCCCATGAGCTGCAAGCTTTCAACCAGCAATCTAGTGTTCCAGCAACCTGACAGCAAGCCGGAACCCCGAACAGTGGGCTGGCCCTGTATTTATACACCCTATGCTACTACAACGTTTTTCTGCTAATCTTGGGCAGTGTCCTTCATCTGGGTCGTCTTGATCCCTCCATTTCGTGGCATGGTCCTGTCCACACGTGCTGTGAAGTCTTCTGATAAAGTTTTCGGGCAACTGCTAACTGAAAAACTGTCAGCATATCTTCAGGGCCTCACCAAAACAGGGACACATCACATTTACAAGACTTTTGAACATGATTATATAAGTAACATATCTTCATGACAGCTTGCTAAGAAACTAAACTAATATTTGAGCAAAAGCAAATCTTAGAACAAAAGCAAATGTAATCATAAACATAACATGCCTTTAATTTGGTAAACACAATACACAATTCAACAGCATCCAAACATATAACCCAAGAGTATTTGAATATATAGATACCATGTAATTAACTTTAGCTATTGTTTACGTGTTTAATAAGCATTGATAAATACTGATCACTATGAGTATATGAGTAATATATTCTTCAACAGCAACAAGCTCTATTAATATATACGAGGTCTGTTAGAAAAGTATCGGACCTTTTTATTTTTTTCAAAAACCTGATGGATTTGAATCACGTGTGCTTGCATGAGCCAACCTTGAACCTTCGTGCGTATGCGTGATTTTTTTGACGCCTGTCAGTTGCATCATTTCCTTGCAAGCAGCCTTTGTGTGAGAATGGCTGTAGTCGCTCGTCGTTTTTTCTTTGCAAGGAAATGGTGGAACAACTGGAGCAGCGCGACTGCATCAAATTTTTCCAGAAACTGGCCCACACAACAGGTTTACGTTGATATTTTGGACACTTTTCTTATCCCATCAATTGAAAGGATGTTTGGGGATGATGAAATGATAATGCATCTTGCCATAGAGCAAAAACTGTGAAAACATTTCTTGCACAAAGACACATAGGGTCAATGTCGTGGCCTGCAAATGGTCCGGATCTTAATCCAATTGAAAATCTTTGGTGGAAGTTGAAGAAAATGGTCCATGACTTTTCTCCAACCTGCAAAGCTGATCTGGCAACAGCAATCAGAGAAAGTTGGAGCCAGATTGATGAAGAGTACTGTTTGTCACTCATTAAGTCCATGCCTCAGAGACTGCAAGCTGTTATAAAAGCCAGAGGTGGTGCAACAAAATACTAGTGATGTGTTAGAGCGTTCTTTTGTTTTTCATTATTCCATAATTTTTTCCTCAAAATTGATTGATTCCATATTTTTTTCCCTCTGCTTGGTCTAAAAAGTAACCGTTACTGACTGCCACAATTTTTTTTCTTGATTTCTTATAGTGTTTCTTAAAGCCAGAAAGTTACCATTTGAAATGACTTTAGTTTTGTGTCATGTCTGTGATCTACTTTTGTTCTACAAAATTAAACAACTGAATGAACATCCTCCGAGGCCGGTGATTCCATAATTATTGCCAGGTGTTGTAGATGTAGTTTTCTGCATGAATGATGTTCCATGATTTGTATGAAGCATGACAGGGGTTGGAAGTAGAAAATAATTTTCCCAGTATCGGTTCCTGCAGTGCACTGGGTGTGCAAGCTGGACCACTGTGCTACGCAAGTCTCCGATCTTCACATTTTTGCTAAAATGCCCTTAGAGCTGATTTAATTTAAAGCTAAAACAGTCATGAGAAATGATATGATTTATTATTCATGCACAGTTATGACAATGAACGAAAAAGAATAGCAGAATATGGAGCTGCAAAGAAGCAAAATGTAACAGAAGAGGAAAAGCAAGATGCTAGAAAAAAAGAGGCCAAGAGAAAGAGGGAGTATCGCAGAAAAAAGAAGGCTTTGCAGCAAACTCCTGCTGACATGCCTGAAACACCTAAAGGTGATGATGTACATAAGCTGTACCGGAGACCCCAGTCCCTTCGGTATCCAAAGTCATTCACTAGTTGCCCTATTCCCCAAGGAAAAAAAAGCTGCTGTCATGGCCGGAGTGGCTGAAAGGATTGATATCCAACTAGAGACTAAGATGGCAAAGCGGATTCGAGGATCAAAAGCCCTCTCCACTGAGACTGCTAAAGCAGTGTAAAACTTCTATACTGATCATAACATTGTGTACACAATGCCAGGGATGAAGGATGAAATGGTCGTTTGGGTAGACAGTGAAAAAAATAAAGATACGGAAATATTGCTTGACTCTATACCTACGAGAGGCTCATGCTATCGTTAAAGAACTGCATCCTGAACTTCCAATTGGCCTATCAAAATTCTGCTCCCTGCACCCTAAAAATGTCTTGCTTTTACATGAGACTCCAGCAGACCAGTGTAGATGTAGGATTCAGGAGAATTTTATACTCAGGTTACAGGGTCTGAAAGTAATGTATGATTCATCCACTTTCTGGGATTCTGTTTTGTGTGACCCCACTCTGAATTCAAAGTGTTGGCAGAATGAGTGTCCCGACTGTGCCAATGGTGTCAGACTGAACACCACTCTTGATCTGGTAGCACATGTTACTTGGCAAGAGTGGGAGAAAGGAAAGGGGGACTTGAAGCAGTTGAGATGCATAACAAATGAGGGGTGTGCTGGAGAGTTGTTGGATATAGTGAAAGAAAATTTTGGTGAAACTCTCCGTCATATAAACATAAAAAGAATTCAGGCAGAGCAATTTCACCTCGACCAGCAAAATTCTGATGCTAGACTATCTTGGGATATTTCAGGGGTCTCCTGTGACCTCGCCTCCCCCTGCCTCTCTTATCCCGCGTGTCCGTTGATTTGAAAGAAGGTATTAACCAGTCATTTAAATTTGAACACAATTACTCTGAGGGCTAGACCACCACTCAGAGATTTATTAAACAGAAATTAAATGTCACAAAGTTTGACAAAATTTAAGTTTTACAGAATGAGTGGGATAAACAAAAACATACCCAGAGGTTCTGAGGGTCCCATGAGCTGCAAGCTTTCAACCAGCAATCTAGTGTTCCAGCAACCTGACAGCAAGCCGGAACCCCGAACAGTGGGCTGGCCCTGTATTTATACACCCTATGCTACTACAACGTTTTTCTGCTAATCTTGGGCAGTGTCCTTCATCTGGGTCGTCTTGATCCCTCCATTTCGTGGCATGGTCCTGTCCACACGTGCTGTGAAGTCTTCTGATAAAGTTTTCGGGCAACTGCTAACTGAAAAACTGTCAGCATATCTTCAGGGCCTCACCAAAACAGGGACACATCACATTTACAAGACTTTTGAACATGATTATATAAGTAACATATCTTCATGACAGCTTGCTAAGAAACTAAACTAATATTTGAGCAAAAGCAAATCTTAGAACAAAAGCAAATGTAATCATAAACATAACATGCCTTTAATTTGGTAAACACAATACACAATTCAACAGCATCCAAACATATAACCCAAGAGTATTTGAATATATAGATACCATGTAATTAACTTTAGCTATTGTTTACGTGTTTAATAAGCATTGATAAATACTGATCACTATGAGTATATGAGTAATATATTCTTCAACAGCAACAAGCTCTATTAATATATACGAGGTCTGTTAGAAAAGTATCGGACCTTTTTATTTTTTTCAAAAACCTGATGGATTTGAATCACGTGTGCTTGCATGAGCCAACCTTGAACCTTCGTGCGTATGCGTGATTTTTTTGACGCCTGTCAGTTGCATCATTTCCTTGCAAGCAGCCTTTGTGTGAGAATGGCTGTAGTCGCTCGTCGTTTTTTCTTTGCAAGGAAATGGTGGAACAACTGGAGCAGCGCGACTGCATCAAATTTTTCCAGAAACTGGGCAACAGCCAGGTGGAAACCATTCGGATTATTCAGACGGCTTTCGGTGACGATCCTCTGGGAATCATACAGATTAAGGAGCGGTACAACCCATTTAAAGATATCCCACAACGGTGGAGGGCGCGCCGCGCTCCGGGCGGCCATCACCATGCTGAAATGACCGGATCATTTCCAAAGTGAATGTTGTGGTGATGTGGGACCGTCGTGTGATTATCCAAGAAATTGCAGAAGAGGTGGACATCAGCGCTTTTTCAGCACATTCCACTGTGAAAGAAGATTTTGCCATGAAAAGAGCGGCGGTGAAATTCATCGGCATGACGCTGGTGGCGCAGCAACAGCAGCTCCGTGTTGAAGCCTCACAGGACATGTTGTGGTATGTCCACCTCGTCCACAATTTCTCGGATAGTCACACGACTGAAAAGCCACCGAAAGCCGTCTGAATCTTCGGAATGGTGCAAGATCTGGGAATGTCAGGGCATGTCCTGTGAGACTTCAACATGGAGCTGCTGTTGCTGCGCCACCAGCATCGTGCCGATGAATTTTGCCGCCGCTCTTTTCATGGCAAAATCTTCTTTCACAGTAGAATGTGCTGAAAAAGTGCTGGTGTCCACCTCTTCCGCAATTTCTCAGATAATCACACGACGGTCCCGTATCACCACAACGTTCACTTTGGAAATTATCCTGTCGTTTCAGCGTGTTGATGCTGATCGGAGCGTGGCGCGCTCTCCACCGTTGTGCGGCCGTCTTTAAACCGGATGTACCGCTCCTTAATCTGTGTGATGCCGAGAGGATCGTCACCGAAAGCCGTCTGAATAATCTGAACGGTTTCCACCTGGCTGTGGCCCATTTTCTAACAAAATTTGATGCAGTTGCGCTGCTCCAGTTGTTCCGCCATTTCCTTGCAAAGAAAAAATGATGAGAGATTCCACCGATCCTCACACAAAGGCTGCTTGCAAGGAAATGATGCAACCGACAGGCGTGAAAAAAATCACGCATGCGCACAAAGGTTCAAGGTTTGCTCATGCAAGCACACGTGATTCAAATCCATCAGGTTTTTGAAAAAAATAAAAAGGTCCATTAGTTTTCTAATGATGACTTCTAAACATTAAAACACACTCATGTAACAATATATTTTTAGCTCATTAAAAGATAAATAATAAACATGTTGGCATACAAACATTAATTTGACCCCACCACAGTACCCCTGTGCTGTACCCTCATATCCAGACTTATTGAGTCAGTGTGTTGTGTGGGCCGCCAGAAGAGGAGGTACTGCTGGCCCACCACCAGAGGGCGCCCTGTCTGGAGTGCGGGCTCCAGGCACCAGAGGGCGCAGCCGCCTCACAGGAGCAGCCAGGGTGACAGCTGTCACGCATCACCTGCAACAGCTGTTACCAATCATCTGATCGGCAGGAGTATATCAGCAGGACGACGTCTCCACCTCTTTGCCGAGATATCGTTTCTACCGAGAAGGTAACGTACTCAGCTAACTGTTTGACAGTGATCTTTGTGACTTTGTGCATTACTCTGAGAGAACTTTCCAACGAGAGGTGGAGGTAGCTTACCTGCCGTTCGGATTCCTGGGTGCGAACGCGCCCTCCTTTAATTGTTCTTTATTCCTCGCCAGCAGTACCAGGTCCGACACGCGGAGGCAGTGGCCACCTGGGAATTCGGGACTTGGCGGCTCCAGTATTCCCGGGGTCTGGTGGCGGAGGAAACCGTGTGGTTCCGGTTCTACTTTGGAGAGGCGTCTCCTATCTTCGAGCCTGCCCACACGACACCTGTGTGAATTTGACTTTGTCCATTATTGTAATCTGTTGTACTTGTTGTGCATATTCACAACAGTAAAGTGTGTTATTTGACCTATTCCATTGTCCGTTCATTTGCGCCCCCTGTTGTGGGTCCGTGTACTTACACTTTCACAACAGGATATCTCGTCCAACGTCATGGACCCCGTGGGGCGTCAACCGGCTGTTGAACGGCCAATGGAAGAACAGGGCGCACTGGCGTCCGCAGGAGGAATGATCGGTGAGTTGCAGCGGATCCTCACCGCTTTCACGGCTCGGTTGGATTTAATGACCGAGCAGAACGTCCTCCTTAACCGCAGGGTGGAGGCTCTCGCCGCGCAGGTGGAAGCGCGCCGTCAGGGCGCTGCTGCGGCTCTCCCTCCTGTTGACCCTGTGCGTAACAGTGACGTTCCACAGGTCGTTCAACGACCCCTCCCACCTTCCCCTGAAGCATACATAAGCCCTCCAGAGCCGTACGGGGGTTGTGTGGAGACATGCGCGGACTTTCTTATGCAGTGTTCGCTCGTCTTCGCACAACGTCCCGTCATGTACGCGACTGATGCTAGTAAGATAGCTTATGTAATTAATCTGCTTCGCGGCAAGGCACGCGCTTGGGCTACAGCGCTTTGGGAGCAAAATTCACGGCTCCTTCTGACATATGATGGGTTTGTGAGGGAGTTCAGAACAGTGTTCGATCACCCAAAAAGAGGAGAGACCGCTTCAGCCGTGCTGCTGTCAATGAGACAGGGGCGCCGGAGCGCAGCTGTTTATGCAGTCGACTTCCGCATCGCGGCTGCGAGGTCCGGCTGGAATAACACTGCCCTCCGCGCCGCCTTCGTAAACGGACTGTCGTTGGTCCTGAAGGAGCTCCTGGTGGCCAAGGACGAACCGCGGGATTTAGACGGGCTTATTGATCTCGTTATACGATTAGACAATCGGTTAGAGGAACGCCGTCGGGAGCGAGGCGAAGGACGTGACCGGATACGCGCCGCCCCTCTCCCTTCCGGGTTCGAAAAGGGGCCGCCCTCCCCACGCTCCACAGCCGCAGCGCTTTGTGGGGCAACAGCTCCCCCTGTTGACGTTGTTAGGGAAACGCACAGGGCCAAAATGGGGAGGCTGATCCGTGGAGAGTGTTTTCTCTGCAGCTCAACAGAGCACACACAGAGAGACTGCCCCAAACGGCCAAAACGTCAACACTCGCCCTTAGAGACTGGGCTAAGGGGGGGTCAAGACATTCAAGTGAGACACACACAAATTGCCACACGACTCCCAGTCACAATCCTGAGCGGGGATTTAACCCTTCAAGCCCGAGCACTGGTGGACACGGGGTCAGAAGGGAATCTGCTAGACAGCAGATGGGCAAAGGAGGTAGGGCTCCCTCTGGTGGCGCTTCCTACGCCATTGCAGGTGCGGGCACTAGATGGCACCCTCCTCCCTTTACTCACACACAAGACACCACCAGTAACTCTGGTGGTGTCTGGAAACCACCGGGAGGAGATTGAGTTTTTTGTAACGCCTTCTACCTCCCGCGTGATTTTGGGCATCCCATGGATGTTAAAGCACAATCCCCGGATCGATTGGCCGTCTGGGGTGGTGGTTCAGTGGAGCGAAACCTGCCATCGGGTGTGTTTAGGATCCTCGGTTCCTCCCGGTTCCCAGGCTAAGGAGGAGGTCAAAGTCCCTCCCAATTTGACGGCAGTGCCGGTTGAGTACCACGATCTTTCTGACGTCTTCAGCAAGGATCTGGCACTCACCCTTCCCCCGCACCGTCCATACGATTGTGCCATTGATTTGGTTCCAGGCGCTGAGTTCCCGTCCAGCAGGCTGTACAACCTCTCATGACCTGAGCGCGAATCAATGGAGACCTACATCCGGGACTCATTAGCTGCCGGGCTGATCCGGAACTCCACCTCCCCGATGGGGGCAGGTTTCTTTTTTGTGGGCAAGAAAGATGGCGGACTTCGTCCATGTATTGATTACAGGGGGCTGAATGAGATTACGGTTCGCAACCGATACCCGTTGCCATTATTAGATTCCGTGTTCACCCCCCTGCATGGAGCCAAAATCTTTACTAAGCTGGATCTTAGAAATGCGTATCACCTGGTTCGGATCCGGAAGGGAGACGAATGGAAGACGGCATTTAACACCCCGTTAGGTCACTTTGAGTACCTGGTCATGCCGTTCGGCCTCACAAACGCCCCCGCGACGTTCCAAGCATTGGTTAATGATGTCTTGCAGGATTTCCTGCACCGATTCGTCTTCGTATATCTAGACGATATCCTCATCTTTTCTCCGGATCCTGAGACTCATGTCCGGCATGTACGTCAGGTCCTGCAGCGGTTGTTGGAGAACCGGCTGTTTGTGAAGGGCGAGAAGTGCGAGTTTCACCGCACTTCTTTGTCCTTCCTGGGGTTCATCATCTCCCCCAACTCCGTCGCTCCTGATCCGGCCAAGGTTGCGGCGGTGAGAGACTGGCCCCAACCCACTAGCCGTAGGAAGCTGCAACAGTTCCTCGGCTTTGCAAATTTTTACAGGAGGTTCATTAAGGGCTACAGTCAGGTAGTTAGCCCCCTGACAGCCCTGACCTCACCAAAAGTCCCCTTCACCTGGTCGGATCGTTGCGATGCCGCGTTCAAGGAGTTGAAACGGCGCTTCTCGTCTGCACCCGTTCTGGTGCAGCCCGATCCTAGTCGCCAGTTAGTGGTTGAAGTGGACGCCTCAGACTCAGGGATAGGAGCTGTGCTTTCCCAGAGCGGGAGGACCGATAAGTTCCTTCACCCGTGTGCCTATTTTTCCCGCAGGTTGACCCCGGCCGAACGGAACTATGACGTCGGCAATCGAGAACTCCTTGCGGTGAAAGAGGCTCTTGAAGAGTGGAGACATCTGTTGGAGGGAACGTCCGTGCCATTCACGGTTTTCACTGACCACCGGAACCTGGAGTATATCAGGACCGCCAAGCGGCTGAACCCCAGGCAAGCCCGCTGGTCACTGTTCTTCGGCCGTTTTGACTTCCGGATCACCTACCGTCCCGGGACCAAGAACCAGAAATCGGATGCCTTGTCCCGGGTACATGAAGATGAAGTCAAAACGGAGTTGTTGGATCCACCGGAACCCATCATCCCGGAGTCCACTATCGTGGCCACCCTCACCTGGGACGTAGAGAGAACCGTCCGGGAGGCCCTGGCACGAAGCCCGGACCCCGGGACTGGGCCGAAGAACAAACTCTACGTCCCACCAGAAGCTAGGGCTGCAGTCCTGGACTTCTGTCACGGCTCTAAGCTCTCCTGTCATCCAGGGGTGCGAAGAACCGTGGCAGTTCTCCGGCAGCGCTTCTGGTGGGCGTCCCTAGAGGCCGACGTCCGGGATTATATCCAGGCCTGCACCACCTGCGCCAGGGGCAAGGCTGACCATCGCAGGGCTTTGGGACTGCTCCAGCCGCTGCCCGTGCCCCATCGCCCCTGGTCCCACATCGGCCTGGATTTTGTCACGGGCCTCCCGCCGTCCCAGGGCAACACCACCATCCTCACGATAGTGGACCGATTCTCCAAGGCGGCCCACTTCGTGGCCCTCCCGAAGCTCCCGACGGCCCAGGAGACAGCGGACCTCCTGGTCCACCACGTCGTCCGGCTGCATGTGATACCATCGGACATCGTTTCGGATCGTGGTCCCCAGTTCTCCTCGCAAGTCTGGAGGAGCTTCTGCCGGGAACTGGGGGCCACGGTGAGTCTCTCATCCGGGTATCATCCCCAGACCAACGGGCAAGCAGAACGGGCCAATCAGGAGGTGGAGCAGGCCCTGCGTTGCGTGACAGCCGCGCACCCGGCAGCCTGGAGTACCCATCTGGCCTGGATCGAGTACGCCCATAACAGCCAGGTGTCGGCAGCCACCGGCCTCTCCCCTTTCGAGGTGTGTCTGGGGTACCAACCCCCTTTGTTTCCGGTGGTTGAGGGAGAGGTCGGTGTGCCCTCGGTCCAGGCCCACCTACGGAAGTGCCGTCGGGTGTGGCGTGCCGCCCGTTCTGCCTTGCTGAAGGCCCGGATGAAGACGAAGGCCCATGCAGACCGTCGGCGGACCCCGGCCCCTTACGTACCGGCCAGGGCAGGCAGTGTGGTTGTCTACAAAGGACATACCCCTTCAAGTGGACTCCCCCAAACTGCAGGACCGGTACATCGGTCCGTTCAAGATCATCAAGGTACTCAGTCCAGCCGCAGTGAGGCTTCAGCTTCCGGCCTCACTGCGGATCCATCCCGTTTTCCACGTGTCCCGGATTAAGCCCCATCACACCTCACCCCTCTGTACTCCCGGTCCGGCACCACCTCCTGCCCGGATCATCGATGGCGAGCCGGCTTGGACTGTGCGCCGGCTCTTGGATGTCCGTAGGATGGGCCGGGGCTTCCAGTATTTGGTGGACTGGGAGGGGTACGGACCTGAAGAACGCTCCTGGGTGAAGAGGAGCTTCATCCTGGACCCGGCCCTCCTGGCCGATTTCTACCGCCGCCACCCGGACAAACCTGGTCGGGCGCCAGGAGGCGCCCGTTGAGGGGGGGGTCCTGTTATGTGGGCCGCCAGAAGAGGAGGTACTGCTGGCCCACCACCAGAGGGCGCCCTGTCTGGAGTGCGGGCTCCAGGCACCAGAGGGCGCAGCCGCCTCACAGGAGCAGCCAGGGTGACAGCTGTCACGCATCACCTGCAACAGCTGTTACCAATCATCTGATCGGCAGGAGTATATCAGCAGGACGACGTCTCCACCTCTTTGCCGAGATATCGTTTCTACCGAGAAGGTAACGTACTCAGCTAACTGTTTGACAGTGATCTTTGTGACTTTGTGCATTACTCTGAGAGAACTTTCCAACGAGAGGTGGAGGTAGCTTACCTGCCGTTCGGATTCCTGGGTGCGAACGCGCCCTCCTTTAATTGTTCTTTATTCCTCGCCAGCAGTACCAGGTCCGACACGCGGAGGCAGTGGCCACCTGGGAATTCGGGACTTGGCGGCTCCAGTATTCCCGGGGTCTGGTGGCGGAGGAAACCGTGTGGTTCCGGTTCTACTTTGGAGAGGCGTCTCCTATCTTCGAGCCTGCCCACACGACACCTGTGTGAATTTGACTTTGTCCATTATTGTAATCTGTTGTACTTGTTGTGCATATTCACAACAGTAAAGTGTGTTATTTGACCTATTCCATTGTCCATTCATTTGCGCCCCCTGTTGTGGGTCCGTGTACTTACACTTTCCCAACACAGTGTCCCACAAAGACCAGGTCAAGTAATCGTGACTGTGCCTGCCTTAGACTGTCCCAGGATTTAAGATGGGATCTTACCCGTCATGGGCCATCCAGCCTTCCAATACTCGCCTGAAAAAGGATACCAACTGGGCAGGGGTACCAAGGGGTGGGGGAACAACCATTTGAGGTGTCATGTCCAAACAGTTTTGAATTTTCACAGATCATTAAATTTGTAGGATCAAAGAAAGTGAATTGAAGTACCTCTTTAATAATTTATCTCAGAATAGATCTATTGGATCAATCAATGCTCCAATCAAAACATGACAGTAGTATTATAATAATAATACTAATAAGAAATATTAATAATAATAATAATAAAAAAGTGAACACGGACAGGATCAGATATATATCATTACAGAATCTAAGGCCCCCATTCAGTTTAGCCCCCAACCCGTCACTCTGATGGTATGTAAGCAGTTACTTCACTGCAGCACCTATATCAGTAACAAAAAGGGTGTAAGCAGTTCTTCGTTGCCAGATTTAAGAACAGGAAACATTCTTCATTGCACAGTGCATTATGGAAAATATCTACAGTGCGTATCAGTGACTCACTGAAAGCAGAAAATAAATAAAAAATTGTGAGAAGAAGAAGAGAGAAAAATAAAACATAGGACACAGTAATAGCAGTAATAACATATCGGTCTTCACTGAAGGTCTGGTTTCATTAGGAGAGTGCTGTGACATTTATTAGGGGTGAGGGGCCCCCAATTTGTTGTCTAAGGCAGCAATGATGCATCTGAGAGACAAATGTCTTATACAATGGACCAGTACAGTTACTGATACAGTCAGAGAAATTAGAATTGAAGCGACCTGTCCTTTCCACTTGCTGAAATGTTTGTAAATCCAGTCAACTATTATGTGATTAATTGCAGATTTTTCAGCCAATTCCTCAGAGAGTGTCTGTTAGTCCTGTCCGGGCTCTGGTTACAGAACCGTCAAATACAACACTGTTTTTGGGATAAATCCACAGCACTCTGTGGCCAAACATGTGGCATACATCCCCCTTCGGCTATAACAAAGTCCAAGTTAATCTGTTGTGGTAATCCATCAATATAACTTTTAGTTGTTCATGTGGTCCACTCACAGTGTCTCTGGTCAGATTATTCAATCTTTGCACATTCAAATCATTCTCAGTGAGTGAGTTGCAGTGACAAATAACTTTCTGCCTAAAAATCTGAATTACATTTTGGATTAGATTTTTTGATGCATTCCTTAGTTTACTTGTTGGAAGTGAGGTTCACTAACGACATATGCACATCAACACCTGCTTTTCATAAACTCAATTAAAATGATTGAATGGAATGCACTGGAAATGCATCACCAAAACCTAAATGCCCCAAAACTTTAAATACACCTAAAGGAACTGTGTTGTTATGACAAGTCATTTTTGAGTTAGTTTAATGAATGGAAATGAGTGACTATAACTTTTTCCAAAGTTTGAGTTTCATTAACTTAATTATTGTGTTAAAATGGAGTGTTCAGTTTTAACAGTGAATTCATATACTTAAATCTATCTACATGTTTTGGTTATCTTGTAGCCCTAACAGATGGCCGACTCAATCCCGCTACAATTTGATCCTCCAATTTATATCCATCAGCCACCCCCTTTTTACCCCAGGAAACTACACTCATCACGAGGGTTACGGCAATAGCAAAATGCAGACATTGGATTCACTTAGTTATTTATATATTTTTTTTATACTTTCATCTTCAGATTACCAAATAATATTATTCCTCTCAAATTGTACCTGGAATCCTTCATTTTAAACAAATTTGAAACATGTTGGAATTTGTTTTTTTGTTTTTTTGTTTTTTTACTTAATTAAACATATTGTACTGTAATCAACTAAGTCCATGAATTTCAGAATGTTCCATGGTTACCTTTTGCAATAACAATGTTGAATTATATATATATATATATATATATATATATATATATATATATATATATATATATATATATATATATATATATATATATATATATATATATATATATATATATATATATATATATATATATATATATATATATATATATATATTCCCCAAACCTAAATGTAGTATGTCATAGATGGAGCTATTAATGAATAATATAAAGTGAATAATTAAGAATCATAAATTCTTAATCATCACATAATGGATCTCCGGAAGAAGCTGAGATCATAATGTAAAAGGAGCTTTCAGACTTGGAAAGATTTAAGTAATGAGCATTTGTTTATCAATGGGTTATGCCTGTGTTGTCAAAGAAATTTGAGTATAATTTTTCCATAGCATGCAAATGTTTATATCATGTAGCTAAACTTTTTTTTCTTCTTTTTTATTTGATCACAGCTGAATCTCTTGAATTTCCTGCTTTGCAGGAATTACAATCTTTTCACATACAAGATCTGGAATATGAGATAGATCCGGACAATCATTTCTATTCTGTTATAAATAGTAACTGTTAGTATTATACAGATGAACAATATAACAAGTAATGGGAATTTCTTAATAATCCACTTTTCCAGTAGGAGTCTGTACAATAATTTTGGGGACTATTAAACACTATTTAAAACAATTCTGTCAATCTTTTAACATAATTGCTATAACGGAAACTTAACTGCCCAATTATACAGTACAGTGCAATTACTAAATGTAAGGCTTTCCCATGACCTACACACACACCCTCATGGCTTTCCCATGACCTACACACACACCCTCATGGCTTTCCCATGACCTGCACACACACCCTCATGGCTTTCCCATGACCTGCACACACACCCTGATGTAACCGCACACTCTCCACCTACTCAAACTTGCACTTCCAGTTTTCTTAATCCAGCTTTCACCTGCGCGTGCATTCTCAAAAACATTCTTGTACCTTTCAATCAATCACCCTGTCCTTCAGCCTGACTTGAGCATTTTAATAGTGTATTTTTCACCCTCGAGGCTTTTCTCACGGAGTCACGGTCTTTTGTGGAAACTCCTCTCAAATAAAAATTAGAAAAAGATGTCCACAGATCAAAAATGACCTGGGTCCTATTACACTTGACATAATACATACAAATGCATACACGTAGAACTCAAAGGGACTATTGGCCACAGTGCCCTGATAGGAGACCTGCCCGCCAACCTTCTACCAGACTTTTTAGGGCACACTCATGTAACAATATATTTTTAGCTCAATAAAAGACAAATAATATTATGATGATACTGAATGGTGGAAAAACACAAAAGGTTAATGCATAGTTTAAGCACATTTAGGACATATTCCTTCAACTACTCCAGATGGACTTTGCCATGAACTACTCCTGTGAGTATCAGGATGAGATACAAAGTGCCCTCTGGAGTAGGTCTAGTGTCACCCTGTTCACAGCTGCATCCATGACCAAAGATGGTTGCAAAACCTATCTCATCTGCTCAGACATGAAGGAGAAAAATAAAGATACAGTGGCAGTCTTTGTTGACTACCTGTATGAGAACTGCCTCATTCCTGACAATGAAACAGAAAATGTGAAAGAGGAAATAATTTGGACCGATGGCCCATCCTCAGAATTTAAGAACAAGTTCATGATGAAGCTCCTTCAGGTCCTCACTGCCAAGTACAAACACAAATTTTGTTGGAAGTATTTTGCCACTAGTCATGGCAAAGGGTTGGTCAGTGGGGTAGGTGGCAGGGCAAAGTCTCTTTTCAGGCAGGAGGTAATGAGTAAGAAGGTACCCAGGACTGTAGTGCAGTCATCTGAGGACTTTGCCTCAACAGCGGAGTTGACTAATGGATACGCCACAGCCAAGATCAGGTGTACAATTGAATAAGTACATGTGTTATGCTAATTCAGATATAGTATGAATATTATCATTCATAATGATGTGTATTTGTGAGTTTTGCCAGTTGCTTAAATGATAAACGCCAAAAACTGCTATTCAGTACTTTTTACATGCTGTGTACAATGCTGAACAATGGTCACTATGCTAGCATTTTTGCTGTTATGCTGTTTCATATTTAATTTTGCAGTAGTTTATCATTCAGAGTTATATTTAAATCTTGAAAAAAATGTCTTTTGTGATCAAATATCAGTTACACAATTTTATACTGTTTCTTTTGCAGGTTAAAGTTTGAGGATCCATCCAAAACTGACTGTGCAGCATTAGAAATTGTAAAAGCCTCTCTCTGTTATATATTTTTTACTTTTCAGCTTTTATTTTGATGATGCTCAATTTTCTTTGCAATTAAAAACTATAAATGCTCATTTATCTCATATTTAAATGTCTTGATCTTTTGTTGCCATTTAAATATACATCTGTGTAAGTGTTCTGCAATGTATATATATGTTTTTTTACTTCCAGGGAGAACATTAGATTGGATGTCCTGTTCGTAGACAAAACATTTTTGTTCATATTAGTAGTTGTATCAGTAGAAAATAGTATTTTATTCATACACATCTTTAGTTCCTGCCAGTTTCCAATGGAAGGACATCCCCAGAACACGTGGAAATGATCTGCTTTATCAGTTCAACATAATCTCCAACACTTTATGTCATGATACTTTACCTGTGCTGGTGTTTTAAAGAATCATATGATGTTCTTCCACCCATGTTCTCTCCATGTTAAGGAACAAGTTGTTCTCCATTGCTGTTCATTTATTTCTTTCCATTCATCGACTGATATGACAGTATTTGCCTCCCTCTCCCACCTGTTTCTAATATACACTTTTTCATTTCCCTTTAAATCCTCCACTCCCTTATAGAGTTTTGAAATTAGCTTCATCCCAAATTTTGATTCATACGCTAAAGTAAACATCTTATTGAGTTCAGTCCCCCTCCCCTCTATGGTTCCCCTTATTGTTTGTTCTAAATAATGCCTTAATTGCAAATACCTGTATTGGTCCTGATTTGCTAGACTATATTGGTCTTTTATCTCTTGAAAGCTTTTAATGTCCTTTTTTCTTAAGAGCTTCCAAAATATTGTAGGTCCCCTGACCCAATTTTTAAAACTCTCATCTATTTTATTTGGAATAATTTCAGAATCATATCCAATCCATCTTAATAATCTACTTTGCATTCACAAGTCATTTTTCACAATAAATTCAAACCAAATCTTCAGTAATGTATCCAACCATGGGTTTGTCCCTTCTCTAATATGTTTTCTCAAGATGATGTCCCCAGTTATAGCCTATATAAGAACTCCATCTGTTGTGCTGGCCTCAACTTCTCTCCATCTTGCTGAGGCTGTTGCTGGATCGTGTGAGTCTGTTCACCTTTTGAATTCCCAAACAGGGAGTGGATTCCAACTTGTTTTGTTTCCTCATATTTCAGCAGGTTTTTATCTCCGCTTAGAAAGAAAATCAAGCTTCAGACTTGTCACCCAAACATCTGCTAAATAGACACTGACATTTTGATACATTGTTGGAAAAACTCCATCATTCCCATTCTGTCAATCATGCACAAATTGACTGATTGGAGCCTGAAAGAATTATTGGCAAATATAAGTGTCAATCCTTGATATTAAATACTGACGATGTCCTATGCCCCCCCACCCCACCCCCCGTCCCCAACCACCACTTTGAAAGTCATCCTCCAAAAATCATGCATGCACATGCCATAAAAATGATTATATCAATTACAAATTGATGGGGGGGGGGGGGATGTGCAGGGCAAACAACCTAAACTCTTCAATGAGAACCACAAAAACATAAAGTTCTCACAAAGAAAAAAAGGAGGCAGGACACTCCTGTCCCCTCCACCTCCTCCACTTCCACGCCCGTCTCAGGGACTATAAAGATCACATCTACAGTGTATATTTTCAGCTGTTTCACGGCCCTCCTCACAGCTACAGCCCGTCTCCTGAAGAACATTCAAGCCTGTAAGTGTCGTCATATTTGATTACTGATTCATTCATTCATTGCTGCCATTGTTAAATCGACTGAATTTGAATTTGCAGTACAGGAAACAAAACATAGTGCTGTTCAGGAAAGAATTGTTGAGGAGTGCAAACCAAATTTGGAAAGCAAAATTGTGAGTTGTCTAACATCACAGATTGGCCTTTGTTTCAGGATCATGAGCAAGAACTACCTATCCAAAAATGATGAGCTCCGCAAGGGAGACTACCTGCTTTCCAACAACAGGGAGTGGAAAGCCATCTTCCAGGTGAGAAGATCAGCTCACAGGAGCAAAAATTTTTCCCATCAGTCTGGAAAGAAAGTACAACTGTGTGAGAATGTCTTTGTTAATGTTACATTAAAAAGTCCATTTCTGTCAACAGGATGATGGTAACTTTGTCATCTATGGCTGGAAGCCGACGTGGGCTTCAAACACGAATGGAGCAGACGTGGTTCGCCTGTGCATGCAGAGTGACTGCAACCTGGTTATGTACAATGCAAAAGGTGAACCCAAATGGGCCTCAAACTCTTACAGGCCTGGAGAAACCAACATGTGCCGTCTTCATCTAACTAATGACGGCAAATTGGTGGTGAGCAGAGAAGCCGAGCAAATTTGGACATCCAAATGAGGCTACATATGATGTCATCAAATCAAAGCTTCTGTAACAGAGTGGTGCACGAGCACCTGCTCCATTTGTCAACTGAACTCAAATAAAATCAATATATCACAATTCATGAATGTATTGTTGTGATGGTTGTGTGTGTGTGTGTGTGTGTGTGTGTGTGTGTGTGTGTGTGTGTGTGTGTGTGTGTGTGTGTGTGTGTGTGTGTGTGTGTGTGTGTGTGTCACAATCACTTTTTTTGATAAACTCCAGTGTCTGATTTAAATTTTATCACCATCAAGGAGGTTCTGTTTTCATTGCATAAAATATGTTGGAACACAAGCCAAAAAATAAGTCATGCATTAAAGGGTGGATTCTGGAATGGTTGGTTGCAATTTGAGGAAACATCATGTATGATAATATGCATATGTTGCGGACATGAATGAGCAAAGCTCATCAGCATCTCACATGTCATTTAGGTCCTTCAGACTTTATTTTGAGTAAATGCTTCAAGGGAACATTAGCATGGCAAAAACCTTTCAGCTGCTGGGGGGGCTGCGCCCTCCTAGACTCCGCCCCTTTTTAAGCATTTTTCTTTATTTGCCTGTCACATGCCTGGAAAAGCTCCTCGCCATCTAACCATGTCCTTTAGGTCCTTCAGACTTTTTCAGTATGCTCCCCCATACTCCCCACCTTTTTAAGCATTTTTCTTTTTTGCTTTTCAGCTGACCCCCCTAATTACAGCCCTCTTAACCCCCTGCCACTTTAAGCATTGTTTATTGTAGATGTAAATTAATTTTCAAAGTTTTCAAATAGTTGACAGTAGGACTGTACAATTTGGCCAAATTATCGTATCTCAGTATTGCCATATAAATTGTCATGCAAAAGTCACTTATATACATGCTGTCCATATTCTTGAGCCGCTTAGGTGGGTAGGGAGAGTTCCCATGGGACAAAAAAGCTTTTCAACCAACCATCCCTGGTTGTCAAGACCAGGCACCACTAACTCTCTCTTTTAAAAAAAATAAATAAATAAAAGATATTTATGTGTACCTTAGTAAACACGAGTAGGGTTCCACTTTAGATTTGGAATGTATAATAGAAGATATACCTTACTGAATTTTCATACCAGTATGATATATGATATGACTGTGATTTCACACAAAGTGCAGCAACAGTGAAAATTAAACCTTCTTAAACAAAACAGTAATAATACCACACTCATTTTGCACTCATCATAAGGTTAGGATACTGTGTCCTCCAAAAGTATTGGAACACTTGGAATTTCACACATTTTAATTTGTTTATGTCATTTTACATACTAGAAATAAATGAATGAATGAATGAATGAATGAATGAATTTATTCAGCACGCACATAAACAAAACAAAATACCAACATAAACTCTTACTAACATACATAAAAAACAAACAAAAGAAAAATACAACAATAACTCAGTTTCTCAAATTAGGTGCAGCCGAAAGGGCATGGGCTGAAGCAAAAGCTTGTAAACGCCCACCCCGTACACCGTACACCCATTACCATCCACAGTTAAATACACTCAAATAAGATAGAAATCAGAAAATAACATAACTAAACAGAATAGAACAATTTCATATTTACATTTTACGTTTACATTTTATATCTAAATTAGAATATAGTTAGGTACTAACAATTGCATCAATGGCATTCCATTATTTTCAATTCATTTAAAGTTTAACACATTTTTACCTTCTAAGCAATTACAAATAGTCTTGCACCCTGATCATTACTGACATAATGTCATACACCAAGTACTGTTCAATGTCTATGCAATCGTCTACACTTCTTACTAACTCTATTAACATTTTTACTCGTTTGTGTACTGTGCTAACATAATTTCTTTATATTTCTTTTTGAACTTATAAATGTTTCCACACAATTTAATGTGGTTATCCAAATGATTCCATAATTTAACTCCACATACCGACACACACCAACTTTTCAGAGTAGTTCTTACATAATTTACTATAAAGTTACCACATCCCCTCAATCCATACTGTCCTCCTCTCTTACAGAACAGTTTCTGTATATTACATGGCAGTTCATTCTTATTGGCTTTAAACATTAGTAATGCAGTATGAAACTTTACCAAATCAGTCATTTTTAATAATTTTGACCTGATAAACAATTCATTTGTGTGGTCTAGATATCCTACTTTATGCAAAATTCTAACTGTGCGTTTTTGTAATATAACGAGGGGATGAAGTGAACTCTTATAGTTGTTACCCCATACTTCTATACAGTAAGTTAAATAAGGCAAAATCAATGTACAATATAACACTCGAAGGGCATCATGCTCCAACAAATATTTAACTTTATTAATAACTGCAAGACTTTTGGAAACTTTACTCTGTATATATCTAATGTGCTTTTTCCAACTTATTTTTTCATCTATTATTACACCAAGAAATTTACATACTGATACTCTTTCAATTTGAACACCATTTATACATATCTTTATCTCAGAGTTTACTTTGTAATTTCCGAAAAACATTATTTTAGTTTTATCTAGATTTAAAGATAATTTATTTGTGTCCATCCAACTTTTTAGTTTATTCAATTCCTCATTAATAATACGGGTAAGTTCACTATAATTTTCATTTGCATAAAATATGTTTGTGTCATCCGCAAATAAAATCATTCTCATCACTTTGGATATATTAAATATGTCATTTATATATAAATTAAATAACTTTGCTCCCAAAATTGAACCTTGGGGTACTCCGCATAAAATCAATCAATCAATCAATTTTTTTATATAGCGCCAAATCACAACAAACAGTTGCCCCAAGGCGCTTTATATTGTAAGGCAAGGCCATACAATAATTATGTAAAACCCCAACGGTCAAAACGACCCCCTGTGAGCAAGCACTTGGCTACAGTGGGAAGGAAAAACTCCCTTTTAACAGGAAGAAACCTCCAGCAGAACCAGGCTCAGGGAGGGGCAGTCCTCTGCTGGGACTGGTTGGGGCTGAGGGAGAGAACCAGGAAAAGACATGCTGTGGAGGGGAGCAGAGATCGATCACTAATGATTAAATGCAGAGTGGTGCATACAGAGCAAAAAGAGAAAGAAACAGTGCATCATGGGAACCCCCCAGCAGTCTACGTCTATAGCAGCATAACTAAGGATGGTTTAGGGTCACCTGATCCAGCCCTAACTATAAGCTTTAGCAAAAAGGAAAGTTTTAAGCCTAATCTTAAAAGTAGAGAGGGTGTCTGTCTCCCTGATCTGAATTGGGAGCTGGTTCCACAGGAGAGGAGCCTGAAAGCTGAAGGCTCTGCCTCCCATTCTACTCTTACAAACCCTAGGAACTACAAGTAAGCCTGCAGTCTGAGAGCGAAGCGCTCTATTGGGGTGATATGGTACTACGAGGTCACTAAGATAAGATGGGACCTAATTATTCAAAACCTTATAAGTAAGAAGAAGAATTTTAAATTCTATTCTAGAATTAACAGGAAGCCAATGAAGAGAGGCCAATATGGGTGAGATATGCTCTCTCCTTCTAGTCCCCGTCAGTACTCTAGCTGCAGCATTTTGAATTAACTGAAGGCTTTTTAGGGAACTTTTAGGACAACCTGATAATAATGAATTACAATAGTCCAGCCTAGAGGAAATAAATGCATGAATTAGTTTTTCAGCATCACTCTGAGACAAGACCTTTCTGATTTTAGAGATATTGCGTAAATGCAAAAAAGCAGTCCTACATATTTGTTTAATATGCGCTTTGAATGACATATCCTGATCAAAAATGACTCCAAGATTTCTCACAGTATTACTAGAGGTCAGGGTAATGCCATCCAGAGTAAGGATCTGGTTAGACACCATGTTTCTAAGATTTGTGGGGCCAAGTACAATAACTTCAGATTTATCTGAGTTTAAAAGCAGGAAATTAGAAGTCATCCATGTCTTTATGTCTGTAAGACAATCCTGCAGTTTAGCTAATTGGTGTGTGTCCTCTGGCTTCATGGATAGATAAAGCTGGGTATCATCTGCGTAACAATGAAAATTTAAGCAATACCGTCTAATAATACTGCCTAAGGGAAGCATGTATAAAGTGAATAAAATTGGTCCTAGCACGGAACCTTGTGGAACTCCATAATTAACTTTAGTCTGTGAAGAAGATTCCCCATTTACATGAACAAATTGTAATCTATTAGACAAATATGATTCAAACCACCGCAGCGCAGTGCCTTTAATACCTATGGCATGCTCTAATCTCTGTAATAAAATTTTATGGTCAACAGTATCAAAAGCAGCACTGAGGTCTAACAGAACAAGCACAGAGATGAGTCCACTGTCTGAGGCCATAAGAAGATCATTTGTAACCTTCACTAATGCTGTTTCTGTACTATGATGAATTCTAAAACCTGACTGAAACTCTTCAAATAGACCATTCCTCTGCAGATGATCAGTTAGCTGTTTTACAACTACCCTTTCAAGAATTTTTGAGAGAAAAGGAAGGTTGGAGATTGGCCTATAATTAGCTAAGATAGCTGGGTCAAGTGATGGCTTTTTAAGTAATGGTTTAATTACTGCCACCTTAAAAGCCTGTGGTACATAGCCAACTAACAAAGATAGATTGATCATATTTAAGATCGAAGCATTAAATAATGGTAGGGCTTCCTTGAGCAGCCTGGTAGGAATGGGGTCTAATAAACATGTTGATGGTTTGGATGAAGTAACTAATGAAAATAACTCAGACAGAACAATCGGAGAGAAAGAGTCTAACCAAATACCGGCATCACTGAAAGCAGCCAAAGATAACGATACGTCTTTGGGATGGTTATGAGTAATTTTTTCTCTAATAGTTAAAATTTTGTTAGCAAAGAAAGTCATGAAGTCATTACTAGTTAAAGTTAATGGAATATTCAGCTGAATAGAGCTCTGACTCTTTGTCAGCCTGGCTACAGTGCTGAAAAGAAACCTGGGGTTGTTCTTATTTTCTTCAATTAGTGATGAGTAGTAAGATGTCCTAGCTTTACGGAGGGCTTTTTTATAGAGCAACTGACTCTTTTTCCAGGCTAAGTGAAGATCTTCTAAATTAGTGAGACGCCATTTCCCCTCCAACTTACGGGTTATCTGCTTTAAGCTGCGAGTTTGAGAGTTATACCACTGAGTCAGGCACTTCTGATTTAAGGCTCTCTTTTTCAGAGGAGCTACAGCATCCAAAGTTGTCCTCAATGAGGATGTAAAACTATTGACGAGATACTCTATCTCCCTTACAGAGTTTAGGTAGCTACTCTGCACTGTGTTGGTATATGGCATTAGAGAACATAAAGAAGGAATCATATCCTTAAACCTAGTTACAGCGCTTTCTGAAAGACTTCTAGTGTAATGAAACTTATTCCCCACTGCTGGGTAGTCCAGCAGTGGGGAATCTCCACGTTATTTGATGTAAACTCACCCATTTTCACAAACTGCTTTCTCTCCGTTAAGTAACTCTGTATCCATTGCAGTGCAACTCCCCTAACACCATAAATTCAAATTTTTTAATCAAAATTGAATGAGTAAGAGTATCAAAAGCTTTCTTTAAGTCTATAAAAATGCCAACTGCATATTTATTTCTCTCTATAGTATTGGTTATCTCCTCTATGGTTTCAGTTACTGCCATTGAAGTGGACCGCTTACTCCTAAAACCATATTGGCATTCATTAAGAATTTCATACTTTCCAATAAATGACTAATCTATTATCATATAGCTTTTCCAAAATTTTAGAGAATTGTGGGAGTAAAGAAACTGGTCTATAGTTTGTAAAAATGTGTTTATCTCCACTTTTAAATAGAGGGACAACTTTAGCCATTTTCATTTTGCTTGGAAATTTTCCCGTTATAAAAGATAAATTACAAATATATACAAGTGGTTTGACAATACTTTCTATTACTTTTTTAACCAGTATCATATTAATATCTTGAAAATCAGTTGAAGATTTACTTTTAAATTTTCTAACAATAGTAATAATTTCAATTTCATCTACAGGAGAGAGAAAAAATGAATTTCTATTTCTCTTAATAAGTATTGGAGAATCAGGACCTTTACCAGAAATTTTATTGGCCAAATCCGGGCCAATATTAACAAAAAAATCATTAAAATGATTTACAGTTTCACTCATCTCATAGTTATCTTTATCCTTCTCAATAAAATAATCTGGATATATCGTTTTTCTCCTTCCATGCTGCATAAGATCTTTTAATATTCCCCAAACCTTTTTTGTATCACATTTATTCTTTTCCAGTTTTCTATAATATAATTTTTTACTAGTTCTTAATAGCTCTGTTAGTTTATTCTTATATAGCTTATGTTTTCTTTCAGCTTCCTTAGTTTTCAATTTAATAAATATTTTGTAAAGACTATTTTTCATTCTACAAGCATTCTGTAGACTTTTGGTCATCCAAGGACGTTCCACAAATCTTTTTTTACAACTATATTTCTTAATTGGACAGTGTGTGTCATATAATTCCATAAATATCTCCGTAAACTTACTATAAGCCCTGTCCACCTCTTTCTCACAATAAATTAAGTTCCAATCCTGGGAATTTAAATCATTGTTCAGGGATTTAATTGCTTCCTCTGAACAAACCCGTTTATAGATGTGTTTTTTCCTTCTACAATCTGTAATTTTGTTGTTATATGTAATAAACACTGGTAGATGGTCCGATATATCACAGACCATTAGGCCGCCTGTAATGTCATTTTCAAATACAAAAAAATAAAATAAAAAAAAATAAAATTTCTAAAATTGTCTTCCTCAAAATCAAACTGAAAGCAAATCTCTAAAACTTGATAAAACCTGTAAATAATAATCAGTTTTATTGCCAGTTTTCAGTCAGGGGATGGAAACATGATGGAATCTTTCACCAAAACATCAAATCTAAGCTTTCATCTGAAATGTACTTTCTGTCAAATTGTAGCTGAACTTTCAGGTCTTCTTTTTAAGAAAATCCTCCTCTACACCACTTCATCAGGAAGCTGGATTTTATATTTTTAATTAATTTATATCACGTTGTAGAGATTTGCTTTCAGTTTAAGGAAGATCATTTTAGAAAGAAAAATGTATTTGAAATGGAAAAAAACAAATTAAAATATGAGAAATACCAAGTGTTCCAATACTTTTGAGGGCAATTGAGAAACACTGAGGAGCAGCATCTTACATCTCATATATAGTGCAGCAGATGAGAGAATATTTAGAGTGGAATCCTGAAAATGGTGATACAAACATCAAGTTCAGCACAAATAATCCATAGACATGAACTCTTTAAAAAAAACTGATTGGCCACTTGAATTTTCAATAAGCAGCCAGGTAGGGGTCAATTGAAGAATTACACAGAGGTCTAAATCAGGGGTGGACACCTTGTTCCAGAAAGAGCCAAGAGGGTGCAGGTTTTCTTTGCAGCCACTGACTCCACCAGGTGATTTCACTGATTAATATCACTTTGAGCAGATGGAATCAGTTAATCAGTGAAATTATATCACCTAGTGGAATCAGTGGCTGCAAAGAAAACCTGCACCCTCTTGGCCCTTTCTGGAACAAGTTGCCCACCCCTGGTCTAAATTAAAAGATGCCCCAATCATATAGACAATTACACCACATTATTTGCCTGATCATAAAGATTCCAAAAAAGGTATAGTTTGGACAATCTGTGACTGAATGTTATGAAGTTATGAGGTAAAAGCAGCAAGAATGGTGACAAAGGTCAGTTTCAGATTGTACAGTTGCTCCATTAATTTTCCTCCAGCTGTATTTGTGCTGAATTTGATGCTTGTATCACCATTTGTATCACCATTTGAAGGATTGTTTCAGTTATCTGCTGCACCCATAAGCCAACAACAATAAGCCACCCGAATTAAAGGAGAAATCCTGCTTTTAACAACATGGACCTAATTTCTGGCATAAAATACAGTTGTTTACTCACCAATATAAGTTTGTTGTGATTAGAAGTCCATAGTTCAAACAACGTATTCAATTCAAATCTGGAGCAAACATTTTTCTTCTTCTACTAAG
Source organism: Thalassophryne amazonica (assembly GCF_902500255.1). Classification (NCBI taxonomy): domain Eukaryota; kingdom Metazoa; phylum Chordata; class Actinopteri; order Batrachoidiformes; family Batrachoididae; genus Thalassophryne; species Thalassophryne amazonica. Next base: position 22,732,831 of record NC_047103.1, on the reverse strand, counting down.
GTGGATTAGAACTTTTTGTGGTACACCGCACAAACTACTGGACAGGAGGAACCTAGCGGTCAATGTGACTCACTGATTTGAAAATGCAGCTCTTTCAACCAGACGTGTGGTGCCGTGACATGTCAATCATCTGTGTCCAATCAGATTTCAGGAAAGTCCATTGAAACCCCCGCCTCCACACTAGCTCCACCCATGCCAGGAAGTGTTTGACATTTGAACATTTCCTGTTTCACTGTGACTGATAAATTGGCACTTCCTGTTTGAGTGTGAGCTTGCCACTGAGTTCCCGTGAGATTCCATGAGATCTCGTCTGTCAATCCAGGAAGTGTTTGACATTTGAGCATTTTGTGTTTTACTGTGGATTTGAATATTGGCACTTCCTGTTTAGGACGCCATGTACCATGAGTGAGCTTCGCGCTGGTGCGTGACGCTTTGCTCATATTATTATCATGTGACCACTGTCACCTGTGTGCTTGCTCAGGGGGGTTCGTAAGATTAGACCTTACTCTTGTGAAATGTCTTGAGGCAGCATTGTCATGATTTGGTGCCCGACAAATAAAATACATTGATTGTGGCACATTTCTCTGCTGAGCCAGCAAACAGGCGCCTCAGTGTTGAGAACCCAGGAAAAGGTCAATGGGATGTCTATGTTCCATCTGGCTGTGTCTGATACATTGTTACTTTTGAGAGGTTGGAATGGATCAGTTGTCCACCTGGGTGCTTGCCATTAAGGGCCCATCACAGTTCTGCAAAAAAGACTCCACTGACAATGTGCAGAATGTTCGAATAGTTTTTGGCAGCGGTCCCCATCTTGGCAGAACTGTAGTTTGATGAGTTCAGATACTGGCATCGGAAGACAGAAGAGGTGGAGACCGCCCCTCTACTGGGTAGGGAACAACTGGTGGTAGTGGGGTGGAGGAGGCAGTCTCAAACAAGGCAAACTGTAAAAAATGATGTTAGTTTGAAGCAGCATTTTAATGAATGAACATGAGTCCTATTGGAATTAAGTGTTACTGTATTCATTTGCTGAAGAAGTGAGCGGTATGAACTATAAGCCTTCCTGACAGAACGTGCACTACACTGCATTTCCGTAGAGTGGCGGATGTGGCAACATTGGGGCACCTGTGTGTGTGCCAACATAGCTGTCCTCAAGGACTCTCCAAAGAGGCCTACAGTCAGGGGCATCACCAGGGATTTTGGGCCCTATGAAAAGAAATCTTACTGGCACCCTGACCCCATATATATATATACTAAATTGAATGCCAATGCATCTGTAAATGAGTAAAGTTCCTTTATTGTCATTGTCCATCCATCCATCCATTTTCTTCCGCTTTATCCGGAGTCGGGTCGCGGGGGCAGCAGCTCAAGCAAAGCCGCCCAGACCTCCCGATCCACACACACCTCCCCCAGCTCCTCTGGGGGAACCCCAAGGCGTTCCCAAGCCAGCCGAGAGATGTAATCCTTCCAGCGTGTCCTGGGTCTTCCCCGGAGCCTCCTCCCAATGGGACGTGCCCGGAACACCTCTCCAGCGAGGTGTCCAGGGGGCATCCGGAAAAGATGCCCGAGCCACCTCAACTGACTCCTTTCGACGTGGAGGAGCACGTCAAAAGCACGTCATTGTACATACATATATACAACAAAATTTGTCCTCTGCATTTAACGCATCCTAATTATAGTTAGACACAATCCAACCACTAGGAGCAGTGGGCAGCCACAGTCCGGTGCCCAGCTCCAGATTAGAGGGTGACACGGGAGTAGATTTTCACTCCTGTCCCATCCCACTCGCACAGAAAAATTCCTGTCCCATCCCAATCCCGGGCCAGAGTAAGAAAAAAAATTCCTGTCCCCAAAGACGCTGAACTTCAATTGGAACAAATGAGACTGAGAACTGAAGCTGAAAAAGAGGTTCAATTGGAACGTGTCAGACAAGAGCCTGAAAAAATGAGATTGGAATTGAAACACTATAAATTGAATTTGATTCTTGATGGTAAGGTTATGGGCGAGGTGAGTGAAGAATCATTTTCCTCTGCTGTTTGTAGGCCTGCTCCTAACGTGTTTGACATGGGTGCTAGTCTGCACCTAATGCCAAAGTTTATGTTGTGAAAGTGTCGTGACACGGACCCACAACAGGGGGCGTTAATGAACGGACAATGGATAAGCCAAAACAACAATTTAATGTTGTGAATCGCACAACGATGTACAGACAATAACAATATGGTGGACTGTCAATTATACACAAAGTGACGTGTGGGCAGGCTTGACGATAGAAGACGCCTGGCGAGAGAAGAGCCGGATCCCACACAGTTTCCACCACCAACGGAGCTGAAGAACACTGGAGCCGCCAAGCCCTGCGCCACAGGTGGCCGCTGTCTTCAGCAGTCAGACCCGGTACTGCTGGCAGAGAACAGAGACAGTCCTGATGAGTGTGAGTTCGCACACTCAGTAATCCCACAGTCTGTATACAGTTAGGAGGGAAAACCTCCACCTCCAATCACACACTCGTGCAGCTCCTGAGATAACCACTTATCTGGGTGGGGTGGGAGGTGAAGCCGTCGCAGTCCACACCAAACACCAACTCCGCAGACAGGGTATCCGTCCCAGGAAAACGGCTGCAAAAAGAGATGAGACTAATACTTGAATTAAGGTTTAGCAGAGAATTACCTGAATGGTAGCTGATTTCTCGGCAAGGAGGTGGAGTTGCAGTCCGGCCTTTATGGTGATGGTGATGAGATGAATGAGTGACAGCTGTCGCTGAGGATGAGTGACAGCTGTCACTCCCAGTGGCTCCAGCGCCCTCTCGTGCTTGAAGCCCGCACTCCAAGCAGGGCGCCATCTGGTGGTGGTGGGCCAGCAGTACCTCCTCTTCAGCGGCCCACACAACAGTTTAATGAAAAAGATCCAGATGCTTTTTTTGTTCTGTTCGAGCGCATTGCAGATGTTAAAAATTGGGCGGATTGTGGTAGAGCTTTGTTGTTGCAGTCCGTGTTTACAGGCTCCTGCCCAGGAGGAGGTGGATATGAAGTGGCCTGATGACTCCATGTTGTGGGGTCGACTTAAGAAATCTGAGACCTTGAGTAAGTTGCAGCCGCTATTCAGTCACTTCTGATAGAGCATGACATAGATGTTGGTGAGAGCATTCCAATTAAACAGCGGTTCTATAGGTGTGCTCCTCAGAAACGTAAGGTAATGGAAGCTGAGGTCCAGTATATGCTGGATAACGGCATAGCTGTCCTCTCATCCTCCAGTTGGGCCTCTCCGAGCCTGCTGGTGGATAAGTCAGACAAATCGCCACGTTTTTGTACTGACTATCGAAAAATAAAGTGGCAAAACCAGATTCGTATCCGTTACCACGAATGGAAGATTGCATTGACCAAATTGGTTCTGCTCAATTTGTGAGCAAATATGATTTACTAAAGGGATATTAGCAGGTCGGGTTGTCTGCCTGTGCAAGAAGGATTTCTGCTTTCATTACTCCATTTGGTTTATTTGAATACACTGTGATGAGTTTTGGCCTGCGAAATGCACCAGCAACGTTTCAAAGGTTAATGAACATGGTAACATCTGGTCTGGAAGGTTGTGCGGTCTATCTTGACGACTTAGTAGTGTTTAGTGACACTTGGAATGACCATGTCCAGCGTATCTGTGCCTTATTTGATTGCCTTTCCTCTGCGTGCCTCACAGTCAATCTGGCGAAGTGTGAGTTCGCTCGTGCAACTGTTACTTATTTGGGGCGTGTAGTGGGGCATGGGGAAGTGCGGCCAGTTGATGCAAGGATATAAGCAATTTTGGATTATCCGCCTCCGACTACTAAAAAGAAGTTGATGCATTTCTTAGGGTTGGTTGGCTATTATAGAAGTTTTTGCCCAAATTTTTCAACAGTTGTTGCTCCGCTTACAAATTTGTTAAGTACTGTTGGTTTTCGGTGGTCTGCCGTTTGTCAGACCGCTTTCAAGAATGTCAAGTCGCTGTTATGTGTTGAGCTAGTCCTTGTTGCTCCCATAATGGATCGGCCGTTGTAGATGCTAGTCAAGTTGGAGCTGGTGCTGTTTTGCTCCAAGAGCACGATGGAGTTGACAAACCAGTCTGTTACTTTTCTAAAAAGTTTAACTTGTATCGATTAAATTATTCAACAATTGAGAAGGAAACTCTCACGCTTATCTTGGCCCTTCAACATTTTGAGACTTATGTGACTTGCGGTGATGGTCCTTTGATCATTTATACAGACCGTAATCCACTCACGTTCTTAAGCACTCTGAAAAGTCCAAATCAACGTCTAATTTGATGGGCGCTGTTTCTACAGGCGTTCAGTTTAGACATTCGTCATATTAAAGGTTCTGATAACTTGTTAGCTGATGCTTTGTCACATGCTCCAGTTTAAAGAAAAAAGAAAAAAAAAAAAGGGAAAAGTTGCCTTAACTTTTGTGCCTGTCTCTCTTCTGCATCTCCCCAGTTTCAGGCGCTGGAACTCTGGAGGTGCAGCAAAGGACATGTGTGCTAGGCTTGTGCCTTTATCAATTGGTGTCATCTTTAGTCTTGTATAGCTAAGTCTAATTTGATTCCTTGTAATGGTGACATCAGTTTATCACTTAGTTTTCTGTTTAGTCATTTTAGGCATTATCTGTTATTCTGTAGTCTGTAGGTTTGTTTGTCATTTTGTTCTTAGTTTTTATACTTTAGCCACGGTCAGTTCCGTTCTCGTTTTGTCTTAGTCTTTTATTTTCTGGCTGGTCTGTTCACTTTAACACTTACTAGTTTTTGGGGTCATTTCTTTCCGTTAGCATGTCATGATGTTTAGTTTTTTTTTTCTGTTTTCTTTTCTGTCTCAATGCACTTGTCTCTACATTTTGTCATTTCTGTTTTTTTTTCTTTTTCTTTATCAGGATTACCTTTTGGTTTTTGCTGTTCAGTATTTTTGCACTTAGTCACGCCCACCTGAACTTTTCTGTTTCTTCTGTTTGCCACCCCCCCTTCCCGATTCTTCCAACACACCTGTTCTCACTTTCCTCATTTCCACCTTGGTTATTTAAACCCTCTGTTTTCACTCAAGCCCCGCCAGTTTGTTGATTTTCACAGTCCTTGTACCAGCCTTTTCATTGCTCTGCCTTGTCTTGCCGTGTACTGACCCAGCTCTGTTTTGTGACCTCGTTTTCCTTCTGCCCACGTACTTTGTCTGCCTGTGTAAAAGATCTGAGCCTGCCTTTTTGACGACGCCTTTGCCTGCCGACTATCTGTACCTCTTCATCCATGACTGTCTAACTGTGTACCGAATCCAAGCTCGTTTTGACTGATAAAGCCTTTCAGTTTCAATTCCACTGTCTGTGAGTTTTTGCATTTGGGTCCCACAACCTTCTGTGCCACATCACCTCAAGATCCTGACAAAAACATGTTGTGTAATACACCAAATTAATATTTTATGATTACATTAGTACTACCAGAATATAGTTATACGAGGTCTATTAGAAAAGTATCCAGCCTTATTATTTTTTTCAAAAACCATATGGATTTGAATCACGTGTGATTACATCAGACATGCTTGAACCCTCGTGGGCATGCGAGAGTTTTTTTCACGCCTGTCGGTTACGTCATTCGCCTGTGGGCAGTCTTTGAGTGAGGAGTGGCCCACCCTCTCGTCGATTTTTTCATTGTTTAGGAATGGCTCAGACTGCTGCTTTGTTTGATCAAAATTTTTCAAAACTGTAAGGCACAACTGAGTGGACACCATTTGATAAATTCAGCTGGTTTTCGGTAAAAATTTTAACGGCTGATGAGAGATTTTGGTCTGGTAGTGTCGCTTTAAGGACGGCCCACGGCGCCTGACGGTGATCTGCGCTTCAAGACGACAGCGTCTCGCCGTTTCAAGTTGAAAACTTCCACATTTCAGGCTCTGTTGACCCAGTAAGTCGTCAGGGAACAGAGAACTTTCAGAAGAAGTCGGCATGAGGAGTTTATTCGGACATTCCATTGTTAACGGACATTTTGTAATGAAAGAACGTGCGGTCAGAGTCGCATGTCGGGCCGGACCCGACCGCGGGGGGTCGCGACAGGAAAAAAACACCTCCGTTGGAAACCCTAACGGACAAGTTGGAACATGCCCAAGCTGTTAAACAATTTCTCAGTTACTCACTTGTTGAAAGCCATCAAAAGCCGCCTGAATTTTACAAATGGTTTTCAACATGGAGGTGTTTTTCCTGTCGCGGCGCACACAGATTTGTCGAGTCATCATGGAAACGACTCGGCGAATTTGCGCGCACGTCTTTCATTAAAAAATGTCCTTAAACAGTGGAATGCCCGCATAAAGTCCTCATGCCGGCCTCTTCTGAATCTTCTCTGTTCTCTCATGATGTCCTGGGTGAATTAAGCCTTAAATTAGGATGTTTTCAGGTCGAAACTGTTGTGAAAGTGTAGGAACACGGACCCACAACAGGGGGCGCAATGAACGGACAATGGAGGAAGGTGAATAACAAGGTTTACTATTGTGAAACGAGCACAATGAATACAACAATCACAATTTGGGGTCGAATCCGCTGGTGTCGTGTGGGCAGGCTCGAAGGTAGGAGACGTCCGTCTCAGTTGAACCGAAACCACCCAGATCTCCTCTGCCACCGAACCCTGGAAATACTGGAACCGCCAAGTCCCGAATTCCCAGGTGGCCACTGCCTCCGCTCGTCGGATCCGGTACTGCTGGCGGGAGAGAGCAACAACACAGGCGTGGATGCGACAGCACCCAGTAACGGAGAGGGGAGAAGCCGCCTCCACCTCTAGTCACAATATGGCAGGCAGGTGAGTAATTATCCAAGCAATTTAGCTTACAGTAATCAGCTGTCCTGAAAAGGTTTAACAAGTCTTTTAGCTAGTTAGTCAGAATATAAATGCAGAGAACGTTACCTCAGTCTAAAGGCGATATCTCGGCACTGAGGTGGAGACGCCGTCCTCCTGATATACCTCTGTGCTGAGTGGAACAGCTGTGTCCAGTGATGGGTGACAGCTGTCACCCCGGCTGCTCCCATAAGGCGGCAGCGCCCTCTGGTGCCTGGAGCCCGCACTCCAGGCAGGGCGCCCTCTGGTGGTGGTGGGCCAGCAGTACCTCCTCTTCAGCGGCCCACACAACAGGACCCCCCCCTCAACGGGCGCCTCCTGGCGCACGGCCGGGCTTGTCTGGATGGCGACGGTAGAAGTCGGCCAGGAGGGCCGGGTCCAGGATGAAGCCCTTCTTCACCCAGGAGCGTTCCTCGGGACCGTACCCCTCCCAGTCCACCAGATATTGAAAACCCCGGCCCATCCGACGGACATCAAGGAGCCGGCGTACAGTCCAAGCCGGTTCCCCGTCGATGATCCGGGCAGGAGGCGGCGCCGGGCCCAGGGTGCAGAGGGGTGAGGTGTGAAGGGGCTTGATCCGGGAAACATGAAAAACTGGATGGATCCGCAGTGAGGCCGGAAGCTGGAGCCTCACTGCGGCGGGGTTGATGACCTTGAGGATCTTGTAAGGTCCGATGTACCATTCTTGAAGTTTCGGCGAGTCTACCTGCAGAGGAATGTCCTTGGTGGACAACCAGACCTCCTGCCCAGGACGATACTTGGGGGCCGGGGCCCGCCGCCGGTCTGCATGTTTCTTCGCCCTCGTCCGGGCCTTCAACAAAGCAGAGCGGGCGGCACGCCACACCCGACGGCACTTCCGTAGGTGGGCCTGGACCGAGGGCACACCGACCTCTCCCTCAACCACTGGAAACAAGGGGGGCTGATACCCCAAGCACACCTCAAACGGGGAGAGGCCGGTGGCAGATGACACTTGGCTGTTGTGGGCGTACTCGATCCAGGCCAGGTGGGTACTCCAGGCCGTCGGGTGCGCGGCTGTCACACAGCGTAGTGTCTGCTCCAGTTCCTGATTCGCCCGCTCTGCCTGCCCGTTGGTCTGGGGGTGGTACCCAGACGAGAGGCTGACCGTGGCCCCCAGTTCCCGGCAGAAGCTCCTCCAGACGTGCGAGGTGAACTGGGGACCGCGATCGGAGACGATGTCTGATGGTATGCCATGCAGACGGACGACGTGGTGGACCAGGAGGTCCGCTGTCTCCTGGGCCGTTGGGAGCTTCGGGAGGGCCACGAAGTGGGCCGCCTTGGAGAAACGGTCCACTATCGTGAAGACGACGGTGTGTCCCTGGGACGGCGGGAGACCCGTGACAAAGTCCAGGCCGATGTGGGACCAGGGGCGATGAGGCACGGGCAGTGGCTGTAGCTGCCCTGAGGTCTTTCTGTGGTCGGCCTTGCCCCTGGCGCAGGTGGTACAGGCCTGGACGTAGTCCCGGACGTCGGCCTCCAGGGATGCCCACCAGAAGCGTTGCCGGACGACTGTCACGGTCCTTCGCACCCCAGGGTGACAGGAGAGTTTAGAACCGTGACAGAAGTCCAGGACTGCAGCCCTAGCCTCTGGTGGGACGTATAGTCTGTCCTTTGGTCCGTTTCCGGGGTCCGGGTCACGGGTCAGGGCCTCCCGGACGGTCTTCTCTACGTCCCAGGTGAGGGCGGCCACGATAGCGGACTCCGGGATGATGGGATCCGGGGGATCCGACGGTTCCGTTTTGACTTCGTCTTCGTGCACCCGGGACAATGCATCCGATCTTTGATTCTTGGTCCCGGGACGGTAGGTGATCCGGAAGTCAAAACGGCCAAAGAACAGTGACCAGCGGGCTTGCCTGGGGTTCAGCCGCTTGGCGGTCCTGATGTACTCCAGGTTCCGATGGTCAGTGAAAACCGTGAATGGCACGGCTGTTCCCTCCAACAGATGTCTCCACTCTTCGAGGGCCTCTTTCACAGCAAGGAGTTCCCGATTGCCGACGTCATAGTTCCATTCAGCGGGGGTCAACCTGCAGGAAAAATAGGCACACGGGTGAAGGACCTTATCGGTCTTCCCGCTCTGGGAGAGCACCGCTCCTATCCCTGAGTCCGAGGCATCCACTTCAACCACTAACTGGTGGCTAGGATCGGGCTGCACCAGAACTGGTGCAGACGAGAAGCGCCGTTTCAACTCCTTGAACGCGGCTTCGCACCGATCTGACCAGGTGAAGGGGACTTTTGGGGAGGTCAGGGCTGTCAGGGGGCTAACTACCTGACTGTAGCCCTTAATAAACCTCCTGTAGAAATTAGCAAAGCCGAGGAACTGTTGCAGCTTCCTACGGCTTGTTGGTTGGGGCCAGTCTCTCACCGCCGCAACCTTGGCCGGATCAGGGGCGACGGAGTTGGAGGAGATGATGAACCCCAGGAAGGACAAAGAAGTGTGGTGGAATTCACACTTCTCGCCCTTCACAAACAGGCGGTTCTCCAACAACCGCTGCAGGACCTGACGGACATGCCGGACATGTGTCTCAGGATCCGGGGAAAAGATGAGTATATCGTCTAGATACACGAAGACGAACCGGTGCAGGAAGTCCCGCAAGACATCGTTTACCAACGCTTGGAAAGTCGCGGGAGCATTAGTGAGACCGAACGGCATGACCAGGTACTCAAAATGACCTAAGGGGGTGTTAAATGCCGTCTTCCATTCGTCTCCCTTCCGGATCCGAACCAAATGATACGCATTCCTAAGATCCAGCTTGGTGAAGATTTTGGCTCCATGCAAGGGGGTGAACACTGAATCCAACAAGGGCAACGGGTATCGGTTGCGAACCGTGATTTCGTTCAACCCCCTGTAATCAATGCATGGACGAAGCCCGCCATCTTTTTTACCCACAAAAAAGAAACCTGCACCCATCGGAGAGGTGGAATTCCGGATCAACCCGGCAGCTAATGAGTCCCGGATGTAGGTCTCCATTGATTCACGCTCCGGCCGTGAGAGGTTGTACAGCCTACTGGACGGGAACTCATTGCCTGGAACCAAATCAATGGCACAATCATACGGGCGGTGGGGAGGAAGCGTGAGAGCCAGATCCTTGCTGAACACGTCAGCGAGGTCATGGTACTCCGCCGGCACCGCCTTCAGATTGGGCGGGACTCGGACCTCCTCCTTAGCTTGGGAGCCGGGAGGAACCGAGGAACCTAGACACTCCCGATGGCAGGTTTCGCTCCACTGAACCACTACCCCGGACGGCCAATCGATCCGGGGATTGTGCTTTAGCATCCAGGGAAAACCCAAAACCACACGGGAGGTGGCCTGAGTCACAAAGAACTCGATCACCTCCCGGTGGTTACCTGACACCACCAGAGTTACTGGAGGTGTCTTATGCGTGATTGGTGGGAGTAGGGAGCCATCTAGCGCCCGAACCTGCACAGGCGAGGTAAGAGCCACCAGAGGGAGCCCTATCTCCCTGGCCCATCTACTGTCAAGCAGATTCCCCTCAGAGCCCGTGTCCACCAGTGCTGGGGCCTTCAGGGTTGAATCCTCAAACAGGATCGTGACTGGGAGTCGTGTAGCAATGTGGGTGTGTCCCACGTGAATGTTTTGGCCCACCCCTGGCCCAGTCTCTAGGGGCGGGCGTTTGGCGTTTGACCGCTCGGGGCAGTCTCTCACATGGTGCGCTATTGAACCACAAACAAGACACGCTCCGTGGGTCCATCTCCTCTGTGCATCTGGTGCCCTAAATGTTGCCCTACTTGTGTCCCTAGCTTCGTCAGTAGGGGGAGCTGTGACCCCACGGAGCGCAGGGGCTGTGGAGCGTGGGGAAGGCGGAGCTCGATCGGAACCGGAAGGGAGAGGGACGACGCGTGCCTGGCCACGCCCTTCGCCTCGTTCCCGACGGCGTTCTTCTAACCGGTTGTCGAGTCGTATGACCAGATCGATGAGCCCGTCTAAGTCCCGCGGTTCGTCCTTCGCCACCAGGTGCTCTTTTAGGACCAATGACAGTCCATTTACAAAGGCGGCGCGGAGGGCAGTGCTATTCCAGCCGGATCTCGCCGCCGCGATGCGGAAGGCGACTGCATAAGCAGCTGCGCTCCGACGCCCCTGTCTCATTGACAGTAGCGCGGTTGAAGCGGACTCTCCTCTGTTGGGATGGTCGAACACCGTTCTGAGCTCCCGTACAAACCTAACGTATGTATGAAGGAGCCGTGAGTTCTGCTCCCAGAGCGCTGTAGCCCAAGCGCGTGCCTCCCCGCGAAGCAGATTTATTACATAAGCTACTTTGCTAGCATCAGTCGCGTACATCACGGGACGCTGTGCGAAGACGAGCGAACACTGCATCAGAAAATCCGCGCACGTCTCCACACAGCCTCCGTACGGTTCTGGAGGGCTTATGTATGCTTCTGGGGACGGAGGAAGGGACCGTTGAACGACCAGTGGAACGTCACTTTCACGCGCAGGGTCCTCGGGAGGGAGAGCCGCAGCGGCGCCCGAAGGGCGCGCCTCCACTTGTGCGGCGAGAGCCTCCACCCTGCGGTTTAGGAGAACGTGCTGCTCGGTCATTAAATCGATCCGAGAGGTGAAAGCGGTGAGGATCCGCTGCAACTCACCGATTACCCCTCCCGAAGCCGCCGACGCGCCTTGGTCTTCCATTGGCCGTTCAACAGCCGGTTGACGCCCCTCGGGGTCCATGACGGTGGCCGAGATATCCTGTTGTGAAAGTGTAGGAACACGGACCCACAACAGGGGGTGCAATGAACGGACAATGGAGGAAGGTGAATAACAAGGTTTACTATTGTGAAACGAGCACAATGAATACAACAATCACAATTTGGGGTCGAATCCGCTGGTGTCGTGTGGGCAGGCTCGAAGGTAGGAGACGTCCGTCTCAGTCGAACCGAAACCACCCAGATCTCCTCTGCCACCGAACCCTGGAAATACTGGAACCGCCAAGTCCCGAATTCCCAGGTGGCCACTGCCTCCGCTCGTCGGATCCGGTACTGCTGGCGGGAGAGAGCAACAACACAGGCGTGGATGCGACAGCACCCAGTAACGGAGAGGGGAGAAGCCGCCTCCACCTCTAGTCACAATATGGCAGGCAGGTGAGTACTTATCCAAGCAATTTAGCTTACAGTAATCAGCTGTCCTGAAAAGGTTTAACAAGTCTTTTAGCTAGTTAGTCAGAATATAAATGCAGAGAACGTTACCTCAGTCTAAAGGCGATATCTCGGCACTGAGGTGGAGACGCCGTCCTCCTGATATACCTCTGTGCTGAGTGGAACAGCTGTGTCCAGTGATGGGTGACAGCTGTCACCCCGGCTGCTCCCATAAGGCGGCAGCGCCCTCTGGTGCCTGGAGCCCGCACTCCAGGCAGGGCGCCCTCTGGTGGTGGTGGGCCAGCAGTACCTCCTCTTCAGCGGCCCACACAACAGAAACAGGCCGACGACGGCACCTGGAAGCGTTGCACGACGTCCCGCTCCGTGGGAAGTCCTTACACCGACAGAAACACCCCATAATCTCTCATCAGCCGTTAAACTTTTCACCGAAAACCAGCTTAATTTCTCGAATAGTGTCCACTCGGATATTCCTCACAGGTCCAGAAAAATTTTTGATAAAGCAACGCGCGCCGTCTCGAGCAGCGTGCGAAACAAAGGAATTCAGCCGAGAGGGCGGGACCACATCTCACTCAAGGCCTGCCCACAGGGAAATGACGTCACGGACATGTGTGAAAAAACTCACGCATGGGCACGAGGGTTCAAGCATGATTGGTGTAATCGCACGTCATTCAAATCCATATAGTAAAAAAAAAAATAAAAGGGTCGGTTTATTATCTAATAGACCTCGTATGATTACAAATAGATAAAACTTTAATTATAAGTAAAATGTTCATTACAGCAAATTATTGCTATCATACTGGGTATTGAAAAAGTAACATAAATGTGTTTGCTTATTATCATACTGTCAGTGTAATAGGAAATATTACAATTGTATATAGCTACAGATACATACAGAAAGAAAACCAATATCGTTCACCATCAATCAAACTGCTTTATCTGGGACCATAAAACATCCATGAAATATAGACTTTAAAGGATGTCCTGATTGGGCCTTATCAAGATTTGGGTTAATCATTGCTGCCCTGCAGGAATGTTGACTGTCAGGGGTGAGGGGAAGATTTCCAGGGTGAGGGGTAAGATATCCAGGGGGGTAAGATATACTGTTACACCGGGTCCCCAGAGACACAGCCTACCCGGGACTCCATCTTGTGAAGACCCCAAATATGGCTGACACATGGGTGGTTATACAAGACAATGTAGGTGGTACAGTGGGTGGGTTTTAGTCTCACAAACCTAATCTTACTGGCTTCCCACAGACAGAGGGAAGCCCTCCCTTTATCTGAAACTTGCACATGCATAATGGAAGTGAAACTAAACTCTTCTTTTGAGACTTTGAACCAGGTTCCAGGCACTTCTAAACAGATAACAAAAGCAAATACTGGATAGCTAACATAAAATAATAAAATAAGGAATCAGCACAGATATGATCTAACACTCCTTTTATGGCCTCACTGAAAGGTTTCAACTACTTTGGTGTTAAGATTTCCCCAACTACTGACAAAATTGTTCTTAATAACTATAACACTTTAAGTAAATGGTAAAAATGGACTGCATTTATATAACGCTTTTCCATCTGCATCAGACGCTCAAAGCGCTTTACACATCAGTGCCTCACATTCATCCTGATGTCAGGCTGCTGCCATACAAGGCGCCCAGTACACACCGGGAGCAACTAGGGGATTAAGGACCTTGCCCAAGGACCCTTAATGATTTTCCAGTCAGGCTGGGATTTGAACTCAGGAACCTCTGTTCTCAAGCCCAACGCTTAACCACAAGACCATCATCTCCCCCGACTTTGACAAAGAAGGTTACTCATCTTATAAACAGATGGACAAATTTACCCATCTCTAGGACTGAACAAATAAATGTCTCAAAAATGTCATTCATTCATTCATTCACCTTCTACCGCTTAGTCCAATTAAGAGTCGCGGGGGGCTGGAGCCTATCCCAGCAGTCATAGGGCGCAAGGCGGGGTACACCCAGGACAGGACGCCAGTCTGTCACAGGGCCACAAACAGACAAACAAACACAGACACACCCACACACACACCTACAGACAATTTTAAAGATACCAACCCACCTAACCCCCATGACTTTGGATGTGGGAGGAAACCGGAGCACCCGGAGGAAACCCACGCAAACACGGGGAGAACATGCAGACTCCACACAGAAAGGCCACGGGAATTAAACCCATGACCTTCCCCCCCCCCCCCCCCACCCTTTATTTATTTCATTCATTTAAAAGAACAAGACAGAAAAGCAGAAATGAAATTTACAAGACTTTGAATGAAAAGGAGCAGAGAGAAGAACAAGTCTTATATTTTCTGCCCCTTTTTACAATACAATCTTTCAATTTTAAGTATCATTATTCAACATTATTAAACAGATTACATTTTTGACTTGTCACATACCACTGACTTATTTCATAATTTTAACCATTATTTAAAAGATTACATCCCTAACAGGTTACATTTTAAACTTAAAATATTCTAGACATCACTAACAGATCACACCCTAGGCTTTGTCATAGCCCACTGACTTATTTCATAGTTTCATACTTACTTAATACATATAATTTAATATGTTTTTTAAATCATTTAAGCGAACTTGATTCTTTGATTTCTTTGTTGAGGTTGTTCCATAATTTTACACCATTCACTGCAATACTCTGTTCCTTTACTTTGGTTCTGAATCTTGGTTTTTTAAAGACTTCTATTCCTTTCAAATTATAACTACTTACTCTTTTTTCAAACATATTTTGAATGTTTATTGGTAAGGTATTTTTGTTAGCTTGATACATTGTTTGTAATATTTTCAAATCAACTAAATCATGAAATTTAAGTACCCTATACTTAATGAATAATGGATTAGATAGATCTCTAAAACGACTATTACTATCATTTTTAAAGCTCTTTTCTGCAGAATAAATAATGGTTGTGTATAAGTTGTACATATTGATCCCCAGATTTCTACACAATAAGTTAAATATGGGACAATCAATGAATTGTACAATGTTAATAAACCATAACTATTTAATGAAAATTTTACTTTATGCAAAACAGCAATGGCTTTCGCTATTTTTCCTTTTTATGTAATTTATGTGTGACTTCCATGTAAGATCTTCATCAATCATGACTCCTAGAAATTTCGTTTCTTTTACCCTTTGCATGGCCATTCCATCTATTTTTAATGACACATCATTATTTCCCACTCTGTCATTAAATAATATGAAATTTGTCTTATTAAGATTTAGTGACAATCTGTTTATATCAAACCAATGTTTAACTTTTTCCAACTCTGTATTTATCACTTGTACTACTTCCTGTATATCTGATCCAGAGTAAAAATAATGTTGTATCATCAGCAAATAATATGCTGCCAAGTACTTTAGATACATTCACAAAATCATTGATATACAAAATAAACAGTTTGGGTCCAAGTACCGGCCCTTGTGGTACACCATAAATAATGTTACACAATTCTGATTTAGTATTATTTATCTGAACAAACTGTTTTCTATTTTCTAAGTAGCTTTTTACCCACTGATGTGCAATACCTCTAATTCCGTATTGTTGTAACTTGTGAAGCTGTTGTGAAAGTGTCGTGACACGGACCCACAACAGGGGGCGGTAATGAACGGACAATGGATAAGCCAAAAGTAACAATTTAATGTTGTGAATCGCACAACGACGTACAGACAATAACAATATGGTGGACTGTCAATCATACACCAGGTGACGTGTGGGCAGGCTCGACGATAGAAGACGCCTGGCGAGAGAAGAGCCGGATCCCACACAGCTTCCACCACCAACGGAGCTGAAGAACACCGGAGCCCCCAAGCCCTGCGCCCCAGGTGGCTGCTGTCTTCAGCAGTCAGACCCGGTACTGCTGGCAGAAAACAGAGACAGTCCTGATGAGTGTGAGTTCACACACTCAGTAATCCCACAGTCAGTGTTCAGTAAAGGAGGGAGAACCTCCACCTCCAATCACACACTCGTGCAGCTCCTGTCTAACCACTTATCTGATTGGAGTGTGAAGCGAAGCCGTCGCTGATCACACCAAACGCCAATCCCACAGATAAGGCAGACACCACAGGATAACGGCTGCAAAAGAAGTTCAGATTATTACTCAACGTTTTGAGTCAGCAGAGAAAATTACCTGAATGGTAGCTGATTTCTCAGCGAGGAGGTGGAGTTGCAGTCCAGCCTTTATGGTGATGGTGATGAGATGAATGAGTGACAGCTGGTGCTGAGGATGAGTGACAGCTGTCACTCCCAGTGGCTCCGGCGCCCTCTCTCACCTCACCACCATGAAAGTCGTCCTCCACAAATCACACATGCACATGCCATAAACAATAATTACAGTAATTACAGATTGATGGATGGGAGGTGCAATGCAAACAACCAAGCCCCCTTCCTGATTGTTCCCTCACACCTGCATCTCGTTTCCTAATCACCACCTGTTCTATTTAAGCCCTTTGTGTTTTCCTCCTCGCTGCCAGTTCATTGAACTTAAGTTCTCGTTCCAACCTTACCACGGTCTTGTTTGCCTTAATCTCTAGTCTGCCCATGTTTAGACCTTGCCTTGTTTTTTGACTTTCATTTTCATAATCTCAGCCTCTAAATCCTGCCTTGCCGGGTATTTGAACTGTGCTTGTTTTTTGGACCACGTCACTGCCTACTCCAGCCTGTTACCTCTGCCTAGCTGATTGATTACCTGTGTACCGAACCTTTGCTCATTTGGCTGATAAAGCCTTTTTCTCACCTCTAAATCTGCATTGTGAGTTTGCAATTGTGTCCAGCTCTTTTTTTGAGCCACACCTCAGCCTGTATTTGACAGCTACAGCCTATCTCCTGAGGGACATTCAAGCCTGCAAGTGTCATCATATTTGATTACTGATTCATTCATTCATTCATTACTGCCATTGCTAAATCGAGTGAATTTGAATTTGCAGCAGAGGAAAACAAATATAGTGGTGTTCAGGAAAGAATTGTTGAGGACCACAAACAAAAATGCGGTAAAAATTGTGAGTTGTCTAACATTGCAGATTTTCCTTTGTTTCAGAATCATAAGCAAGAACTACATATCCAAAAACAGTGGTGGGCACAGTTCAGCTAATCCAATAGTAGATTATTATCATAGCTAATAGTTTTGCTAGTGGATTAGCTGTTTCACCATCATCATCATCATCATCACCAAAATCATCATCGGACCAATTATCTTAGGATAAATATATTTTTGCTGGTAAAGTGACCAAAGTTTGATGGTCAAAAACATTTGTAAACCCTGTTGTGTGTTTATTTATGGCAGACTGGCTGTCGCTTTCTAATGACATCATCATTAAGCGCAAAAGTGATTGGCTGGTTGACGCAGGGAGCATTGTGGGTAGTGTAGTTCAGGTTCACTTTGGACTTTACAGTGTTTCTGTCAATTTGAAATCTGCTGCAAAACCCATCATACATCGTGCAAAATAATTATTTAAATATCAAAAGGACACTGGCTTACTTCATCGCATCTAAACAAATTACTATGGTTGCCAGGAGTTAAGGTTTTGTAAAATCTCAGCGATCAGTCACCAGCCTGGTAGGTGGCGGTAAATGCAACTTAAACTGGTGCCATCTGCCATTGGATCCGAAAGAAGAAGAAGAAGAAGAAGAAGAAGAAGAAGAAGAAGACGAAGACGAAGACGACGACGACCGCTCGACACAAACACAAAACAGACTAATTTTAACATTATTTTTATTTTATTTCTTTGTTTCAGATTAATCCCACTGAAACTAACAGGTAAGAATTTATATTTGCTATGTGTATTTTACTCTTCCAATCAAAGCATTAATGGACATATTTCGGTTGTTTAAACTGCAGGGTTGAAAGCGTGTGAAAAAAGCAGCAGCTTTTAGCTCGTAAATGACGGTGTATCTAATACCGAGTTTCCTATCTACAGATTGGACATTTTCCTCAATGACACGAACATTGACTGCGTTGCTGAATCCATAACTGCCTATATTTCCTTCTGTGTTGACTCTATATCTCAGAAAACTGTTAAAAGGTTTCCAAATACAAAACCGTACATCACAAGAACTATTAAGGACTGTATCAGGAGGAAGAAGAATGCTTTTAAATCTGGTGACACGGGTGGTGTCAAAGCAGCCCAAAAGGAATTGAACCATCAGATGAGATTAGCCAGGCTTCAATATGAAGAGCAGGTGGAAGAGGATCTCTCTAGGTTTCAACTCCAGGCAATTGTGGGACTCTATTAAAGCCATGACCAACATGGAGGCAAAGAGGAAGCCTCTTTTTGTCCTTGATGAGATTAAGAGGGCAAATGAGTTGAACAATTTTTATTTACGATTTGAAACTGATAGCACTAAAGACTGCTGTGCTGTCCTTAAGGATGTGACGTGATTCGAAGAAAAGGATTCTGATAGATGCCGAAGCTGTGGCAAAAACTTTTAAATCCATGTGCGGGAAAAAAGCTACAGGGCCGGATAAGATGTCCACTTTTCTCCTGAAAACATTTGCAGATGAGCTAGCGCCTGCTTGGCAGCAGCTGTTTCAGCTCTCCATTGACACACAGACGGTACCAGAAATCTGGGGAAAAAACCCCATCATAATTCCAGTTCCAAAAAAGTCATGTCCTCGGGAAGACAATGACTATATGTCAGTGGCACTTACCTCAAATGTTTGTAAAGTTTTGGAACGACTTATGATAGATGTGCTTCAAACTGATGTGGAGCCATTTTTACACAGTTAGCAGTTTGCTTATAAAGGGAAACGCAGCACAAGTGATGCTATAACAATTTTAATGCACCTCACATTACAGCACCTTGATAAGCCTGCACATATGCTAGAATGTTGTTTATTGATTTTAGTTCTTTTAGCTTTAGTTCTTTTAACTCTATTCAGCCACACATTCTTTTTAGGAAGCTGGCACAAATGAAAGTTAACCCCTTTCTAATTAAGTGGTATCATTCATTTTTGACGGATCGACCACAGCAAGTGAAAATAAACGGAACATTTTCAAATACAGTGGTGAGCTGTACGGGAGCTCCGCAGCGGTGCGTCAGCTCACCATTCCTGTTTACTTTGTACACTAACGATTGTGTTAACTCTGGGCCTGATCAGTATGTGGTGAAGTTCTCTGATGATACTGTCATTCTGAGTCTACTTTCCAGATCACTTGATGTTTCTTCCCACATGGCTGCTGTGAATGATTTTGTGGTTTGGTGTGACAACCATAAACTCCAGATAAATGCGAACAAGACGGTGGAGATGATGCTGGATCCCAGATCAACCGCTGACCATAGTCCTGTTGTTATAAACAACCTCACAATTAAACAGGTGACCTCTTACAAATATCTTGGTGTTCATATCGATAGTAACTTAAGCTGACAGACACATGTTACTTCTGTTAGTGTCAGAATTCATCAACGGTTGCACTTTCTGCGCAGACTCCGTTTATTCAGGGTCTGCAAGAACATTATGTTAATCTTCTACAGAGCTACGATTGAGTCCATTTTTCGCTATGGTATCACCGGCTGGTCTGAGAACCTTCCAGTCAAATTGAAAGCACAGATCCATGCCCTTATAAAGACTGCAGGTAAGATCATGGGCCACACTCCTCCCAGTTTTCAAGAACTCTCTGACAGAGCAACCATTACACAAGCAAAAAACATCTTAAATCGGGGTTTTCACGTATCCCATAATCCCTTGCATGCCAGAGAATCACTGCAGTCAAAACAACATAGAGAATCCACACAATGACAGTTGTAAATGAATATTATACTACAAAAATGTAATTTTTTTATGCTCTTTGTCACGTTAATAAGAGACTGCTGCACGATACCCTGAAAACTTGCTAAAACAATTATAACAAATAATCCCTGTCTGTTACGTTTAATCTGCGTGGAATTTAATAAACGCAAACCGAATTTCAGACATATTATATAGTCTGGAACAAAGAGGACAAACAGTGTTGTAAAGAACAATAATCAAGACGTTAAAGAGCAAACTTCACTTCAGAATGACATGATCAGGAAGCGAGCGTAGCTCACAGCAGCTCCTATTGAAAATAACGGAGAGACAGCCTGTGATTCTCGCATGTTTACATAAAACAAACGCAATAACAATGTCTATAAACCCAGAGAATATATTCACCTGAGTTTTAGGCACAATATAAAAATAATTTTATGTTGCGATGTTAATGCTGTTGTCTGTGTGCAGCGGTTAAAGTGCAGCGTGATCAGAGCGTCTCAATGCAGTTCTCAATGTTACTGAGATCTCGCAGCGCAGCGACCTCTCCGAGGTTTTACGGGATTTGAAACCTGAAAAGCCTCAATGGACAGCTCACATGTTCTGCACTCAGAGTACACCTTGTTAAACTCAGGAAAGAGATATCGTGTTCTTTTGTGCAAATGTAACCGGTACAAACACTCATTTGTTCCGTTGTCTATTAAGCTTATTAATGAACAAGCTTAAATTGTACTTATGTCATAGGATAAATTTAGCACATTTTTCAGTTGAATGGTGAGTGGTAAATGGCTGTGTGGTTTTAGTAGTACGTAGTGGATTGATTACAGTGATTTTTAAGGTTATTTTTGGTTATTTATGCTATTTTATTGTTGATGATATTTATTTTTGTGGCCTTTACTGTGTAAAGGCTGGTCCTGTTTTTATTGTCTGTGCAGGTGAGTCCCCTCATGCACCAAACTAAATTTCTCCGAAAGGAGACGATTAATAAAAAATTTTGAACTTTCATAAGCTGTGACTTCTAATACTGTGTTTTACTGCTTTTGACAGATGATGACAGTGTTTGGGGTTTTATTTTTTTATTCATTCATTTTTCGTGCGTTCTTGTGTGTTTGTAATCCTTGAATTTACCCAGCAGCCCCTGCGGCGCTTAAAGTGAAACTGGTTTATCAGAAGCTGACAGTGTAATCTGATGTGCCCGCATCCGAATCAATACTAAAAGTTATCGGTAATCGGTAATCTGTAATAAAGATACTTTTTTTTTTTTTTTGGCAGTTTATCAGTTTATCGTCATAAAAGATAACTTTTCAGTTATCTAATTAATGGTTATCGAAGATAACTTTTTGATTAGCTGTGCCCACCACTGTCCAAAAATTATGAGCTCTGCAAGGGAGACTACCTGCTTTCCAACACCGGGCAGTGGAAAGTCATCTTCAGAAGACTGTTATTTCATACACTGCACAGTTTGTTTATACAGTAAATTCAAATGTCTTTCAACAAAATGAATCAAATACTTTGTGCATTTATTCAGAAATAATCAGACTGGGTTTTTGAAAATTAAACAACTATTTTGTACATTTTGCAATAAACATAACACCAAAGTCGGTACTGTCTCATTGTCCAAATAATGCTAGTAATGATGTTGGCATGGTAGATTAGGCTGGTGTAATGTCATGAGTCACATTAGTCTATATATTAATATTCAGTAAGTCATCTTGCCATGGCACACTGCCTACAGGAGAGTTGACATACTCCATGTAGTTCCTTTGCTCATTGGCTGCTCTGCTCGTGTTGCCACAATACAGGTATTCCATGTCTGGCAGCTGGGCATCCTGTCTCCACAACTCTGGGATTATTTCGTGATTGTGTTGTGGATCCTCTCGATCCAGTGTAGCAACATCAATTGTAGGGTTTTTGAGTCGCAGGACGTTATGTAGGATACAGCATGCATGGGTGATCTCGATGACTCTGAAGTTAGAGGCAAAGTGACGAGAAGACAGCAGAGCTGCCAGAATGCCGAAAGCATTCTCCACAACTCTTCTGGCTCTTGACAGTCTGTAGCTGTAGAATCTCTGTTGGTGAGTCATGTCTAGTGGCAGAGGCTTCATGAGCCAAGGTTCAAGAGCAAAAGCATCATCTGCCATATGGAAGTACGAGGTCTGTTAGAAAAGTAACGGACCTTTTTATTTTTTGCAAAAACCATATGGATTTGAATCACGTGTGATTGCATCAGCCAAGCTTGAACCTTCGTGCGCATGCGTGAGTTTTTTCACGCCTGTCGGTTGCATCATTCGCCTGTGAGCACACTTTGTGGGAGGAGTGGTCCAGCCCCCTCGGCAGATTTTCATTGTCAGGAAAATGGCCGAGCGACTGCTGCTTTGCTGCATCAAAATTTTTTCAGAAACTGTGTGAGACAGCCAGGTGGAAACCATTCGGAAAATTCAGATGGCTTTCGGTGAAAATCTTATGGGCATCACACAGATTAAGGAGCATTACAACTGGATTAAAGATGGCCCACAGCGGCTGAGGTCGCGCCTCACTTCGAGCGGCCATCGACAGGCTGAAACGACCAGATTATTTCCAAAGTGAAGTCTGTGTTTATCCAGGATGTCGTCTGACTACCAGAGAAATGGCAAGAGAGGTGGACATAGCACTTTTTTGGCACATTACATTGTTACAGGAGATTTTGTAATGAAAGACGTGCGGCGGAATTCGCACGTCAGGACGGAGCCGCTAATGGCGCAGAAAAAAAAGCACCTCCGTGTTGGAAGTCTCATGGGACATGCCCAGCTTTTCCACCATTCGGAAGATTCAGACAGCTTTTGGTGGCTTTTCAGTCAAGTGAGTATCCGAGAAATTGTCGAAGAGCTGAGCATGTTACAACATGTCCTGTGAGACCAACACGGAGGTGCTTTCGGTCCGCGCCATTAGCTGCTCCGTGGCGAATTCCTCCGCTCCTGTTTTCATGACAAAATGTCCTTTAACAGTGGAATGTGCCGGGCAAGTGCTATGTCCACCTTTTCTGCCATTTCTCTGGTAGTCAGACGATGTCCCGGATCAACACAGCATTCAGTTTGGAAATGATCTGGTCGTTTCAGCCTGTCGATCGCCGCTCGGAGCGCGACGCGCCCTCCGCCATTGTGCGCCATCTTTAAACTGGCTGTACCACTCTTTAATCTGTGTGATGCCCATAAATTGTCCCTGAAAGCCATCTGAATTTTCCGAATGGTGTCCACCTGGCTGTCTCTCACAGTTTCTGGAAAAATTTGATGCAGCGCTGCTCCAGCCGTTCAGACATTTTCCTCACAATGAAAATCCGCTGAGGGGGCTGGACCACTCCTCCCACAAAGCGTGCTTACAGGCGAATGACGCAACCGACAGGCATGAAAAAACTCACGCATGCGCACGAAGGTTCAAGCTTGGCTGATGCGATCACACGTGATTCAAATCCATAAGGTTATTGCAAAAAATAAAAAGGTCCGATACTTTTCTAACAGACCTCGTATTCCAGTGGCTGATCATCACGAGGCAGAGGGTCTGCTTTGGGCAGGTTCAGTTGACCTGCCACAATTGTTGCCTTAAAAGGGCTCTCGTTAAACACACCATCACCAGAACCAGTCTGTCCAATGTCGACATACATGAATTTGTGGTGAGCATCTACAATTACAAGTAGTACAATGGAGAAGAAACCTTTGTAATTGTAGAATAAGATGCCAGTCTTTGCAGGAATAAACACACTTATGGTTGTGTGAGCAACTCGAAATCCATACTGAAGTGACTTGTAGCTGTTTCCAGCTTCAAACCAGGTTCCAGAGCCTTCCTGTAGTTGGTACCTTGTTTGGTAATCGTCGGTGCAATTCCTGTCAAAAGTTCATGAAAAGCTGCTGGCTCCATCGGCATGAAATTGGTAAATGTGTTTGCTCATGGTACACTGTGTCCCAGACAGGAAGTGCCAAATTTTGAGTCCACACTTTAAAAAAAAAGTCCTTCAGAGAGCGAAATTAAGAGGTTATACAGGTCGTATACAGAACAGAGGATGAGTAATTTAGTTACTCCTGAGTTGTCCTGAGTCTGGACATAAGTGTCATAACTGTCATGCACATGCCATAAAAAGTGTCATGGACATGCCATAAAGATTATAACAGTGATTACAGATTGATGGGGGGAGGTGCAGGGCAAACAACTAAAACTCTTCAATGTGCACCACAAAACACAAAGTTCTCATGAAGAATAAAAGGAGGCAGGACACTCCTGTCCCCTCCGCCTCCTCCACTTCCACGCCCGTCTCAGGGACTATAAAGATCACATCTACAGTGTATATTTTCAGCTGTTTCACGGCCCTCCTCACAGCTACAGCCCGTCTCCTGAGGGACATTTAAGCCTGTAAGTGTTGTCATATTTGATTACTGATTCATTCATTCATTGCTGCCATTGTTAAATCGAGTGAATTTGAATTTGCAGTAGAGGAAAGCAAATAGTGCTGTTCAGGAAAGAATTATTGAGGAGCGCAAACAAAATGTGGAAAGCAAAATTGTGAGTTGTCTAACATCACAGATTGGCCTTTGTTTCAGGATCATGAGCAAGAACTACCTATCCAAAAATGATGAGCTCCGCAAGGGAGACTACCTGCTTTCCAACAACGGGCAGTGGAAAGCCATCTTCCAGGTGAGAACATCAGCTCACAGGAGCAAAAATTTTCCCCATCAATCTGGAAAGAAACTGTGTGAGAATGTCTTTGTTAATATTACATTAAAAAGTCCATTTCTGTCAACAGGATGATGGTAACTTTGTCATCTATGGCTGGAAGCCGACGTGGGCTTCAGGCACATATGGAGCAGACGTGGTTCGCCTGTGCATGCAGAGTGACTGCAACCTGGTTATGTACAATGCAAAAGGTGAACCCAAATGGGCAACAAACACTTACAGGCCCACAGAAGCCGTAATGTGCCGTCTTCATCTAACTGATGATGGCAAATTGGTGGTGTGCAGAGAAGCCGATGAAATTTGGACGTCCAAATGAGGCTACATATGATGTCATCAAATCAAAGCTTCTGTTATAGAGTGATGCACCTGGTCCATTTGTTAACTGAACTCAAATAAAATCAATATATCACAATTCATGATTGTGTTGTTGTTGTTTGGTGGTGTGTTTGTTACAGTCACCTTTTTTGATAAACTCCAGTGTCTGATTTAAATTTTATCACCATCAAGGAGGTTCTGTTTTCATTGCATAAAACATGTTGGAGCACAAGCCAAGAAATAAGTCATGCATTAAAGGGTGGATTCTGGAATGGTTGGTTGCAATTTGAGGAAACATCATGTATGATATTATTATCGTGACCACTGTCACCTGTGTGCTTGCTCAGAGGGGTTGGTAAGATTAGACCTTACTCTTGTGAAGTGTCTTGATGCAGCATTGTCGTGATTTGGTGCTGTACAAATAAAATAAATTGAATGTGGCAGATCTGTCTGCTGATCCAGCAAACAGGTGCCTCAGTGTTGAGAACCCAGCTCTCCACAATTTCTCTTATACTCACTCGACTGGTAAGCACTGAAAGCCAAGATAGGCATGTCCCAACTTGTCCTCTGGCACTCCGAAACGGAGGTGTTCCTTTGTCTCGCTTCATCAGCGAATCTGTTGTGACGCGCGAAGCCTCTGCGCGGCTTTCCATGACAAAATCTCTTGTTAAAAGTGAAATCTGCCGGAAAATGGCTGATGTCCAGCTCTTGTGATAACCAGAGAAATTGCACACGACGGTCCCGGCTCCACACAGCCATCCATTTAGAAATGAT
Organism: Thalassophryne amazonica; assembly: GCF_902500255.1. Classification (NCBI taxonomy): domain Eukaryota; kingdom Metazoa; phylum Chordata; class Actinopteri; order Batrachoidiformes; family Batrachoididae; genus Thalassophryne; species Thalassophryne amazonica. The sequence goes on along the minus strand of NC_047103.1, from coordinate 22,707,346 downwards.
GTGGTGGTTTCTGCCTCTCGATGGCGGCTCGGAGCGCAGTGGGCCGTGCGCCATTGTGGGCCGTCCTTAAAGCTGTAGTAACACTCCTTATACTCTGTGAAGCCCGTAAAATTTTCACCGAAAGCCAGATAAATTTTTCGAATGGTTTCCAGCTGCCTGTCTAACAGTTTCTGAAAAAATTCTGATGGAAAAAAAAGCCCAAATCATTCCGCCATTTCCTCGCAATGAAACAACGACGAGAGGGGTGGAGCAGTGCTCACTCAAAGCCTGCCGACAGGCGAATGACGCAACCGACAGGCATGGAAAAACTCACGCATGCGCACGAAGGTTCAAGCTTGGCTGACGTAAAAACATATGAATCAAATCCATATAGTTTATTTAAAAAAAAAGGTCCGTTACTTTTCTAATAGACCTCGTAAGCCTTCCTGGCAGAACGTGCACTACGCTGCATTTTTGTAGAGTGGCGGATGTGGCAACACTGGGGCACCTGTGTGTGTGCCATTCTAGCTGTCCTCAAGGACTCTCCAAAGAGGCCTACAGTCAGGGGCATCACCAGAGATTTTGGGCCCTATGAAAAGAAATCTTACTGGCACCCTGACCCCATATATATATGAAATTGAATGCCAATGCATCTGTAAATTGGAATCTTTAAAATTGTCCTTAGGTGTGTGTGTGGGTGTGTCTGTGTTTGTTTGTCTGTTTGTGGCCCTGTGACAGACTGGCGTCCTGTCCTGGGAGTTCCCCGCCTCGCGCCTTATGACTGCTGGGATAGGCTCCAGCCCCCTGCGACCCTTAATTGGACTAAGCGGTAGAAGATGGATGGATGGATGCATCTGTAAATTAGTAAAGTTCCTTTATTGTCATTGTACATACAGTAGTGTTCAGAATAGTAGTAGTACTATGTGACTAAAAAGATTAATCCAGGTTTTGAGTATATTTCTTATTGTTACATGGGAAACAAGGTACCAGTAGATTCTCACAAATCCAACAAGACCAAGCATTCATGATATGCACACTCTTAAGGCTATGGAATTGGGCTATTAGTAAAAAAAAAAAGTAGAAAAGGGGTTGTTCACAATAATAGTAGCATCTGCTGTTGACGCTACAAACTCAGAACTATTATGTTCAAACTGCTTTTTTAGCAATCCTGTGAATCACTAAATTAGTATTTAGTTGTATAACCACAGTTTTTCATGATTTCTTCACATCTGCGAGGCATTAATTTTCTTGGTTTGGAACCAAGATTTTGCTTTCTAACTGGTGTGCTTGGGGTCATTGTCTTGTTGAAACACCCATTTCAAGGGCATGTCCTCTTCAGCATAAGGCAACATGACCTCTTCAAGTATTTTGACATATCCAAACTGATCCATGATACCTGGTATGCGATATATAGGCCCAACACTATAGTAGTAGGAGAAACATGCCCATATCATGATGCTTGCACCACCATGCTTCACTGTCTTCACTGTGAACTGTGGCTTGAATTCAGAGTATGGGGGTCGTCTCACAAACTGTCTGCGGCCCTTGGACCCAAAAAGAAATATTTTACTCTCATCAGTCCACAAAATATTCCTCCATTTCTCTTTAGGCCAGTTGTTTTTTGTTTTTTTTTTTTGCAAATTGTAACCTCTTCTGCATGTCTTTTATTTAACAGAGGGACTTTGCGGGGGATTCTTGCAAATAAATTAGCTTCACGCAGGCATCTTCAAACTGTCACAGCACTTACAGGTAACTCCAGACTGTCATTGATCATCCTTGAGCTGATCAATGGGTGAGCCTTTGCCATTCTGGTTATTCCATCCATCCATCCATTTTCTTCCGCTTTATCCGGAGTTGGGTCGCGGGGGCAGCAGCTCAAGCAAAGCCGCCCAGACCTCCTGATCCACACACACCTCCCCCAGCTCCTCAGGGGGAACCCCAAGGCATTCCCAAGCCAGCCGAGAGATGTAGTCCCTCCAGCGTGTACTGGGTCTTCCCCGGGGCCTCCTCCCAGTGTGATGTGCCCGGAACACCTCTCCCGCGAGGCGTCCAGGGGGCATCCGGAAAGGATGTTCGAGCCACCTCAACTGACTCCTTTCGATGTGGAGGAGCAGCGGCTCGACTCCGAGCTACTCCCGAGTGACCGAGCTCCTCACCCTATCTCTAAGGGAGCGCCCAGCCACCCTGCGGCGGAAACTCATCTCGGCCGCTTGTACTCGCGATCTCGTTCTTTCGGTCATGAGCCAAATCTCATGACCATAGGTGAGGATCGGAACGTAGATCGATCGGTAAATCGAGAGCTTTGCCCCCCTACTCAGCTCTCTCTTCACCACGACGGTCCGATACAGCGACCGCATCACTGCAGATGCTGCACCGATCCGTCTATCGATCTCACGCTCCATCTGTCCCTCACTCGTGAACAAGACCCCGAGATACTTAAACTCCTCCACTTGAGGCAAGGACACTCCACCGACCTGAAGAGGGCAAAGCACCTTTTTCCGGTCGAGAACCATGGCCTCGGATTTGGAGGTGCTGATTTTCATGCCGGACGCTTCACACTCGGCTGCAAACTGCCCCAGTGCACGCTGAAGGTCCTGATTTGACAAAGCCAACAGAACCACATCGTCCGCAAACAGCAGAGACGAGATTCTGTGGTTCCCAAACCAGACCCCCTCTACACCCTGGCTGCACCTAGAAATTCTGTCCATAAAAATAATAAACAGAACTGGTGACAAAGGGCAGCCCTGGCGGAGGCCAACATGCACTGGAAACAGGTTTGACTTACTACCGGCAATGCGAACCAAGCTCCTGCTGCGGTCGTACAAGGACTGGATAGCCCTTAGCAAAGGACCCCGGACCCCGTACTCCCGGAGCACTCCCCACAGGGTGCCCCGAGGGACACGGTCGAAGAACCTTCTCCAGATCCACAAAACACATGTGGACTGGTTGGGCGAACTCCCATGAACCCTCGAGCACCTGATGGAGCATGTAGAGCTGTTCCAGTGTGCCGCGACCAGGACAAAAACCACACTGCTCCTCCTGAATCCGAGGTTCGACCATCGGTCGAATTCTCCTCTCCAGTACTCTGGAATAGACCTTACCGGGGAGGCTGAGGAGTGTGATCCCCTATAGTTGGAACACACCCTCCGGTCCCCCTTCTTAAACAGAGGGACCACCACCCCGGTCTGCCAATCCAGAGGCACTGTCCCCGATCGCCACGCGATGTTGCAGAGGCGTGTCAGCCAAGACAGCCCCACAACATCCAGAGACTTAAGGTACTCAGGACGGATTTCATCCACCCCAGGAGCCTTGCCACCGAGGAGCTTTCTAACCACCTCGGTGACTTCAGCCTGGGTATGGATGAGTCTGCCTCTGAGTCCCCATTCTCTGCTTCCATTTCGGAAGACGTGACGACGGGATTGAGGAGATCCTCCAAGTACTCCTTCCACCGCCCGACAACATCCCCAGTCAGGGTCAACAGCTCCCCACCTGCACCGTAAACAGTGCTGGTGGAGAGCTGCTTCCGCCTCCTGAGGCGTCGGACGGTTTACCAGAATCTCTTCGAGGCCGACCAATAGTCCTCCTCCATAGCCTCCCCGAACTCCTCCCAGACCAGAGTTTTTGCCTCTGCGACCGCACGGGCTGCGGCACGCTTGGCCTGCCGGTACCTGTCAGCTGCCTCTGGGGTCCCACCTACCAACAAAGACACGTAGGACTCCTTCTTCACCTTGACGGCATCCCTTACTTCCAGTCCACCACCGAGTTTGGGGATTGCTGCCACGACAGGCACCAGAGACCTTGCGACCACAGCTACGAGCGGCCGCATCGACAATGGAGGTGGAGAACATGGTCGATCATCGACCTCCGGCTCAGGGTGTCTTGGTGCCACGTGCACTTATGGACACCCTTGTGCTTGAACACGGTGTTCGTGATGGACAAACTGTGACTAGCACAGAACTCCAACAACTGAACACCACTCGGGTTCAGATCGGGGAGGCCATGCTTCCCGATCACCCCCCTCCAGGTCTCACTGTCGCTGTCCACGTGGGTGTTGAAATCCCCCAGGAGAACAATGGAGTCCCCAGTCGGAACGCTATCTAGTACCCCTCCCAGGGACTCCAGGAAGGTCGGGTACTCTGCACTGCTGCTTGGCCCGTAGGCCGAGACAACGGTGAGAGACCTGTCCCTGACCCGAAGGCGTAGGGACGCGACCCTCTCGTTCACCGGAGTGAACTCCAACACTTGGCGACTGAGCTGGGGAGCGACCCCAGCTCTCCGCCTCTCCCCGTGGGCGACGCCAGAAAAATGAAGCGTCCAGCCCCTCTCCAGGAGTTGGGTACCAGAGCCCAAGCTGTGCGTGGAGGTGAGCCCGACTATCTCTAGTCGGTATCTCTCAACCTCCCACACAAGGTCAGGCTCCTTCCCCCCTAGCGTCCATTCTGGTTATTCTTCCATCCATTTTGATGGTTGTTATCCATTTTCTTCCACACGTCTCTGTTTTTTTTTTTTGTACATTTTAAAGCATTGGAGATCATTGTAGATGAACGGCCTATAATTTTTTGCACCTGCGTATAGGTTTTCCCCTCTCCAATCAACTTTTTAATCAAACTACGCTCTTCTTCTGAACAATGTCTTGAACATCCCATTGTCCTCAGGCTTTCAAAGAGAAACACATGTTCAACAGGTGCTGGCTTCATCCTTAAATAGGGGACACCTGATTCACACCTGTTTGTTCCACAAAACTGACGAACTCACTGACAATGCCACACTACTATTATTGTGAACACTCCCTTTTCTACTTTTTTTTACTTATAGACCAGTTTCATACCCTTAAGAGTGTGCATACCATGAATGCTTGGTCTTGTTGGATTTGTGAGAATCTACTGAATCTACTGGTACCTTGTTTCCCATGTAACAATAAGAAATATACTCAAAACTTGGATTAATCTTTTTAGTCACATAGCACTACTACAATTCTGAACACTACTGTACATATACACCAAAATTTGTCCTCTGCAAACACAATACACTGAATTTGATTTGATGTTCTCCCCATTCTTTTTTTATATTATTTGTGTTATGATATGGCAACAGGAACAGTTCATCTGTGGTAATACAGGGAGGCACTTATTGCCTAAATTAAAAAAAAAAAAAAAAAAAACTTAATTAAAAGACACAAAGCATAAATAATGCATGGCCTGTGGTCTTGTAGTTTTTCAAAATGTGGTGGACACGTAATAATCCTGACATTTACTTTGACTTCTATTTCTGTAACTGCAGACTGTATGAAACCAACATACGAGGTCTGTTAGAAAAATATCCGACTTTATTATTTTTTTCAAAAACCATATGGATTTGAATCACGTGTGATTGCGTCAGACAAGCTTGAACCCTCATGCGCATGTGTGAGTTTTTTCATGCCTGTCGGTTGTGTCATTCGCCTGTGAGCAGGCTTGGAGTGAGGTGTGGTCCACCCCTCTCGTCTATTTTTTTTTTGCGAATAAATGTCTGAACCATTTGGAGCTTTGCTGCATCAATTTTTTTCCAGAAACTGTGAGAAATGTCGGATACTTTTCTAACAGACCTCGTATTTCATGTTTTGTGTGGTTTTGTATGCTCCATTTAGGTTCATAATTTTCAGACCGAACGGTTCGCCCCTAAAAATTTGTCCGCCTTTTGCATCTTCGCATCATTTCGGACCACAGCAGCTTGTCTGAGATGGAGTCTCTTCACCCAAAGCAATCAAATGGATTCATGGTATTATTAACCATCAGATGATAAAGGTAAAACCTCTTAAATCATTTTAGAGTCAGTTTTCAGCAGAAACGAGGCTGGTTTAATCAGAAACAAGGCAAAATTCCATGACACTTTGAAATGTTCGACGTGCAGTGAACACATCAGCTAGCAGCTCGTTTAGTTGCGGCTCTCTGATCGCTTCCGCCGCCTTTTATGATGAAGTAATGCTGAATTTATGTGGAAATGATTGTTGTACAAAAGCTTCAGATATCTGTCGCTGAGACAGATGATGACTGGAGTGCAGTTTGAAGCAGAAACGAGGTGTTAATCTGTGAACATATAGGTAGGCAGATTCCAGAATCACCAAGGTCAGTCAAAGGTCAATCATTCAGGCCAAGGCCACTGAGGTCAAAGGTCAGATTTCCATCAGGCACTGAATACTTACCCATCAGAGGGGACGGATTTTTAGGGGAACCGTTCGGTCGGCGACACCTGTCATGAAATGGCACATTTTTGTGATACGGTTTTTCTTATTTTACTATTTCTAATTCTACTACTTTTCCTAACTCTAACTGTAACCTCCAGACCCCCCTGTGTCACCCCGAATTCTGTGCCCCCATCACGAAACGTGCCCCATTTTTGTGACCGTATCAGGAACCATAGATTAATATATACTCAACAAAAATATAAATGCAACACTTTTGGTTTTGCTCCCATTTTGTATGAGATGAACTCAAAGATCTAAAACTTTTTCCACATGCACAATATCACCATTTCCCTCAAATATTGTTCATAAACCAGTTTAAATCTGTGATAGTGAGCACTTCTCCTTTGCTGAGATAATCCATCCCACCTCACAGGTGTGCCATATCAAGATGCTGATTAGACACCATGATTAGTGCACAGGTGTGCCTTAGACTGCCCACAATAAAAGGCCACTCTGAAAGGTGCAGTTTTATCACACACCACAATGCCACAGATGTCGCAAGATTTGAGGGAGCGTGCAATTGGCATGCTAACAGCAGGAATGTCAACCAGAGCTGTTGCTCGTGTATTGAATGTTCATGTCTCTACCATAAGCCGTCTCCAAAGGCGTTTCAGAGAATTTGGCAGTACATCCAACCAGCCTCATAACCGCAGACCACATGTAACCACACCAGCCCAGGACCTCCACATCCAGCATCTTCACCTCCAAGATCGTCTGAGACCAGCCACTCGGACAGCTGCTGGAACAATCGGTTTGCATAACCAAAGAATTTCTGCACAAACTGTCAGAAACCGTCTCAGGGAAGCTCATCTGCATGCTTGTCGTCCTCATCGGGGTCTCGACCTGACTCCAGTTTGTCGTCGTAACCGACTTGAGTGGGCAAATGCTCACATTCGCTGGCGTTTGGCACGTTGGAGAGGTGTTCTCTTCAACTCTATGCGAAGGAGATGTGTTGCACTGCATGAGGCAAATGGTGGTCACACCAGATACTGACTGGTATCCCCCCCCAATAAAACAAAACTGCACCTTTCAGAGTGGCCTTTTATTGTGGGCAGTCTAAGGCACACCTGTGCACTAATCATGATGTCTAATCAGCATCTTGATATGGCACACCTGTGAGGTGGGATGAATTATCTCAGCAAAGGAGAAGTGCTCAGTATCACAGATTTAGACTGGTTTGTGAACAATATTTGAGGGAAATGGTGATATTGTGTATGTGGAAAAAGTTTTAGATCTTTGAGTTCATCTCATACAAAATGGGAGCAAAACCAAAAGTGTTGCGTTTATATTTTTGTTGAGTGTACTTTAACTTAATATACTTCAACTTCAGTTGTCATCTGGTGTGCCTTGGTGGCTTTCCTCACTTAGGTAATGACAAAAAAGGCTAATTTTATGTTTCCCTTAATATTTTAGCTTTCACGTACATAATGAGAAGCTAACTTGTTTCAAATAAGGCCCAATAATGAAGCCGAGAATTACAGTAAACAACAGCAATCATAGATTTCTGATGTCAGCCAAGGGTTGACAAGAACTCAAAATAACAGATAATCGTGACCTGGACTTCACCTGGATCCGGATTCCACAACACAATGCAATAATTGCATACTGATCCAGAATGGTCCTGGGATTAAAAACCTTTTTTTCTGTCATGTTTCCAGGCGTTGTCTCTTTCTGATCAAACTGGGCTCCTTCCAGTTTGCTGTCCTGAAGGTCGTCTTCACCATACTGTCCATTGTCCTCTGGACCAATGAGAAATTCAGCCTGACTGACATGAGTCACTGACGCATCATCGGGGTCGTATTGTGCACGACTGGATTTTAGTCGACCTGTACCACTTAAATAATGCTGGCGTTTCATCAGAAGGTTCTACGGTCCTCTCTGTGCGTGTAGAAACTGCGGGAGCAAACTTTAAACCTGAAACACTTTGTTTGTGACGTCCGTGACGTACGTCCCAGAAGTCCATATCCGGACCCGCCCACTGAGTAAGGAGGGGGAAACTTTGCATCCATCCATAAGGAGACCAGCTGAAAACCTGTGTTGGCTTACGTGTTCCCACACAGAAATATTGTTAAAGAATTGGACCAATATGCCAAATCAATAATACATCTATTGATTAAAATCATTTTAATTCCCGTCTGTGACATTTATCATCACTGGGAAATGAAACCTGTGGACATGATGACAAGGGAGGCTACAGACAGGGCGGGTAAGTATTCAGTGCCTGATGGAAATCTGACCTTTGACCTCAGTGGCCTTGACCTGAATGATTGACCTTTGACTGACCTTGGTGATTCTGGAAGCTCCCTATCTATATGTGTGCCAAGTTGGGCCTAATTTAGAAAATCTATTTCCTTGACTTTAACCAGAGTGACCTTGACATTTGCCAACATGAACTTTTTAAGGACAGTTCAAGGGTCAACCCTCAGTCACAGACCACGTTAGGTCAGAGGTAGCAACAGATGGACTGGCAGACAAAACTGTGACCCTAGTGATTGATCCTGGGAAAATTTGGCCTCACCTTGGCAGTTCCAGACCCCACCTACATGTGTAAGCCATGTTTGGGAAACAGTGAAAATCTAAATTTTGATCTTTGACACCAGTGACCTTGATCTTGACATCAATGAGTAAAGGGAGGAAACTTTGACATTACCTGTGCAATCAGAAGCTCACTTAAATGTGTGTGCCGAGTTTGGGGGGGGGGGGGGGGGGTATTAAAAATGCTTTACCTTTGACCCCAATGACCTTGACTTTTGTCAAAAGAATCATAAGGAATCATCAGGAATTAAAATAAATAATTTGTATGGAAAGTTGTTGCTCAAATTTCTGCGAATTACTTTTATTTTAGCGTCCATCACTGATATTATAACACATTCTTCAGGTAAAACTGAGGTTGCGTCATGAAGGGCCTCCGGCGTAAAACTTGTGCCAAATATCAATGCGGATCTGGCTGTATCTGCTGTGGCGACCCGGAACAAAAAAAAAACAAAAAAAAAAAAAACAGGAGCAGCCGAATGGACAACAACAACTGATATTGTAACACACGGTTTCCTGTTTCAGTCAGTGAAAATTCATGTTTGTTGTTGTTTGTAATAATCTGATATCATTGTGACATTTGATTTCTGGAAGTGGACTCATTAGTTGGTTTGTGTTGGCTAAATAGTTTAGATTTGTAGGAACAGAAGGATTTAAAGCTTGCAGTGCTTTGGATCGCTCGCTCTCTGTGTGTTTAATCTCTGTCACATTTTAAATTGCTTCATAGTTTTGCTGCAGATAATCTGACATATAAAATTGAGTTGACCCCCCCAAACCAGACACCATGATTGAAAATCTTAACTGACTGAGGCCACATAGTGGAAACCTGAGCTATTGCGATTCTGAAATAACAGCACACATAAAAAAAAGGTTAATTAAACCAGTTCAAAGTTTTGTGTGCTGAAAGAAAAAAAATGAAAGTGTAAATAACACTGAAACCACAATCAAATCCAGATCACCACAAATGATGATCATCTTACAATATAATGGTATGTTAAAAAAATGCTACCAAACAAATGCAAAGGTTAGTGTATATTTTTACCCGAGGACATCAAAATATGGCCATTGGGTTATTTCTCAGGCTTTGCATCCGTCCATCTGTCCGTCTGTCTGTCGGTGTTCAGCATAAGTCCAGTCCTGTTGCTGCCACAGTCTTCAAATTCACAGGGAACATTTTTGGGACTCAGACCTTGGACAGGTTCACAGGTGGCTCACCTTGACCTGTTTTAAGAGGTTAAAACATATTATGTGTCCTATTTTTATGCTATGAATCATGCAAATCTGCTTTTGGAGGTGGGGGTGGATGACAGCCAATCAGAGTAGAGATACACTGTAGAGATACACTACACGGCTGGCTTCTGCATTTCTGGGTAAATCGAACATCTTTCTCATATATACTGTCCTGTGCACCAGCAACATTTCCTGTATGTTTGTTTTGTGAATTGTTTTGTAATTTGTGTCTATAGCATGGCCCAAGCAGAGGGTCACCACTTTGAGTCTGATCTGCTTGAGGTTTCTTCCTCATAGAGAGTTTTTCCTTATCACTGTTGCTCTGGGGGTTGCCAAGGTTAGAACTTACTTGTGTGAAGCTCGTTGAGGCAGGCTTGTTGTGATTTGGCGCTATATAAATGAAAATAAATTGAAATTGAATTGAAAATGGATTACCCCATACTGTTTTTTGCAGGGAAAAAAGAAAAATAAAGAAAGACAGAATAATATCCAAGGAGACGGTTGTACCAGCAAACTCAGGAATGAGCTTTTATAAATTTCTGCAGACTCGTTTTGAAGACACATTCAGACTGTTTTTTTGGGTAGCAGTTTATTATGATCCACGTATGGTGGCTTATGCTGCATTTACACATAACAACGACAAGTTACGAATGCCACGAAGTACACATTCTTGGCCACTGATCATGAATGTGATGATTTGAGACAGAGGCGTCAGGTGTCTTCAGAACTGCTGCAACCTGTTACCACGCATTACGATTAATGGCACGTGTTGCTGGTGAATTATCAGGAACCATTACGCACGGTCATGTTCCACGTTGTTGCATGCTGTTCCGCGCTATTGTGCGTAACAGCGCATCGTTATGTTCTGCCATGTTGTGAATGAGGCGACTTGTCTCCACAGACACCCATATTCATCCAGCAGCTGCTGAACAATTCCGATCGCTCCACTTTGTTCCTCAGAGTCCACAGCAGAAGAACTTTGTGATTGCATGCTTAATTGGGCTCTGTGCCATGGAGTGGCACAGAGAGGAGGAGGAGATGGAGAGAGCCAGATATGTGGCTCCACGTGGCTCTCATCTCACGTGTTTCCCCAAACATCAGGCACAGCAGCAGGTGGAACACCTGCAGGAGTGCGCTGACGAGCATTGGAACAAAACTTTTAGCCGACTTTGCATCACTGTCCTTCTTCAGCGTACTGCAGCAATGAAACTGAATGTGGTGCAGCAGGGTTTAATTGTGGACACATCAGAGAAGAATGCTGTCATGCTCTATTAAGGATCACCACTAATCAAGATGGCTCAACACGCTTAGCTGCAATCTCCATGACGAGGCGAAATGAGGGCGGTGCGTCACAGTCGTGGAAGATTTTTTTTTGACAGCCAAAAACATGCTCCACGAAAATCACGAATATCATGCACCAACATGCACTATTAAGAAACCTATTCAGATGTGTTAAGTCATGTTAAGAATGTCAGGAATGTGCCAAGAATGACGCAAATATGACATTCGTAACACGTCCTGTCTGTGTAAACGCAGCACAAAGTTACTTTAATCTGTAGATATAAAGCATGTTAGAATTTAATTTAGCAATTACGTACATAATAAGGAATAAAGTGATAAGCAGAACAAATAACTCTATCACAATGCATTAATCCACAAGTGAAGATGACACATTTATCCATTCATCAATACTTTGTAAGTAAAACATAAATCAGTTTTTTTAAAAGCTTTATCATTTGCCCATCTTTCAAAAGGTAAAATATTCAATAAAATGTGGCTGTTTTGTGTGATTGACATCAGTAACCATAAAGAAATGTGTGCAACAAGCTCACTGTAGATTGTTTGGTTAGTGCTTCAGCAAGTCAGTGAATCCGTGTATTGGGTCCCCATGCCCAGGGGCGTACCACCAAATTCTGGGCCATAGGTACTAGCTATATTGAAGACCCCCCACTGTTCTTTTTTATTAATGCAAACACCATTTTCTAGAAAGATGGTGCAATTTGGTGCATTCCCGTCCGTTAAAATGCACAGGAATGCACCCTGGGCCCTTTACCCCCCCAGTCAGACGCCCATGCCCATAAGTGTCAAACTGCCAGGGTTGTACATCATCTTTCTGTAATGTTCTGTCCTGGTTGTCTTCATTTCCTGAAATAAAATAATCAGTCATTGAATGGTGTCACACAGTAAAATTTGAAAAGACCAGCAGTTTAATGAAACATTTCAAACTAACAGGAAAGCAGTTATACCTCTGTGAGCCTTGGTTTCTGTATGCAGTGGACAAAAGGCTTTGGGTTTTCTTTTACCACACCATCCTGCATTTTGTAGCAAACGGCGCAATCCATTAGTGGCTGTAAAATCGTCAACACAAACAGTATGAGTACATACGCTGATGATGTTTTGTTTTACATCAACTATGTACTATTTACTGACTCTGTTGTTCCTGAAGGGGCATCTCTGAGGGTCTGTTTCCACACTTCCTTTGGCACACATCGTGGGTTTCAGGTCAAAGTGGTGGTAGATGTATCGAACCCCAAATCCAGACTGAAAGAGAATGCAGTCACTTCATTCTTTACTCAGTTTTGTCAACATGTTGGCCTCATAGTTTATGTAGTTCGATCTGGCGATGAGAACTACATGCCCGGCTTGAGATACACAAACAGCAGATAAAAATTAAGTAGGCTGGTTTATTAAGGCAGATGAACATCAGCATGCTGATCATTATGAGTGGCATTTGGGGAACTAACTCAAACATTGACATGTATTTTAGGTTTATCTCAACTGTAGCTATGTGCCATATTTCTCCTTTTTTTAATATGCTTTGTTTTTCCATATGAAATATTAATTTCATGCTATTCAAGGGCATTGTGGATTAAATAAATTTTTTGTTATTTATTCACTTTTAACATAAAAACAGAACAGCACAGTCTAAACATGACAGCAACACTACTCCAAATGTACATTAAAACCAAAATCCCATGCTTTAGCAGGTCCTCACCAAGGACCTGTGGTTTTAATTGCACCTCATACGACCCCATATTTTAACAGGTCCTCACCAAGGACCTGTGGTCTTAATGCACTCATCTCAAGCGCCTCAAGCTAAGCAGGGTAAACAACAACAGTAATAATAATCATCATAATAAATCCAACGATATGTGTTCCTTGTGTGTCTTGACTGGTCCTCTGTTGTGTGTTATTTTGTCTATACTGTACAGTGTGTAATTGTTATTCACTCCTGTGTTATATTATTACCTCCGCCAAGGAGGTTATGTTTTCGGTCGAGTTTGTTTGTTTGTCTGTCTGTTTGTCAGCAGGATAACTCAAAAGGTTTTGAACGGATTTTGATGAAATTTTGTGGAGTGGTTGGAAATGACAAGAGGAAGGAGTTTTTGTCATGGAAAGAGAAGCGGAGGAATGCGCCACAAAGCTGCGAATGGCGCGGACAAAAGCACCTCCGTGTTGGTCTCACAGGACGGCTTTCAGATGGCTTTCAGACGGCTTTCGGTGGCTTTTCAGTCGTGTGACTATCCAAGAAATTGTGCATGAGCTGGACATGCCAGAACATGTCCTGTGAGGCTTCATCACGGCGTTGCTTTGCGCCATGCAGCTCCGTCCCGATGCGCGAATTCCTCCGCTCCTCTTTCCATGACAAAAACTCCTGTAACAGTGGAATGTGCCGTTCATTTCCAAACTGAACGCTGTGTTGATCCGGGATGTCACCTGACTACCACAGAAATTGCAGAAGACGTGGACATTAGCACTTTGAGGTCTCACGCTCGTCAGCACACTTCCTGAGGTACGTTAGATTTTGTGACTAACATTTATACAGTCAGTAAATGTGGTGTCCCTCACACCTTATTATATTGAGCTGTATGTTGGTCGTGTAATCAGATTCCACTGCAGTGGAGTTTTGTGAACTGGGTGTTCCATGCCTGCAGGGTGGGAAGCTGATTAGTAATTAAGCCAGGAAGTGTTTGCTGTTTGTGCACCTTTGAGCGTTCTCTCTGTGTGTTGAGTGTGGACTCACATAATGATTCCTTCTTTCACAGACTCGGTTTGTCGCGGCCACCTGGGGGGTGTCGGCGGGGTCCTTGGGTCCGAATTGGTTCTGGCTCCGGACCGTTGGTGCTGCTGGGAGCGCACCGCAAAACCACCACGCCAGACCGCGCACTGTTATGTTCATTAAACTCTGTTATCCTTTGTACCGTGCTCTGCTTATTTTATACTGGGTCCTTCAAACGCTGGTCGGTTTTCCGGGCTGCGTCTGACACATAACAGGAGCACTCCTTAATCTGTGTAATCCCCATAAAATTGTCCCTGAAAGCCATCTGAATTTTCCGAATGGTGTCCACCTGGACGTCTCTCACAGTTTCTGAAAAAAATTGATGCAGTAAAGCTCCAAATCGTTCAGACATTTTATTCGCAATAAAAATCCGATGAGAGGGGTGGACCACTGCTCACACAAAGCCTGCTCACAGGCGAATGACGCAACCGACAGGCGTGAAAAAACTCACGCAGGCGCACAAAGGTTCAAGCTTGGCTGATGCAATCACACATGATTCAAATCCATATGGTTTATGCAAAAAATAAAAAGGTCGGATAGTTTTCTAACAAACCTCGTATCTTACTCAAACCACTTCTTATTTGCAATATTTCCAAAATTCTGATTTATTTCCCAAGTTAAATTTTGTTTTGAAATCCAGGTGAGCTTTGACTGTTTTGTCATCAACAAGGTCCGATATGCTTCTGATGCCCCTAGACAGCCAGGAAGCCCAAAAAACAACTTTCCCTCCCATTTTTATTGCTGGATTATTCCAAAGTGAAGAATATAACTGTTTATAAAGGGAAATCGTGACAAGTTTATGAAATTTAGTCCAAACATTTTTAGAATGTTGCAAAACTGGATTAGGGTTTTGGCCTTTGCATGGCTTTTTTTGTGTCAGAAGATCAAATGGACTAAAGGGGGCGGTATTCTCTTGCTCAATAGCTACCCATCTGATATCAGTATCCCCCCTTTTGCAGTGATTCACAAGTTTGCTCATCTCGAAAGCAATGATGTACAGCTCCACATTTGGCAATGACAACCCGCCATCCCTTCTTATTATATACAACTTCTGTAATTTTATCCTTGGTTTTTGCCATTCCACAGATAATCTGTTACCATTTGATTGTATTGCCTAAAATATTCTCCAGATATTGAAATTGGAAGCACCATTGACAAATAATTGAATTGCGGTACAATAACCATTTTTATAGTGTTAATCTTCTCCCAAAGGGTTAAATTCAACATTCTCCACTTTTCCAGGCTATTCTTGATGTTGGTGAGGATAGACGTCATATTGACTGGCATTATTTCTAATACGTTAGCACATAATTTCAGACACAGATATTTCATGCCTGTTGAAACCCACTTAAAATTATCTGCGCTAACCATAGCTGGTTAGCATACTTTAGCCACAGCCATAGCCTCTGATTTATGCCAATTTACCTCATAGCAGATACTGTAGAGAAAAAAAAAATCAACTTTATCAAGAAGAGCCTGAGTAGAAGCTGCAGGATCTGACACCAAACACAAAATAGCGTCAGTGTAAAGAAAAAGTTTGTGTTCTTTACCACCTGCAACAACCCCTTTAATGTTCATCTCCTTCCGTATTGAAACAGCTAGTGGCTCAATACTTAATATGAATAAAATTGGGAAAATAGGATTGCCATGCTTGATGCCCCTAAAGAGCCCGAAAAATGGTAAAATCAGGCCATTCGTGACCACAGCTGCACTTGGTTTTGCGTAAATGATTTTAATCCAATTCAAAAAAACCTTCCCAAATCCAAATTTTTCTAGCACACAGAACAAAAGCCTCCATTCGACTCTATCAAATGCCTTCTCTGCGTCAAGGGAGAAGGCAGTCACCGGAACGTCTTTCTCATGACTTTGCCAAAACAAGTGAAGTAACCTCCTTAGTGTTATGGATTTGACCCAAACAACCAGATTGGACTCCAATGCAGGGAGCCTGAATGGATAAAGAAAACCAGATTCATTATACAAGGATGGTACAAGAACAAATACTGCATGAATGGTGTATACTGCTTGGGAGGTTTGCAGAATGGAGACCCGGCCCGCATTGCGGTGGAAACTGGTGGTCACAGCCCAGGTAGACCCAGTGTGCAAGTGGAGATCCAATGTGTGGAGTTGTGAGTGGTCCGTGGTCCAGGTGGCCCCCTGTGGAACTGACGGAGAGTGGTGTCACAGGTCATGAACACAGTTTCTGGCGCCGATGAGCTGTTGAACCAGGGTTTATATGGAGGCAGGTTGATTGCAGTCAGGTGTGGTCATAAGCACCATAAGGAATGCCACCTGGAAAGAGAGAGAGAGAGAGCAGAGGAGTAGGTACCAGGACGACACACAACAGTAGCCCCCCCCAATGGGAGCCCCCAGTTGACTTACCAGACCGATCAGGATGCTCCCGGTAGAAGTCCCAGAGGAGGGAAGGGTCCAAGATGAAGCTCCGCTTGACCCAGGAGCATTCTTCAGGCCCGTAACCCTCCCAGTTCACCAGATATTGGAAACCCCAACTGCGCTGACAAACATCCAAGATCTTGTTGACCGTCCAGGCCAGATGACCGTCGACGATCCGAGCAGGAGGAGGCAGCAGAGCAGGTGGACACAGCGGACTGGAGCAGACAGGCTTGAGCCGGGACATGTGGAAGACCTGGTGGATCCGCAGGGAATGAGGCAGACGGAGTTGCACAGAGGTAGGGTTGATCACCCGATCAACTACAAATGGACCAATGAAGTGATGAGCGAGCTTGGGGGACTCCGTCTGCAGAGAAATGTCCTGAAAGGCGAGCCACACCTCCTGGGGCTGGTAGATGGGGGTCGGGGTGCGGTGACGGTTGGCATGACGTTCCATCCTTTCCTTAGCCCGAAGAAGAGCGGAACGGGCTGTCCTCCACACCTGATGGCAATGCTTGAGGTGGGCCTGAACTTATGGCACGGTAATGTCCAGTTCCTGTAGAGGGAACAGAGGAGGTTGATAGCCAAGCAAAACTTCAAAAGGAGAAAATCCAGTAGCTGAGGAGATCTGAGAATTGTGAGCGTATTCAATCCAAGGAAGGTTGGTGCTCCATTCAATCGGGTGGGAGGATGAGACACACCTCAGGGTGGATTCCAGGTCTTGGTTGGCCCATTCCGCCTGACCATTGCTCTGCGGATGGTAACCGGAGGAGAGACTTACCGAGGCCACAAGCGCTGCACAGAAGCTCCTCCAGACCTGAGATGTGAATTGGGGACCTCGGTCCGACACTACATCTGAGGGTATGCCATGCAACCGCACCACATGGTGGACTAGCCGTTGGGATAACCAGCAGAGCCACAAAGTGTGCCGCCTTGGAAAAACGATCCACGATCGTGAGGACAGTGTTACCCTGGGATGGAGGCAGTCCTGTGACAAACTCCAGGCAGATGTGGGACCAGGGGTGGCTTGGCATGGGAAGTGGGTGAAGAAACCCAGCAGGTGGACGATTGAGAGACTTGCCTCTTGTGCAGATGGTACAGGCTTGAACATAGGCACGCACATCCGCCCGGACTGAGGGCCACCAGAAGCAACGATGTACCAGGTCTAAAGTTCGGGAAACCACCGGATGGCAGGTGAACGTGGAAGCATGGCAGGAGGTGAGGACTTCCGATCGGGTCTGGTGGAACGAAAAGCCGCCCGGTAGGTCCTCCTCCAGGATCCGGATGTCTGTCTAAAGCCTCCTGGACGACTCTATCAACATCCCAGGTAAGGGCCCCCACGACCATGGAACGAGGCAGAATTGGGTCTGACGTGGGATCTGTGAGTTCAAACTGGCGGGATAAGGCATCAGGTTTTATGTCCTTGGTTCTGGGTTGGTAGGTAAGATTAAAATTGAAGCGTCCAAAAAACAGAGACCACCTGGACTGGTGGGAATTGAGTTGTTTAGCTGTTTTGATGTATTCCAGGTTTTTGTGATCTGTCCAGACAGTGAATGGAACTGCGGCCCCCTCCAACCAGTGTCTCCACTCTGCCAGAGCCTCCTTAACCACCAGGAGGTCCTGGTTCCCAATATCATAGTTCCTCTCTGCAGGGGTCAGCCGGCGGAAGAAGAAGGCACATGGATGGAGTTTGTCTTCTGTGGTGGACCACTGAGACAGGACAGCACCGATACCGGAATCAGAGGCATCAACTTCCACTACAAACTGGCGGTCCCGATCAGGTTGGCGTAACATAGGGGCTGTGGAGAACTAGTGTTTGAGGTCTCTGAAGACTCTGTCAGCTGAGGCAGACCACTGAAATGGGACCTTAGGGGAAGTGAGAGCTGTGAGAGGTGAGGCAACAAGACTGAAGTTTCAAATGAATCTGCAATAAAAATTGGCAAAACCAAGAAACTGTTGTAACTGTTTTCTGGAGGTTGGAACTGCCCATTGAGTTACAGCAGTGACTTTACCGGGATCTGGCTTGACAGAGTTGGGAGAAATAATGAATCCAAGGAAAGAAATGGTAGACTGGTGTAATTCACATTTGTGGACCTTCACAAACAACCGGTTCTCCAACAACCACTGGAGTACTAGGCGCATGTGCCTGATGTGTTCACTGAGAGTCGGAGAAAAATAGAGGATATCGTCGAGATAGACGAAAACAAACCAGTTGAGGAAGTCCTGAAGACATCATTGACTAGAGCTTGGAAGGTGGCGAGAGTGTTTGTGAGACTGAAAGTCATGACCAGATATTCAAAATATCCGAGAGGTGTGTTGAAGGCAGTCTTCCACTCATCACCCTACCTGACCCAGACCAGGTGATAGGCATTTCTGAGGTCTAATTTGGAAAAAATTGAGGTCCCCTGCAGGGGGCTGAATGCACCGATTGCGGACCGTTATGGCATTCAGCCGCCGGAAATCAATGCAGGGGCGCAGTGTTCCATCCTTCTTCCCAACAAAGAAGAAGCCTGGCCCCAGTGGGGATGATGAGTGACGTATCAGCCCAGCAGACAAGGAGTCCCAGATATAGGTCTCCATTGCCTCATGTTCTGGGCACGACAGATTTTAGAGCCGACTGAACGGATACTTCGCGCCCAGAAGCAAGTCAATGGCGCAGTCATAAGGACGGTGCAGGGGGAGTGACAGAGCACGATCCTTGCTGAACACCTCAGCAAGATCGTGATACTCTATGGGGACTACAGACAGATCAGGGGGTGAAGTGACCTCCTCCCTGACCACAACACTGGGCGGAATGGATGATCGAAGACACTCTCGGTGGCAGGCCTCACTCCACTGTGTGACAGACCCGGTCGGCCAATCAATCCGGGGATTGTGTTTGATAACCCAGGGATGACCTAAAACTAGGGGGGACATGGAAGAAAACACAAAGAACTGGATTGTCTCCCGGTGGTTCCCAGATACCACTAAAGTTCAGTCCTCAAGATTTACCTTCCTGACACTCTTAGTTGTCTCCCTGCTCCAGCACACCTGAATCCAATGAAAGGCTCTTTAGCAGGCTTTTAATCAGCCTTTCATTGGATTCAGGTGTTTTGGAGCAGGGAGACAACTAAAAGTATCAGGAAGGTAGATCTCGAGGACCGAACGTAGGCACCCCTGCACTAAAGTGATTGGTTCGGTTTGATGTGTTATGGCCGGAAGAGGAGTGCCGTCTAAAGCATGTACTGAAAGGGGCATGTCCAGTGCCACCACTGGGATGCAAGATTTCATTACAACCCTGCGATCCAAAAAATTCCCTTCAGCCCCAGTGTCAATTAGTGCAGGAATAGATAAGGAACGGTCATTAAACAAAAGAGTACCTGGGATTTGGGTGCATCCAGTGAATGTTATCTGGCTCATCCTTAGCCCGGAGTCTTAGGATGAGCATTGGTTTTTGGCTGCATGGGACAAGAACTGCGGATGTGGCCAATGGCAGCACAATATAAACATTCCCCAGCCTCCAGTCTCTGCCGGTGCTCCTGTGGTGATAATTTGGCCCTGCCAAGCTGCATGGACTCATCAGCAGGGGGAGCTGGAGGTCTGGGGATGGACACAGCAGTGGAGCTCGGGAAAGAAGGGTCCGGTCCAGACCGCGGAGGGATCTGAGTGGCAGCACTCCGGTCAACCTTCCGGCTTTTCTCTCGCCGACGCTCCTTCAACCGGTTGTTGATACGGATGGCTAACGAGATTAATTGAGCCAGTGATTCCGGCTCATCATGGACCGCCAGCTCGTCTGTTAACAAAAACGCTTTGCAGCACTGCGGAGTCCCAGCCGGCCTCCGCAGCGAGAACCCAGAAGTCGACTCCATACTCCGCAGCGCTCAGCTGCTCCTGCCTCAGGGACAATAACTGCTGGGAAACTGAGTGGCTACGTTGGGGGTGATCAAAAACCAACTGAAACTCTTTGGAGAAAAGTGAAAAGGAGTGAAGCAGAGGGGATTCTGTGCTCCAGAAGGTGGTAGCCCACTTGAAGGCCTCCCCCCGGAGCAAGTTGATGACATAATATATTTTACTGAGATTGGTGGCATAATGAGAAGGATGCTGGGAGAAAACAAAGGAACACTGCATGAGAAAGGAAGAGCATGTATCAGCATCACTGGAATATGGTTCTGGATGACAGATAAATGGCTCAGGGACTAGACTGGGGGATGTGGAGGCCTGTAAGAGTTGAACTGGAGTGGAAACTGGAGTAGAAGGCGCAACCAAGGTAAGCTTCTCAACTGTAGTGGCTAGTGAGGACAGTATGGTGTGTGTGTGTGAAACCTGTTGGGTGAGGTCCTGCACATGATCTGACTGTGCAGCAAGTTGTTGTTGTTGCTGACCCAGGAAGGCACCCTGGGTGGAAAGAGCCTGTTGTAGTGTGTCTGACCCTGCGGAGTCCATGATGTTGCCCAGAAACTTCTGTTACGGATTTGACCCAAACAACCGGATTGGACTCCAATGCAGGGAGGCTGAATAGATAAAGAAAACCAGATTTTATTGTACAAGGATGGTACAAGAACAAATGCTGCATGAATGATGTATACTGCTTGGTAGGTTTGCAGAGTGTAGATCCGGCCCGCATTGCAGTGGAAACCAGTGGTCGCAGCCCAAGTAGACCTGGTGTGCAGGTGGAGATCCAATGTGTGGAGTTGTGAATGGTCCGTGGTCCAGGTGGCACCCTGTGGAGCTGACGGAGAGCGGTGTCACAGGTCGTGAACACTGAGTTTCTGGCGCCAATGAGCTGTTGAACCAGGGTTTATATGGAGGCAGGTTGATTGCAGACAGGTGTGCTCATCAGCTCCACAAGGAATGCCACATGGAAAGAGAGAGAGCAGAGGAGCAGGTACCAGGACGACACACAACACTTAGGTTATCAGAAGAGGACCTCCCTTTAACAAAACCTACTTGATCAGAATGAATAAGGAAGGGTAAAGCTTTTTCCAGTCTCATGGCAAATATTTTTGTAATAATTTTACAATCTACATTAATTAAACTGACTGGATGAAAAGTGCCAGGGTCTAATGGGTCCTTATTTTTCTTAAGAATTAATGTTATGACGGCTTCATGAAAGGTTTCAGGAAGACATCCCAGTGATACCCCCTCACTGTAGATTTCTGTTAATATCGGGGCCAAGATGTCTAAATTGTGTTTATAATATTCTATTGGGAATCCATCAACTCCTGGAGATTTTCCCACTTTCATGGCCCGAATTGCTGACCTAACTTCCACTTCAGTTACTGCTGCATCTATTGCTCCAGCCTGTTGTGAGGAGAGTTGAGGTAAATCATTCTGAGCCAAAAAAAATCTTCCACTTTTTGTTTATCTAATGCTGTGTCTGAAGAATATAGGTTTGAGTAAAATCTTTGGAATTTGTGATTAATCTCATGAGATTTTGTTATTACTTCCCCTTGTTCATTTCTAATCCCAGGAGATGCCTCCTGGTGTTTCAGTTGTCTTGCCAATAACTTACTTGCTTTTTCCCCATTCTCAAAAAAATTGCCTTGTTCTAAAAAGTGCATATTCTGCCTTCTTATTATAAATTTCATTTAAATCTAATTTCAATTTGCAGACTTGTTGCAATAAAGATTCAGAATAGTTTATGGCCAACTGAGTTTCTTTCGCTTTCAACAGGGACTCCAAAGTTATAAGTTTTGCTTTATCTGCCTTTTTCTTCTTGCTTGAGTAAGCAATAACTTTGCCCCAAACAAAAGCTTTGGAAGCATCCCACACAGTACTAAATTTCACTGTAGATCTAGTATTAATCTGGAAAAATTATTTAATTTTTTTACGTTAAGCATCTCAGTAAATCCTGGGTCCTGAAATAAAGATGTATTGAGCCTCCACCTACTGCTCCTAGCTGCCTCCTCCCCAAGCATCATGTCCAGCACCACAGATGCATGGTCTGTAAGTGCAATGGCCCCAATCCTACAATCAACACAGGCACCACTCACAATTTGAATTAGAAAATAATCAATTCTCAAAGCTGACTTGTGCTTGTGGGGAAAAAGGTATATTCTTTTTCTCTAGGGTTAATAAGCCTCCTTATCATATACCTATAAATGATACGCCAATATGACTGGATAAAACACTAAAGAATAAATAGCAATACACCCTTTTCGCGGACAGGTAATATTTTTCATACCACCTGAGTAAAACCCACAAAATGAAGGTCGCCTTGGTAATCAGCTAATCCGGACAGCGGAGCGGTGCCACAACGAAGAGGCGCAGTCAGAGGAACTGTGAAATACTGGTGAGTCACTATAAATAATTTCTTACGTGTCCAACCTCGTAGGTTGATCGTTAAAATTAAATTTGTCAGTTCTAAAAGCCATCATAATTATTTATAGGAAAACGTTCTATTTTTTTTTTTTTCTACTAAGGTTTGAACTTAGTGTTTACACAGGAGAGAAAAGTGAGAAAATGTTAATGCCTATATGAGAAAAGTGTATAAAGTGTGTAGTGAGGGGTTTTACAGCCTTAAAACATCTATAATAATTGTAAAAAATAAGGCTGTGTGTCATGTGTCTTTATTATATTCACACCATCAACAGAGTTTACTTGGTAACACTCAGACAGGACACAATTAAATAATCTTTCGTAGTGTCGTTGCCAAAGTGTAGTAATTGCATTTACACCAGAGACGCCATCTACTGTACATGGCAAAGATGGCTTGCAGTTATTAATAACGTGTACCTCTTTCCAAAAGGCTTTGTTGTTTTTACCTAAAAAATTATTGGCCATGGCATCAGCCCTCAGACATTGTTCACTTTTACTAATGTACCGTATAGCGTATTTATATTTTGTATTTGTAAGCTTCTTGTGTTCAAAAATAGGTCCATGTCTGGGTTTACCAGCCATTGGCCATAATTAAGCAGCTGTACATGCTTCTGCATGGAGTTCAGCCACATGTGTGTTCCAGCCAGGTCTAACGCTCCTCTTATTTTTAGGCTTCAGAAGAGGCTCACCAGCTTTAAGTAAAGCTGTAACTGTTATGTGTCGGACGCAGCTCGGACAACCGACCAGCGTTTGAAGGACCCAGTATGAAATAAGCAGAGCACGGTACAAAGGCTAACTGAATTTAATACATAACAGTGATACAAAAAATAACAAAAGAAAGTGCGGTCTGGCGTGGTGCGCTCCCAGCAGCGCTAACGGTCCGGAGCCAGAAGCTGTTCGGACCCAAGGACCCCGCCGACACCCCCCAGGTGGCCGCAACAAACCGAGTCTGTGAAAGAAGGAACCATTATGTGAGTCCACACTCTACACACAGAGAGAACACTTAAAGGTGTACAAACAGCAAACACTTCCTGGCTTGATTACTAATCAGCTTCCCAACCTGCAGGTATGGAACATCCAGTTCACAAAACTCCACTGCAGTGGAAGCCGATACATGACTAACATACAGCTCAATATAAAAAGGTGTGAGGGACACCACATTTACTGACTGTATAAATGTTAGTCACAAAATCTAACGTACCTCAGGAAGTGTGCTGACGAGCGTGAGACCTCACCCCCTCCTCTTTCACAGACCGTGCATCAAACCCTGGACGTTCTCTGCATCCGCTGATGATGAGATGGCTCCCGAGACGACGATCTCACCCGTCTGGTCACAAGGTCGAGTCTCTGGCAAATACACACTGTATACTCCAGTCTTAAATGCCACCATGTTCCAATCCATATAGATGCACCTCAGCTGTGAGTCCTGACGAGCCGCAGGTGATCAGGGTGAGGTCCTGATAACCTCAGCAACACAGCCACTCAGTCCCAAATGCAAGCCACCTGGAAGGAAAAACAAAAGACAGAAACAAAAAGGCAGCCAGGCCCCCCAGCCATACAACAGTAACAATATCATTGTACATTGCAGAGATATCAACTTTATGATCTGTGTTAGAACAGCTACTGTTTGTGCAGAGTGTTGTCTCTCTGGGCAGTTGTATATTACTCAGCAGTAGATCACTAGAAGTAAAATAGGAATCAATATCCTCCTCTACTATAGAGGACTAGTCCACTCGATCTGGATTAGATTTGTTTTTGTTTACACATTCAAAAGTGTCAGGTATTTTATCAAATCTAATAACCATTTAAACAGGAATATGGTCTGAATTTGATGTGTTATATAAAATTTTCATATGCACTAAAGATGAATGCGCGTCAGCTGTTGAGAGACAATGATCCAACCAGGATGTGGTGTGCCATGCCTCACTAATATTATGTATAACTATCAGGAGGCAACAACTCCCTGCTGGACAGAATCAAATTATTATCTCTACATAGATGTTTCAGATGGTTAGCAAACACTGAACTCCCACCTGAAATATCAGCATTTATATCTCCAACAATAAAAACACTTGTAAAATGTTCATTTAACAAAAAAGAGCTAATAAATGCTAACTTATTCATATAGTCCTCTTCGTTTATCTGACTTTCAAAAGGGGTATAAACATTTAAAATAACAAAATCCTTATCAGACTGCTTCACATGCACAGCAATACACCAGTCCACACCAAGCCGAATAACATTTACTACAGGATCCAGCTTCTTATTCCACAGAATTGCCACCCCTCCTGGAACTCTACCCTTCTTTAAACCCAAGCAAAACTCAGTAGTGGATTCACCTACACCATGAAAATGATCATGAATTAAATTAAGATCTTTAAGATCCTGCTTGGCTAAGAAAGTTTCCTGCAGGCACAGAATGTCACAGTGCTCCAACAACTGATCCACAACAATACGGCGAGCTCTATCCGCCGCGCTCTGACCCAAACGCAGGCCACGACAGTTGTTAAACAGGACACTTATCTCCATCGCAGTGTCAGACCTGGGCTACCGTACCAGTAGCAGGCACATTTAAAGCCCCAGCAGGTAGAACAGCAGCGTTGGCATTAGCACCAATAAAACCAACTTTCCAGGGTTCAAAGAAGCGCCGTACATACGCTCCCGCTGGCCACAACTCTGGGTTATACATGTCACCAACATCCTCACATTCGGCGGATATTTTAAACGAAGTGTATCTGTTATTCATGGTGTCAATCTTTTGACATGAAACCTTACGAGAGAGTTTCTCCTCAAGTTGAACACGCAGAGTTTCAGGGTCTATTTCCGGCGAGAACTTGGTAGCAAAAACACTCACCAGCTTAGTTGTTACCACTTTAATGTTCCTCGCTGATCCCGTGCCCACAATGGTTTTCACAGCCTTCTTCTGCCTCGATGTTAATTTACCAGTGCGTAATCCTTGTTTAGGATGAGCGGGCAGCTCAGTGAGCTTCTGTTGGCCTCTCTTCACTACCAGGCTCCTTTTCGGAGAACCCAGTGAAGGCACTGATAATCCAGAAGTGGCTGCAGATTCACCCCTCTCCACGGTTGGAGGTGGCGGTTCCTGTGACAGGCGTTTCTGGTGTTCACCTCTTGGTGCCCCAGTCCCCCCTGCCAGCACGCCAACCGCTGCGCCATTCCATACCGCGCCACTAGCACCTTCCGCATCCAAACGCCCATCTGATGCAGTGTAGTCAGCGTGCTTCTCCAAGGCACCAAGTCGACGGCTCACCTCAGCCATGACAGCGTGCAGATCTTCGCTGGTGTTGGACTGCAGGTGCAGCGCATGTTTCATGGCAGAAACATTGGAGTGCAGCTGCTCCACTTTCCGGAGTAGGCCACACATCCATACTTGTAAAAGTCACCGGTGGGAATTCATCCAAATGGTGGGAGACAAATCTAGGAACACTCATTCAGCACTTTGAGGCAGCTCTTTATGTTATTAATATCTTTCTGAGCACCTTTATGTGTGATGTTCCGCTGCATAGTGGGGCAGAGCTCAAACAGAGTTTTCTTTGAAGTTTCAATCCACTCTGAGTCAAAACAATTGACAGCAAGCAGGACAATCTCATCCTGGCTTAATGTTCTCATCTTCAATGCAAGAAAATGTAAAAGCTCATCTTCAACAATAATTTTACCATCAACAGTCTGGTACACCTCAGGTTTTGTGTCAGGAAGGGGAAACACCATTTTAAAAAAAACAACAACTTGCAGATCCACCTTGGATCTGCTGTTGCGACTGTGAAACAAGAGAGAAAGCAAAGCGACTTACATTTATTATATTTTTGTATATCTGTATTTGTAAACATTTTTATTTGTTCATACAATTTAATTATAAAATCAATATCTAAATCATAAACTGTGTTAAACTACTTTATTTGACAATGTAAATGAAAATGAAACTTAAATACAGTATAAACATTTTTATGTATTAATATAAATAAAGTACATTATTTGCTGTTGTGGCTCCGCCCAACGGCCCGTTTGGTCGTGGGGTTTAGTTCTTGGTTTAATTGTGGATTTTGATCTGTTCAGTTGTCTGTGATGTCTGTCTGATATGTGTTCCCGCACTAACATATGCTGATCACCTGCCGTGTTGTTTTCTGTTAAATCCACCTGCTTCCTGTGCACATGTTTTAGTCTCTGTTCCACATTCTTTGTTAGGTTTAGTTCTGATTGTTATCCAGTTTTATCAGCTTGTCGCATTTTTAATTAGTTTTTCTATTAGTTGTGTGTGTGTGTGTGTGTGTGGGTGGGTGGGGGGGGGGGGGGTTGCCACCTCCAGGATGTCGCTTCATTTTGTGATATTTTAGGTTATATGTATAGGTATTTGGTTTTGGTCTTTATTAGTTCTTATAGTCTTTGTGTTCTGATCACCTCCTTATATTATGTTAGTTTGTTCACTCTTGCACTTTATTAGCTCCTGAGTTCTATGTTGGTCTGTGGTTTTATGATTTCTCCTCTTCTTCTTTTATGGTTGGTTATTGTATTTTATTTCCTTCTCACCTGTTATTCACTTGATCATCAAGATTATTCTTACACTGGTTTTTTTCAGTTATTTCATCTCCCTGTACTCTGTGTCTTCTGCCTCTCATTTGCCACTCACCTGTTGTTAATTTCACCTGGTTTATTTAAGAACTTCCTTGTTTGTCTGTCAGTGTCGGTTCATTGTTAATGTTTCCCTCTGTAAACTCTGGTTCTCGTTTGCTCCTTAAGAATTTCTTTGTAGGTATGGTACAAGACTGTTGTGTTTCTTTGTGGTTCCCCAGGTCTTCATTAAGTGACATTTTGGTTTGTTTTAGGATTGTGTTTTGTTTTGTTTTTTTTTTTTTGTTTTTTTGTAGTTCTGTGGATTTTTGTGGGAACTTTGTCACGTTTACATTTGAGACTGCTTTGGTTTTTGTGGGGATTTTTGGGGAACAAAAGAAATCATCTTTGTTTTTGACACCATATCCTTGTAGAGTTTCTGCCTGCAAAACTGGGTTCAGCTTGACTGTGTAAAAACCATAACAATTTGCTATTATCTTATTTGGATTTGATTATACAAATTAAATATTTGTTACTTAAAAGTATTTATTATAAAATGGGTATAAAATATTTTATACATTGGCAATACATTACATTTTAAATAAAATAATTATTGCATATTAACATAGAATATGAAGAAATTCAACACAGAGGACATCTGAAGACAAGATTCTAAGCTGCTATGCAGACGACTTGTTTACCTCAGTATCTGATGTAGTCAGACTTCTCAAAAAGCGAAAATGGTGAAGTACACCAGCATGGGAGCTGAGCTCTGTGAGCGCCATGTCTACCCCCTTCTTGAAGTTATCAGGCAGCTGATCATAAGCCTGCTGGGCCTTGATGGCGTGGAACGCCGCTCCGACACAAATCAGCAACAGCAACGCCGCAGCCATTTTCCTCTGTGACTGAAGAGCAGCGAGGATGGAACGCCTTTTCTGCCTCCAAGATCGACACTGATATCCAAAACAAGTCCTATTATGGCTGTAGGAAGTTCCACAGACTACAGCTCCTGTGCCATCTGGTTCTGGTTTATCTTCTACTTCCTGCAACAGCTGGAGGCAGCAGCTTAAAGCTTTGCGAAACACATTCACAGCAGGAAGATTCCACAGAGTCCACAGTGTGCTAGAAAGGGAATAATACTAATCCTTGTTATTACAGTGGATCTGTGGAATCAAACAGACATGCCTGACCTTCGGCCTCAGGACAAACACTAAAGGTCAGCTGTGAGGGTCAACGACCTCTTCTGGCTCTGCAGCACACGCTATCCAAATTTAAGAATGTGTGTCAGAAAAGTAGGTTAAAAGGGATAAAAGCAGTTTTTGTGTACTTTTACATACAATGAAGGTAAAAATCAGCAGGCTTGTGACCAGGGGGGTGTAGGTTTTAACCCCAAACTGTACAGTTAAATCTGCATGGAGAAGGTGAAAGAAAAGCAGTGGAATATGGAAAATGGACTATTTATATAACGCTTTTTCATCTAAATTAGAAGCTCAAGGCATTTTACAATGATGTCTCACATGCACACACACAAACACACACACACCTGGTGTCACGGAGCTGCCATGCAAGGTGCTCAACTGCACTCCAGAGGCAACTGGGGGTTAAGTAAGGTGACCATATTTTGATCACTGAAAACCAGGACACTCGGTGCATCAATGAGATCATCATCAAATACTCAAAAGTGGCTACTAATCGGCAGAACCGGAATGGTTGTCAGAACTGGAATGACAATACAAATAACAGAACAGCACCTTACTATGCCCCTACCTCCCAAGATCCGTGTATTGATAACCAATCTCAAGATATTGATAACCAATCTCAAGATAATGTAATAAAATGTTATCATACAAAGCAGAAAGTCCCCAGTCATGTTCAAAGCACAAATCTATCTCTTTTCAAATCACAGGAATAGCAACTCATCATATTGGAAAATTTACCCTCAGTAACACTAGATGGCACCACACAAGGTCCTGTTCTGCCAATCCGTCATTGTTCTGTCAAGAGTTTGGGGCTTATAATACCAACCTAAAGCATCGATACTGGTTTTGGGTGTAATATAAGAAAAATGGCCCATTCTGCCAAATTACCAGTTGTTCCCATTCCATTCTGCCTATAGTTCCGGTGTCGTAGACCGAACGGTCCGCCCCTAAAAATCTTTTTGCATCTGCGCATGCGTCATTTCGGACCACAGCAGCACGTCTGAGACAGAGTCTCTTCACCCATCAGAACCATCAGATGATACAGGTAAAACCTCAAGTCAGTTTAAAGCAGAAACTCAATGAAATTCAGTTAAGCTTTGAAATGACCGATGTTCAGTGAACGCATCAGCTACCAGCTCGTTTAGCTGGTACAAGAAATGATTGTTGTACAAAAGCTTCAGATATCTGTCGCTGAGATCAATCAATCAATCAATCAATTTTTTTATATAGCGCCAAATCACAACAAACAGTTGCCCCAAGGCGCTTTATATTGTAAGGCAAGGCCATACAATAATTATGTAAAACCCCAACGGTCAAAACGACCCCCTGTGAGCAAGCACTTGGCTACAGTGGGAAGGAAAAACTCCCTTTTAACAGGAAGAAACCTCCAGCAGAACCAGGCTCAGGGAGGGGCAGTCTTCTGCTGGGACTGGTTGGGGCTGAGGGAGAGAACTAGGAAAAAGACATGCTGTGGAGGGGAGCAGAGATCGATCACTAATGATTAAATGCAGAGTGGTGCATACAGAGCAAAAAGAGAAAGAAACAGTGCATCATGGGAACCCCCCAGCAGTCTACGTCTATAGCAGCATAACTAAGGGATGGTTGAGGGTCACCTGATCCAGCCCTAACTATAAGCTTTAGCAAAAAGGAAAGTTTTAAGCCTAATCTTAAAAGTAGAGAGGGTGTCTGTCTCCCTGATCTGAATTGGGAGCTGGTTCCACAGGAGAGGAGCCTGAAAGCTGAAGGCTCTGCCTCTCATTCTACTCTTACAAACCCTAGGAACTACAAGTAAGCCTGCAGTCTGAGAGCGAAGCGCTCTATTGGGGTGATAGGGTACTACGAGGTCCCTAAGATAAGATGGGACCTGATTATTCAAAACCTTATAAGTAAGAAGAAGAATTTTAAATTCTATTCTAGAATTAACAGGAAGCCAATGAAGAGAGGCCAATATGGGTGAGATATGCTCTCTCCTTCTAGTCCCCGTCAGTACTCTAGCTGCAGCATTTTGAATTAACTGAAGGCTTTTTAGGGAACTTTTAGGACAACCTGATAATAATGAATTACAATAGTCCAGCCTAGAGGAAATAAATGCATGAATTAGTTTTTCAGCATCACTCTGAGACAAGACCTTTCTGATTTTAGAGATATTGCGTAAATGCAAAAAAGCAGTCCTACATATTTGTTTAATATGCGCTTTGAATGACATATCCTGATCAAAAATGACTCCAAGATTTCTCACAGTATTACTAGAGGTCAGGGTAATGCCATCCAGAGTAAGGATCTGGTTAGACACCATGTTTCTAAGATTTGTGGGGCCAAGTACAATAACTTCAGTTTTATCTGAGTTTAAAAGCAGGAAATTAGAGGTCATCCATGTCTTTATGTCTGTAAGACAATCCTGCAGTTTAGCTAATTGGTGTGTGTCCTCTGGCTTCATGGATAGATAAAGCTGGGTATCATCTGCGTAACAATGAAAATTTAAGCAATACCGTCTAATAATACTGCCTAAGGGAAGCATGTATAAAGTGAATAAAATTGGTCCTAGCACAGAACCTTGTGGAACTCCATAATTAACTTTAGTCTGTGAAGAAGATTCCCCATTTACATGAACAAATTGTAATCTATTAGACAAATATGATTCAAACCACCGCAGCGCAGTGCCTTTAATACCTATGGCATGCTCTAATCTCTGTAATAAAATTTTATGGTCAACAGTATCAAAAGCAGCACTGATCATGATTACATCTAGACTTCAACAAAAATGTATGGTAGACGTGTGGAAAGTGCTTCCAGAAGCAGGTCGATTAAAGCTTACACAGAGGACAAAATTTAAAAATGCTTCAGTCATGTTCATCTATTTTGCACCATCTGTTCTGTGCCGTGGTGAAATACGTCATATGTTGTGGAATCCAAAGGATGGTGACGTTGTTTGCCCTTTGCAGTCCAAACATTAAAAACTCCAATTTTTTATATCCAGTTTGCTCAAGCAATAAATTTGTTCACTTTTTAATCCAGAATTGGATAAATTACAAAGAGAAATTGGTCTTTATCATCCTTTTTGCTGTTTTTAACCTAATAATTACAGAGGACACTGTTTGCTTGTGTGGGTCTAAAGTCTCTTCTGAGTGTTGTGTGACGTGTGAGCGTTGAGCTAACGTCTTGTCTCCCCCCTCCCTCCCCCCACGTGCGGTATTGATTTATTTAATTAATTTATTTATTTTTACATGCGGCATGGATTTTTGTTTTTGTTTTTTTACATGTGGTGTTGATTTTTTTTTTTTAAGTCATGCTCCACTTTAATGTTTCAAAAAACACAAAACTGTTAAAGGTGCCACTAAAGTTATGCTGGTTAGGTGCTGGTTTGAATGAACATGTACATATACAGATAATGAAATAAATATTAAAATTTTTTGACAACAATTGGTGTATTGTAGTGACAGTGCATCAAAAACAGCCATATCTGCTAACAAACTGTAACTATCTCCACAGCTGTTTAGGAATTAAAAACAACCAGGAATATTGTGAACTTGATTTTGTTGCACACACAAAAAACTTTAACTAGTGAATTACTCACCTGGTTTATCATCACTTAAATATGACCTCATATTTGACCTCAAAGCTTGTTTATTGTAACTTGACAAGGCAAACACATAAAGTTTGGTTGTTGTATCTTTACAAAACTAATAGTTATTTTATTAATTACACTACAGATTAGCTCAATGTTTACTAGTGGAGACTCAAGACAAAATTAAACAGAACATTTAGAATATTTTAAACACAGTACTCCACCTCCTGAACACAGTTTATTTAAACCTGAACTCGCAGCAAATATAAGATTTTATTCAGCTTATGTACAGTCACTTGACCAGTTCTGGATCATTGTCAGTTCTGGATCATTGCTGTAGTATTTGCGCCACCGTTTCTCGTAATCAGCGCGAATAAGCTAATACTTGGCACCAATGGAAAGACTGATGTTTTGTCTACAAACAACCACAAGCTTGACCGGATCCAGCCATCTTTGTGACCATCTCCGTGGTGTGCGCGCGTTTTCTGACTCACTCATTCGTGCAAGTGTGAAAGTGACGATCTCTAAGTAGCAAAGGTGAGTTAGTCATTCAGTGTCATTGGTTCTAGAGTGGGAAAATACTTACTTACTTGGGTAGAAAATGTCAGTGTGTTATGTCTTGCTGTTTAATTGCTTCACACATTTATCTCTGATGACAAAATTTGCCAGCTGTGGATCTCTGAAGCAGCAGCTTCGTGCCAGTACTTGTGAGCCATGTGTCCTTTGGGGGTCATCTCAACACCATGAATGGGCATGAATGTGGGGGCTTTTACTTTCCAATTTGGGAGAAATCTCACCTCCACACATTTAAAACCCTCCTTCGCTCTCCATCTCTAACAATATAAGGTGTGAAATGATAGCAAGTTGGGGCATCTTGTGCTATCCTGACCCACTTCATTGAGTTAAAAGCTATGGGGGAGATGTCAAAATCCAAGAATGTTTATTACCACAGATTTTATTTTATCTTTATTTATTATTTCAAAGCACTTCATTTTTTGCTCGTAAAAACGTATAACAGTGCCTTTCGAAACTAAGTAAATTCTCATTTAATAAGTATAATTTATATCATTTTGTGTTAAAAACACATTCTCGGGCACAGTGTGTATCATTCTGCATTAGAAGGGCTCCAGCCAGATGCCAAGAATGCCCCCAAAGTGATACAGAGTGTCTTGATCCAGAACTGGGCAAAGTGATCCATTTCCAGCAAATATTTGCACCACACATAATGTGGCTTCACACTTTAAGTAGAAGGGCTACCCCATCCTGACTTCTTCAGCAAGATAACGTCCAAATACCCAATACAGTAATACCCAATAAAGGATATTCAGTTGCATTATGGCTCCGTATAGCGGGACTTTCAAAAAGGTGATCCAGAACTGGACAAATGACTGTACTTGATGAGATGCTGGTGTCAAGCGTTTTATTGTGAAAAGGTGCGAGCAACATGAAGTATCTGATGTTGGTCATCTTGGTCAGAATTAGCTTACAGCCGTGAAACGCCACGGCGGGCCATCTTGGAAGTACATCTTCCATCTTGGAAGTACTATTGTCACGATGTCAAAATAAAGGTTTAATGTCAAAATAAAGGTTTTGAAAATGAATCCCCAAAATTTTCATAATAAAGGATGCACATGTGCAGGCCATATCCAAAAGCTGAGGTTGATATGCTGTTTTATTTAAAAAATAAAAAAAATCAAGATTTAACATCTGCACTTGATGCACAATTTAATTGTTACTGTCCAGTCTGAACTTTCAAGTTCACCCAACAGTAAAGGCCATGGGACCAAGAGCAAAGGTCATATGGTGCTCCTTTATGATGCGTGAGCCAGTCCTTTGCTTTAGGCTTTATGATGCTTTATCATTTGTCAGTGCTTCATACAAAGCCAGAAATATACAACCTCTCATTCAGTGGCAGTGAGGTGACAGAAGGAGCAAGTCAACAATTTTAAACAGAGCTACAGAATGTCTTTTCTTGAGAATTATGAGGTGTTGTGTTCTATTGGTTCTGGCTCATTTGGAACATGCCAGAAAATCAAAAGAAAGTCTGATGGCAAAGTAAGTAACACTTTAGTTAGTTTCTTCACATAAAAACAGTTAAAGTTGTGATAGTAGATGAAATTGTTTGCTGTCTCTTCATTGTGTAACATTTTATATCTGTACATCCAACCTTCATTTTTCTACCTCACATCTGAGGTCAAGTCTCTCTGACAGCAGACTGACCTTCTGTGAATAAAATAACAAAATACTTTCTCATGTATCTGGGTGATTCTTAGACTACGGGTACTTATTATGTCCTTTGATCATATTGTATGAAAAACAGAAAAAAGGGGAAATTTCACACTTTTATAGTTATCTTTACAATGAAAGTGTGTTAAGAAATTTGTTCTAGTAGTCTATGATGACTTTTTCACCTTTTTTCAGCATCATTATATGCAAATATTGCTGTTTTGTGCTTGTCCCACACCCAGACTTTTGATCTTCAATGATAAAAATGAATGGTAAAGAAATGTTTTTTCTAATGTTTTAAAATATCTCTGAATAAAATATCAGTAAAATAATCAAAACATAATTGGGGTATTCAATGTCATACAACTGTTGTGATTTTTTTAAACAAAATGTAGTTGTCCCACACTATTGCTGTAATTTCCACCACAACGCTGTAATGTCCCTTTAAACAGTTTGTATGAAAGATTGTTTGGGTAGTTTCTATGGAGATAAACAGTGACATCAGAGCACATGTATATAGCGCCAAGTCACAACAAACAGTTGCCCCAAGGCGCTTTATATTGTAAGGCAATGGTGTGGTGGAAATTACATTTACAAGGCCAATAGTGCCCGTAGTTAAAGAATCACCCATCTACGAATATGATATTATGAACAACAGAATGGTGGAGTCCCATGTTTCTTGAAATAGAATATCTCCACCTAATGGACATTTACCATTAATGCAGGTACACCAGAATTTCACCATGAGCTTTCATTTAAAAAATTAAAGCTCTCCATAAAAATAGAAGCATCATTGTGGGGATTTGTTTTTAATTTGAGTTTTAAGCATCGTCTTGACTTTTTCTGATTTTTATCAGATCAAATTAAGTCAAATGATATGTTCAGGGACTTGAAAATTTCATGTATCCATCCCATCATATTTAAAGGAATAGAGCTGTAAAAGTGGAAAAAAAAATGGTTTGAAATTCATCATGATATGTAGTTTGACCAATTTCTTATGGTTTCTGAAAATGGAGGGGCTGTGTATAAAAATGGCTGTAATTCTTAAATGTTAATGTGATATTTTATTAAAATACTTGAATACAGACATTTTGCACATTTTAATTGTTTCATCTCAAATTTATGTGATTGTTCACAGAAGCAAAATTGATCATTTGATTTGATCAATACTGTCCAGTTTGAAATTTCAAGTTCATCCAACAGCAAAGGTCATGTGACCAGTGATCAGTGGCTGCTCCTTTATGATCAGTGGCTGCTCCTTTATGATGCGTGAGCCAGTCCTTTATTTATGATTTATGATGCTTTATACTTTGTCAGTGCTTCATACAAAGCCAGAAATATTTAACCTCTCATTCAGTGGCAGTGAGGTGACAGAAGGAGCAGGTCAACATTTTAAACAGAGCTACAGAATGTCTTTTCTTGAGGATTATGAGGTGTTGTGTTCTGTTGGTTCTGGCTCATTTGGAACATGCCAGAAAATCAAAAGAAAGTCTGATGGCAAAGTAAGTAACACTTTCACTGTTTTTATATGAAAAAGTAACTAAATGTTTTATGTATAACTTATTGACTAAAGGAACCTGTGATAATAGCAAATAATATATTGTATTTTACTGTGTAAAGTGACACACATGGTTGTGTTGAATTGTGTTATTTTCAGATGTGTCTTTAATGAAAACCATTCGTATTTGTAGATTCTGGTGTGGAAGGTGGTGAAGTACAAGTCCATGAAGCCACATCAACTAAGGTGTCTGCTGTCAGAGGTAAAGATCCTGAAGGACCTCAAACACCCAAATATCGTGCAGTATTTTGATCACTTTTTAGACTGTGAGAGGAAAAAGCTCTACATTGTGATGGAGCACTGTGAGGGTGGAGATCTGGACAACCTCATTCAACACTACAAGCGTAGAGGGTAAATCTGTCATCCTGCATGTCTTTGGATGTTTCAGTCCAGCATCATTTCAGGACGGCTTTACTTCTGTTCTTTGTAGCTGTATTAACTGTCTGTCTCTTCGTTCCTGCAGGAAGTTTCTGTCTGAGAACTCCAGGCCAAGAGCTCCTAAAGTCTGGAACTTCTCTTTAGGAAATGACAAAGCAAAAAAGTTAAACCTGCAACACAAGCTGTCTTGTCATAAATGTTGAATATCTCACCAGAAACTGTGCAGATCATGCAGACTTTATTGTTTTGTTTGTTTTCCAGGAAAAGTTGAATAAAATGCTGTCCGATGAGCGTTCAGACATCTGGGCTCAGGGGTGTCTGATATATGAGCTGTGTGCCTTCATGTAAGTTCTACTACTCAGATTTGAGCTGATTTTCCTACATTGTTGACAACACGGCTGAATAGTTTTTGCTGAATTTCTCCTCTTTAGGCCTCCATTTACTGGTGGACGAGGGAAAAAGCTGGAAGACTGCATCAGTAGTGGAGCGTTTAGGAGAATCCCCGTCCACTATTCCGACTTCCTGGACTCCATCATTAGGGACATGCTGCAAGTCACGGTGAGATTCATGATATTTAAAAGAAATTTTACTTTGGTTTCCACTTACTCACTCATTTTGGGAATCTCATAGATCCCCCCCCCCAAAAAAAGTATTTGTGCTGCATTAGTGATGGATCTTGATTTTTCTCTCTTTCCAGGTCAGCAGGAGGCCGTCGGCAGCCGACATCATCAAGCGGCTTATTGACAAATGCATTGAAGAGTCGAGGTCACGCCATCCTGATCGTCGACTTCCACAGCCCGTGTCTGTGAAAAACGTCAGTCCCACAAAAAAACAAGCACAGGCTCCACAGAAGAATCCGGGCGCAGCTGTGAATGTGAGTGTTATCACCAACAACCAGAGAGGTTCTGTTTACAGCGGCGACTGTTTGACTGTCAGTTAGACGGATTACTCAAAACGTTTTGAGCCCATCTCCACAAAACCTGCTCAAAGATTTCATCCAGTGGAAGTTCAGTAGGTTTTGAGAAAATGGGTTCCACCATGCGGTCGCTGTATCGGACCGTCATGGTGAAGAGAGAGCTGAGTAGGGGGCCAAAGCTCTCAATTTACCGATCGATCTACGTTCCGATCCTCACCTATGGTCATGAGATTTGGCTCATGACCGAAAGAACGAGATCGCGAGTACAAGCGGCCGAGATGAGTTTCCTCCGCAGGGTGGCTGGGGGCTCCCTTAGAGATAGAGTGAGGAGCTCGGTCACTCGGGAGGAGCTCAGAGTCGAGCTACTGCTCCTCCACGTCGAAAGGAGTCAATTGAGGTGGCTCGGGCA
The DNA here is from genome assembly GCF_902500255.1 of Thalassophryne amazonica. Lineage (NCBI taxonomy): Eukaryota > Metazoa > Chordata > Actinopteri > Batrachoidiformes > Batrachoididae > Thalassophryne > Thalassophryne amazonica. The sequence goes on along the minus strand of NC_047103.1, from coordinate 22,669,823 downwards.
TCTTTTCCAGATGCCCCCTGGACGCCTCGCTGGAGAAGTGTTCCGGGCACGTCCCATTGGGAGGAGGCCCCGGGGAAGACCCAGGACACGCTGGAGGGACTACATCTCTTGGCTGGCTTGGGAACGCCTTGGGGTTCCCCTGGAGGAGCTGGGGGAGGTGTGTGTGGATCGGGAGGTCTGGGTGGCTTTACTTGAGCTGCTGCCCCCGCGACCCGACTCTGGATAAAGCGGAAGAAAATGGATGGATGGATGGATGGATGGATGGATGGATGGATGGATGGATGGATGGATGGATGGATGGATGGATGGATGGATGGATGGATGGATGGATGGATGGGTTCCACCATCATAGCCCATTTATCAATTTTCAAAGAAATGAAGATCAGCCTGAAAACACAATAATTCATTGCACTTTTCCACATTACCTCCAACATTTTATACAGGATGTTTAGTCATAAAATAGCATCTTGCAAAGTGAAAATTTTGTTGTTTTTTGTTTTTTCAAATATTTGATTCTGTTAGTTTCTTGACCAATCCCAAAATATAATGTCGCTAACCCCCACCCCCTTTTTTTAATACTTCAGGACAAACAGAAGAAAGCAAAACCACGAGCTGATGCTCAGCAGCAACAATGCCGTCCGTGGAGGTGACCTCCACCAAGCCTCTTTAAAGTGTCCCACTGACACACCTCAGGAGACCAGACATCATCATCATCATCAATTTCATCAATTTTATTTATATAGCGCCAAATCACAACAAACAGTTGCCCCAAGGCGTTTTATATTGTAAGGTAAGGCCATACAATAATTACGTAAAAACCCCAACGGTCAAAACGACCCCCTGTGAGCACTTGGCGACAGTGGGAAGGAAAAACTCCCTTTTAACAGGAAGAAACCTCCAGCAGAACCAGGCTCAGGGAGGGGCAGTCTCTACACTGTTAATTAATTTTAACCAATTTAATTTAAAGGTTTTGGTGTTATTAGTTAGTCAAGTTATTTAATTTAATTTTTTCAAGCTTCTTTAATTTGCCTCCATTCCACTCAGGAATGTTCATGCAAAATATTACCTTAATTTTCTCTCTCGCTCTGTCTCACACACGCATACACACACACTCTCTCTCTCTCGCTCTCACACACACACACACACACAAACACGTTCTCTCTCTCGCTCTCTCCACACACACACACACACACACACACAAACATTTTCTCTCTCTCTCTCTCTCTCTCTCTCTCTCTGAAGGTGGTGTGAACATTGTTGTATGTACATAATGTTCTTTTGTCAATTGAAGAATTTTTCCATATTTTGAAAGAGTGTAAATTTGCTGATATTTTCTATTTTGTTAAGGTCGGTGTCATTGTGAACCCCAGGATCTGTTTGTCTGTAGATAATGGCAGTGCAGTACAGTTTGGTGTACTATGTGTGTAATTGGTGTCAAATGGTGAAATGTTCTTTGCTCAAGAACTTGAGTGTTGTATTTGATACTGTTCCTTTCCAAAGTAGAAATGGGGCCTAATATAGCTGTAAATGGTTAACTTTATCTGTAAAACTGCTGATTTTGAAAAGGACATGAAATGATTATTGTGGAATTGTAGTAATTTTCCGACTGTTCACTTGAATGCCTGTACTGGACAAGACAAGGGAATCTATTGGCACAGCAGCCCCACCAAGACTGTTTTTCACCAGCTGCCACTGACACACCATCAAAACCAAAATGGCCATTGCCTTTATTTATTTATTGGAATTTGAACGTTATCATCTATACAACAAGATGCAACAAGCAAACAATGCAAATAAATAAAATAAACAATAATAATAATAATAATTATTATTATTATTCTCCTGCATTGCATTCATCTGTATTCTCCTGCAAAGATCCTGGCATTGCCAAACCGCTGTCCATGGACCTCATGACGCCAAGCGTCTCTTAATCTCAAAAGGCTGAGGATCCCGTGTCATCGATGTCACTGCTGAGATAAGTGAATGTCTCGCCAGGTTCAACGCTTTCACCACATAGTGATGCACTTCAGATGGCTGGGTCCAGGAGGTCCCTAAATCCAGACAAAAATCAGACTCATCAACAAGTAAACATTCCATTCATAGCAAGAGGTCACAACACAAACATGTCCCTTGGCTGATTCTCAGCAGCAGCTGTTTCAGCTGCAGACCAGATACACAGGCTTGCTTCTTCTGCCCTCTACAGGCTAACGGGCTTTGATTTTGTATGTGGGTCACAAGGTGTGACTCCACCATCCATGACCTTGACCTATGACCTCCAAACCTGTCTGAGATCTTTTGTCGTAGTACACACCTGTAAACTTCGGTGCTGAAAGGTCTAATAGTTCTACACACACACACCTACCTACAATATATTCATAGAGGTTCATTGCTAATTATCAGTTATTCTGGGAACTCATATTCAACCTGCAAACACGTCAAAATCCACCATCCACTTCAGATAAATAAATAAATAAATAAATAAATAAAAGAGCGCTGCAGCTTTAGCAAGAAACCACAAGATGTCGCACAAAAACAACTGTAGGGTAAACAAACTGCATCTGTGCCGCCTGACAACCGGCCTGAATTCCTTCTGTAAATGATATATAGATTTGTTAAAATTTTGTGGAGATTTGGAAAACTATACATTTTTATAAAGCTTGTGAAAGGATGAATCCAGAAAACAATGTTTCCATTTTTTTTTTCAAAGGTTGCTATGGCAGCCATCTTGGATTTATAAAAATGGTTAGTTTCAGAACATTGACAGTTTTGGAAATCCATCATGGCAACCATAACAACTTTTTTTAAGAGACTTTTTTTGGTTGAGGGGGAGTTCCTCATTTCATAAGCTTTCTAAAAATTCATAGTTTACCAAATCAAAAAACAAACAACAACAACAAAACCTTCAAGGAAATTACACACCATTTAATGTGAACACAAACTATTCACTTAACAACAATGTTGACTAAAATTTTTCTGTATAAACTTTATATCTCTGACAGGAGTACTACAGGGAGATTAAATTCACTGATTTTATTTTCTGACTTAATTTGTGCAACATGTGCAGACTGTAATTAAACTCTATCAGCAACAATGATGAGGAATGCATTTTCAAGTGCTTCTTATCTAAGGTTGTTTAAATAAATTAACAAACAGAATACCTAGCTAGCTAGACAGCAAACTAGATGGTCTGCACATTAAAAATATTGTAAAGCTGATTAAACAGTTGTGTGTTTATTGCTCTGCCTTTTTATTTTGGATTTAAAATGTACATTTTTGATAGAATATAGTAAATTCACTTAAATATTCACTTTTGGCTTGTGGACATTCATTCAGATTAATTTATGGTCCAATGAAGGAAGGAATTTTAAGTTGCAGATATCTTCTTTCATTTCTAAAGCCTAGGCTGTAAAATCACCAGTGTAAAACTAACACTGACAGTGTTAAATTAACACTGCCAGTGTACATATGGTCCTGCTCTGGCAAAAGTGGGTCCATATGTTCACTGTCAGCGTTAATTTAACACTGGAGAGTTTACTCTGTAGGACTGGTAGCCACCTAGACCACACAATTTGTGCCCAGTCTCTCTGAGAAAGAGCCAGTAATTGTTCTCTTGCACTGTACTTCACCCTGTCAGCGCTGCCGCTTGTCAAACATAATTTTATGCCCTAGATGTGGTTGGTCTAGACACAATTGTCGACTCCGCTTCTTGTGCTGAATAAATCTCATTAGCAAAGAGCCAGATTTGAACAGAAGGGGCTCACAGCAAGTGTGCTAAAAATAGAGGAAGAGTGTGTGTGTGTACTGTAGAGATCTGTGATTAAATCTGAACTGTTAACCGGCACTGACGAGACACGTTTTTCCCTGAAGTGACTATAGGGTCACTCCTGTAAAAGATGACAATAGAGTACAGCAAATAGGTTATTAAAAGCAAAGGCAGTTTTATATACATATATACATAGAAGTGCTAAAAAAATTAAAGGAAGACTTTGAAAATACATCAAATCTCAAAGGGGAAAAAAGCATACCGGATATCTTCCCTGATATGGACTTGGTAAGTTAGGAATGAAAGGATGCCCCATCGTTTGATCGAAATGAAAATTGTCAACCTACAGAGGGCTGAATTTAAAGACACCCAGAAAATCAAAGTGAAAAAATGATGCGGCAGGCTTGTCCATTTTGTCTAAATTTCATTGCAACAACTCAAAATGGTACTCAGTAGTTTGTATGGCCCCCGCTCCTAATGAGACGACAAATGGTGTCCGGGGTGATTTCCTTTCAGATCTGGATCAGGGCTTCACTTAGCTCCTGGACAGTCTGAGGTGCAACCTGGTGGTTGGACTGAAACATAATGTCCCAGAGGTGTTGTATTGGATTTTGGTCAGCTGAGCATGGGGGCCAGTCAATGGCATCAGTTCCTTCATCTTCCAGGAACTGCCTGCGTACTCTTCACATGAGGCCGGGCATTGCTGTACACCAGGAGGAACCCAGGACCCACTGCACCAGTGTAGAGTCTGCAGGTCCAAGGATTTCTTCCAAATATGTAATAGCATTCAGAGTGCTGTTGTCTACCCTGTAGAGGTCTCTGCATCATTCCAGGGATATGCCTCCCCAGACCATCACTGACCCACCACCAAACCAGTCATCCTGAATGATGCTGTTGGCAGCATTAGATTTTGTGTGTGTGTGTGTGTGTGTGTGTATATATATATATATATATATATATATATATATATATATATATATATATATATATATATATATATACAGTGAGGAAAATAAGTATTTAATTTTTATTTAACATTTCATCTTTGTGTTTGGTTTGGTCACTTGAGTTGTAAATGTAAGGACAAATTAAATAGAATTGTAAAAATGGCGGGGAAAATTATGAGAAAATCCCAGAAGACTCTGGCCCACATTTACACTGACAGGATGAGGAGGAAAGCTGAGAAGGTCCTGGCAGACAGCTCTCATCCTCTGTCCTGTCAGTTTGAGCTCTTGAAGTCTGGGACGCGCTACAGAGCTCCTCTGGCCAAAGGTTCTTTCAAAAAATCTTTTATACCAAATGCCGTCACCATAATGAACTCAAAAAAGTGACCACTGCACAAATTAAACCTGAACTGCTTTACTTCTGTTTTATTTGATTTTATTAGATCTTACTGTACGTTTTATTTATCTTGCTAGGTCTTATTCTATTTCTTCTTTTACTTCCATGTATTTTATGTATCTTATTTTTGTTTTATTCATGTGTTTGTATGAATGTTTTATGACTGTTTTTTTGTCTTTTTTGTGCTGGTGAGCCAAAGACAATTTTCCACATCGGTGGACAATAAAGAATTATTCTGTTCTATTCTATTCTATTTGAACACCCTGCGATTTTGCAAGTTCTCCCACTTAGAAATCATGGAGGGGTCTGAAATTTTCATCTTAGATGCATGTCCACTGTGAGAGACATAATCTAAAAAAAAAATCTGGAAATCACAATGTATGATTTTTTTAATTTATTTGTATGTTACTACTACAAATAAGTATTTCAACACCTGTCAAAATCAATGTTAATATTTGGTACAGTAGCCTTTGTTTGCAATTACAGAGGTCAAACGTTTCCTGTAGTTTTTCACCAGGTTTGCACACTGCAGCAGGGATTTTGGTCCGCTCCTCCATACAGATCTTCTCCAAATCTTTCAGGTTTGGAGTTTCAGCTCCCTCCAAAGATTTTCTCTTGAGTTCAGGTCTGGAGACTGGCCAGGCCACTCCAGGACCTTGAAATGCTTCTTAAGGAGCTCCTCCTTAGTTACCCTGGCTGTGTGTTTGGGGTCATTGTCATGCTGGAAGACCCAGCCATGACCCATCTTCAATGCTCTTACTGAGGGAAGGAGATTGTTTGCCAAAACTTTGCAATACATGACCCCATCCATCCTCCCTTCAATATGGTGCAGTCGTCCTGTCCCCTTTGCAGAAGAGCACCCCCAGAGTATGATGTTTCCACCCCCATGCTTCGTGGTTGGGATGGTTTTCTTGGGCTTGTTCTCATCCTCTAAACACGGTAAGTGGAGTTGATTCCAAAAAGCTCTATTCTGGTCTCATCTGACCACATAACCTTCTCCCATGCCTCCTCTGGATCATCCAGATGGTTACTGGTGAACTTCAAACGTTTTGCTCCTAGTCAAAGTTCTATCAGCAGCATTTTGAACAGTTGGAGACCTCTAATACTGGACTGCCAGAGAACAGGATGTTGCAGTAATACAAACTAGAAGAGACAAAGGCATAAATCAGAGTCTCTGTATGAGCCATAGACAGGATAAGATGAACCTTCGCAATATTACGGAGGTGGAAGAATACTGACCTAGTGGTTTCTCTAATGTGTAGGTCAAAGGATGGTGTGGAATCCAAGGTGGCCCCAAGATTTTCCCTTTGCCACTGTGACGTGTATAACACAAGTCAGAAAATGTGCTTCTCTACAATTCAAGAAGCATTTTTGGGGGAAAACAGGTAAACCACTTTTTCTGGCATAGTTTTTCACTCTGAACATGAATCTAGCCCCAAAATGCGTAATAAGGCCACCAATCAAGGGTTGAAGGTAAATGAAAATTCTACATTTTTCAAAAAGTGTTTTATTTGACATAACAGGATGCGACAAAGCAGATAACCCGTAAGTTGGAGAGGAAATGGCGTCTCACTAATTTAGAAGATCTTCACTTAGCCTGGAAAAAGAGTCTGTTGCTCTATAAAAAGCCCTCCGTAAAGCTAGGACATCTTACTACTCATCACTAATTGAAGAAAATAAGAATAACCCCAGGTTTCTTTTCAGCACTGTAGCCAGGCTGACAAAGAGTCAGAGCTCTATTGAGCCGAGTATTCCTTTAACTTTAACTAGTAGTGACTTCATGACTTTTTTTGCTAATAAAATTTTAACTATTAGAGAAAAAAATTACTAATAACTATCCCAAAGATGTATCGTTATCTTTGGCTGCTTTCAGTGATGCCGGTATTTGGTTAGACTCTTTCTCTCAGATTGTTCTGTCTGAGTTATTTTCATTAGTTACTTCCTCCAAACCATCAACATGTCTATTAGACCCCATTCCTACCAGGCTGCTCAAGGAAGCCCTACCATTATTTAATGCTTTGAACTTAAATATGATCAATCTATCTTTATTAGTTGGCTATGTACCACAGGCTTTTAAGGTGGCAGTAATTAAACCATTACTTAAAAAGCCATCACTTGACCCAGCTATCTTAGCTAATTATAGGCCAATCTCCAACCTTCCTTTTCTCTCAAAAATTCTTGAAAGGGTAGTTGTAAAACAGCTAACTGATCATCTGCAGAGGAATGGTCTATTTGAAGAGTTTCAGTCAGGTTTTAGAATTCATCATAGTACAGAAACAGCATTAGTGAAGGTTACAAATGATCTTCTTATGGCCTCAGACAGTGGACTCATCTCTGTGCTTGTTCTGTTAGACCTCAGTGCTGCTTTTGATACTGTTGACCATAAAATTTTATTACAGAGATTAGAGCATGCCATAGGTATTAAAGGCACTGCGCTGCGGTGGTTTGAATCATATTCATCTAATAGATTACAATTTGTTCATGTAAATGGGGAATCTTCTTCACAGACTAAGGTTAATTATGGAGTGTTGTGTGTTGGGGGGTTTGGCTGGATGTTTTTGTGTTGTTTTCTTTTCTTTGCTCTCCAGGTGGTATGCAAACTGGTTTTTGTCTGTGGAGACGGTGCTGGCAGAAGAGTCCTTCACCCTCATCAGCATTATTAGCTGCACCTGTGGATGATGCTCACGTGTAAACTTAAAGACTTTCAGCTGAAGCAGATAATGAGATGGCGTTCTGCATTTAAGCCATGAGTGGTTCAAGCAGAATTGCCGGGAACTCGACCTTGTGACGTTCGTTTGTGAGACACTGAGGACCGCGTCAGGGTTTGACACATCGTGCCTGTGAAGGAGGACGGGTGAGGGACACATGCTGTCAGCACACATCAGAGGTGATTATTGTCTGAATGATCGTTAATAGTAATTTGGCATTTTGTTATGCAGTATATTTGAACATTGATGAGAATTGTGCAGTTTGCTTCTCACTGCCGTGGCGTACGGACTGATGATCCTCCACCTGTTGTGAGAAGCTGCTCATTTACATAAAGCTTAAATTCAGACCTGAATGTGTTGCTGATAGTGTGTGCCTCTGAAAGATATTTGCTGTAGCTCTGTTGACTTACCTCATCTTTTCCATCCTTCACAGAGTCAGTTTGTCGTGTCCACCTGGGGGGTGTTTGGCGGTGAATCTGAGTCCAGAAGCGCCGAGGCTTCGATTCTTTTGGGCGCTGGAGAGCGCGCCGTCCTTCACTCCACCAGACAACCCACATATTTATGTTGTACACTAATTATTGCACTAGAGGGGAAATAAAATCGTTTTGTTTGTGGAACCGCTTTCTGGTTATTTAGCGCTGGGTTCGGTCAGACGTTGGTCCTCTCCTCAACCTGCGTCTGCACATAACATGGAGTTCCACAAGGTTCTGTGCTAGGACCAATTTTATTCACTTTATACATGCTTCCCTTAGGCAGTATTATTAGACGGCATTGCTTAAATTTTCATTGTTACGCAGATGATACCCAGCTTTATCTATCCATGAAGCCAGAGGACACACACCAATTAGCTAAACTGCAGGATTGTCTTACAGACATAAAGACATGGATGACCTCTAATTTCCTGCTTTTAAACTCAGATAAAACTGAAGTTATTGTACTTGGCCCCACAAATCTTAGAAACATGGTGTCTAACCAGATCCTTACTCTGGATGGCATTACCCTGACCTCTCGTAATACTGTGAGAAATCTTGGAGTCATTTTTGATCAGGATATGTCATTCAAAGCGCATATTAAACAAATATGTAGGACTGCTTTTTTGCATTTACGCAATATCTCTAAAATTAGAAAGGTCTTGTCTCAGAGTGATGCTGAAAAACTAATTCATGCATTTATTTCCTCTAGGCTGGACTATTGTAATTCATTATTATCAGGTTGTCCTAAAAGTTCCCTGAAAAGCCTTCAGTTAATTCAAAATGCTGCAGCTAGAGTACTAACGGGGATTAGAAGGAGAGAGCATATCTCACCCATATTGGCCTCTCTTCATTGGCTTCCTGTTAATTCTAGAATAGAATTTAAAATTCTTCTTCTTACTTATAAGGTTTTGAATAATCAGGTCCCATCTTATCTTGGGGACCTCATAGTACCATATCACCCCAATAGAGCGCTTCGCTCTCAGACTGCAGGCTTACTTGTAGTTCCTAGGGTTTGTAAGAGTAGAATGGGAGGCAGAGCCTTCAGCATTCAGGCTCCTCTCCTGTGGAACCAGCTCCCAATTCGGATCAGGGAGACAGACACCCTCTCTACTTTTAAGATTAGGCTTAAAACTTTCCTTTTTGCTAAAACTTATAGTTAGGGCTGGATCAGGTGACCCTGAACCATCCCTTAGTTATGCTGCTATAGACTTAGACTGCTGGGGGGTTCCCATGATGCACTGAGTGTTTCTTTCTCTTTTTGCTCTGTATGCACCACTCTGCACTCTCTTTGTTTGATCAAATTTTTTTCTAAACCTGTGAGACACATCGAAGTGGACACGGTTCGAAAAATTAAGATGGTTTTCAGTGAAAATTTTAATGGCTGATGAGAGATTTTGAGGTGATACTGTTGCTTTAAGGACTTCCCACGGAGCGGGACGTCGTGCAGCGCTCCCAGGCGCCGTCGTCAGCCTGCTTCAAGCTGAAAACCTCCACATTTCAGGCTCTATTGATCCAGGACATCGTGAGAGAACAGAGAAGTTTCAGAAGAAGTCAGTTTCACCATTTTATCCGGATATTCCATTGTTAAAGGAGATTTTTTAATGAAAGACGTGCGGACGGGTCCGCGCGTCGGGACGCAGCCGGTGTGGTGCGGCGGCACAGGAAAAACACCTCCGTGTTGATAACCATTTGTAAAATCCAGGCGGCTTTTGATGGCTTTCAGTGGAGTGAGTATATGAGAAATTGTTTAACAGCTGGACATGTACCAACTTGTCCTTAAGGCTTCCAACAGAGGTGTTTTTCCTGTGGCGGAGCATTGCGGCGGCTGCGAGCCGACGCTGCAATCCACCCGCACGTCTTTCATTAAAAAAATCTCCTTTAACAGTGGAATATCCGGATAAAATGCTGAAACCGACTTCTTCTGAAACTTCTCTGTTCTCTCACGACGTCCTGGATCAATAAAGCCTGAAATGTGGAGGTTTTTGACAGACCTCGTATATACGAGGGCTGTCCGTAAAGTATAGGTCCTTTTTATTTTTTTTAAAAACTATATGGATTTCATTCATATGTTTTTACGTCAGACATGCTTGAACCCACGCAGTGTTATGAGAAAAATAACCCTGTATTCTGCAGCGAATGTAACAAGGAGTGTCGCTCTCCCACCTGTTACAGCCTGCATAAACAGCCGAAGTATCGTCCTTCCGCCGGTAAGTTCGTTAATGTGTGTGATAACAGAAAAAAATGCCCTCGATGTAAACGTGAGTATTACATAGCGTTTTCTAAAAACAGCGCTCCGCACGTGTGTAAGCAGAAGAGGTGTCATATATGCGGCGAGGCTCTCCAGGAGCCGAGCGAGGGTCACCTCTGCTATATGACCCCGCTCAAAGCTGAAGAGACGCATTCAGAGAAATATGTTTTTTATGATTTTGAAACGTATGTCGATAATAACGGGGAACACGTACCGTTTTACGTCAGCGCTGTAACAAAGACAGGTGATTTTTGGAGCGCATGGGGGACAGACTGCGTAGCCCGCTTCTTTAAACATTTTAGAATGAGAAAATTCAAAGAATACGTGTTCATCGCTCACAACTCAAAAGGTTTTGACGGCTATTTGCTTCTAAAGTATTTAGTCCAGCAGGGCGTAACCCCCGCTGTGATTATGACCGGGAGTAAACTATTACTCATGACAGACGCCGCCTTTAAACAGAAATATATAGATTCGTTATCTTTCCTTACAATGCGCTTATCTCAGATGCCTAAAGCCCTGGGGATCCGGCTGAAAGACGAAATCATCCGCAAAGGTTACTTTCCGCACCTGTTCAGTTCAGAAAAAAATCTGAACTATGTCGGTCCGTACCCTGACTCAGCGGCTTACGGGGTCGCAAATATGTCAGAGGGAGAAAGAGAGGAATTTAACGCGCGGTACGTGCGGAAAAAAAATGCAATTTTCGATTTTAAAGCCGAGGCCGTTATGTATTGTGATAACGATACAAAAATCTTGGCTGCAGCCTGCTCCAAATTTATGTCTGAATTCATCGCTGAAACACTCGTGGATCCTTTTACCTGCGTTACAATCGCCTCGGCGTGTATGAAAGTCTTCCAAACTAACTTTCTTGCTCCAAAAACGCTGGCGATCCCCTCCGCCGACAATTATAGAACGAGGCATAAAAAATATTCGGACGTGGCCGTGCAATGGTTAGAATGGGTTGCTGAGACGCAAAACATTATCATCGATCATGCTCTAAACAGGGGCGAGAAAAAAATAGGAGGTTATTATGTTGATGGGTATGCTCAGATTGACGGCCGGATAAAAGTGTGGGAGTTTCTTGGATGTTTTTACCACGGGTGTGCAAGGTGTTTTACACAGCATGAAATAAACCCTCTCACAAACACCTCATTTGGAGAGCTCCACGCAGCGTGTCAGAAAAAAATAGCCTTTCTGCGGGCTATGCCGGGCGTCACCCTCAACGTAATTTGGGAGCATCAATGGCTTGAAATGAGGCTGAGGGATGAGAGCGTTCGGTGTTTCCTCGCCCGCAGGGGGTTACCGGCCCCCCTCGAACCTTGCAACGCTTTATACGGCGGTCGGACTTGCGCGGCCCGTCTGAGGTACACGGCTGAGCAAGATGAGACGGTCTATTACGTCGACGTGACCTCGCTGTATCCTTACGTTAACGTAAATTTCACATATCCCACGGGGCATCCGGAAATTATCGAGAGAAATTTCCGAGACCCCAGGACTTATTTCGGGCTCATCAAAGCCATCGTGTACCCGCCCCAGGGGCTAAAATTCCCCGTCCTCCCACACAGAACTCCTCACGGTAAACTGGTGTTTACTCTGTGTCGCACCTGCGCTGATGAAAATAATCAAGCTGGAGCGTGCACACACAGTCAGCAGCAGAGAGCTCTGTCTGGGACTTGGACGACCCCGGAATTCCACAAAGCTCTGGATACAGGCTATGCTGTAGCTAAGATTTTTGAAGTCTGGCATTTTGAGGAAAAAAGTGATAAAATCTTAGAGGGGTACATAAACACCTTCTTAAAACACAAGCAGGAAGCCTCTGGTTTCCCTCCCGAATTTGATAAAGACTCCGAGAGCAGAGAAAAATACATCACGGACTACTGGCTGAATCAGAAGATTCGTTTAGACCCAGAAAAAATCAGTCACAATCCGGCAAAACGACAGATGGCTAAGATCTGCCTCAACTCCTTCTGGGGGAAATTCGCTCAGAGGGCAAATCTGACGCAGACCGCGCTCGTTAAAAATGCTGACGATCTGTTCAGGTATCTGTTTTCTGAAGAGTACGAGGTCACATATCTAACATTCCTCAGCAGTCAGGCGGCTATGGTTCAATGGAGGTACGGCCCGCGGCACGTCAGCCGACCGGGTAAAACCGTCAATATTTTCATCGCGGCGTTTACAACGGCGTACGCGCGTTTGACCTTGTACGGTTTTATGGAGGCTGTGGCAAATCCTGACAGGATTCTGTATTATGATACCGATAGCCTGATTTACGTTTGTAGGCGGGGTGAAACCCCGCTGCCTACCGGTAATTATCTGGGGCAGCTCACCGACGAGTTGAACGGCGACGTCATCACAGAGTTTGCAGCGGCGGGACCTAAAAGTTACGCATATAAAACCGCACGAGGTAAAACGGTCATGCGTGTGAAGGGGATCACTCAAACCCACGAAAGCTGTCAGAAAATAAACTTTGACAGCGTCAAAGATCTGGTCGAGGGTTATATAAAAGATCCCGCCCTCGCTGCATCTATCATAACGCCGCAGCAGGGAATTAAACGTCATAAAAGCAGTTTCAGTTTGACAAACGTGTCATTTCAAAAATCCTTCAGGGTGGTGTATGACAAGCGGCGTCTTTTAAAGGACGGGGAAACCGAACCGTTTGGATTTTGAAACATGTCTCACTCTGGAAACACGGTGGAGATTGACCCCAGACTTCAGCTCCCATTCTCCTGTCTCATCGTTGGACCGAGTGGTTCGGGAAAGACTGTGTTTGTGAAAACATTGCTGGAAAATTGTAGCCACGCTATGAGATATGTGCCTGACAACATTGTATGGCTGTATACGTCTGAACAACCTCTGTATTCTGAACTGAAGAATAAAAATATTACATTTGTAAGAGGACTCCCTGACTCATTTCTGGACGACAGCCTTTTCCCTGAAGGTCAGAGCCATCTGGTTATTTTGGACGATCTCATCTTTCAAGCAACGGATCATCCTGAAGTTGTAAGAATTTTCACCCAGTACAGACATCACCGGAATATGAGCGTCATCATGATCACACAGAACTTGTTTCATAAAGGGAAATACAGTCGAACCATCAGTTTGAATTGTAATTATATGGTGCTGTTTAAAAATCCCAGAGACAAGTTACAGATGAACATTCTGGCTCAGCAAATGTTTCCCGGCAGAAAACAATTTTTTTTGGAGGCACTTGATGATGCTACGAGCGTACCTTACGGGTATTTATTACTGGATTGCACGCAGGAGTGTCCAGATCAGTTCAGACTGAGATCGGGATTACTCCCGCACAAGTGGCCCACAGTTTATTTACAGAAAGATAAACGGATATGAGCTCTCTTTTAAAAAGGAACGCCCCCGCTCTTAAAGCGCTAATCAGAGCCGGGGCGAGGGAGCATCACCACAGCCTGAAGACCTGCAGGCCGGAGCTTCTGAAAACTTTATCCGAGATCGCTTTGAATATATTAAAGGGGAATATCGCCTTGAGCGACTCTCAATTCCGGGCCTTGAAAAAACGAAAAAGAGTTTTACGTCTTCTGGCCGACAGAAAAACCAGTTATAAAAAGAAGCGGGGAGCGCTGATTCAGACGGGCGGCTTTCTCCTGCCTCTGCTCGCCGCGGCCCTGCCCGTTATAACGAGTCTAATAGTACCCAGAGGATAATGGCGTTCAAAGCGGCGCAAAAGATGTTTTTACTCACTCCACAGCAGATGCTTCAACTCAGTCATTCCGTTCCACCGAGCGGAAATAACATCAGACAAACGGCGGAAAATGATTTAGACTCGCGAATGCGAGGTATACTGGAAGAACGTATTCACTCTCCTTATGAAAAAATTAAAAAGTATGAGGCTCTGCTGCAGCGCTATTTAACCCTGATCAAGCAGGGGGAACTCGAATCACGCGTTTCACCCCCGCAAGAGACTCGCGTCGCTAAGCAACCTGAGGAGGAGGGGGTGGAGGAGGAGGAGGAGGAGGATGAGACTGTCACAGAGGTCCTGAAGAATATCCCCTCCAGAGAGCGTAGAAACGCTGAATATATTATGAGGAAATTATCGAAGGGTGATACGCGCTGGAGTCCGTCGGGGGAATTTATTTACAAGGGGAAAGTCGTGAGGGGGTCTCACGCCATAGATCTTATGAAACATCTCGGATCCTCGTTCAAGAAATCGAGCCCGCCTACAGGCTGGGTGAAGTTCCTCAATATTTTACAGGAGCGGAACATCCCGGTGGCGTGCGTATCAAACCCGCAAGCCCGCGAGCAGCTTCAGAAGCTTAAAAAAGGCCGGAGCAGCTCGCCGGATGAATCCCTTCTTTTAACCGATTCGCCGGCCAGGAAGAAACTTAAGAAAAAAAAAGACTTCCAACGCTGGGAAGGTTTCTCACCATAAAAGGAGGGTATCGAATTAAAAACTGACTGGATATTATGATCAAGATTCTTTAAAATACATCGCAGTCAGTCACGTTTTTGGGTTACCTGTGGAGACGGGGCTCAGAGCGCCGCTGTCCTCCTCCGGGTTTAAATTGAAGACGTACAGCGCGTAGCCGCGCGCAAAATCCTCCCGGTCTATACAGAGAGGCTGGTCTTTGAGGTGTCGTCCGGTCGCGGTGTAGAGATTGTAAAACTCCCTGACAGAGAGTTCGTTGTTAAATTCAGGCTGGAAAGCTTTAGCCGGCAGCTGTCTCCCGTTTTGACTGAGTGCGAGGTACTCCAGGTCATAGTGTGCAAATTCAAACGGGGACAGATCTCTTCTCCCACTGAATGCATTGTGATTCACCATACCCAGAACCACATATTTGGGCATGGTTCCTAAAAACAGGTTCTCCTGGTTGCATATCCTGGAATGGCTGGGGATCACGTAAGTCTTAACGTTGATTCGTGATAACGGGTACACGGCGTTCCCTTTCATGAGAGCCGCAGAGTGGCCCAATCTCACTGCAGGGGATACGGTGACTTTCTTAACGAATAGGGACGCGCCCAGAATTTTCAGCTTGAAAGTGGAGGCCGCCAGCCCCATCAGGCAGAAAGCATCGCTGGCTCGAATTAATTTGACTCTTAGATCAATGTTATTCAGAAGAAGCCTCTCGCAGAAAAATATGTCCGCGTGCAGCGGACCCTGAACTTGAAATTCACGCGATTCGGCGCTAAAGCGCGCTCTGCTCACGAGGCCTTTATTCGGGCCCGCGTCATCCACAGCGGTCGAATTGTGCTGACCCGGGGTGTCCTTGTAAAACAAACCGCCCGTGAACTGCGATTTCAATGAAGCGGGGGAAAAGTTCAGCAGCGTCTCAATCATTGCCCTGTACGGGTGCGTCGCGCTGGACTGGGAAATCAGCCGGTCACCCAGAGTCACGTCGACTTGTGAGAAAATCGTATTGAGAGGATAATTTATGACGCCCACGCGGGCGTCATTAGCCAGGTCAGTCCCGTCGGCGTTTGTAATTTTCATTTGCAGATAAAGCAGCGTATTATTGAGGTCTAAATACCTCTCACCGTCTCCGGGGATAAAAAACTCGATAGGGCCCATGTCCGTCAGGGCTGATAACGGGCTGACTTCAACGTATTGGCTTTGCTCGATGGACAGCTGGGTCCCGGGGACGGCGAATAAATCCAATTCGCTCATGGTGCATTCGGGGGAATTATTTCGCAAAAGAGACATTGTTTAAGAGAAAATATCCCCGGACAACCTCCTCTTCTTATGCTTCCTTCGAACTGTTCTGCTTTTTCCGGGGGTCTTTCGCTTTTTAACCGTTTTGACCCGTTTCCCCGGGGGGCGTTTCCGGGGCCTTCTTGAGAGCACCATGATCCCGGACCCCCGCTGCTGCTCGGGCTCCTGACTCCGTCCGGCCCTCTCAACAACGCGGCTCACTACGTCGGAAGCGATGCTTCGGGCTGCGTTTTTCAGGTGAGGTTTGGCGATTGTGTATCCTTGTTTAATCAGCGGCGACACAAATTTGAACAGTTTCGAAAATATGTTCCCGAGCCCGCGCCCGTACATAACAGGAGCGCCGTGGAAGCCGTGAAGGCCGTTCCCGACTTGATTTTCATAGTAAGGCACAAATCTATAAATGTCGGCTTTGTGCGCTGCCCCAGCCATTTTTTTTTATCCCGCCGGTTTAAAATGTAATGTCACAACCACTTTACCGTATCTGAAATCCACCGTTTGATCTTGATCGCTTTTGATTTCGATGCGTATTGTCTCAATATGTCTTTTGGAGACCGGGATGTAATAAGCGGGGTTGAATTTCTTTGTAATTATTTCCCCGAAACGACCTCCAATTTCGAACGCTCGGAGGAGAGGAGCAAAAGCGTCACCCACCGCCTGAGGCTGTACAACGTCTGTATAACAGAACAGGTGATACATCCCTGCTTTTATATCGGGGTAGCGGGGACAGCTCGTGACCCCGGGTCCGCATCTCAGCCATTGATTAGGGTGCATCCCCAGCATGTACGCCGTCGGGGCTTCAAAATATACCTGGCTGGTACCGTCTCCTTCCCACAGAAACTTTTTCTGGATATCGTCATATTTTAAAGTCAGATTCGGATCTATAGTCTTCAAACGAGGGTTTATCAGCCCTGCAATAACCTCAAAGTTATCATAATATCCCGTGTCAAAATATCGCGAGTGAACGGCGAGTTTGTTCTTGCCCGTAATTTTCATTACCTGGAACGTACAGGAAGGCTTTTCCGGGATATTTAACCAGGTGTGCGGATAACAAATTTCCGTCAGCGCCACATCCCAGTCACCCTCTAGATCCAGGTGTCGAGCCAAGTCCACCTGGTAGCATGAAATTGTGTTGTCCGGGAATACTTTTAGGCTGGCGTTTGAAGGCAGAGTCATATAAAATCCGTGTTTCAGATCCCGATCCATTTCTCATATGTCGGTTGAAGATGGAAGTTCTCATATTTATACGGCCATCAGCTGGTCCGCGGGAACCCAGGAGTTAAATTTCTCGGGCCAATTTTTCCATCTGACAAATACAAATTTCTTTCCCTTGATAAAACGTTCACGAATAATTTCTTGAACCTGATACGGTCTGTCTTTTGCTATTTTAACCTTCTGCAATTCCGGTTAATAGAATGAGCCTTCAATGATCTCACCGTCATAATCTTTCAATTTATAAATGGGCGGCGTACGTTGTATACATTCTGACACCGTGAACATTTCATCCGTAAAACTTTGTTCATATTTTTTATCAAAAACTCCCCTGAGCTTGGAGACCCTGACTATATCTCCGACCTTATATTTACACTTCACAGGCCTCCTGCGTAGGGTGGATGCCCCATACAAATTTTGAAACACTTGATCGACATTTCGATCATTAACCTCATTCGGCCTCATCTTAATGCTTTTATGATAACTCTCGTTATAAGCCGTGAGTAAAGACGGTAGGATGTCGATGTATCTTCTCGTGTTTTTAGCAGTAAAATATCTCCACATTCTCGTCTTTAGCGTGCGATTAAACCTCTCGACAACCGAGGCTTTCAGATCACTTGCGGTGGCAAAATGTAGAATCCGGTGTTTTTTCATTAAATCCTTGAACGGTTTGTTAAAAAACTCTTTCCCGGCATCAGTCTGCATCTTCAGAGGCACCCCGCTCTGCTTTAAGAGTGAGGCAAAGGCCTGTGAGACTTCGCGCCCTTGCTTTGACTTCAGAGGTCTGGCATACGCTTTTTTTGAGAAGATATCGATAACGGTCAGCAGGTACTTGTACCCGTCGTTAAAATCTGATAACCCCTGCATGTCGCATAAATCCGCCTGAAATTGGTTAAGCGGGTTTGTGACAAATACTCTATTTCTTGGAAAATGCGTCCTGGCAGGTTTGTGTAATGTGCATGCATCTTCCCCCGACAGGAAATCTCTGATATGCTTCATACGAATTTTAGAGCTGTGTTGATCATGCAGAGCCCTGCGTAAACGCTCCGGCCCTCCAAAACTCCCCGGATTTACCGGACTATAATATACATCCTTCATTAAACCCTCATCACCCATCTTTTAAGACGGATCTCTTCAGAATGATGAACCGGATAGTCCTTTTGCATTTTTATATGTTTTAGCGACCATAAATATTAGTCTTTTGTTTTAAATTGAACTCTGATTCAGCACCGCGGAGAGCGCTCACAGAGCAGCCTCGAGCTTTTAATAAGACCGTGTTAAAACCCCTCATTAATTCATACGAGCACCTTTTTTCCACCAAAACCTTGTTTGTATGACTCTGTCTTGCAATATGAAGCGCCTTGAGGCAACTGTTTTGTTGTGGTTTTGGCACTATATAAATTTGATTTGTAAAACATTTCACCCTTTTTCAACAATATTATAGGAAAGAACACAGGCCGTATAAGGTTTAGAATATATGCTTTATTACATTCATTAAAGTCACACACAGAGAAAAAAGCAATTGTTCATGTTTATTAAACACAACATGCGTGAAGGAAAAAAGTATACGTTTTAAATAGGAGCTCTTGGAAACGTTAAATTGAACTCTGATTCAGCACCGCGGAGAGCGCTCACAGAGCAGCCTCGAGCTTTTAATGAGACCGTGTTAAAACCCCTCATTAATTCATACGAGCACCTTTTTTCCACCAAAACCTCGTTTGTATGACTCTGTCTTGCCATATGAAAAACATTTCACCCTTTTTCAACAATATTATAGGAACGAACACAGGCTGTATAAGGTTTAGAATATGTGCTTTATTACATTCATTAAAGTCACACACAGAGAAAAAAGCAATTGTTCATGTTTATTAAACACAGCATACGTGAAGGAAAAAAGCATACGTTCACGTACAAAACTGGAAAACTCTCAGTAATACATCTCCCCCGCATTTACGGTTTATTTCAGTATTCAGCTGTAAAAGTGTAGGAACAATCTCCCCTCTGGACACCCCCATCTGTTTCACCCGGCACGCTATCACATCCACAAACAGAGTGTATAATGTAAGCAGATGCATCATATTACACCGTGTAAAATCGTCAGTGGTCAAAACAGAGATTTTCAGTAATACGTTGTACAGAGATTTTTCAGATGAATGGAGAGCCGCGCTGTAGATATGATCTGTCCAGACTCCGGGCCCGGGGCGACGTCTGATAACGTCGAAGACCCTCTCCAAAGCGCATAAAGGCGGGGCGTCTGGGATCTCCAGCCTGCGAATGACTACCCGCTCCAGCTTATACGAGAGTCCACGTATAATATAAACTTCCCGCAAGCTTTGAAAGAGAATCATCACACAATTACCCATGACTGTAAAACAATATAATGATATTTAAAAAAAAAAACAAACAAAAAAAAAGCAGGTTTTTCTTCAGTCGTCTGGGTTATAGACGGCTACCATCCCCTCCAGGTCGAGATCTGCGTCTTCACCGAAACATGTGTACAGTTCGTTGATCTTTGCTTCAAAATTATCAGTGTATTTCAGCTCAGTGAGGATGTTTTCTACCGCCCCCTGAACCCTCGCAGCCGATGGGTTGAGGAAGCGCTGGGCTAGGAGCTTTACCACAGCTGGGATGAAGGTCGGTCTCCAGAGTCTCACCATTAATCTCTCAAAATGTCCGGTAAAGAAATATTCATTTAACGGGTCCAGGCACTCGTGCTGGCGCTGGCTGGGGTGATCGATCTCACACCCGTAACAGAGTTTTTGTCTGTAACTTTTGATCACAGCCAAAAGTAAGTGTGCCACGCCGACTTTCACCGTTTTCAGGAATTCCTCTGACAGGAACCCGTCTGGCCGGTCAGATGCAAAAGATGTGGCGTATTTCTCAGCCGGCTCGAGGTCTTGTACCTCCCGCGGACTCGCGGCCTCCGTGACAGTGGGAAGAGACCCCACGCCTCCCGGGCTGGAGAGCGCGTGAGAAGGATGGATGTCGCCCCAGACCGCCTCGAGCTGAACTCCCCACGGGCTCTCGTACCCACCGCGGGTCTGTGAAGCCTGGCTCAGGGAGGGCTGGTCTCTTCCACAGTCGAGCGCGCAGTCACAAGCGATGTCGTCGGCCGCTGCAATGGGAGAGGTTGAGGAGCTCATGCTGGTTCGTCGTCCGATGCTTGAATGAGATGTGGTCCCCTGGTTTTTTATAGAAATCCCCGTGCATGCGGGGAGGAGCTACGTCAGAGTTTTTTTTATTTTTTTATTTTTTTTATTTTATTTTATTTTATTTTTTTTTTTAAGTAAAAAGAGGGGCCAAGTTTTTTCGGACTTCGATAACGTCCCTCCAGGCCAGGCACCTTGTAAAGAGGCCCGTAATCCTGTCGTTGCAGGTGTTGAACATCTCATGCCAGCTCTCAGCCGCAGCTGTGACGCTTCTGACGTGGCCGCTGGCACTAACCCGCTCCAACTTAATTTCACCCTCAGAGACAGTGTCAGGAGGTCCACGCTGGAATATCACCCTATAGCGAGGCCCTTGGGCGCTGAGCCAGGTGAGTTGGAAGCGTGTTTTCTTCTTTTCCGGCGTCCGATCTCCTGGAGGTTCAGGGTTGACCGTGTCGCGAATCCGCCGCGGAGAAGACACCCCAATCGGCGGAAGTAAGCGCCACCTGTGGGGTTCCTCGAGTGGCAGTCTCACCCTCGGCCAGAGTGAAGAAACTTACTTGGGCATAATACGGGTCGAACGTGTAAGTTAAACGTTCGTGCCCCTCCAGGCTGTACGTCAGATCTTCCTCCGGTATCGGCTGGCTCAGACGGCTGACGTACATTCTCGCTTTTTTTGGAGCAAGCGAGCCTTCTGTTGTCATGGTGATGTTAACCGGGGTCTCACAGATGTAGCGGAGGATCGGAGTTCGTCTCGCCATGGTGAATGCTGTATGTCACTCTATCGTCGAAAGGGGATTTTTAAACCCTTCTTCGTCCGCGGGGCGTAATTCCTTACCTTTTGCTCTAAAAACACCGTTTGGCGTAAGTGATAAGGAGCATTGTTGATTGTTTGGGCTCGGGGCAGCATCTCCGCTCAGCGGGTGTCCCGCGCCCCATGATCGATCGGCTAATATCTTAAAAGAAAACATCATCTGGCGTGAGTGATAAGGAGCATTGTTTATTGTTCTTCGGGTTCATCACCTCGGGGCAGCATCTCCGCTCAGCGGGTGTCCCGCCACACACACACACACACACACACACACACACACACACACACACACACACACACACACACACACACACACACACACACACACACACACGCACACACACACGCACTCACACAGACACAGCGTCTGCAACAGGTTTTACAGCCGTGGGGTCATGTTTCCACGAGCGGCTCTATGCGTGGGTATTTGACCGTCTTGCTGCAAAGACTTACAGCCGAGAGAGACGGCTATTTGTTCCCCTTCTTTAATTTACGAATTAAAAAACAGAAAAGGAAACGTAATAATTTAAGAATTAAAGATATTAAAGGGGCATTAAATAATAGACAGTGATTTATGTTTAATTATTTCAGAATTAGTTAATTCTTTAATACATTAAAAAGATCTAGGTATTTTTAATCATTCTTTAATTCATGAAATAAAATGACATTAAAATATTAGACCCTGGGTGGGAGGGGAGGTATGGCTTGGAGGCGGTGCTTGGCCGGGGTTAGGGGAGGAGCTTGGGGGTGGGGCTAGGGGAGGAGCCAGAGGCGGAACTAGGGGAGGAGCCGGGGGGCGGGGCTTAGGGGCGGGACATACTGACGTCATCGACTCTGGATGTGACGTCATAAGGGGCGGGGGCCTCGGAGGCGGAACTAGGGGCGGGGCTTAGGGGCGGGGCATAATGACGTCATTGATTATGATTGGCTGTGACATCATAAGGGGCGGGGCTTGGAGGCGGGACTAGGGGAGGTGCTTAGGGGCGGGACATAGTGACGTCATCAATTCTGATTGGCTATGACGTCATAGATGTGGCGGGGCTTAGTGACGTGGCCGATTTTGATTGGCAGCTGTCACTTTTTTGACGAAAGGTGGGTCAGTTTTCTCTCTTAAATGGGAACTTCCAGCTTGGGGGCACAAAGACCGAGTTGGTGATTCAGTGTTTGGGTTTGTGATTGTGGTGTTAAAACTCAATTTTGGAAGTTATTGGTTAGCTGTAGCTTCTGATAAATTTTTGGGTGGTTTATCGGTTTAGCTTTATAAAAGATAACTTTTCAGTTAGGTGATTAGCTGTTATCAAAGCTAACTTTTTGGTTAGCTGTGCCCACCACGGCATAGGGGTGCAAGAGTTCACTGATGTAAAGTGGCATTTGACAGTGCAGAGCTCTAAAAGTCATCACCAATATTTTAAATTGCAGTCTGAACTGAATTGGGAGGCATTAAGTGAAGACATACCAGTAATCCCAAAGTAGTTCTTGAGCTTACCCAGTATTATACGATGATCCACTGTGTCAAATGCAACTAGATCTAATAACAGCAGCACCATAGTGGCATAGTGGTGTAAGAGTTAATTGCAAGCAGAAGGTCATTCACCACTTTACTAAAGTGCTGTCTCTGTGGAGCTGTGCATTCTAAATGCAGACTGTGGCGACTCAAAGCGGTTATTCTGAGTAAGATGGTCCACAAGCTGCCATGAAACCACTTTTTCAACGATTTTGCAGCAAAAAGATAGGTTTGATATCAGTCTATAAACAGAGTCCAGGTTAGGTTTCTTAAAGATTGGTTTTAACCGCTGCAGACTTAATACTTTTAGGGACGGAAGCCGAGGTTAATGACAGTTTAATAATTTCCAGCATAATAGATCCAAGTGTAGCCTTAAAGATCCTTAAAGATTTTAGTAGGTATCAGGTCAAAAAGACAATTTGTGCTTTTAGAAGAAGTTACAAGTTTTGTCAGCATACCTAGTAGAATAGTATCAGGTTTGGTAAATCTCTCTACACTGACAAAAGTGCTACAACCCCTGGCAAAAATTATGGAATCACCGGCCTCAGAGGATGTTCATTCAGTTGTTGAATTTTGTAGAAAAAAAGCAGATCACAGACATGACACAAAACTAAAGTCATTTCAAATGGCAACTTTCTGGCTTTAAGAAACACTATAAGAAATCAAGAAAAAAAGATTGCGGCAGTCAGTAACGGTTACTTATTTAGACCAAGCAGAGGAAAAAAATATGGAATCACTCAATTCTGAGGAAAAAATTATGGAATCACCCTGTAAATTTTCATCCCCCAAACTAACACCTGCATCAAATCAGATCTGCTCATTGACATTGACCCTATGTGTCTTTTTGCAAGGAATGTTTTTGCAGTTTTTGCTCTATGGCAAGATGCATTATCATCTTGAAAAATGATTTCATCATCCCCAAACATCCTTTCAATTGTCCAAAATATCAACATAAACTTGTGCATTTATTGATGATGTAATGACAGCCATCTCCCCAGTGCCTTTACCTGACATGCAGCCCCATATCATCAATGACTGTGGAAATTTACATGTTCTCTTCAGGCAGTCATCTTTATAAATCTCATTGGAAAGGCACCAAACAAAAGTTCCAGCATCATCACCTTGCCCAATGCAGATTCGAGATTCATCACTGAATATGACTTTCATCCAGTCATCCACAGTCCACAATTGCTTTTCCTTAGCCCATTGTAACCTTGTTTTTTTCTGTTTAGGTGTTAATGATGCCTTTCGTTTAGCTTTTCTGTATGTAAATCCCATTTCCTTTAGGCGGTTTCTTACAGTTCGGTCACAGACGTTGACTCCAGTTTCCTCCCATTCGTTCCTCATTTGTTTTGTTGTACATTTTTTGATTTTTGAGACATATTGCTTTAGGTTTTCTGTCTTGACGCTTTGATGTCTTCCTTGGTCTACCAGTATGTTTGCCTTTAACAACCTTCCCATGTTGTTTGTATTTGGTCCAGAGTTTAGACACAGCTGACTGTGAACAACCAACATCTTTTGCAACATTGCATGATGATTTACTCTCTTTTAAGAGTTTGATAATCCTCTCCTTTGTTTCAATTGACATCTCTCGTGTTGGAGCCATGATTCATGTCAGTCCACTTGGTGCAACAGCTCTCCAAGGTGTGTTCACTCCTTTTTAGATGCAGACTAACGAGCAGATCTGATATGATGCAGGTGTTAGTTTTGGGGATGAAAATTTACAGGGTGATTCCATAATTTTTTCCTCAGAATTGAGTGATTCCATATTTTTTTCCTCTGCTTGGTCTAAAAAAGTAACCGTTACTGACTGCCACAATCTTTTTTTCTTGATTTCTTATAGTGTTTCTTAAAGCCAGAAAGTTGCCATTTGAAATGACTTTAGTTTTGTGTCATGTCTGTGATCTGCTTTTTTTCTACAAAATTAAACAACTGAATGAACATCCTCCGAGGCCGGTGATTCCATAATTTTTGCCAGGGGTTGTACTTTGGATCAAAAAAATGAAATTAAAAAAACTGATGTAATTTGTTACAGCTAATTTTTTTTTAGTTTCTCACAATGTATATTTATGATTTTGTAAAGTGATTCCAGCAGATTTGAACTGGAAACCACAATTTTCCGTTAGACCAATGTAAATAAGTACTTTGAATGAAGTGCACTGTGTTTCACTTTTTTTAGTGTATCTATCCTATCAGATTTCCTCTTCATACTCTTTAGTTTTTGCTTGTGCACATGTAGCGGCTGTACTCTCCGGCATCTGTGTTGTGACTCCTCCCACTTGCTCTCCTTGGGACTTGAACTCACAGTTTGCAGCATGGGAGGCGAATAGTCTGTCCAGTCATCTAAAACCCAGGTTGTGGCCTGAGTGGTCAGAGTATCCTTTAGTTGTTGGACTAACATATCCATAGCGACTCCTGCTGGCCTCTGTCACACATTCAAGATTCAAGATTCAAGATTCAAGAGTTCTTTATTGTCATTACAACTTGTAAAAGATGCAAAGTCCAAAACAAAGATGAATAAAATAAAATAGCAAATATACTGAAAAAACACAGATACTATGTTGCGTGTGCAAATTGCAGGGTTGATAGATGAATATATGAATTAACAGATATAGTATAAATACTATGAAAAACAGAATATACTAAATGACACACACACACACACACACACATATATACGAGGTCTGTCAATAAAGTATAGCTCCTTTTTATTTTTTTCAAAAACTATATGGATTTCATTCATATGTTTTTACGTCAGACATGCTTGAACCCTCGTGCGCATGCGTGAGTTTTTCCACGCCTGTCGGTGACGTCATTCGCCTGTGAGCACTCCTTGTGGGAGGAGTCGTCCAGCCCCTCGTCGGAATTCCTTTGTCTGAGAAGTTGCTGAGAAACTGGCGCTTTGTTTGATCAGAATTTTTTCTAAACCTGTGAGACACATCGAAGTGGACACGGTTCAAAAAATTAAGCTGGTTTTCAGTGAAAATTTTAACAGCTGATGAGAGATTTTGAGGTGCGAGACGTCGTGCAGTGCTCTCAGGCGCCGTCGTCAGCCTGTTTCAAGCTGAAAACCTCCACATTTCAGGCTTTATTGATCCAGGACGTCGTGAGAGAACAGAGAAGTTTCAGAAGAAGTCGGTTTCAGCATTTTATCCGGATATTCCACTGTTAAAGGAGATTTTTTTAATGAAAGACGTGCGGACGGATTGCAGCGTCGGCTCGCAGCCGCCGCGACGCTCCGCCACAGGAAAAACACCTCCGTTGGAAGCCTTAAGGACAAGTTGGAACATGTCCAGCTGTTAAACAATTTCTCATATACTCACTCCACTGAAAGCCATCAAAAGCCGCCTGGATTTTACAAATGGTTATCAACACGGAGGTGTTTTTCCTGTGCCGCCACACCGCGCCGGCTGCGTCCTGACGCGCGGACCCGTCCGCACGTCTTTCATTAAAAAAATCTCCTTTAACAGTGGAATATCCGGATAAAATGCTGAAACCGACTTCTTCTGAAACTTCTCTGTTCTCTCACGACGTCCTGGATCAATAGAGCCTGAAATGTGAAGGTTTTCAGCTTGAAACAGGTAGACGAAGGAGATGTGTTGCACTGCATGAGGCAAATGGTGGTCACACCAGATACTGACTGGTATCCCCCCCCAATAAAACAAAACTGCACCTTTCAGAGTGGCCTTTTATTGTGGGCAGTCTAAGGCACACCTGTGCACTAATCATGGTGTGTAATCAGCATCTTGGTATGGCACACCTGTGAGGTGGGATGGATTATCTCAGCAAAGGAGAAGTGCTCACTATCACATATTTAGACTGGTTTGTGAACCATATTTGAGGGAAATGGTGATATTGTGTATGTGGAAAAAGTTTTAGATCTTTGAGTTCATCTCATACAAAATGGGAGCAAAACCAAAAGTGTTGCGTTTATATTTTTGTTGAGTGTACTAAATAACAGGCATACAATAAATATTATAAATACTGGAATGTGCAATTGAAGGTGTAAAAGTCCTGTATGGGAGGGTTGGAGGTGGTGGTGGGGGGGGGGGGGGGGGGCTACTGAGAGTTCAGGAGTCTTATTGCAGTGGGAAGAAGCTTTTGCACAACCTGGATGTTCTACTCCAAATGCCCTGATAAAGTCTGTTTGAGGGCTGAACGGTGAACAGTCTGTGGTTGGGATGTGAGGGGAGTGCCAATGACCTTCTCAGTGGCTCTCACCACTCTCTGCAGGGCCTTACAGTCCATAGCAGTGCAGCTCTCATACCAGATAGTGATGCAGTTTGTTAGGATGCTCTCAACTGAGCCCCTGTAGAAAGTGGTGAGGATGTAAGGAGGAAGGTGAGCTCTCCTTAGCTGTCTGACAGCCAGTACAGTTGCTGGTGGGCTTTCTTGGTCAG
This sequence comes from Thalassophryne amazonica, assembly GCF_902500255.1. Lineage (NCBI taxonomy): Eukaryota > Metazoa > Chordata > Actinopteri > Batrachoidiformes > Batrachoididae > Thalassophryne > Thalassophryne amazonica. Next base: position 22,642,543 of record NC_047103.1, on the reverse strand, counting down.
GGAGGATGTGTGCCGGGTTCGGGTCAAGTCACTGGAGATGTGCACCCCCAGGAACTTGGTGCTTTGGACGATGTCTACAGCAACGCCTCCTATGGAAAGGGGCGTGTGGGTTGGCTGGTTCCTCCTGAAATAAACAGCGACCTCCTTTGTGTTGTTGACATTCAGGTCCAGGTTGTTATCGGTGCACCAGCCCACCAGATGTTCCACATCCTCTCTGTGCGCCACCTCCTCATTGTTCTGAATCAGACCCACCACTGTCGTGTCATCTGCATACTTTATGATGTGGTTGTTAGTGGAGTGAGCGCCACAGTCATGGTTGATCAGGGTTACAAGCAGCGGGCTCGACGGGGAGCTGCTGTCTCAGACTGAACGGTCCGCCCCTAAAAATTGGTCCGTCCTGCCTGCGCTGTGCATGCTTCATTTCGGAGCTCAGCAGCTTGTCTGAGATGGGGTCTCTTCACCCAAAGCGATCAAATGGATTAATGGGATTATTAAACATCCGATGACAAGTGGTTAATGCGCTTGGTTTCAGTTCAGAAGGCTCCGGGTTCAAATCCCACCCCTGCTACATGTCTCCATTTAATGTGGAGTTGTGTCAGGAAGGGCATCCGGTGTAAAACCTGTGGCAATTCAACATGCAGATCCACCTTGGATTTGCTGTGGTGACAAACAAGTGCAAAACAAGGGAGCAGCCGAAGGGACTTACTTACTGTATGCTGTAGTTTTTTTTTTTCTTTTTCCAAACCCAATTTATCACTATCACACACCTTGTACTTTTATTCTGTGCTTTTATTCAAATGAGGGGGAAAAAAATAAAGTGAATTTTCACTATTCTTATACTAAAACTAGTTATAACATAAAATATAATATATAAAATAATATTATATAATATCAATCAATCAATCAATCAATTTTTTTTTATATAGCGCCAAATCACAACAAACAGTTGCCCCAAGGCGCTTTATATTGTAAGGCAAGGCCAATATATAATAATATAAAATAAATATACGCCCATATTGATTTAATTGCATAGCAAAGCCTATTAAATAATTATGATGATGATAACAGTTTGTTATCATCATTTGTTAACAAGTGTCTAATGAGTGGAGCCCTTCTCAAAAAAAAAAAAAAAGTGGCCCAGACTGTCTTGTGTTTACCATCATGGACACAGTTACCATACGACAGATTTTAAGGCAGCACTAATCTATTTGTTATTACATACTGTCTCCTGCTGTGCTTGCTGCAAGTTTTTGTTTGCGCACATACTGCTGCTCTTACGGTATTTTTGTGCCTTCACATACTGTTGCGGTCCTTACGGTACTTTTTTGTGCGCGCGCATACTTTTGTGGTTACGGTAGTTTTTTTTGGCGCGCGCACATGCGCCCGTGCTTACGGCGTTTCGTGTGCGCACTCCTGGCGTGAGCTGAGCTCACGTCTTCTTCAGCTTCTCCAGCAACACTGGGATGAGACGTGTGGAAAATGGTGGAAAAATGAGCTCCTCTTCTTGAAACAGACGGTTTGGAAGGCAGGCAGTGACCACGTCGGACCCGTTGTTTGGTTTTCGGCGCCGCTCGCGCTCATTCTCTCTGAATGGACGTAAAAAATATTTCGCAGTCTTCTACTTTGCATGCAGCCCGCGTGAAGTCAGGGATTTAGTCCACCGATCCTTGGCATGTGTGCACTTTTTGGCGAGCAGTTTTGTGTCTAAAGACAGTGTGGATTGTCTTTTCGCCTCCACGCTCGGGAGGCGGTGTTTGGCCGATCTTTCATTTTGTCCGCAGGATGTTTTGAGCGGCTGCCGTCTTTGCGGGGGGTTTGCTCACTGCGCACAGCCTCTCTGCGCTGCCGCTCCTCTCGCGCACGGCCGAGGAGGGACATCGGCTTGTAAAACCTGGAAATACGGCAATAAATGACGATGTCCGTCCCAGAGAGGAATCTGGATCGGAGGGGAAGGAGGAGGAGAGCGAGGATGAGAGCGAGATCCTGGAGGAGAGCCCCTGCGGCCGCTGGCAGAAGCGCAAAGAGCAGGTTTGTGTGCGTGTGTGTCGGCTTTAAATCGATCACGTCGGGCTCCCACTGTTGGGCAACATCCCAGCCAGCCACAGTTGTTTATTACTCTGCTGGTGTTGCACGACCCTCTGTGATTTATTGAACTGTTTTGCCCGCCCCCCACGCACGTGTGACGTGCGTCAAAATGTTTGGACAGTGTGTGGATCTAGTTTCCACTTTCTTTTTTTAATCCTCAAAACATTATCAGAGGAGCATTTCTGTTTTTGACTCAGTGCCCGATCAAGGGCTTGAACCTTGGTTTGGAAAAAAAATGTTCAGTGTAGTTTATGAGACACTTCCAACAGGGGCGGCTCCAGGAAATTTTAGGCCTTTGGACCACAGGGCCAAATTGACTGATGGCATCGTGATTTATGTGCCATCTGGACATTTTTCTAAAAAAAAAAACAAAAGCAAAAAACTGTTAAATGAATTCTTCTGAAATTTGGCACAGACATTCCTTGGGTGTCTATTTGGTTGTGGGAGTGAGGGCTTATCACTTGAATTCACCTAGGCCTCCCAGAAAAGGCAAACATAGGCATTTTCATACTTATTGCAGAACTCTGATACATTTTTCTCTAATCCAGCATAAGGTTTCCTATGTACTGAAAAAAATTTAATTTCCCTGGCATCATCTTAAGGGCAGCCCGGAATATGAAAATGGCAATTTCCTCCCTTAATTTATTTCTGATGACCTGTGTGATGAATATTTCTTTAACTCTGTATGGAAATTAATAGAGCCCGACCGATATGGATTTTTTGAGGCTGATGCTGATAATGATATTTGGATGAAAAAAATGCAGATAATCGATAAATCGGCTGATTTGCCGATAGCCGATAAATCAGCTGATATTATTATTTTTTTTAATGAATAAAATGTTCTTTTTTTGGACCCTTAACAAAAACGGTATGAGCTAAAAACTGAAGCTTTGTCCTCATATTGATTCACTTTATAACAGAGAAGAATTTTCAAGTTCAAAAAAATGCAATCAAGAATTAAACCTTTGTGAAATTAGCAAATACATATCCTTAAAAAGAGTTGTGAAATACATCTGATCTTGTACCTCTTGTTGCTGCAGCTTAGATATAGGTTCAGGATAAGGATATAGATTCTTATAAACTTACTTGTATGCTTTTGTCAGCTGATCAGTGCAGTGTGACGGCGAACTACGGGGGCCAGTGATGAACACATTTAAGCAGGGGTGTAAGCAGCTCTCAATTGAATGGAGTCAGAGCTCCATCTACTGGACAAATGGTGCAAAGACATTTTACATTGCCAACACAAACATTATTCAGTAATTGTTCTATTTATGAGAAATTATCGGCGTTCTATCGGCAAAATTTCGGCCGATAGTGAGTACTTTGAAAAGGGCTTATATCGGCCGATATATCGGTCAGGCTCTAGAAATTAATTAGGGGAATGTCAGAAAATCTCTAACCCCTTCAAACATCCAGAGGGAGCCCCCTAAGCCCCCCAAATGTCACAAATGGTATTTTACCGGTCAGTTGCTCTCCTATCCTCACCTATGGTTGTGAACTTTGGGTAATGTCCATAAGAATAAGGTCACGGATACAAGCGGCAGAAAAGGAGATTCCTTTGTTGGGTATCTGGGCTTACACTCCTAGACAGGGTGAGAAGCGTGACTATCCGAGAGGGACTCTGAGTAGAGCCGCTCCTCATTTAAATTGCAAGGAGCCAACTGAAGTGGTTCAGGTATTTGGTGAGGATGCCCTTGGTCTACTCCCTAGGGAGGTCTTGTAGCCATGTCCAACTGGGAGGAGGCCACAAGGAAAACCCAGGGCACACTGGAAGAATTATATTTCTCAGGTGGCTTGGAAAGGCCTCAGGATCCCTCGGGAAGAGTTACAGGACTTGGCTGAGGATAGGGAAATGCAGGGTGAGCTGCTTGTTCTGCTGCCACCGTGACCCAGACCCGGATAACCATTGGAAAATGAATGAATGAAAAACTGATACATTTTTTTTTAATACATCATAAAGTTTCATTTAAAGGTTGCCTGCATCCTAAGGGCTCTCCAGAGACCCCAAATTGTGAAAAACTGTTATTTCCTTTTTAGCAATTGTTTCCGAAGAACTGTTTGATGGATATTTCTTGAATTCTCCAAGTAAATTAATTCAGGCCCTACCTACTCAGTTTTTAACAGCCAGTATCTCACAACTGGAGCAGGTTACAGCTGTGGCTACTATTGATCTGTCATATAAAGTCATATGTCTACTTTCAACTAACACTATGATATTTCATTTTGAATGATCTTGAAAAGTTATGTATTAGTCACTCAAATTTCAGCAGCCCATTTTTCTCCAATGGAGCAGGATACAGCACTATTACTGTTATACAAGTTACTATTGATGATTTATTGATTATTAAAATCCCATTGTATAAAATAGATACAAAACATAATAAAAGAATAACACAATAAAGTGACTAGCACTGATTTCCGTTGTGCTCCTAATAATGGACTCTAATATTGGCCTTTTACCATTTGATTTCTTGTGCCAAATCAAATGGTATGGGGCTCTTTAAGTGCTAAAGGGTTAATCACGCATTAGAAGCTATGTGTCTCCATGAAGCACAACTTGAGCATATAATTAAATCCTCCTCTATACCACTTCATAATGAAGCCATATAACGGGATACAAAATGCAAAACATGCACTATACATAATTTCTCCAATCACAGCCAGAGAAACCTATAACTTCTGGGTTTGTCTGCGTGTCTTGGTGACTTTCCTCACTCTTCTCCTTCTTGCGTAGTTGCTCAGTTTTTGAGAACTATCTACTCCACACGGGATGGATGCATAAACATTTCCAAGGCATATTCAGTGACTTGGAAATGTTCATGTATCCATCCCCTGACTTGTCTGAAGAAAACTGGAAATAAAACTGATTATTTAAAGGTATTATACCAAAGGTGCTGATTACTTATGCAACCCATAATATTTTATATTTTTAATTAATTTATATCAAGTTGTGGAGATTTGCTTTCAGGTTGAGTTTAAGGAAGATATTTTTTAGAATTTTTTATTCTTTGTATTTGAAATGTCATAAACAAATTAAAATGTGTGAAATACCAAGTGTTCATATACTTTAAGAGGGCACTGTAGGTCCTGATTACTACTTGTCTGGGAGCTGTGAGCATGTTGCAAACTGTGGTTTGTGTTAAGAAGGGCATCTGGTGTAAAACCTGCCAAATTCCAATGCGGATCTGTACCAGGTCCACTGGGGTGACCCCAAGCAGTGGGGGCATATGAAAGTAAAACAAACATGAATATTGTTAATTTACTTATATAACACAAAACGCTGACCATTTCAAGCTCCACTGCAGTAACCTGTGTGGTTTCTCGTAGTTACTACTATTCGATTGGTATCATTTTTTTTTTTTTAACAAGTTTTATTTATGATTTTTTGCAGAGCACAGTAACAGAACACCAAAACTTGTGACCCCACCAACAGTAACATTGAGGAAATCCCTTCTACATATGAAAAAAACAAAACAATAAAAGACAGTTAAAAGAAAAAGAAAGGAAAAAGGAAGAAGAAAAAAAATTCTAATAAACATAATGCAATACAACAAATTATTAGGGACCTAAGGTAACATACTCCATTATCTAGGACACAGACAAGCACTGAAGTACACAAAGGAGAGGAGCAGTGATTGATGAACCAAAGGGGCATCTCTTTGTTACAAACATGAATACTTACAATTAGGGATGTCCCGATCCGATCATGTGATCGGAAATCGGGCCCGATCACGTGGTTTCAGACTTGATCGAAATCAGACGTTGCATCCCGATCAGGAATCTGATATAGATTTATCCTCATTATTTTGATCAGTGCTATTTCAGGCTCATTATTGCAGATTATTGGGCCTTTCACGCGTCGGAAGTGTCAGAGGCGTGAGACGCGTTGCTTTTTAGAGGTGTCAAAAGCGTTGTTTTAGCTCGGCTTTTGACGCAATGCTTCTCACGGCAGCGCGCATTGCCGCTTCTGGGCAGGCTGACGCGGTCAAAGTTCAACCCAATCTTTTTTTTTTTTTAATTAAACAAAAGAAAAAACATAAGTTCAGCCGGACAGAGGTGGGGGAGTTGCGTGCGCAAGTTCTTTCGCAGAACTGCTGTTTGTGTGTTTACGCGCTCAGGCCTGACGCCTAGATGCACTTGCACTTGCTTGCTTGCCTCTACTGGTGGTTGGCTCTCACTGCGGTAGTGTATCACTTCCTGTCTCGGAGCACAGCGGTGTTTTCTGTATCTGTAGCTGTTTAATTCTGCGCAGTTGGATTGATCTAGGTATCTAGATTACGATTTGTTTCCCAGTTGTAATCTTACGTGCCTTAACTAAAGCACTCCTTCTGCTGAATCACCTCTAATTATTTACAGCATTATTCACTTGCGTGGTTTTTAGGAATCCGCTAGCTTAGCGTAGCTACTAGCTCTTAAGCCGATTTAGCATGGCGGCTTCTCCTGTCTCTCCCGCACTTTTCTGCTCTGGGTGTGAAATGTTAGTTATTCCTCGGCCTCCTTTAGCAGTAATGGTACTTGTAATAAGTGTAGCTTATTCGTAGCTTTGGAGGCCAGGCTGGGCGAATTGGAGACTCGGCTCCGCACCGTGGAAAATTCTACAGCTAGCCAGGCCCTGTAGTCGGTGCGGACCAAGGTAGCTTAGCCGCCGTTAGTTCCCCCCTGGCAGATCCCCGAGCAGCCGGGAAAGCAGGCTGACTGGGTGACTGTGAGGAGGAAGCGTAGCCCTAAACAGAAGCCCCGTGTACACCGTCAACCCGTTCACATTTCTAACCGTTTTTCCCCCACTCGACGACACACCCGCCGAGGATCAAACTCTGGTTATTGGCGACTCTGTTTTGAGAAATGTGAAGTTAGCGACACCAGCAACCATAGTCAATTGTCTTCCGGGGGCCAGAGCAGGCGACATTGAAGGAAATTTGAAACTGCTGGTTAAGGCTAAGCGTAAATTTGGTAAGATTGTAATTCACGTCGGCAGTAATGACACCCGGTTACGCCAATCGGAGGTCACTAAAATTAACATTAAATCGGTGTGTAACTTTGCAAAAACAATGTCGGACTCTGTAGTTTTCTCTGGGCCCCTCCCCAATCAGACCGGGAGTGACATGTTTAGCCGCATGTTCTCCTTGAATTGCTGGCTGTCTGAGTGGTGTCCAAAAAATGAGGTGGGCTTCATAGATAATTGGCAAAGCTTCTGGGGAAAACCTGGTCTTGTTAGGAGAGACGGCATCCATCCCACTTTGGATGGAGCAGCTCTCATTTCTAGAAATCTGGCTAATTTTCTTAAATCCTCCAAACCGTGACTATCCAGGGTTGGGACCAGGAAGCAGAGTTGTAGTCTTACACACCTCTCTGCAGCTTCACTCCCCCTGCCATCCCCTCATTACCCCATCCCCGTAGAGACGGTGCCTGCTCCCAGACTACCAATAACCAGCAAAAATCTATTTAAGCATAAAAATTCAAAAAGAAAAAATAATATAGCACCTTCAACTGCACCACAGACTAAAACAGTTAAATGTGGTCTATTAAACATTAGGTCTCTCTCTTCTAAGTCCCTGTTGGTAAATGATATAATAATTGATCAACATATTGATTTATTCTGCCTAACAGAAACCTGGTTACAGCAGGATGAATATGTTAGTTTAAATGAGTCAACACCCCCGAGTCACACTAACTGTCAGAATGCTCGTAGCACGGGCCGGGGCGGTGGATTAGCAGCAATCTTCCATTCCAGCTTATTAATAATCAAAAACCCAGACAGAGCTTTAATTCATTTGAAAGCTTGTCTCTTAGTCTTGTCCATCCAAATTGGAAGTCCCAAAAACCAGTTTTATTTGTTCTTATCTATCGTCCACCTGGTCGTTACTGTGAGTTTCTCTGTGAATTTTCAGACCTTTTGTCTGACTTAGTGCTTAGCTCAGATAAGATAATTATAGTGGGCGATTTTTAACATCCACACAGATGCTGAGAATGACAGCCTCAACACTGCATTTAATCTATTATTAGACTCTATTGGCTTTGCTCAAAAAGTAAATGAGTCCACCCCACCACTTTAATCATATCTTAGATCTTGTTCTGACTTATGGTATGGAAATAGAAGACTTAACAGTATTCCCTGAAAAACTCCCTTCTGTCTGATCATTTTTTAATAACATTTACATTTACTCTGATGGACTACCCAGCAGTAGGGAATAAGTTTCATTACACTAGAAGTCTTTCAGAAAGCGCTGTAACTAGGTTTAAGGATATGATTCCTTCTTTATGTTCTCTAATGCCATATAACAACACAGTGCAGAATAGCTACCTAAACTCTGTAAGGGAGATAGAGTATCTCGTCAATAGTTTTACATCCTCATTGAAGACAGCTTTGGATGCTGTAGCTCCTCTGAAAAAGAGAGCTTTAAATCAGAAGTGTCTGACTCCATGGTATAACTCTCACAACTCGTAGCTTAAAGCAGATAACCCGTAAGTGGGAGAGGAAATGGCGTCTCACTCATTTAGAAGATCTTGACTTAGCCTGGAAAAGAGGTCTGTTGCTCTATAAAAAAGCCCTCCGTAAAGCTAGGACATCTTTCTACTCATCACTAATTGAAGAAAATAAGAACAACCCCAGGTTTCTTTTCAGCACTGTAGCCAGGCTGACAAAGAGTCAGAGCTCTATTGAGCTGAGTATTCCATTAACTTTAACTAGTAATGAGTCATGACTTTCTTTGCTAACAAAATTTTAACTATTAGAGAAAAAATTACTCATAACCATCCCAAGACGTATCGTTATCTTTGGCTGCTTTCAGTGATGCCGGTATTTGGTTAGACTCTTTCTCTCCGATTGTTCTGTCTGATGTTATTTTCATTAGTTACTTCATCCAAACCATCAACATGTTTATTAGACCCCATTCCTACCAGGCTGCTCAAGGAAGCCCCTACCATTATTTAATGCTTCGATCTTAAATATGATCAATCTATCTTTGTTAGTTGGCTATGTACCACAGGCTTTTAAGGTGGCAGTAATTAAACCATTACTTAAAAAGCCATCACTTGACCCAGCTATCTTAGCTAATTATAGGCCAATCTCCAACCTTCCTTTTCTCTCAAAAATTCTTGAAAGGGTAGTTGTAAAACAGCTAACTGATCATCTGCAGAGGAATGGTCTATTTGAAGAGTTTCAGTCAGGTTTTGGAATTCATCATAGTACAGAAACAGCATTAGTGAAGGTTACAAATGATCTTCTTATGGCCTCGGACAGTGGACTCATCTCTGTGCTTGTTCTGTTAGACCTCAGTGCTGCTTTTGATACTGTTGACCATAAAATTTATTACAGAGATTAGAGCATGCCATAGGTATTAAAGGCACTGTGCTGCGGTGGTTGAATCATATTTGTCTAATAGATTACAATTTGTTCATGTAAATGGGGAATCTTCTTCACAGACTAAAGTTAATTATGGAGTTCCACAAGGTTCTGTGCTAGGACCAATTTTATTCACTTTATATATGCTTCCCTTAGGCAGTATTATTAGACGGTATTGCTTAAATTTTCATTGTTACGCAGATGATACCAGCTTTATCTATCCATGAAGCCAGACGACACACACCAATTAGCTAAACTGCAGGATTGTCTTACAGACATAAAGACATGGATGACCTCTAATTTCCTGCTTTTAAACTCAGATAAACTGAAGTTATTGTACTTGGCCCCACAAATCTTAGAAACATGGTGTCTAACCAGATCCTTACTCTGGATGGCATTACCCTGACCTCTAGTAATACTGTGAGAAATCTTGGAGTCATTTTTGATCAGGATACGTCATTCAAAGCGCATATTAAACAAATATGTAGGATTGCTTTTTTGCATTTACCCAATATCTCTAAAATCAGAAAGGTCTTGTCTGAGTGATGCTGAAAAAACTAATTCATGCATTTATTTCCTCTAGGCTGGACTATTGTAATTCATTATTATCAGGTTGTCCTAAAGTTCCCTAAAAAGCCTTCAGTTAATTCAAAATGCCTGCAGCTAGAGTGCTTGACGGGGACTAGAAGGAGAGAGCATATCTCACCCATATTGGCCCTCTCTTCATTGGCTTCCTGTTAATTCTAGAATAGAATTTAAAATTCTTCTTCTTACTTATAAGGTTTTGAATAATCAGGTCCCATCTTATCTTAGGGACCTCGTAGTACCATATCACCCCAATAGAGCGCTTCGCTCTCAGACTGCAGGCTTACTTGTAGTTCCTAGGTTTGTAAGAGTAGAATGGAGGCAGAGCCTTCAGCTTTCAGGCTCCTCTCCTGTGGAACCAGCTCCCAATTCAGATCAGGGAGACAGACACCCTCTATACTTTTAAGATTAGGCTTAAAACTTTCCTTTTTGCTAAAGCTATAGTTAGGGCTGGATCAGGTGACCCTGAACCATCCCTTAGTTATGCTGCTATAGACGTAGACTGCTGGGGGGTTCCCATGATGCACTGTTTCTTTCTCTTTTTGCTCTGTATGCACCACTCTGCATTTAATCATTAGTGATCGATCTCTGCTCCCCTCCACAGCATGTCTTTTTCCTGGTTCTCTCCCTCAGCCCCAACCAGTCCAGCAGAAGACTGCCCCTCCCTGAGCCTGGTTCTGCTGGAGGTTTCTTCCTGTTAAAAGGGAGTTTTTCCTTCCCACTGTAGCCAAGTGCTTGCTCACAGGGGGTCGTTTTGACCGTTGGGGTTTTACATCATTATTGTATGGCCTTGCCTTACAATATAAAGCGCCTTGGGGCAACATGTTTTGTTGTGATTTGGCGCTATATAAAAAAAAATTGATTGATTGATTGATAGATGGAATGACAAGAGGATGATGGACACTTTCCACCGAAACCTTGCTCAGTCATCCTTCCGTGCGCAGCAGGACCGCGGTGATGACCAAGTCCTCAGGACAACGATCTGTCATCTGAATAACAAAAAGAAAAAAACAAATTGTCCTGTGATCGTTTGTCTGCAAAACGGCGAGAGAGATGGTGTGTGCACAAGCGACGTGCGCACGCATCACATTTAGGAGCGCGTCTTAAAGAGCTTCTGTCTTCATTCACGTTCCACTGCGCTGCTCTGAACTGTTGAACACTGATAAAGCATCAGAGGGGTACACTGAGGACTGTCAGGGTGTAAATGTACGTTTTTTTTTTGGTTTTTTTTTCCCTTTTACTTTTCAAGTTGACTTTTGAACTTTTGACGCTCTGAGCTGTGACGTAGCTTCGCTCCGTCCATTAGGAACGATTGCGTCGGGCCAAAACACGGAAAGACTAGTGGCAGAAACCACTGATCTGTACAAATGGTAAATGGCCTGTATTTATATAGCGCTGTTCCATCTGCATCAGACGCTCAAAGCGCTTTACAATTATGCCTCACATTCACCCCGATGTCAGGGCGCTGCCATACAAGGCGCTCACTACACACCGGGAGCAATAGGGGATAAAGACCTTGCCCAAGGGCCCTTAGTGATTTACCAGTCAGGCGGGGATTTCAACCACAGATCAGTGCAGAAACCACGTGTCTGAAGAAAAATCCTTGGAAATATTTTTTGTTGTTGTTTGTTACCTCCAAAATTTCTGATTACTGTTTTAAAGAGTTTAGAACACTTGTAATTAAAATAGCTAATCAGTGAATGGTTACTTTAGAAACCTTTCATCTATAAATTAAAACCACCTGTTATTTCAGATTAGATCATTTAACATACGGAACCTTGGACATTTATTTTTCACACAAATAAAATAACATGGAAATTTGTACATTTTTTAAGTCTGGTAGATTATTACTTGATTGTTCAAGTACCTCAAGGAGAAGTGCACTGTTTAAGTGATAAATAATAAAATACGGTGATTAAAATGAAATTATTATATATTGGCATTTGTTCATTGTTCATTCAGGTTTTTTAAAGTATCGGATCGGGACTTGGTATCGGCCAGATACTCAAAATCGGATGACTCGGAATCGGATCGGGGCCAAAAAAACCTGATGGGACATCCCTACTTGCAATCATTCACTCACAAAATGGTCTGAGCTAGTTGTCAATATAATTTAAGAAGGGCTACCATATCTACAAACTTATTGGCTGCCCCCCTGACAGTATACCTATCTTCTCCAGTTTAATAAAATACAGCATACAATCCACTGAGTAAAGGTTGGAGGGTTACAGTCTTTCCACCTCATCAAAATTTGTCTTCTGGCTACAAGTGTGGTGAAAGCTAGACAACTTTGGTGTGTGGTTTTTCAAAAATAGGTTTTGTGTCACCACACCGAATACAGCTGGGAAGGGGGATAATTCTAGGTCTGTACCTATAATTTTAGAAAGAGTGCCAAATATTAGCAGCCAAAACCTGGATAACCTGGGGCATTCCCAAAGCATGTGAATTAAAGTGGCATCAAATTGTTTGCAACAATCACATATAGGGTTTATGTTGGGTAAAGGTACAGTGAGGAAAATAAGTATTTGAACACCTTGTGAATTTGCAAGTTCTCCCACTTAGAAATCATGGAGGGGTCTGAAATTTTCATCTTAGGTGCATGTCTACTGTGAGAGACATAATCTAAAAAAAAATCCGAAAATCACAATGTATGATTTTTTTTAAAATAATTTATTGTATGTTATTGCTGCAAATAAGTATTTGGACACCTGTGAAAATCAGTGTTAATATTTGGTACAGTAGCCTTTGTTTGCAATTACAGAGGTCAAATGTTTCCTGTAGTTTTTCGCAGGTTTTCACACACTGCAGCAGGGATTTTGGTCCACTCCTCCATACAGATCTTCTCTAGATCTTTCAGGTTTGGAGTTTCAGCTCCCTCCAAGATTTTCTATTGAGTTCAGGTCTGGAGACTGGCCAGGCCACTCCAGGACCTTGAAATGCTTCCTACGGAGCCCCTCCTTAGTTGCCCTGGCTGTGTGTTGGGGTCATTGTCATGCTGGAAGACCCAGCCATGACCCATCTTCAATGCTCTTACTGAGGGAAGGAGGTTGTTTGCCAAAACTTTGCAATACATGACCCATCCATTGAGTCACATCACCTGCAGGGAAGGATTTAGCCTCATCAAACTCTAGCTGAGTGTGGGACTCATCTGCCAATAAGCATGTTAGGTTACATGTTAAACTGATGTTGAAGTAGTTTTGTTTTTATCGTTGCTTTTTTTTCTTTTATCAAAAAGCCCAATTTAAATTTTACAATTTGTTTGACTGTTAGTGTGAAATTATGTTGTGCTTTTATTATCCCTCTGGTATGAAGTCCGTCCATCCGTTTTCGATTGTTAGCATCTCAAGTAACACTTGACTAATTTCATTCATATTTAGCATAAGGGTGTACCTGGGTGATCCCCGACACTTGTATTACTGATTTGTGAGGACCGGAGGATACTAATGACTCTTGTTTGTGCTGTTATAATTGTGGTGTTTTGATGTGCACTTGTTGATGTAAATCTTGGTAAAAATGAAAATGCCATTTGGCATTGTGGTGACTTAAAATTATATATTAAGAAGAAAGAATTGAAATTGGACTTGATCAGTTCTACTAACAAAATATCTTGTTCAAATTTAAAAACCTTCCATGTCTTCAGATGCAGAATATACTGTGTTTGTCTAAAATACTTCCAACAGAAACTTCTTTCAGGCCTATTCTCTAAATTCTGAGAGAATCTCTTGCTTTTCTCTCGGAATATTATTACAATACATGAGGACATCCCATATTTACCACAACAATGTCTTAAATGAGGTCTTGCAACTCCTAGATGAGAGGTGACACTGTCCCTAGAGATCTAGGGATCACAGTGACCATGTACTGATTGGACTTATTATGTTTATGTCCAGAGATCAAGGGATCCAGTGGGCCAATTTCATGTTTAGTTTACTTTAAGACTCAATAAAATGTTATTGACATAGAAAACCTGTAATGCCTACTTCTTGTAATTCACAGGAGCTATTGATAAGGGAATTGATAATCGGACCCATAAGTGGAATTGATAATGGCATAGATATCAATAAAATCTTATCAATACCCAGCCCTACCTCTGGAAAGCCGCCCAGTGATGTCATGGCATGTATGACAACATTACAGACATCGCTGAAGTTAAAACGTTTACAAATATATTTCAAAGTTTGCAGTGACAACATAAAATTTCGACATCCTTAAAATCCTGCCACAGTTGAAAGAAGACTACGGCACAATGACAGAATATTCTGCTTCATCACGGCATGGGTAAGGTTTCAAACTGTGCCCTTCCAGGATGCATATCTATGAAAGTGAGAATGGGGCGTTAATCACAGTTAGTGTATTTTAAAAAAAACTGATCTTTAATGAATCTACTAGCGTGTTGCCCATGGGAGCCATGGGCTCTAGATTGGGTAGGGGGTTTATAAAATAGGTAGCTGACATTTTTCAAGGGTGGTAATAAGTTAAGCAAAGCTTGTATTATGAGTTGGAATTGAGTGTGAGTCCAGAATGTTTAGAACCTTTAGACCTCAACAGTATTTAGAAGAAGACCTCAACCCTTTTATTTCCTGTTAATTATGTAAGTTTTTAAAGTTTACTGTTTTAATGTATTTCTAAATTGTTTAGGGTCTTATCATATACACACTGTTGTTATTTTATTATTCTGTTTTGTCAATGGAAATAAGTGGTTTCACTATATTGTGTCATCCATGTATTTTAACGTATTTATATTATATCATGTACTTACATTGAACATAATTAATAAAATAACGCACACATGCACAAATGCATGCACGCTTTTAATATATAGATGATTTACCGCCCCCTGCTGGAATGGCGTGTGAGTCCAGAATGTAATTATCACAGTGTTCAGTGTTGTTAGCTAATATCTGAAGTTTCTTTAAAAACATTAGTCCTATCAATGTTCCATTTTGGCGGCGTTCATCCTTGACCGAAAATACATAAGTATACCAAACTGCAAACATCAGCTCTCCGTAGTATGTCCGTGATCAAAGTTATACACACACACGTTTCTGCATTCTGCTGCAAGCAGGAGCTTTTATTTATACACATCCACAAATACAGATGGTGGCAGAAGACATCAAATGCAACAACCTTTTAAAGGCAGCAGCAGCGGAAATGGGAAAAAAAAAGTGCAGCCAATGACTACTTTGACTGGATGAAAGTGTGCATAATGAAGTGTCACTGAGTGTTTGTGTATAGGGGTGCAGCTGATTGTTGTGTAATAAAATCAGAGGTGATCGACGGCTCCTGCGGTGGTCACAGCACCAGCCGCCTCTCCTTTGATGCTTTTATGCAGCTAGCTGCTGCAGCGCAATTGGATTAAATGTTTGCATTAAGCAGCTGGTGATGCAGTCTGTTATTCTTTGAGATCATTTTGGCTGCAGCATGACTCTGCATTTTCGTGGTTCCGTGTAAGTAGCAGGAATAGTCTTCCGGTGCAGACTGTGCTTCTGCATTAGCATGAATTAGGGGGGCACCATTCCGAATTTAATTTGGTGTCAGCCAGCTCACCTGTTGCCAGACAAGTAACAAATTCACCAAAACCGCAAGTGTGATATGAGGAGAGAACAAGTGACCATTCTAAGATGTTTGACTACATTGCGAGCCAGCGGGTGGCACCTCTGCTAACAGTTGCAGATAAGTCGGACCGTTTAACTTAAAGGTTATCTCGTTGACACATTCTGCCTCCACTGCACCCTGTTGCCACCTGACCTTCCTCTCTCTGGCTGTACTGTGTTGTTAAGCTCACAAAGTCAACCCCGCCTGAGTGCGTTTCCGCCCATTGCTGCTGTATTTTTCCTTTAAGGCCAACAGCAAGCATTAGTACTTTGAAGTTTTCATCTAATATCATGATGTGGTAAATGTGTGTTTACAATCATCCAGTTCGGTGACGGGGTGTATAAGCTGCTAGCCGCAACCTCATCACAACAAGTAGGGCAGGTGTTGCCCTTTATTCAGAGAGTGGCGTCAACTCAGAACATCCAGGTACAGGTGCTATCAAAATAATATAAAAATAGTTAAGCTATCAAATTTACAATTTATGGTGATTTATTTAATTAATTTAAAGACTGATTTATGCTTCTGTAACTCTGTGTCATGCAATGACGTACGTGATAGTTTTAAAGTTCTCTGTCGCTGGATTATGCTTTATTTTGGACTAATGTGACCCTCAACAAGCTTTTCTTTCTACAATCATCACCTCCAATTCAAAGGAAAGTGAACAATTTCATCTTCTTCAGACTGTTGTAAATTTGTGGATTTTTCTGATCCATTTGTAATCAGCGTGTGCACTGCAAAAACGATTAAAATATGATGGCAGACGAAGGACTGAAAGCAGAAAAGTGTCAAATCACAGCCTTTTTTGTGTCTGATTTAACAGGTGCACATCCAGACTGCGCATCCGAGTCTGAAAAAATAAACAGTTGTTTTTTTTTAATCACAGAAATCGGCGAGTGTCAGAGATGAACTTTAATTTCTACCTCTGTTACTGTGCACGTCCAGACTGCTCTGGGATTTTAATGGAAATACATTGTGATCAAACAGGACATTTTATCTGATGCGAGCGAAAATTCGTTTATATTACAGTGTTTATTACATGGAAAACAATACAAAAATGTTGGGACTTTTTTGTCCGGTGACTGTGGATATCCGGTTTATACGATGGCGGTTTAGTTGAGTTTTACTATATCTGTACATCTTGAAGCCCTTCCTGTGTCTATTTGTTTATCCAAAGGCAGAGCAACCGGTCATTTCCAGCAAAATAAATAAATAAATAGGCGGATTACATGCAGCACAGATTACAGTGAACCCAAGATGGCACCACAAGTCACGTGACCGTTTTTTTTTTTTTCCGACTTGTCATGTCACCGCTCTCTCAGTTTAGGCACACGAGGTGTTCTGCCCCCTCCCCATGGAGGTTTCCTTCTGTTTGTGTCTAATTGTTTCCCCGTCGTCTTCACACTGAAATAATAAACCAGTTTTATTACACGTTTCTGTGGAACAATTTAACAATTTTGGAGGGCATGGCCATGTGTTCACAAGTGCATTGTGGATCGAGAGCATATCTAAATCTTTAAATCACTTGAACTTTTTATTACGTTGTGCAATGAAGACACTTTCCATAGCAGAGGTCTGAGCTCTAATTTAGTGCTGCGTAATAATTGGTCTACCGCTATTGCATCAGTTCACGACCATATTTAAGTAATATTTGTTTCTTTTCACTGAGCAAAATGTTGCCTAATATCAGCGTTTGACTGACAGCAGCAAAAAAAAAAAAAAAAAAGCTGTGGCATGATCTGAAACTGCTCCAAGTTAAAACCAACTCCAACAGGTTTAAAACAACAAACAACTAACTGAAAGCTATCACGTCACACAAATCCTTGGTAAAATGTCAGTGGGTGAAAGTTCAGAGTCCATACTGCCGTGTGTGTAAATCAGCTCAGCCACTAAAATAAACATGGGTCACAGTCATATGATCCTGCTTCTTTGCTTCTTTTTTTTTTCTCAGCAGAAACACAACGGGGAGGTTGAAAAATGGTTTGGATTTTTACGTTCATGGAATTTCCTGCCTTCAGAGTCATTCCTACTTCAGCACATCAGAGCATGTACTTTTTATTTTTTTCCCTGGAACTGACTCGTACTGCTGTGACTGGAAAATAAAACTGTGACCTCGAGCATAGTGACGCAAAGGGGAAGTTTTGGATTTGCACTTTTTTACAACCATCTTATCCTGACTTGTGCATTTTTTTTCCCCTCTCTTTGTAGCAGTTAAACAGTATATTGAGGAATGACCAGGAAATGAGACAGGACTTTTAGTCAGAGTAAGAGTGACAGTTGTTGCACATGTTGTTAATGAATAATTATAATTCATGGCATTGCTAATCCACCTCTAAAGGAAAGCAGCAGGTCAGCATCATAATGTACTTGATTGGGATTTGTGTGACTGGTGGCATGTAGCTTCTGATTGTGTCATGTGTGCAATGCCAGAATATGGACATTCACACACCCCAGGAAATTTGAGGCAAATTAGTGTCTTGCATAATATTTCTGTTGGCACATGAAAATGATGACTGCAAGAAGCCAATGGTTTTTGTGCAATGAGTGTTTAAAGGGTCCCTGCCACGCTATGACATTTTTACATATTCTTGAAGAATAAAAAAGCTTTTTCCACGTTGTCTTTGTTTTTTTACCATAAAATTACACTGAACAAGGATTTAGACGTTTCGTTACCCATATGAGAATTTTAATTTTCTGCCTCCGAGTTGACCTACTTTTTCGCTGCGACGGATGTGACGTCATTCGAGTACATGTGTCGCAGCGCCGCTCTGTTTACCAACACGGCAGACACGGACAGCGAAGGCATAGTGCACGATTATAGCGAAGATTTAAATGACATATTGATTGTTTTGAAGAAGATGAGGAAGTTTCTGATGAAGAGATTAACGGTGTAAATAATGAGCGGCTCCAAACCGTGTATGTTCCAGCTGAACGCGACAGGCCTGGCATATGTACTACAGCTTTAAACAAGCCTCGAGGCAAAGAATTTGCCTCGAACATTTTTTGTAATCGAATTATTCGAATTACTCAGTTAATCGTTTTAGCCCTACTTTGATTCACGCACTTGCACCGCACGTCGTAGTGATGATCCCACCCGCTGTGTTCTCAGCTGGACACAGTGCTTTGTTCCACTGCCCTGCCATGCACTCTACACTGGAAGCTGCATATATAAAATTATTTTACAACGGATTAATCATTTCTCTGCAAGTTGTCTGTTGAAAACAGCTCTAATCACTTCTTGAATCACAATGGACTGCTCCAGCAGCACCGTTCGTGCGTGCGAGCTGGGAGAAAGCATTTGGAGGCCGTCTAAAAAGGTAATGTCATGTTTACATTGTCATGGCTTGGTAAACAGTTGTATTTTCTTTACTTCTTGTGTGCAGTTGTAAAAGTATGTTTATGACAGATTTAACATCTCGTTATAATCCTTCAGACGAGCTGCGCTCTGATGCGATCCGCTGACGCAACCACTCGCTCTGTTTCACTTCTTCTTTACTCCACTGATGAGCTGCACATTGAGTTGGCAAGTAGATCGTGCCACGTAGCACGACATTTATGCATGAAGGATTTTTTTGAATATTTCAAAATTGTCTTTGCGCAATTGCACATGCCAGCACCCCTCTCACATTCAGTCCGCACTCGTTAAAGACAAGTTTAGGGCTGCAGCTATTGATTAGTTTAGTAATCGAGTATTCTATCGATTATTCTGGCGATTAATCGAGGTAATCGGATAAAAAGTACTGCATTTTAGACACATCAATAGTCCGGGCTCTCCCTAAGCAATGGCACAATGTCACTTGCGCCAAAGTGTTGTGTATTTTGCTGAAATGGCGATGGATGTGGCTTTCTGTTTGTTTTCATCCAACTTATAATTTAACATTTTTAATGGTTTTTTTTTTTTTTTTAATAAAGGTGGATGGACTGGGTCCCTGCGTGTTTTTTTTTTTTTTTTTCTTTTTAATCCCTCTTTCTCTGCAATTCAGCAGATGTATTTCAGCTGGAGGTTGAAATGCCAGACTTGCAGTCGTTTTTTTTTTAATTATTATTTTTATTATGTTACCGTGTTTGGGAAGTGTTGTCCAAAAAGCAAAAATTAAAAAGTCAACACTGTGGTGAATCTGAGGGGAAACAGAAGAGTGGCTGGGGACAGAGCTGTGACTCGCCTGGTGTGAGAGACCCTCCACTGGGCAGAGAGAGACAGCAGCCGGCCACCGGGTCAATAGTCCGTCCCCACGTAGAGCAGACCGTGTGTTTTTTTAAAAAAAATAGACAAACACACTCCTTCGCTTTAAATGCACAGTAAGTCTATTTCAGATGATCAGCATGGACCATATTTCTCTTAAAAGGCTTTATTTTACTCTGTGTCACGTTGGAAAGCGGTAGCTATGGTTGCTAATTTGATTAGCTGTTATGCTCCAGTCTTCTTCTGTTTTTTTTTTTTCTGCGGACGTTGCGAGCACCACACACAGGCCTGGCATATGTAGTACAATGTTAAATGAAGCTTCGAGGCACAGAATTTGCCTCAAACATTTTTTGTAATCGAATTATTCAAGTTACTCACTAATCGTTCAGCCCTAGTGCAGGCATTAGAGCTCATAACCACAATGGAAAGTTGCAGCTTGCAGTAAGCTCTGGATCTTCTCTGGGGATCCTCCTATACATGCATGCCGCTATAATCTAGTAGTGCATGCATGCTTGCTGGTTTGATAGCTGTTCACTGCGGGAATGACATCCACTCATGTTTCCTAAAGCACAAACTGGGAACAGTGATAGGCAACTTTGAGCCATCTCTTAACATGATGGCCCGCCAAGGGCTGTCTTCTATGTCGAGGAATAGAAATCACCTTCATGATTGCACCTTCTCTGCGATGGTTGCAGAGACGGTCACCAGGACAGTCCCACAACATCCAGAGACTTAAGGTACTCAAGACGATTTCATCCACCCCAGGAGCCTTGCCACCAAGGATCTTCCTGACCATCTCGGTGACTTTGGTCTGGGTAATGGACGAGTCCGCCTCTGTGTCCCCAGTCTCTGCTTCCTCCTCAGAGACGTGACGATGGGATTGGGGAGATCCTCGAAGTATTCCTTCCACCCGCCCACAACATCCCCAGTCAGGGTCAACAGCTCCCCACCCACAGTATAGACAGTGTTGGCGGAGAGCTGCTTCCGCCTCCTGAGGCATCGGACGGTTCGCCAGAATTTCTTCCAGGCCGACCCATAATCCTCCTCTATGGCCTCTCCAAACTCCTCCCAGACCCGAGTTTTTGCCTCTGCGACCGCACACACTGCAGCACACTTGGCCTGCCGGTACCTGTCAGCTGCCTCCGGGGTCCCACCTACCAACAAAGACAAGTAGGACTCTTTCTTCAGCTTGACAACATCCCTTACTTCCGGCGTCCACCACTGGGTTCGGGGATTGCCACTGCGACAGGCACCAGAGACCTTGCGACCACAGCTGCAGGCGGCCGCATCGACAGTGGAGGTGGGGAACATGGTCCAATCGGACTCAATGTCTCCAACCTCCCCCAGGATCTGGGAGAAGCTCTCTCGGAGGTGGGAGTTGAAGACCTCACTGACAGAGGGTTCCTCCAGTTGTTCCCAGCAGACCCTCACAATATGTTTGGACCTGCCAGGTCTGACCGGTTTCCTCCCCTCCCAGTGGATCTAACACACCACCAGGTGGTGGTCGGTCGACAGCTCAGACCCTCTCTTTACCCGAGTGTCCGAGACATGTGGCCGAAGGTCAGATGATACGACTACAAAGTCGATCATCGACCTCCGGTTCAGGGTGTCCTGGTGCCACGTGCACTTATGGACATCCCTGTGCTCGAACATGGTGTTCATGATGGACAAACTGTGACTAGCACAGAAGTCCAACAACTGAACACCGAACGGGGTTCAGATCAGGGAGGCCGTGCTTCCCAGTCCACGCCCCTCCAGGTCTCACTGTCGCTGCCCGTGTGGGCGTTGAAGTCCCCCAGGAGAGCAATGGAGTCCCCAGTTGGAGCACTATCTAGTACCCCTCCCAGAGACTCCAAGAAGGTTGGGTACTCTGCACTGCTGCTTGGCCCATAGGCCGAGACAACAGTGAGAGACCTGTCCCCAACCCGAAGGCATAGGGACACGATCCTCTCATTCACCGGGGTGAACTCCAACACATGGCGACTGAGCTGGGGAGCATAAGCAATGCTACCCCAGCTCGCCGCCTCTCCCCGTGAGCAACGCCAGAAAAGTGGAGCATCCAGCCCCTCTCCATGAGTTGGGTACCAGAGCTCAAGCTGTGCGTGGAGGTGAGCCTGACTATCTCTAGTCGGTACCTCTCAACCTCCCGCACAAGCTCAGGCTCCTTCCCCCCGCAGCGAGGGTGACGTTCCACGTCCCAACAGCCAGAGGCTGTGAGCACGGACCGGGGCCGCTGGGCCACCCGTCCTCGACTGCCACCCAGTCCTCTCTGCACCCGACCCCCATGGCCCCCTCTGCAGGGTCGTGAACCCACAAGAGGGCGGACCCACATCGCTCTTTCGGGCTGAGCCCAGCCGGCCCCATGGGCTAAGGCCCGACCACCAGCTGCTCGCACGCGAGCCCAACCCCAGGCCTGGCTGCCAGCGTGGGGCCCTGGCTTCGCCATACCGGGCGACCTCTCGGTCCTTGATTTTGTGTCGGTCCATGGAAACGTTTGAACTGCCCTTAGTCTGGCCCGTCACCTAGGACCTGTTTCCATGGGAGACCCTACCAGGGGCACAAAGCCCCCGACAACGTAGCTCCTAGGATCGTCCGGGAACACAAACTCCCCACCACGATAAGGTGGCAGTTCGAGGGGGAGATGAAAATCACATTATCTGTTTCTTTGTAGTTGTCATATACAGACTGCCTACATCTAAATTATACAGTGGTAAAGCGCTCATTCTAATGGGTGATTTTAACTTGGACTGGTTTAATAAAATACGCTGGAAAAAACTTAAGGATATCACAAAAAAAAAATCATATTGTGCAATTAATGAACAAACTCACAAGGATAACCAGTTCCTCTCAAACTCTGTTGGATTTAATTTTCACTACAAATCTGGACCGCATTATAAAAACCTATAAGCCACTAACAGGAATGTCTGATCATAATCTCATGCTATTAGTACGTAAGCTGTCAAAATCTATGCACAAGGATACAAGATGCTCACAACAAAAAAGGAGGACATCTTTTATTCCCAAAAGAAGTAGGGGCACTTTTGAAATAGAAACTAAAGAACGTCCCATGGAATAATATTATTAGTTGGGAAAATACTGGACCGTCATGTGACAAACTTCTGTCTGAAATTAAAAAATAGTTCTTAAATAACTGTTAAAAATCATATAAAAAAGGATGTTTTCAAGATATGTATCTAATGAAGTACGATGAGTTTTGTGTTGTCAGTTGTTAATTGTGAACTTGTTTCAGTAACATTCATTTGTTTATATGCATGTATGTATATCTATGTATATATGTGTGTGTAATTATGTATACATGTGTAGGGTATGTTGGTGTGTGTATACTGTATATGTATGTAAAATATGTATGTAGATGAAGACTGTTCACTTGATATGTTTATGATAATGGGATTTAGTTGTGTGTTGTTAAATGTGTGTTGTAGCATGGCACAAGCAGAGGGTCACCCCTTAGAGTCTGGTCTGCTTGAGGTTTCTTCCTCAATACATCACAGGGAGTTTTTCCTTGCCACTGTCACCTGTGTGCTTGCTCTGGGGGTAGGTAATGTGTGTATATGTATGTACAACCCCTGGCAAAAATTATGGAATCACCGGCCTCGGAGGATGTTCATTCAGTTGTTTAATTTTGTAGGAAGAAAGCAGATCAGACATGACACAAAACTAAAGTCATTTCAAATGGCAACTTCCTGGCTTTAAGAAACACTATAAGAAATCAGAAAAATAATTGTGGCAGTCAGTAACGGTTACTTTTTTAGACCAAGCAGAGGGAAAAAAATATGGACTCACTCAATTCTGAGGAATAATTATGGAATCACCCTGTAAATTTTCATCCCCAAAACTAACACCTGCAACAAATCAGATCTGCTCGTTAGTATGCATCTAAAAAGGAGCGATCACACCTTGGAGAGCTGTTGCACCAAGTGGACTGACATGAATCATGGCTCAACACGAGAGATGTCAATTGAAACAAAGGAGAGGATTATCAAACTCTTAAAAGAGGGTAAATCATCACGCATGTTGCAAAAGATGTTGGTTGTTCACAGTCAGCTGTGTCTAAACTCTGGACTAAATACAAACAACATGGGAAGGTTGTTAAAGGCAAACATACTGGTAGACCAAGGAAGACATCAAAGCGTCAAGACAGAAAACTTAAAGCAGTATGTCTCAAAAAATCGAAAAATGCACAACAAAACAAATGAGGAACGAATGGGAGGAAACTGGAGTCAACGTCTGTGACCGAACTATAAGAAACCGCCTAAAGGAAATGGGATTTACATACAGAAAAGCTAAACGAAAGCCATCATTAACACCTAAACAGAAAAAACAAGGTTACAATGGGCTAAGGAAAAACATCGTGAACTGTGGATGACTGGATGAAAGTCATATTCAGTGATGGACTCTCGAATCTGCATTGGGCAAGGTGATGATGCTGGAACTTTTGTTTGGTGCCATTCCAATGAGATTTATAAAGATGACTGCCTGAAGAGAACATGTAAATTTCCACAGTCATTGATGATATGGGGCTGCATGTCAGGTAAAGGCACTGGGGAGATGGCTATCATTACATCATCAATAAATGCACAAGTTTACGTTGATATTTTGGACACTTTTCTTATCCCATCAATTGAAAGGATGTTTGGGGATGATGAAATCATTTTTCAAGATGATAATGCATCTTGCCATAGAGCAAAAACTGTGAAAACATTCCTTGCAAAAAGACACATAGGGTCAATGTCATGGCCTGCAAATAGTCCGGATATTAATCCAATTGAAAGTCTTTGGTGGAAGTTGAAGAAAATGATCCATGACAAGGCTCCAGCCTGCAAAGCTGATCTGGCAACAGCAATCAGAGAAAGTTGGAGCCAGATTGATGAAGAATACTGTTTGTCACTCATTAAGTCCATGCCTCAGAGACTGCAAGCTGTTATAAAAGCCAGAGGTGGTGCAACAAAATACTAGTGATCTGCTTTTTTCTACAAAATTAAACAACTGAATGAACATCCTCCGAGGCCGGTGATTCCATAATTTTTGCCAGGGGTTGTATGTATGTATATAGGGGTGGGCGTTTATATGCTTTGCTTCTGCTCACCACTTTTTGGTCACACGTCACTGTGGAATTGTCTTGTATATCAGTTTTTGTTATTGACGAGTGTGTCAATAAATAAGTTCAAAGTTCAACAAAGCGGATTTTTACCTAGAATTAATTAAGCTACGAAAGGACATATTAAACACCTGTGGAAAAGCATTGATAAACTATCAGGAAGAGACCAAATAAGGGACTATAACATAACACTGAATTTGAATGACAGTCTCTCTAATAGTCTCACCATTGGAAATTCTTTTAATCATTATTTTATTGAATCAGTTCAAATGCTCAGTCAGAAGTTACCACAAACATGTAAACAGCTCTGCCTGCGCAATATGAATGAGTTAAATTTTACTCTGACCAATGGCACAGAAGTACACAAAATCCTGACCTCACTGTCGAGCTCACGGTGCCAGGATATTCATAGACTAGATACCCTAACTTAACAGTGCCGATCACCAGGCTTGTAAATCAATCCATAGTTGAGAACACATTTGTAAAGGCCTTAAAAACAGCAATTGTCATTCCTATCAATCAATCAATTCAATCAATTTTTTTATATAGCGCCAAATCACAACAAACAGTTGCCCCAAGGCGCTCTATATTGTAAGGCAAGGCCATACAATAATTATGTAAAACCCCAACGGTCAAAACGACCCCCTGTGAGCAAGCACTTGGCTACAGTGGGAAGGAAAAACTCCCTTTAAACAGGAAGAAACCTCCAGCAGAACCAGGCTCAGGGAGGGGCAGTCTTCTGCTGGGACTGGTTGGGGCTGAGGGAGAGAACCAAGAAAAAGACATGCTGTGGAGGGGAGCAGAGATCGATCACTAATGATTAAATGCAGAGTGTGCATACAGAGCAAAAAGAGAAAGAAACAGTGCATCATGGGAACCCCCCAGCAGTCTACGTCTATAGCAGCATAACTAAGGGATGGTTCAGGGTCACCTGATCCAGCCCTAACTATAAGCTTTAGCAAAAAGGAAAGTTTTAAGCCTAATCTTAAAAGTAGAGAGGGTTGTCTGTCTCCCTGATCTGAATTGGGAGCTGGTTCCACAGGAGAGGAGCCTGAAAGCTGAAGGCTCTGCCTCCCATTCTACTCTTACAAACCCTAGGAACTACAAGTAAGCCTGCAGTCTGAGAGCGAAGCGCTCTATTGGGGTGATATGGTACTACGAGGTCCCTAAGATAAGATGGGACCTGATTATTCAAAACCTTATAGTAAGAAGAAGAATTTTAAATTCTATTCTAGAATTAACAGGAAGCCAATGAAGAGAGGCCAATATGGGTGAGATATGCTCTCTCCTTCTAGTCCCCGTCAGTACTCTAGCTGCAGCATTTTGAATTAACTGAAGGCTTTTTAGGGAACTTTTAGGACAACCTGATAATAATGAATTACAATAGTCCAGCCTAGAGGAAATAAATGCATGAATTAGTTTTTCAGCATCACTCTGAGACAAGACCTTTCTGATTTTAGAGATATTGCGTAAATGCAAAAAAGCAGTCCTACATATTTGTTTAATATGCGCTTTGAATGACATATCCTGATCAAAAATGACTCCAAGATTTCTCACAGTATTACTAGAGGTCAGGGTAATGCCATCCAGAGTAAGGATCTGGTTAGACACCATGTTTCTAAGATTTGTGGGGCCAAGTACAATAACTTCAGTTTTATCTGAGTTTAAAAGCAGGAAATTAGAGGTCATCCATGTCTTTATGTCTGTAAGACAATCCTGCAGTTTAGCTAATTGGTGTGTGTCCTCTGGCTTCATGGATAGATAAAGCTGGGTATCATCTGCGTAACAATGAAAATTTAAGCATACCGTCTAATAATACTGCCTAAGGGAAGCATGTATAAAGTAAATAAAATTGGTCCTAGCACAGAACCTTGTGGAACTCCATAATTAACTTTAGTCTGTGAGAAGATTCCCCATTTACATGAACAAATTGTAATCTATTAGACAATATGATTCAAACCACCGCAGCGCAGTGCCTTAATACCTATGGCATGCTCTAATCTCTGTAATAAAATTTTATGGTCAACAGTATCAAAAGCAGCACTGAGGTCTAACAGAACAAGCACAGAGATGAGTCCACTGTCCGAGGCCATAAGAAGATCATTTGTAACCTTCACTAATGCTGTTTCTGTACTATGATGAATTCTAAAACCTGACTGAAACTCTTCAAATAGACCATTCCTCTGCAGATGATCAGTTAGCTGTTTTACAACTACCCTTTCAAGAATTTTTGAGAGAAAAGGAAGGTTGGAGATTGGCCTATAATTAGCTAAGATAGCTGGGTCAAGTGATGGCTTTTTAAGTAATGGTTTAATTACTGCCACCTTAAAGCCTGTGGTACATAGCCAACTAACAAAGATAGATTGATCATATTTAAGATCGAAGCATTAAATAATGGTAGGGCTTCCTTGAGCAGCCTGGTAGGAATGGGGTCTAATAAACATGTTGATGGTTTGGATGAAGTAACTAATGAGAATAACTCAGACAGAACAATCGGAGAGAAGAGTCTAACCAAATACCGGCATCACTGAAAGCAGCCAAAGATAACGATACGTCTTTGGGATGGTTATGAGTAATTTTTTCTCTAATAGTTAAAAATTTTGTTAGCAAAGAAAGTCATGAAGTCATTACTAGTTAAAGTTAATGGAATACTCAGCTCAATAGAGCTCTGACTCTTTGTCAGCCTGGCTACAGTGCTGAAAAGAAACCTGGGGTTGTTTCTTATTTTCTTCAATTAGTGATGAGTAGAAAGATGTCCTAGCTTTATGGAGGGCTTTTTTATAGAGCAACAGACTCTTTTTCCAGGCTAAGTGAAGATCTTCTAAATTAGTGAGACGCCATTTCCTCTCCAACTTACGGGTTATCTGCTTTAAGCTACGAGTTTGTGAGTTATACCACGGAGTCAGACACTTCTGATTAAAGCTCTCTTTTTCAGAGGAGCTACAGCATCCAAAGTTGTCTTCAATGAGGATGTAAAACTATTGACGAGATACTCTATCTCCCTTACAGAGTTTAGGTAGCTACTCTGCACTGTGTTGGTATATGGCATTAGAGAACATAAAGAAGGAATCATATCCTTAAACCTAGTTACAGCGCTTTCTGAAAGACTTCTAGTGTAATGAAACTTATTCCCCACTGCTGGGTAGTCCATCAGAGTAAATGTAAATGTTATTAAGAAATGATCAGACAGAAGGGAGTTTTCAGGGAATACTGTTAAGTCTTCTATTTCCATACCATAAGTCAGAACAGATCTAAGATATGATTAAAGTGGTGGGTGGACTCATTTACTTTTTGAGCAAAGCCAATAGAGTCTAATAATAGATTAAATGCAGTGTTGAGGGTGTCATTCTCAGCATCTGTGTGGATGTTAAAATCGCCCACTATAATTATCTTATCTGAGCTAAGCACTAAGTCAGACAAAAGGTCTGAAAATTCACAGAGAAACTCACAGTAACGACCAGGTGGACGATAGATAATAACAAATAAAACTGGTTTTTGGGACTTCCAATTTGGATGGACAAGACTAAGAGACAAGCTTTCAAATGAATTAAAGCTCTGTCTGGGTTTTGGATTAATAAATAAGCTGGAATGGAAGATTGCTGCTAATCCTCCGCCTCGGCCCGTGCTACGAGCATTCTGACAGTTAGTGTGACTCGGGGGTGTTGACTCATTTAAACTAACATATTCATCCTGCTGTAACCAGGTTTCTGTTAGGCAGAATAAATCAATATGTTGATCAATTATTATATCATTTACCAACAGGGACTTAGAAGAGAGAGACCTAATGTTTAATAGACCACATTTAACTGTTTTAGTCTGTGGTGCAGTTGAAGGTGCTATATTATTTTTTCTTTTTGAATTTTTATGCTTAAATAGATTTTTGCTGGTTATTGGTAGTCTGGGAGCAGGCACCGTCTCTACGGGGATGGGGTAATGAGGGGATGGCAGGGGGAGAGAAGCTGCAGAGAGGTGTGTAAGACTACAACTCTGCTTCCTGGTCCCAACCCTGGATAGTCACGGTTTGGAGGATTTAAGAAAATTGGCCAGATTTCTAGAAATGAGAGCTGCTCCATCCAAAGTGGGATGGATGCCGTCTCTCCTAACAAGACCAGGTTTTCCCCAGAAGCTTGCCAATTATCTATGAAGCCCACCTCATTTTTGGACACCACTCAGACAGCCAGCAATTCAAGGAGAACATGCGGCTAAACATGTCACTCCCGGTCTGATTGGGGAGGGGCCCAGAGAAAACTACAGAGTCCGACATTGTTTTTGCAAAGTTACACACCGATTTAATGTTAATTTTAGTGACCTCCGATTGGCGTAACCGAGTGTCATTACTGCCGACGTGAATTACAATCTTACCAAATTTACGCTTAGCCTTAGCCAGCAGTTTCAAATTTCCTTCAATGTCGCCTGCTCTGGCCCCCGGAAGACAATTGACTATGGTTGCTGGTGTCGCTAACTTCACATTTCTCAAAACAGAGTCGCCAATAACCAGAGTTTGATCCTCGGCGGGTGTGTCGTCGAGTGGGAAAAAACGGTTAGAGATGTGAACGGGTTGGTGGTGTACACGGGGCTTCTGTTTAGGGCTACGCTTCCTCCTCACAGTCACCCAGTCAGCCTGCTTTCCCGGCTGCTCGGGATTTGCCAGGGGGGAAACTAACGGCGGCTAAGCTACCTTGGTCCGCACCGACTACAGGGGCCTTGCTAGCTGTAGAATTTTCCACGGTGCGGAGCCGAGTCTCCAATTCGCCCAGCCTGGCCTCCAAAGCTACGAATAAGCTACACTTATTACAAGTACCATTACTGCTAAAGGAGGCCGAGGAATAACTAAACATTTCACACCCAGAGCAGAAAAGTGCGGGAGAGACAGGAGAAGCCGCCATGCTAAATCGGCTAAGAGCTAGTAGCTACGCTAAGCTAGCGGATTCCTAAAAACACGCAAAGTGAATAATGTGTAAATAATTTAGAGGTGATTCAGCAGAAGGAGTGCTTTAGTTAAGGCACGTAAAGATTACACTGGGAAACAAATCGTAATCTAGATAACTAGATCAATCTAACTGCGCAGATTAAACAGCTAACAGATACAGAAAAACACCGCTGTGCTCCGGAACAGGAAGTGATACAATACCGCAGTGAGAGCCAACCTATCCATAAAACAGGGGACAAACAAGACATTAACAATTACAGACCCATCAGTATTTTCCCAGTTGTGTCAAAGGCTCTTGAAAAGGTTATAGCTAAGCAACTCACTAAACATCTTGAGGCTGAAGACCTGCTACATCCTATGCAATTTGGGTTCAGGACAAACCACTCAACAGAAACAACTTGCTGCCTCCTTGTTGAAAAAATAAGAAAACACCTGGATAATGGAGGAGTAGTAGGCAGAACCTTTTTAGCTTTACAAAAGGCCTTTGACACAGTCAGTCACCTGGTTCTTCTCTCCAAATTAGAGATGGGTATTGATAAGATTTTATCGATATCGATGTCATTATCGATTCTGCTTATCGATCCGATTCGTTATCGATTCCCTTACCTCGTGAATTTTGTACTAAAAGTAGGCTTTACAGGTTTTCTGTGTTTCATTGAGTCTTAAAGTAAATAAATATGAAATTGGTCACTGTATCCTTGATCTCTGGACATAAATAAAAATAAACAAAATGGTGTTTCGCTTTGAAGTTATTAATTCAGACTGGATTCTGTCGTTCTAACTTGACTCGTCAGAGAGCTGCGCAACGTTTGGAGCTGTGTGAACAGAACGGAGGATGATTCTCGTTTCTTTCTCACAACAAGACAAGAGTACCAGTTACTAACTTTAATCCGCACAAAAGTGACTCACGATTGACACATTCAGGGATGAAAGTGGTGAAAAACAAAAAAAGCTGAAACCCAAAATTACCCCCCAACACCACCTGCACAAAATTGTTTCAATTCTAGAAGCTCTGAAATGCAATCTGGGACTATTCCAGATGATAAACTGCAGTGAGTGCAGCATCCATTTAGGTGAGAAAAAAAAAAAAAACTTATTCAAATTCATTCCAGTAGTATTCTGCTCTTAGGATGCAGCAGTTTTCTAGTTTGGCAGATAGTTCTGGAGGAAATCACTGAAGAAATTAACAAATTGAAAATATGGTTTGACCGAAACAAACTGTCATTAAACTTAAATAAGACAGGGATGAAATGGAGGTGTAAGAGTCACTAGGTGTTCACAGGAAACACTTATTTATTTCTGTATGTATGTATGTATGTATTTATTTATGTTCATTGTTAGTTGCTTTTATATTTTCTGTTGTGTTTCTATTCAGGTTCTTTTTGTCTCTTTCTCTAAAATTGTATATAATAAGTATATATTGTATATAATAATCATTAGCTTATTAATATATCAACAAAAATAAATTTAATAAATATTACAATTTGAAAACAAATGCACCCGAACGTGATGACGGCTGCAATTGCTTAATGCTAACTTTTAACATTGAAAATGCCATAGACATGCTAACGGATTATCATCGCTCCCGTTTTTAAGTTATAAAATACATCTATCAACTGTTTCAGAAGACCATAACAGGTCGGTTTAACATAGAAAAGGTAAATACTACTCACAGATGTATGCTCTTTAGGGTTTTAGCCGGGGAAAATTAAGCGAAAGAAAGAATAAACGAAGCAATAGATCGAAGCATTGCTTCAATCTGCAAACCACTGCATCGATTGGTTCAAGGTTCAAAGCAAAGCTGCGCTGCAGAAAAGTTGATTACGGACCCACTGCAGGGTCTGTAATCAATGTAGAGAAATGATCATTTTCCTGACAAACACCCCCCAAAACAACGGCCACTCTGAAGGACTGATAACTAGGGATGTGAATCGTACAACAACTCACGATTCAATTCGATTCTAATTCTTGGGGTGACGATTTGATTCAGAATCGATTTTCGATTCAAAGAGCTCTGAGAAATAGTTATACAACCTCTGGCAAAAATTATGGAATCACCGGCCTCGGAGGATGTTCATTCAGTTGTTTAATTTTGTAGAAAAAAAGCAGATCACAGACATGACACAAAACTAAAGTCATTTCAAATGGCAACTTTCTGGCTTTAAGAAACACTATAAGAAATCAGGGGAAAAAAATTGCATTACTTTAGTTCCTTCGCTTACTTTTAAAAAAACATGTAAAACAAATGTGTCAGAGACTTTATTATAGCAACTTTTAAATATATCGGGAACTCTCTAACTTTGGAAGCAGCAAAAACCTTATTTTAACACAATGTCCAGATTTTATTATTGTATCACATGCTGGTCACAAGGAAATAAAAACCCATTTGAAGCCGTTAGAATCCATTCACAATCAAGCCTTAGAAATTTTGGACAGGAGAACAAGGCAGCACCATCACTGCCATGTTCTGGAAAAATACAGTTTGTTGAATTTTGAAAACATTCAAAGAATGGCTAGTATCCAGTTAGTGCATAGAATTAACTCTGCACCTGCTCTTCTTCAGAACTTTGTCCAGGTAACATCTCAAGGGACAAACAGAAGTACACGCTCCATCACCAGAGGGCAGTGTACTGTTCCAAAATGTAAAACAACTTTTGCACAGTCAGCCTTTTCATATAGAGTGATTAAAGAATGGAACAATCTTCTTACGGAATTAAAAAACAAACAAATTACTTTACTTTAACTAGTGAATTAAAAAGTGGCTGTTGAATGGTCAGACCTGCCAGCACTAACTCTGAGTCTGTTTTTTTTTTTCTGTTTAAGAAATGGCTCAATGTGTTTTTCCATGTTTTCTTATATACAATCTACTCGGTTCTGTGATTTAGATGTGTAACAGTAGAGCCTCTAGGGGGCATGGATTTTAACGTGACTTAAGATCTGTTGTAAATACCAGTAGAAATGAAATTGATTAGTATTGTGTAGAGAATGGTGAAGTGTTCTGTGGTAGATGAATGTATGTGATATGATCTGATTGTGACTGACTGTGATGTGGTCTGACTTTCTTTGTCTGTGAAAGTGATTTATTAGTGGAGAGGATTCATTTGATGTGCCCAGGGACTGTGGATGGAAACTAGCTATTTAGCTATAATCTGGTGCTGTTCATCTCTGTCTCATTGAGCTTAATGATGCTGTACATTGTCCCTCAAATAAACTAATTATTAATAATAATAATAATAATAAAGATAAAGGTTCCAGAAGAGAACACAGATTCATAGAATTACTTGTAAAAAGCTTCTGAGTGACTAATGCCATAATTCAGGGTTCATTAAGAAAACTTTGACTGTATGAAAGGACTTACAGTTGGAAGCAGTGTAATATAATATTTAAGACCAGGAAAAAATTCTTAAGAATTAAATCAAGGCTTCTGAAGCACAGTTTTGGATCTCCTTTAAGTAGAGATATCTAAAAAAAATTCATGAAACCACAACCAACTGTTCTGTACAGTTTATTTGACAAAAATCTAAGAAGCTTGGAGCCAAACAGACTTTACGTCATTGAGGAAGGAGGCACAAATTAACACCCAGGTTCCAACAAAACCTCAGGATCACAGGTAAGATATTAATGGAGTTGAATTAGCTAAACTGCAGGATTGTCTTACAGACATAAAGACATGGATGACCTCTAATTTCCTGCTTTTAAACTCAGATAAAACTGAAGTTATTGTACTTGGCCCCACAAATCTTAGAAACATGGTGTCTAACCAGATCCTTACTCTGGATGGCATTACCCTGACCTCTAGTAATACTGTGAGAAATCTTGGAGTCATTTTTGATCAGGATATGTCATTCAATGCGCATATTAAACAAATATGTAGGACTGCTTTTTTGCATTTACGCAATATCTCTAAAATTAGAAAGGTCTTGTCTGAGTGATGCTGAAAAACTAATTCATGCATTTATTTCCTCTAGGCTGGACTATTGTAATTCATTATTATCAGGTTGTCCTAAAAGTTCCCTGAAAAGCCTTCAGTTAATTCAAAATGCTGCAGCTAGAGTACTAGCGGGGACTAGAAGGAGAGAGCATATCTCACCCATATTGGCCTCTCTTCATTGGCTTCCTGTTAATTCTAGAATAGAATTTAAAATTCTTCTTCTTACTTATAAGGTTTTGAATAATCAAGTCCCATCTTATCTTAGGGACCTCATAGTACCATATCACCCCAATAGAGCGCTTCACTCTCAGACTGCAGGCTTACTTGTAGTTCCTAGGGTTTGTAAGAGTAGAATGGGAGGCAGAGCCTTCAGCTTTCAGGCTCCTCTCCTGTGGAACCAGCTCCCAATTCAGATCAGGGAGACAGACACCCTCTCTACTTTTAAGATTAGGCTTAAAACTTTCCTTTTGCTAAAGCTTATAGTTAGGGCTGGATCAGGTGACCCTGAGCCATCCCTTAGTTATGCTGTTATAGACTTAGACTGCTGGGGGGTTCCCATGATGCACTGAGTGTTTCTTTCTCTTTTTGCTCTGTATGCACCACTCTGCATTTAATCATTAGTGATTGATCTCTGCTCCCCTCCACAGCATGTCTTTTTCCTGGTTCTCTCCCTCAGCCCCAACCAGTCCCAGCAGAAGACTGCCCCTCCCTGAGCCTGGTTCTGCTGGAGGTTTCTTCTTGTTAAAAGGGAGTTTTTCCTTCCCACTGTCGCCAAGTGCTTGCTCACAGGGGGTCGTTTTGACCGTTGGGGTTTTTACGTAATTATTGTATGGCCTTGCCTTACAATATAAAGCGCCTTGGGGCAACTGTTTGTTGTGATTTGGCGCTATAAAAATAAAATTGATTGAAATTGATTGATTGAAGGCATCAGATGGAAAGTGACATCATTCACCATTTGGAGAGCACGCCATCACCATGACCTGTCAACCAATGAGGAAGACATTACTCTAAAATCAACATCAGACAGCCAGACAGAAGTTTATAGTTGGTCACCAGGATAATGGCCAAGCTTTATGTTAAATGTCAATTTTGCGTGGTAAAAGTTTATTTTTTTACTTTAAACGTAATTTGTATTATGCTTTAATCAATCAGGTCCCAAAATTTTAAAATGTCTAAACAGACAAACAATGGATTTATTGGCTCACGATATGGGTTATTACTAATAATTCTTATGGCTTTCTTTTGTAGTAAAAATATTGAATTTGTATTTGTTTTGTAGGTGGTTCCCCAAACTTCAATACAGTAGGTCATATATGGAACAAGTAATGAATGATATAAGGTAACTAATGAGTGTTGGGGGAGGAAGTCTTGAGCTTTATACAAAATAGCAATAGCTTTTCACATTTTTAATTTAACATAATTTATGTGTTTTCCAACTCAGTTTATCGTCAATGAAAACCCCAAGAAATTTAGTTTCATTTACAAGTTCAATTTAAATATAATGTACTAGTAAATTTCTACATAAATTCTTGTTTTGTTTTGTTTTTTCGAAATATGATATTCAGCCTCCCTGGTAAAGTCTACTCCAGGGTGCTGGAAAGGAGGGTTCGGCTGATAGTCGAACCTCTGATTGAAGAGGACCAATGTGGGTTCCTTCCTGGTCGTGGAACTACCGACCAGCGCTTTACTCTCACAAGGATCCTGGAGGGTGCCTGGGAGTATGCCCACCCAGTCTAAATGTGTTTTGTGGACTTGGAGAAGGCGTATGATCAGGTACCCCGGGAGATAGTGTGGGAGGTGCTGTGGGAGTATAGCGTGTATAGGATAAAATGCTAAACAAACATGCAACCACCGGCAAAGATCTCTGTCTGATGTCTGCTCAAAGTTTTAAGCATGCACAAAACTTTCAGATGGACTCACCAGACATCAGCTGACAGAGAACACAAATGACAAAAGGGTTATAATCTTTATTGACATGTTAAAACATAAAGGTGCTCATACAACATGTACCATTAATTAATGGTACTGATTTCATATTTCCGTGATGTTTTAAGTTCTGATTTCTAAAAAAAAAAAAAAAAAAAAAAAAAATTTTTTTGATGATTTTTACAGCAATTTAAATCATGGTTTAAATCGGGCGTGCCCAACTGGTCAATTGGGATCGACCGGTCGATCGCGGGCTGGTTTCCAGTCGATCGCATGAGGGTGGTGGTGGGGAATCTCCCACGGTTCATTCTATCTGCGCATGCGCAGGGTCAAGAGGTCATGAGGAGCTACAGTGGAGAACAAGGCGAGCGTACAATGGCCGAGGCAAAAAGATCCAAACTTATCATTTTCATCCAGAGTGGAAGGAAGATTTTTTTTTTCGTTTATTCAAATGGCGAATCCATCTGCCTTATCTGCAATGCAAACGTGGCATTACCGAAGAAAGGGAATTTGGAGCGGCATTTTAAGACAATCCACAAGAGCTATGATGCTAGCTTCCTGGCTAAATCACCTCTTCGCACCCAAAAAGTGCAGAAATTGAAAAGCCAGCTTGCAGCACGACAGGCCGTTTTCACCCGGCCAAATACCACCAGTAAGGCTGCAACCATAGCTTCTTATTGTGTCAGCCGTGTTCTGGCAAAAAGAAAGAAATCTTTCAAGGATGGTGAGATTGTGAAAGAAGCGTTCATGGAAGCTGCAGATGTGCTCTTTGCCGATTTTAAAAATCAGAAGGAGATTGTGTCTGCTATTCAGGATGTGCAGCTCTCAAGAAATTCTGTTACACGACGATGTGAGTTTATGGCGGAGGACATTGAACGGCAACTGAGGAATGATATTGAGGCACGTGAGTGTTTTTCTCTGCAATTTGATGAATCCACTGATGCTGTGGACGTGGCTCAGATCTGTATTTTTATTAGAGTGGTTTTTGACAACATGAATGTAAAAGAAGAGCTGCTGACCATTTTGCCTTTGAAAGGGCACACAAGAGGCACAGATATTTTCAGTTTTTTTTATGGAATTTGTTAATAAGAGCCAGCTGCCCTTCTACAAACTCATTTCCATAACCACTGATGGGGCTCCAGTGATGGTTGGACGTACTGCTGGGTTCATTGATTGTGCAAACAGTGTGAATCTTTTCCAGACATCCTGATTTACCATTGCATAATTCACCAGCACGGGTTGTGTGGGAAGATTTTAAATATGGAAGATGTTATGGATGTTTTGCTTGTTTTGTTCGAGCCAGGAGTCTGCAGAAGCAATTATTTCGTGCACAGCTGAAGGAGACGGGTGCAGAGCACACAGATCTGCTGCTGCACACAGATGTTCGATGGCTCAGCCAAGGGAAGTTTCTGGACGGTTTTCTCAGTGTTGCCTGAAATTAAAGAATTTCTGAAACAGTCAACTCATGCTGATATGCACAGCTAGAAGACAGTCAGTGGCTCTTGGATTTAGCCTTCTTACCGATCTGACCGACAAAGCTCAAGAACTTGAATCTAGAACTGCAGGGTAAAGACAAACACATCACCAACCTGATCAGCTCCGTGAACACATTTAAAAGTAAGTTACACTTGCTATCAAGCAGGTTGCAACAGTGTGATCTACGGAAATTTCCACACATGGATGCAGAACTTAAGCGTCAAGGCAAAGACTGTGCGGAGGTTGAGAGTGCACGTTATGCTGAGCAAGTGCAGAGCATCTTGTCAGAATTTGACAGGCGCTTTACTGATTTTGCTTCCATTGAGCCTGTTCTCACTTTCTGTGTTTTCCATTTGGGGAAAAATATTGATATGGACTGTATAACATCCAAAATAGAAATCACTCTTCATCCTGGATAGCTGTGCTCTTGAGAATGAGATCCTCACACTGAAAAGGACATTGAGATGAAATCCAGAGCAAACACCTGGCTTAAACATCCAATTTTGGAATCTAATGCAGAAAGAGAAATACCCCAACCTCAGACAAACTGCGCAGAATTTGACTGCACTTTTTGGATCAACTTATCTGTGTGAATCTACCTTTTCGCACATGAAAATCATCAAGTCAAATACAGATCCACCATGACAGATGACCACCTTGCGGCCTGCTTATGGCTGGCAGTCAGCTCCTACTGTCCGGATTACAAGAGACTAGCTGCCTCCTCTCAGTGCCAGAAGTCCCTCTAAGGTTGGGAGCAACTGTTCCAAGTTGAATTCCGAGTTGTTTGTTGTGTTGTTACAGGCCAGTCCTAGGCCTACTTTGCTTACTGTTTGCACTATGCACATTTACTGCAATATGTATTATTACTATTAAAACTTCATATTTGTTCCAGAAAATTGTGTTGTTATATTAGTGCATAAAGCCATGGCGTTCAGTATGGCTTGGTAGATCTCGATACACTGTCAATTTTAAAAGTAGATCTCTGTTCAAAAAAGGTTGGGCACCCCTGGTTTAAATCCTCTAAATCAGGTTGAGTAAACTTATTTATTTATTGAGTGTATGTGGATCATTTTTGGCTTCAAACTTTTATAGCGTTTTTAAGGACACCTGCTATCCCGTGTTAGTTTGAGGTGTCCAGGTGTCTGTTAATGTTGTGATCTCTGCAGAGAAGCTGTTGGGTTATGTGATCTTGATGTATGCCGGTTGTGAAATGTCGCCTGGTGTGAAATGTGAGCCGGTGGTGCCAGTGAGACTTCCTGGGGGTCATCACATGGGACAGGTGATGATTCAGCTGTCAGCATTTTCCACCCCAGTTCTGTGAAATTGAGCTACCTGGATTTTCTGCTAGTTTTGGAAGCAAAGCTGGCATGAAGAGGAAGCTCTAGGAATAGCTGACAGGTCTCGTGGCTTTCACGTAGCTGTCATAGTGGTTAGGGTCACATGACATCCATGCCCCCAAGGAAAACCTTGCACAGCTCAAGCGGAGATCTCTGAAAGATATCCAATTCCTAGAAACATCTTTTGGCAGAGCGGTTTGAGAATGATGAAGATGTAGGCCTGACGTGACGGCAAGTGAAAGATTTGGCATTACTCTTGCAGAAACACTTGTCTTAATGCCTTCATAGTGTATAAATCTAATTATATTAAGGTGTCATTTATTTAACACTTGTCGGCATACTCTTTCTGTGGGTGCCTCAATTTGTAGCTAATGAAGCAAGGAGCCACATACATCAGCCTCATTTGAATTTAATATGCTCGTTAATATCTTTCCTTCAGTCCTCGAAGTCCAGCCTTGCAATTTTAATTTTTCACCCCACATGTAGTAGTAGGGCATGTGTGGGTATTGTTGTTTTTTCCCTTATGTGTCCTCTGTCCGTGTGTGAATAAAATAACTTGAAGAGTCTTGGTCTCATTTGGACCAAACATGGTGGAATAATGGCAAGTCAACCCAGGATAAAGTGATACATTTTGACAAAAACTGGCTGAATGTCAGGATCATAGGCCAGGATCAAAATTTTTTGCCCAGTGCTCATCAGTCTGGCACCTATTCCCAAAACTTTGTATATGGAAGAAGGACTGCATTTTTATAGCACATCTCCATCTAGCAGATGCTCAAGGTGCAAGGCTTGAGGTCCACCTGCAGTGTCATTATTGTCCACCAGGGGGCCACAGCTCACACTTTGGGAATCGGTGCTATATGCTATATCTTTTTACCAATTCTGTTCAACACATAAGTTGAAGAGACACCTATGGTATTATTAAACACTAGCATGAAGTCAAATACTGCCTTTTCCTTTGACCTTGGGTAACCTTGAAATGTAAAACTCAAGATCATCACAGTTTAAACAGGTTGCAAGCCATTATGGCTTAAATGTAGTGGAGGTAGTGTGTTAGTCAAGGATAAAGTGGTTCATTTTTGGATGGAATTAATGAAATGTCAAGACCACATACACCTGTAAAATATGCAGGTTGATCCCTGAATCAGGCAGAATTTATTTGGATGACTCAGATGTTTAAGTTGTGGGAGTTTTACTTTTCTTGTTTTTAAAATAAGATGGAAGAGAATCCAAATCTGCAGTTTTCCTTTAAACGGATAACCCAATGACTTCTAATCACAGCTTTTGGAATAGTCTCATTCTCATCACGTCATGTGAGTCCTTAATAAATGTTTTCAAATTCCACCACCTACACTCTATTTTGGCTGTCTGACCTGAGATCTGACGTATGCCGAATTGCTATGTAACACACCTTATTCCATAGAGCGCCGTTTTATTACGGTCACCCACGAGCCACAAAAAGTGCAAAACTGGATGAATTGGCTTACTCCCGGCTTGCCTTCTAACAGGGTGGCTTATAAAATGCAGCCCTGGCAACTGGCTGTCTTATAAATTACCAACCTGGAAACCCACCCGAATACGAAACTGGCGCTGCAACCCTCAGCCAGAACCACAACAAATGCTGCTTCTGCTTCAGATTTTTACCTCGATGGAGCACAATCAAACAAGCTTCAAGCTGTACTCAGTAGGGACTACCCCGTTTAAAGACGTTTGAACGTGACTGAAGCTGTTAAGATTATGAACACCCGGATGTTGCCATGGACTAGCGACAATTTGGTGAATCGGAATGAAAATTTTAAACAGCTCGAACATTTCATCCCGATTTGTGAAGATTGACAACGATGGCTCTAGAAGTTACTGTGATGCTTTAAAATGCGCCCAGATATGCTGTTCGGGATTAAACGGGAAGGAACGGCGCTCTGTGGAATAGCACCATAACTGCCATGAAACTATGAAGGCAGCAAAGCTGCAGCTGCATTCACCTGTAACCCCTGCTTTGAGGCAAGGGCAAAGGCCGCGCCCCTCCTTGCCGAGCGGCTTTAACATGGGTTGCTCTGCACTTTGATCTGACAACATGTTTGTGAATATCAGTGCTGACTTTACACAAATCCAGTCATCCAACTGCTGGAGGGACATGACAGTATGTTGCGTAAAGCCTTTATAAACACGGCCATCTCTGCTGTAGCTGTCAATATGGCAGAGCTACTACAGGACGTTTTTCTTCACATGTGCTGTGTGCTTCCAGCCTCAGATCCTGGGCTTTTTCTAATCCATCATTAACTGTCACATCGTATTATATTCAAGTACTGCTGAGTGTTGCCATTTTCCTGAATTTTTCAATTAAGTGAATGTTTAATTTTTGATTTAAAAGTTGGACAAAAAAGCTGTTTTCAACTTTGATTTTTCCAAAGCAACTTGCAAGCATGTTCTGTCTGGAAGTGTTATTTCCTTTGAAATGTGTTATGCAGTGCTTTCCCTACCAATATACGAGGGCTGTCAATAAAGTAACGGTCCTTTTTATTTTTTCAAGAACTATATGGATTTCATTCATATGTTTTTACGTCAGACATGCTTGAAACCCTCGTGCGCATGCGTGAGTTTTTCCACGCCTGTCGGTGACGTCATTCGCCTGTGAGCACTCCTTGTGGGAGGAGTCGTCCAGCCCCTCGTCGGAATTCCTTTGTCTGAGAAGTTGCTGAGAGACTGGCGCTTTGTTTGATCAAAATTTTTTCGAAACCTGTGAGACACATCGAAGTGGACACAGTTCGAAAAATTAAGCTGGTTTTCAGTGAAAATTTTAACGGCTGATGAGAGATTTTGAGGTGATTCTGTTGCTTTAAGGACTTCCCACGGTGCGAGACGTCGGCTCAGCGCTCTCAGCCGCCGTCGTCAGCCTGTTCAAGCTGAAAACCTCCACAGTTCAGGTTCTATTGATCCAGGACGTCGTGAGAGAACAGAGAAGTTTCAGAAGAAGTCGGTTTCAGCATTTTATCCGGATATTCCCTGTTAAAGGAGATTTTTTTAATGAAAAGACGTGCGGACGGGTCCGCGCGTCGCGACGCTCCGCCACAGGAAAAACACTTCTGTTGAAAGCCTTAAGGACAAGTTGGAACATGTCCTGCCTGTTTAAACAATTTCTCATATACTCACTCCACTGAAAGCCATCAAAAGCCGCCTGGATTTTAAAAATGGTTATCAACACGGAGGTGTTTTTCCTGTGCCGCCGCACCGCGTCGGCTGCGTCCCGACGCACGGACCCGTCCGCACGTCTTTCATTAAAAAAAATCTCCTTTAACAGTGGAATATCCGGATAAAATGCTGAAACCGACTTCTTCTGAAACTTCTCGGTTCTCTCACGACGTCCTGGATCAATAGAGCCTGAAATGTGTAGGTTTTCAGCTTGAACAGGCTGACGACGGCGCCTGAGAG
This sequence comes from Thalassophryne amazonica, assembly GCF_902500255.1. Taxonomy (NCBI): domain Eukaryota; kingdom Metazoa; phylum Chordata; class Actinopteri; order Batrachoidiformes; family Batrachoididae; genus Thalassophryne; species Thalassophryne amazonica. Next base: position 22,600,608 of record NC_047103.1, on the reverse strand, counting down.
CGCTGAGCGACGTCTCGCACCGTGGGAAGTCCTTAAAGCGACAGAATCACCTCAAAATCTCTCATCAGCCGTTAAAATTTTCACTGAAAACCAGCTTAATTTTTCGAACCGTGTCCACTTCGATGTGTCTCACAGGTTTGGAAAAATGTTTGATGAAACAAAGCGCCAGTCTCTCAGCAACTTCTCAGACAAAGGAATTCCGATGAGGGGCTGGACGACTCCTCCCACAAGGAGTGCTCACAGGCGAATGACGTCACCGACAGGCGTGGAAAAACTCACGCATGCGCACGAGGGTTCAAGCATGTCTGACGTAAAAACATATGAATGAAATCCATATAGTTTTTGAAAAAAATAAAAAGGACCGTTACTTTGACAGCCCTCGTATGTTAGGTTATTCATTTTATTAATTTCCTTTATATATATATATATATATATATATATATATATATATAGTCAGATCACAACAGAAGTCATTTAGGGAGTAACCCTGTTGCGTGTGATGATTTGCGGACGTTCGTGCTGGTTATATGGTTGTAAATTGGATTCTACCGGTGGCGTGTTAGCAGAGTAAATGGATATTTGTGGTCAGAACCCTGGGCCAGGGTGCGGAGTAATACATCCAAATGTGAAACGGTTGAATATTTTGCCACCGTTACCCCGATATTATACGGTCTGAAACAGGGCTGCAGCTATCGATTATTTTAGTAATCGAGTATTCTGGCGATTAATCGAGAAATTGGATAAAAAGTACTTTCGCGTTTTTAAACATCATCAATAGTCCAGGGCTCTCCCTACTATCCCTACTAAGCAATGGCAAAATGTCACTGCGCCAAAGACATTTTGCTGAAATGGTGATGGGATGGTGGCTTTCTGTTTTTTTTTTTTTTTTAAGGTTGGTGGACTGGGTCCCAGCGTGATTTATTTATTTATTTTTTAAATCCCTCTTTCTCTGTGATTTAGCAGATGTATTTCAGCTGGAGGTTCAACATGCAAGCCTCGCAGTCTTTTTTTAATTTTATTTTATTTGAGTTACAGTGTTTGTGAAGTGTTGTATGTTGCCCAAAAAAGCAAAAATAAAAAAGCGAAACACTCAGTGCGAGTGGACGCACTGAGTGTGGACTTCTGCTGAGTGGATCTTCTTTCAGAAGCTGTTTGTCAGTGTGGCCGGAGACGGAGCTGTGACACGGGCAGGGAGAGACAGCAGCTGGCTGTTGGGCGAATAGCCACTCCCCACGTAGAGCGGGCCGTGTGTTTTTTAAAAATAGATAAACACACCACTTCGCCTTACGCGTGCGCACACACACACACACACACACACACACACACACACACACACACACACACACACACACACACACACACACACACACACACACACACACACACACACACACAGGTGAGAACACTCCAACCAGTGAACAAAGCATATGCATTGGGAAATATGCTGCATCAACCACCTGAAAAGCAGACAGAAGTATCTACGTAAAAAAAAGACCAATCCTCCTTTTATTTATTTTGCACCTTTATAAGACAGCCATTTGCCAGATCTGCACTTTATAAGTCAGCCTGTTTTGAGCTGTTTCATCCCATTTTTGCATTTTTTTTTCTTTGGATCATGGGTGATCGTAGTAGAACGGCACCTGATGGAATAGGTGGAAGAGTGAAAATTCAGTGTATATAGAATGAATAGAGGTTTATTTGTTTTCTTTTTGATTTTAGGAATGTTCTTTCAAACACGTAGACAGTGTGTCTACGTGTTTGACCAGACCTGGTCATTTCTAGTCTCCCTGCCAGTACAGTTCAAGTAATTGTTGGATTGTTATGCTGACTGCTGTCATTAAAAGAAACCCGTCTATCTCTCCACTCCCCCCCCCCCCCCCCCCCACACAAAAAGCTGCAAACCTAGAGGAAACGGTGTTCTGCAAAAAGATTTTTTTTTTTTTGTACAATCTCTGCTATCTGCACATTAATAAAATACTGAGAGGAGCCTGCAGAGAGTTCTTTTTATTATACTCATCATTAGATTTCAAGTTTTAATTTTGTAAAAATTCAAAATTCATGTACTTTGACATTAAAATTTATTTTTGGCCCATGGGCCTTCACCCAGACTAATTTTTGGCCCTTTATATGAAAGAATTTGGGCACACCTGATCTAGAGGTTAAAGGGGTAGACTTGAGACCAGAGGATCCTCAAGTCCCCGTCAGACCTGAAAATCAATAAGAGCTGTGGGGCGGGGTCCTTATTTGACAAATTGGTCCTGGTGTGCAGGTGAGCGCTAATAGTGTATGTAAGGCATCATTGTAAACTGCTTTGAGCTTCTGGAGTCCTTGTAATATTTAGATTTACAGTCATGAAACAATAAAAGCTCACAAGCCAGAGGAGATAAATACTTTGTATAGGCACTGTATAGTGTTGTAGGTTTGCTGCATATATTCCCAGGTTTCTGTTGTAATGTGTGTGTGTGTGTGTGTTTGATCGCCTGATGTATTTTTCTGGGAATTACAAGTAGTATTAATTTGTTTTCCTCTGGAAAATGTTCAAATCATGATTTAAATTTCACATTATTTGTGACTGATTCTGTCCTTATGCTTTGATATGATCGTGGCCATTTTTGTAGTTTTGTTTGACTGTACTGATCGAGTGGTGGATAAACCAACATGAAATTTGCCCAATTGAATAGGAGATCCGTTTCGAGCTGTAGCCTACTTTTCAGTTTGTATTTATAGAATAAAAGTCTCCCTTAACCATTATCAGGACATTTGTGTTCCATAGTGAAGCTTTGTGCATGTTTAAAAATGAAAGTTACACATGCAACTACGGTTCTATGACTCCTTGATGACTGCCAGAGGCAGTGTATAAATCACTGAATGATCATCTTTGTGCGAACGCAAGTTGAGAATAAATATAAACAAAGACGTGGCCGTCAGGTGACCTATGTGAACCTATATGTGACATCAGAATCTCTGTCCCTTAAACCTTCTCGTGAGCAAACAAGGATTTCAAGGGACCAAGCGCTCTGGTGGCCATCCAGGATTCATACAACCGTAGTTACATGTGTAACTTTCATTGTAATTCATCCTTCCTGACCGCCAGAGGCGGTGCATAGAGCACTGGATGACATATGTCAACAAAGTCATGAGGAATCTAAACACAATGCCTACCTCATGACGCATGGAAGTGTCCCTGCAGAACTCCCTTAAGCGGATGAGACATAGCCATGCATCACCCTGTAGAACCTAGAACACGTTGAAGGGGACACCCAGCATGCTGTTGCACAAATGACATCCAGGGGAACCCCAGTCATAGCGGCCCAGGAAGTTGACATACCACTTGTAGAATGGCATTTCATGCCAGTTGCCAGTGGATGACCGTGTGAAACATAGGCCTGCTTAATAATGTCCACAACCCAATGGGAAAGACATTGCTTGGACATTGCAAAACCCAATCGGGGCCAAGCACGACACACACATAAGCAATCAGATCTACGCAGTGACGCCATGGTCTTAATGTATACATCTAAGGCACGGACGGAGCACAGCGGCTCAAATGAAGTAGTGGGGCCAAAATGCGCCAGCTCGAGTGGGCGAGGATCGCCAGCATTAGTAAACATCTTGGGAAGAAAAGAAGCATCAGGCCAGACTGTAACGCCAGAGCCGTCAACATTCCATCTGCAGCATGTTTCATGAACTGATAGAGCCTGCAGTTCCCCTACATGCTTACTAGAAGCCATGGCCAAAAGGAAACCAGCCTTCCATGACAGCCGCTTTAGGTCCGCCCGCTCCAAGGGGTCAAATGGATGGCCCTGCAGGGCATCCAGCACCATGGACAGATCCCACGATGGAGCCACTAGTCGAGTGGGAGGGCGGAGATGACTGGCCCCTTCTGTCACTGCCAACAGAACATCCATTAAAACCACGATGCCAGCAAGAAATCATGGCAACATATACTTTGAGGGTGGACAGTGACCGACCCTAATCAAGGAGCACCTGCAAAAATCACAAAATGGATGCAACTGGGCAGCGGGTAGCATCCAGTCCACCGTCCTGACACCATTCATTAAAAAGCTTCCACCAATTCGCATACAGCCATTGTATCGAGGGCGCGCAAGCACAGACAGTCATTTGGTCTATTCCACCACTGAACTTTGAGAAGGAGACACTAGGCCCTGCAGCGGCCACACCCAAAGCTGAAGATGCCTGCAACACCTCTCTCGTTTTTAACATGCGGAATGGCAGCCTCTCCAAAAACACATTGTGGCGTCTCAAGTCTAAAATCTGGTGAAGATCACCAGTCTTTTTCAGAACCAGGAAATAACTGGAATAAATCCCCCCGATCCAGCAGCCTTGTGCAGCAAGGTCAAGAGTTCTGACTCGAGTGCCCCGATGTGACCTAGGTCGTGAATAGTGGTCCACTTGACCGGTCCAGAGACAGGTGGCAGACGGTGGAATTGAATGCGATACCCCTGAGACAGGGTTGTCAGTACCCACACATCCGGAGTGCCCTAAGCCCAGCACTCCCTCTGAGCTGGCATAAAATACTCCACTGTCGGTGGCAAGGCGTCACCTATGCGACCCGCGGCCCTCTGAGGGCCAGGAGGGGCGCCGGGTGGACAGGGCTGCATGAGGTGGTCTGGAGATCTGAGCCCTAACCACACCACTCTGATCTTTTGCATAAGTCACGTGTCATCCAGGAGGTGCAACCAGGGCCATGGGGACCACAGACTCCGATGAGCACTACGATGAGGCACAGGGGTCTCCCGGTATTGTAGGGGAGAAACATTCCTCAGGGTCCTCCTGCAGGGCTCTGATAGAGGAGACTGGGCCAACCACACCTGACGACGGGTAAGTGCCGGAGTAGACAGAAAGTGACCGGGTTCCCAAGACATCAACGTGAAGGTCTGCAGCTAAGCATCCAGCAACACCTGTGTAAGTCCATCAGCGGCTGTGGACTCCAAAGATGTGAAAAGACCCAGTAAAAGATGGGAGATTGAGTTCCCAAAACACCCCATACGTGCACCAGTATCATATGCCCTACACAAGAGTTCGTCCGTAACACGGCAGTGGGAGTTAGGGCATTGAGGATTAGTCCGAAGTGCCTCATCAGGGACAAAATCAGGGAAGCTGTCGCCGGCTGTACAGAGGGCATATGGCCCAGGCCAGACCGTGGTGCATCCTGCATGGATGCAAGAGCCCTGCCGTCTGATGTCAATTGTGACAAAGCCTTGGTATCTGTTCCAACACACATGCATCTGCCAAACCAAACATAGTCCGAACATAGCTGTCTGACGCATAAAATATCCACTATTGGAAGCGTCAGGCACCCGATTCAGGTGGGAGAGAGCCGCCTGAATAACCCGGGGTGAGGCGCATCCACAACACTCCCACGGAGACTAGAAGAAACTCGAGAGTCAGACTCAGAAGCCCTCGACTCTACCTTTGCACGGTCCAGACTAAAGAGATTGTCACACGTCCTCGTCGCACAGGGACGCTGAATCACAGTCAGCAAAAGAGCCTGTAGGTATGGCATAAACGCCACCATCAGGCTGTGGCTGGACAGTACGGAGGAGGGCCTTCATTTGGGCCAACTCCGAGGTCAGAAAATCCACCCTGTCTGCCAGGTTAACATCAGGCACACTCATCCGGAGATGAAAACAGAGCAGGACGACACCAGCTGACAAAAAAATATATATACATAAAATACACATATAGTTCCAAGTTTTTCTGATTTGTGGTTGTTTCTGTTGCATTTCTGAAATTACAGAACTGCTATAAAGAAAGGTTGAACATTTTATTGTGTTTTAAAACTTTGTAGAACAAATGCAAACACCAAACTTTTATAAAGAAGGAAAAAAAATATATGGACATGCAGGTAAACTTTGATATATACGGAACAGAACAATGCAGGCTGATTTGGCTCCCCTTATTTTTTGTATAAATAAATCAGAATAAAATACGAGGTAACTCACTTTGAAATTAATATAACATATAGCTGCAGCTTAACGTTGAAAAATAACAAAAATCAGCAGCTTGAATTTTTATTCTGACTCCATTTTGTTTTAGTGTGATGAAGTCATCCTTTTTTTCATCTCATCAGTCACATTTTGTGCTTAAACACTACATTAAGCTCAAGATTGAACAAATATATACCTTTGTAAAAACAGCTGTTAAAGTTCAGAGTTCTCACCTGCTTTTTGTGATCTGTGCCTCTGAACATCACTGCACAGCTTCTCCACATCAGGGTTTTTTTTTTTAACCCGTGTATGCGTAAATTTTTGCTCAGTTCATTTATATATTTTTGCACAGTATAAAGTGCACGTATACAAAAGAAAAGCCGAGAATGGCCCGCTATCAAAAAAGAGCAGGTAAAGTTGGTCGCAACATTATCCGTCCAGCGTAAAACACAGGGATGGTACACGCGGCCGCGCCCGGAGTCACACACGCTCAGCACACACTTGTGCAGCCTCTGAAGGGCGAAACACACAACTTCGACTTGTAAGTCACGAAGCTTAAAGCAACAAGCGGAGAAATATACAGTATGTCGTTAAAAAACTCACCACCCTGCATCAGCTCGAAACTTGCGAGTCGAGAAACGAAAAGGGACTGAGCTCCCGGTGTCACGTGACCTATATAGGATCACGTAGGTCACCTAACGGTCACATGTGTCTTTGTTTTGACTTTGTTCGCACAAAGATGATCATTTAATGCTTTATGCACCGCCTCTGGCGATCAGAAAGGATGAAATAGAACCCAGATTCATATTAGCCAATCCTGTAGCTGCTACATTCAATAATAAAGCGTTGTGAGAATATTGTTTGAAGCAACGGTAAATGTTTTACAATGTCCATTACAACTATCCACTTATCCACTTGTCCAAATGTTTTAGCACTATCAATTTACGACAGCAAAGAGATAACATTGCTGTAGAAGTTATCATTAAATGGACTGCATTTATATAGTGCTTTTCCTTCTGCATCAGACGCTCAAAGTTCTTTACAAATCAGTGCCTCACATTCACCCCAATGTCAGGCTGCTGCCATGCAAGGCGCCCACTACACACCGGGAGCAACTAGAGGATTAAGGACTGTGCCCAGGGGCCCTTAGTGATTTTCTGGTCAGGCTGGGATTTGAACCGAGGATCCTCTGGTCTCAAGCCCAACAGTTTAACTGCCTTCCCTAACATAGCATTGCCTATGTTAGCAATACTGTGTTAGCATTGCTAACATAGCATTGTCTTTTTCTTGTAACTTTAGTGGTAGGTAGCAAACCTGTTATTGCAATGGTGTGGATCATAATTCAGACAGGATTTGACTGCTAGAATACCAGAATGTACCTTAGATCATGTAGAAATTGAAGCTTCCTGGGGAGGTCACCCAGATCGCCAATTGGTGGCATTGTGCCGTTGTCCTTTGTATATGTCCCACTGTCCAACCTACTCACCACAAAATCTTCAGGTTTTTTTTCCCTCACTTTCATCTGGACAATGTTAAAGTCTGCACGCCGTACAAGGCCTTTAGCAGTCGTCTAACGTGGTGACAGCATGTTTCTGTTTTTAGCCTTACGATACACTGTTTCAGTGCAGCTCTGCGCTGTGCAGTCAACCCTTACATGCACAGTTTGGTATTTTCAGGTAGTTTCACTGGATTGGCTGCAACAGGGATGACAGTCTGCAAGAATCCAAAACATGGGAGTGGCGCTTTTTTTATGGGTTCTGTTCAAACAGCATTTTGTCCATTTCATCATAAAGAAGAACCTACAAACAACTGAACAGAAAAACATACAAATGGATCTGGTTCTCGATTGTGTACTAGTTTCTCATCTTTGAACTTTTTCACATTGTTGAACATTTTTCAGAGCATTATGACGCTGGGTGTGAACCTTTTCATTATCTCATCATTCGATTCAATTATGTTTCATGGGGTTACGATTCGTTACATAATCAATTTTCGATTGTACGTAAATCAATTCAGCACATACGAGGTCTCTTAGATAATAAACCGACCCTTTTTTTTTTTTTTAACTATATGGATTTGAATGACGTGCGATTACACCAATCATGCTTGAACCCTCGTGCGCATGCGTGAGTTTTTTCACGCGTGTCGGTGACGTCATTTCCCTGTGGGCAGGCCTTGAGTGAGATGTGGTCCCGCCCTCTCGGCTGAATTCCTTTGTTTCACACGCTGCTCGAGACGGCGCCCGTTGCTTTATCAAAATTTTTTCTGGACCTGTGAGGAATATCCGAGTGGACACTATTCGAGAAATTAAGCTGGTTTTCTGTGAAAAGTTTAACGGCTGATGAGAGATTATGGGGTGTTTCTGTCGGTGTAAGGACTTCCCACGGAGCGGGACGTCCTGCAGCGCTTCCAGGCGCTGTCGTCGGCCTGTTTCGAGCTGAAAACATCCTAATTTAAGGCTTAATTCACCCAGGACATCGTGAGAGAACAGAGAAGATTCAGAAGAGGCCGGCATGAGGAATTTATGCGGACATTCCACTATTTAAGGACATTTTTTTAATGAAAGACGTACGCGCAAATTCGCCGAGTTGTTTCCGTGACGACTCGGCAAATCTGTGTGCGCCGCGACAGGAAAAACACCTCCGTGTTGAAAACCATTTGTAGAATTCAGGCGGCTTTTAATGGCTTTCAACAAGTGAGTAACTGAGAAATTGTTTAACAGCTTGGGCATGTTCCAACTTGCCCGTTAAGATTTCCAACGGAGGTGTTTTTCCTGCCGCGACCCCCCCGCGGTCGGGTCCAGCCCGACATGCGACTCTGCCCGCACGTTCTTTCATTACAAAATGACCGTTAACAATGGAATGTCCGAATAAACTCCTCATGCCAACTTCTTCTGAAAGTTCTCTGTTCTCTGACGACTTACTGCGTCAACAGAGCCTGAAATGTGGAAGTTTTCAACTTGAAACGGCGAGACGCTGCCGCCTCGAAGCGCAGATCGCCGTCAGGCGCCGTGGACCGTCCTTAAAGCGACACTACCAGACCAAAATCTCTCATCAGCCGTTAAAATTTTTACCGAAAACCAGCTGAATTTATTGAATGGTGTCCACTCAGTTGTGCCTTACAGTTTTGAAAAATTTTTTATCAAACAAAGCAACAGTCTCTGAGCCATTCCTAAACAATGAAAAAAATCGACGAGCGGGTGGACGACTCCTCACTCAAAGACTGCCCACAGGCGAATGACGTAACCGACAGGCGTGAAAAAACTCTTGCATGCCCACGAGGGTTCAAGCATGTCTGATGTAATCACACGTGATTCAAATCCATATGGTTTTTGAAAAAAATAATAAGGTCGGATACTTTTCTAATAGACCTCGTAGAGGTGCTAATTTCAGGATCTACTCAAGTGTGCTGTAGTGTGTTAAGAAAGGTGGTGTGGCAAATGATGCCATGGAACTAAAGTGTGTCTGTTATGTGTTTTATATTTGAATGTAAACAAAAGCAAATGTATCGTTTTCCATGATGTAGGGGTGCAGGTCTTTTGAAATGAAACAGGTGATGGATCTAGTTATTGCTTTTGCGCACTCGGAATCAGGTGGAAGATGGTTAAAGTGATACAGTGTGTGCCAATTGGCTCCTGGTGTTGCCACTGCGGCTGTTCAACTTCTTTCACAGTTTGTGTATTGAATTCTCCCCACCACATATATTAAAATTTACCCAGAATGCATTGGTTTGTCAACATCAGTCAGACAAATTCATTCCCATTGTTTGCAGTGCTTGACATCTACATTTGTTTGCTTTTTGTTGATGTTGTTGGAGTTTTTGTTGTTGTTTTTTTGTTTATTTTTTACATGTCTATGCAAGTTTGTCCAATTTTGCAAGAGTGTGACTAGGGCAGTCACAATTATTACAGTATTCGCCAGTCGCAATTATTTTTCATATTTACAAATATTTTTCATAATCGCGATTACCGTGAATTATTTATTTTATCCACAAATTTGCATAAAACGACTCGGAATCTGACGTCATCGTGCTGCAGCAGCCGCACGCAGCCTCGCTGCCTCACTCACTCTGTTTCCCTCTCGTCTTGGTCGGATGGTTAGCGAGGCTCGGATAATAACATGTAGCGTCAGGTGGTTCTGGTTCCAAAGCCACGTACCACGGCACCGTTGTGGATGCATTTCAGTTTTAAGTAGGGCTGCCACGACTAGTCATGACTACATCGACTATTGAAATCATCAACAACTAATTTAGTAGTCAATGAGTCATTTATTTTATTTAAGTCTTTGTTTTTCTCTCAATTCATAGTTTTGGGCAGCCGTCGTGTCATCATTTGGACGTTCAAATTTTGAATAAGACGGCCGATTAAAATAGTGGCCGTCTTGTTCAAAGCAGTCTAAAATGCACAGTTTACTGAAGGAGCTGTGTGTGTGTGTGTGTGTGTGTGTATGTGTGTGTGTGTGTGTCTCTGCGTGCGCGCATGGAGTCAACTGGCTGCAGACTGCGAGCGAGGGAGGGGGTGGGGGAGGGGGGGGATTCCGGAGGCACGAGACGTACATTCTGCTGAAAGCCATCAGTGCACGTGAGACAGCGAGCATGGAGGAGAGAGAGAGGATTTTAACCTGAATGGACATGTTTAAAAAAAAAAAACAAACCAAACCGTGGAGCTGCCTTCACTTCTCTTTCCACTTTCTCTACCGGTGCAGTTCTGACGCTGCCGTCCTGTTCACACCATGTGTGCGTCGTATTCTGAATTTATGAGATTATGAGATGAAATAAATGGTCAAATATCCTTTTAAAAAGTACTTTAAAAATGAGAATTTGTAAATGAACTGAGCAAAAATTACGCATACACGGGTTTAAAAAAAACCCTGCTGTGGAGAAGCTGTGCAGTGATGTTCAGAGGCACAGATCACAAAAAGCTGAACTTTAACAGCTGTTATTTTCCAAAGGTATGTATTTGTTCAATCTTGAGCTTAATGTAGTGCTCAAGCACAAAACGTGACTGATGAGGAGAAAAAGGGATGACTTCATCCCACTAAAATGAACTGGAACCAGAATAAAAATACAAGCTGCTGATTTGTTATTTTTCAAAGTTAAGCTGCCGCTATATGTTTTATTCATTTCAAAGTGAGTTGCCTCTTATTGTATTCTGATTTACTTATACAAAAAAACATGGGGAGTCTAATCAGCCTGCATTGTTCTGTTAAGATTATATTAGTTTTCTTGCACATGTCCAGGTATTTTTTCCTTCCTTATAAGAGTTTGGTGTTTGCGTTTGCGCCACAAAGTTTTAAAACACAATAAAATGTTCACACTTTTCTTTATAGCAGTTCTGTAATTTCAGAAATGCAACAGAAACAACCACAAATCAGAAAAAGTTGGGACTATATGTAAAATAGTAAGTCCCTTCGGCTGCTCCCTTGTTTGCACTCGGGGTCACCACAGCAAATCCAAGGTGGATCTGCATGTTGAATTGGCACAGGGTTTCCGCCGGATGCCCTTCCTGACGCAACTCCACATTACATGGAGAAATGTAGCAGGGGTGGGATTTGAACCCAGAACCTTCTGCACTGAAACCAAGCGCATTAACCACTTGGCCACCACCCCTGCTGGGACTATATGTAAAATGAAGATAAAAATAAAAAGTTGCACTATTCTCAGTTTCTCCACTCACAGAAGCCAAACATTCTTCCAGAGTTGTGTAATTATACTAGGATAGCAGAATATAAAGAAGGGGAAAAAGGAAAAAAAAAATAGACAATATAATCCTCAATCGCAATTATTTGCCTGACAATTAATCATCTCCAGAAATTCCTAATCGTGACAGCCCTAAGTGTGACCATGAAGTCTTAAAAATGAAACAATGTCATGTTAGTGATCTCAGTGGGACAACTGTGGCGTGAACACGGTGCTTTGAAGCAGTTAGCACTAGCTGTTAGCAGCATCTATGATTACTGGCTTATTGACTGAAAGCAGGAAGTGGAGTTGGACGGCAGGACGATAATTCTCTGACTGTTGTATGCCACTTAATTTGTTGGGATGCGGTTGTGTTGCAAGGTATATATTTAGTATTTGTTATTTTGTTTATGCAGTCTGGTTTACAGTTATTACAGTTAAATCTGGCTGCACCTGTCAGGAGTGCAACTAGAAAACAACTGACTGTAAATCTCTTCAGAATAAGGCAAATAATAATATGCTCCCTCAGTGGTGGCACAGATGTGACTACTGTATATGTGGTTGGGAGAATGGTATGAAGCTCCTTCTTCCCCGTGATATTATATATTCCAGAGTGCGCCCAAATGCTTGCCTTTAACGTTGACGTTGTTGCTGCTCCGTGCTAATGAGCTGAGCTAACTTGCTAACATTGTGCAAACTGTAGTATGGAAGCCAAGAAGGATGCGCGAGAGCAATTCTACATTTATGGCAGTGAGGAGAAACTATTAAAACACATAGCATTATTTTAAATTTGATTTTTTTTTACAAGTTTTGAATGGTTAAGAGCCAATATTTTTAAAGTTCAGGCAGGTTTACATTAGGGTGTGATTCAAGCCATTTTGGATTTCAATGAAACATGGCTCAGAGATGGAACCTACCAAGAAACGAACTTTCCCAAAATTTTTCCACTGAAAACCAAATGGTGACATTGCCAGGGGTCATCAAAGTTCAAGGCAAAAATACGCTAAAAGTGATATTTCATTAAATTCCCATCTTTCAAGTGGTGTAATATTCAGTGCAATATTCAGTATAACTATCAAATGACTTATGGAGACAAACTCTTTAATCTTACATACATATTAGGTTGGGGGATCGATGGTGCTGAATATGGGGGCGCTCAGAGTCTGGTTATTTTGCAAAATTGGTTGTATTTAAAGGCCCATAACTCTCTGCGCCATCAAGACCCCAACCAGATTTCAATGTTATCAACAAATATAGGCCCTACTCTATCAAATGCAACCGAAAAAACATTGGGGTCTTGATGGCGATGACCACCAGGGGGCGCCAAAGTACTCAACTTGCCCAATTTTGAGGAGGTTTAGCGCCACATGGTGGCTCACGCCATCAGACTTTTTTTAATGAAATTTGCAGGAGTGGATAAACCAACATCTCTACTTTATATAACAGTTGGCAGAATTTTGGGGACTCCTCATATTGATTTGATATCCCTTTAAAATCAGGTCATTGGTCATACATTTGTCTCTCGATCTGCGTCATCTGCAGTACAAGAGTTCATGCATGACTTACTTGGATATGCCTCAAATTGCCTTTTCCCTTGGCAGACTTGAGGATTTGGTATGGGAAAAATAACTAAAGGAAAATTCTTATGTTCTATTGAACAGGACATGTTCTCAAGCTTGTTGCCATAGCAACTGATACCAGTACACATGTATTGGATTAACTGTACATAAGGGAAGGAGAATCTAAAGAAAATATCATCAGATCATACATGCATTCATGTGTTAATTCATGCAGTTGGCTTAGCGAGCATGTGTTCAATGACCTGAATAAAAAGGGGTATCAAAGCAGTATAAAAGTAGTCCCCTAAATTCTGCAAACTGTAGAGATGTTAGTTTATCCACTCCTGCAAATTTCCTTTAAAAAAGGCTGATGGCGCGGGCCACCAGGTGGAGCTAAACTTCCTTAAAATTGGACAAGTCGAGTATTTTGGTGGCCCCTGGTGGCCAGCGCCATCAAGACCCCAATGATTTTCAGTTGCATTTGATATAGGGCCTATATTTGTTGATAACATTGAAATCTGGTTGGGGTCTCGATGGTGCAGAGGGTTATGAGCCTTCAAATACAGCCAATTTCGCAAAATGACCAGACATTGAGCACCCCCTATATTCAGCACCATTGATCCCCCAACCTAATATGTATGTAAGATGAAAGAGTTTGCCTCCATAAGTCATTTGAGAGTTAAACTGGTTTGGGGACTTGATGGCACTGAATTTAACCAAATATCAGTTTTTGCATATTTTTGCCTTGAACTTTGATGAACCTTGGCAAGTTCACCATTTGGTTTTTGGTCAAAAAATTTTGGGAAAGTTTGTTTCTTGGTAGGCTCCATCTCTGAGCCATGTTTCATTGAAATGTGAGTCTACTTGAATCACAGCCCACCTGATCCTGAAAATATTGGCTCTCCAGGATAAGAATTGAGATTCTGACATAAATTGAATTCCCCTCAGCACCCCTCATTATGACCAGGCACACACTCCCTTCATGGTTACTGCTATAATGGGACACATAACAGCACTGAATGAAGTTTAATGAAATATACATCTGACATTGCATAATTGAAAGCTTGATGACAGTGATTAATTTTTCATTATTTTGTATTTCTGGGAAAGCAGTCTCGTGGCGTGGGATACAGCCTGCAGTGTTGCCTTGATATAAATGTATTTCCAGAACGTGTGCCCCTGCCAGAGTGGGCCTCGCTCTTTTCTACGGAAAGCATGCGATATAATTTAGCAAATCTGTTTTCATAAGATAATTATAAATGATCGACTTCGAATTTAATTTCCAGATCTGTGTGTGATGCTCGGTGCAGTTGGCTTTGACAGCCTGATAGCAAGTGCTGTTCTGGCATTTTCTCAAGATGACATTTAACAATGTATCATGGTGACATGATCTTCATTTAATTTAATTTAATTTATTAAATTTATGTAGTGTCAAATCACAACAAAGCTGCCTCAAGGCACTTCACAGAAGTAAGGTCTAACCTTACCAACTTTCATCAAGTCTTTTTTCCAAAAATATGTCTTGAAAAAGAGGGTTGTCTTACAGTCAGAGTTCTCTTAAATGTGGAACAATATGAAACTCGCTCAGCCAAGAAATCCTGAGCTGTGTGAATGTTTATTTTGTATTGGTGCTTGAGGCCTTTCTGTCCAGCGGATGCAAGGTAATTGATCTTCAGAGTTAGGATTTGTCTGTTTATGGAGATTTAACAACTGCTAGTAATGCAGCTTCATCAAATGAGAAGTGCATCCCAGCACCCATCCATCTGTCAGATGCCTGATGAATTAAATATAAACCTGGTGAATAAAAGCCTCCACCTCCACCGGTTGACAGTGATGACAGCAGTGTCATCACTCCGGATGCGACACGTCAAAACTGGACAACGAGGTTGAATCAGACACGCTAACCCCCCTGTGGCGCTTTCAGATTTGCTCAGTTTGACCGTGTAATGTTGCATAACCATAGCGACCACAAAAACAGCAGTTTCATATTTGTTCGTTCATTTATTCATTCGTGTATGCAAACATGCTTTATTTAAGCCATGCCGAAGAGTCACACTCACTTCTCTGCTTAATTCACAAGACAAACGTCTGCTGGTAAAAAGATTTGACATTTATAAACCTAAGTGTCTTTTGTTTCCACCTTCTCCTTTTCTCCACAAGGTCTTCTTAACAAGCTCAACATCAGCCACTTGACTAATTGCGCCTCATAAACAAGCAATAGCTGTGAGAGGGAAAGTTCTTTTAAAATGCAATCTCACACACCTCTTAAGTCATTTTTTTTTTTCTGCTCGACTGTCTTGTTTGCTTGCTCAGCCTCCGGTAATGGGTGCATTGTTCAAACATGCTCAGTCCCGCCACTGTGCTCGATTCCAGCTTTTGCTGCTGCTAGCTACTGTGGCAAATGTTCACTCAGCCTTTAGACCGCTTGCCAAGTCTTTTTGAGCTTTTAGTTTTTTCCTGCCGAAACCTTAGCCAGAGCTGGAGATTGGTCCAGAGGTGGAGAGTTTCGCATGACCTCAAACTGTGTGTTGATCTTCGGCTGGTTTTGTGGTAGCAAAGAAGCAAGCAGTGTGATTGGATTTACAAGCATGTGTTTGTTAAACAAGTGGGCAGAAAATACCCTGTTTTATAGAGAACTTTTAATGCTTCGGCAGACCTTGCCAGACCTGTTGAGCTTCTTCTCCAAGAACAGAATCAGTTGCAGATGTTTTTTAAAGAAATGGGAATGGATCCAGTTTCACTTCACATGTATTTACATGTATTGTATATGTTTTTACAAATAGAATCAATTAATCAAAAAGGTAGCCAAACACTTTGTTTTAGCAGCCTAGTTTGAAGTGCCACTTCTGTTCTCAGAGGTCTACTGTTGCCTACAAAATTACCAGTTGCAAACTGCTTCGTACCTGAATTGTAAACCTTCTCCTGTGTTTGAGTCTGTGTATGGGGCCAGATTTTAGGCAGTGAATGAGTTTCTTTGAAGTGATTCTAGACAATGGACGTATTGCCTTCAGTGCTTAACCTTTAATTTACATGACCTCCTACTTGGCTGAAAATGGACAGCAGTGGGCAAGTTCTCGTATATCTCATTTGTACATTTGGATAAATAAGTTTCTTGATCACTTTCTGAGGCTTTCTAAGCCTCACTGAGTGAGGTTTTGAGACACTAAAGTAATATTTTTCTGCAGTAGGGCACGGACATCTTACACATCACATGCTAGCTGTACGTTATACTAGAGCTTTCGGCGAAATTCTGTTGTACCAACATTAATGGTAAATGGCCACCAGGTGGAGATAAAGCTCTATTTCGAGAACCTTGAGTACAGGCTGCTGTGAGAAACTACAACAAACCTGTTGCTGATATTAGTAGATGTTATATGCTGACATGTATTGGACTTCCAATATGTACACCTCGGTTTGATTCCCGGTCACACCACCAGTCTGTGTCCTTGGACTAGATACTTTGTCTGCATTATCCCAGTCCATGTAGCTGTACATGGGTACTAGTCTTGGTGGGGGAAATAAACCGCAATGGGCTGGCATCTCATCCAGGGCAACTCATAGAATCACATCCACTTTATGCGTTGGTGTGCAGGAATAAGCACAGATGTCTATGGACCTCAGAGGCTGTATACAAGCACTTATACATGAAATATTTACTTGGGGAGATATTGGATGAGCAGAGACAGTGTTGAGAAAATGGATTATGCTGCAGTTCGTGAAGACATGTTTTTAATCTTTCTCTTATGAAAAATTGTAGTTAACTAGATTTTAAGTTGAGGAAAGCCTACTTTTATAATTAATTGAAAAGATGGATTAAATGTTTTTTATTAGAAACTGGATTCTCAATAGATTGCTTGATAGATGGTAGACGTCTCTCCTGAACTAGAATTGATTTATGAATCTCAGAGGACAAACATACAAGGAAATACATCTGTGTCATCAGGCAGCCTGAAAAAGAGCTGAGAAGTCCACGTGTATGTTCACAGCGGGAGCTATAACAGGGTTAAAACAGAGTGCTACTCTGGTACAGACTCTGCATATATCAAGATCCAAAATCCAACAGACTCTGTCAAAGTAAAAGAAAATTAAAGCCTCCCAGCTCCACTGAGGAAAACTAAATGCAAAAGAAAAAAAACTGAACAGGGCACTCACCCTCTTGTAGAATGAGTTCCAAGATTAAATATGTAAAGTCCACTCTACCAAAGAAGTCCTCACACACGGATCATGCACGATTGCCAGCCAGAGAATAATGTCCCACGGCAGCTCTGCCATCAGTTCCTCATGAAGTTCTCACAATTCTGGCACATTAGATAGAACGTCCATCATCTCCTGAAGTGTGTGTCGTCTCCTCTCTGTACATCCGAGCCATCACTTTGAAATGAAAGCTCTGAAGCTACACTATCGGACGTAGCAGCGTTTGTTTCACTCTGTCTGTTGACCAACGGGATGTTTCTGCTTTTCCTAAAATGTATGTTATATGCTGAGAAATGGCAAAAAATGCAGACGTTTTCCGGAAATGCACCTGCTAACTCGTCGAGCGAGAGGAATAATTACCAATAAAATACATCAGCGACCAGTAATTATTACCGCATGTGCGTGGATAGACTTATAATCATAAATACTTTGATGTTGTGTTGTTAACCGGGATGTTAAATAACGTGCGACGTGTCCTTTAACGTGATGGCCTACGTGTTGTAGATACAGTAGTGTTCAGAATAATAGTAGTGCTATGTGACTAAAAAGTTTAATCCAGGTTTTGAGTATATTTCTTATTGTTACATGGGAAACAAGGTACCAGTAGATTCAGTAGATTCTCACAAATCCAATAAGACCAAGCATTCATGGTATGCACACTCTTAAGGCTATGAAATTGGGCTATTAGTAAAAAAAAGTAGAAAAGGGGGTGTTCACAATAATAGTAGTGTGGCATAGGGATGGGTATTGATAAGGTTTTATCGATATCGATGCCATTATTGATTCTGCTTATCGATCCAATTCCTTATCGATTCCCTTATCGATACCTCGTGAATTTTGTACTAAAAGTAGGCTTTACAGGTTTTCTATGTATTTCCTTGAGTCTTAAAGTAAATAAATATGAAATTAGTCACTGTATCCTTGATCTCTGGACATAAATAAAAATAAACAAAACTGTGTTTTGCTTTGAAGTTATTAATTCAGACTGAATTCTATCGTTCTATCTTGACTTGTCAGAGAGCCACGCAACGTTTGGAGCTGTGTGAACAGAACGGAGGACGATTCTCGTTTCTTTCTCGCAACGAGACAGTAGTCCCAGTTAGTAACTTTAATCCGCACAAAAGTGAATCACAACTCATATTCAGGGATGAAAGTGGTGAAAAACAAAAAAAGATGAAACCCAAAATTACCCCCCAACACCACCTGCATGAAAATGTTTGAATTCTAGAAGCTCTGAAATGCAATCTGGGACTATTCCAGACAATAAACTGGAGTGAGTTCTGAATCCATTTAGGTGAGAAAAAAAAAATACAACTTTCCTTATTCAAATTCATTCCAGTAGTATTCTGCTCTTACTAGGATGCAGCAGTTTTCTAGTTTGGCAGATAGTTCTGGAGGAAATCACTAAAGAAATTAACAAACTGAAAATATGGTTTAACCGAAACAAACTGCCATTAAACTTAAATAAGACAGGGATGAAATGGAGGTGTGAGAGTCACTAGGTGTTCATTTATTTCTTTATGTATTTATTTATTTATGTTATTTGCTATTATATATTTTCTGTTGTTTCTATTCAGGTTCTTTTTGTCTCTTTCTCTAAAATTGTATATAATAATCATTAGATTATTAATATATAAGCAAAAATAAATTTAAGGAATATTACAATTTGAAAACAAATGCACCCGAACGTGATGACGGCTGCAATTGCTAAATGCTAACTTTTAACATTGAAAATGCCATAGACATGCTAACGCGTTAGCATCACTCCCGTTTTTAAGTTATAACATACATCTATCAGCTGTTTCAGAAGACCATAACAGGTCGGTTTAACATAGAAAAGGTAAATAATACTCACAGACATATGCTCTTTAGGGTTTTAGTGCGGGGAAATTAAGCGAAAGAAAGAGATAAACGAAGCAATCGACCGAAGCATTGCTTCAATCTGCAAACCACGCTTCGATTGGTTCAAGGTTCAAAGCAAAGCCGCGCTTCAGAAAAGTTGATTAAGGACCCGCTGCAGGGTCTGTAATCAGTGTAGAGAAATGATCATTTTCCTGACAAACACCCGCCAAAACAACGGCCACTCTGAAGGACCGATAACAGAATCGTTAAGCACAAAGCTTATTGATGTCGGTGGATCGAATCATTTCTTAACGATACCCGAAAGGAACCGGTTCTCGATACCCCTAGTGTGGCATTCAGTCAGTGAGTTTGTCAATTTTGTGGAACAAACAGGTGTGAATCAGGTGTCCCCTATTTAAGGATGAAGCCAGCACCTGTTGAACATGCTTTTCTCTACTCATATACTCATATTAAGTATAAGTTTAGCCTGAGGCTAAAAGCCTGAGGAAAATGGGATGTTCAAGACATTGTTCAGAAGAACAGCGTAATTTGATTAAAAAGTTGATTGGAGAGGGGAAAACTTATACACAGGTGCAAAAAATTATAGTCTGTTCATCTACAATAGGGGTGGGCAACGAGGGCCAAAACACTGCAGGTTTTCCTTGCAACCGATCACCTCAGCAGGTGGGTTGCTGATGAGCTTCTACCTTGAACATAAACACCTGGTCGTCTTGAAATTACCTGCTGAAACACCTGATCATTAATGAAATCACCTGCTGAGGTGACTGGTAGCAAGGAAAACCTGCAGTGCTTTGGCCCTTCATGGCACATGATTGCCCACCCCTGATCTACAATGATTTCCAGTGCTTTGAAATGGACAAAAAAAACAGAGACGCGTGGAAGAAAATGGAAAACAACCATCAAAATGGATAGAAGAATAACGAGAATGGCAAAGGCTCACCCATTGATCAGCTCCAGGATGATCAAAGACAGTCTGGAGTTACCTGTAAGTGCTGTGACAGTTAGAAGACGCCTGTGTGAAGCTAATTTATTTGCAAGAATCCCCTGCAAAGTCCCTCTGTTAAATAAAAGACGTGCAGAAGAGGTTACAATTTGCCAAAGAACACATCAACTGGTCTAAAGAGAAATGGGGCAATATTTTGTGGACTGATGAGAGTAAAATTGTTCTTTTTGGGTCCAAGGGCCGCAGACAGTTTGTTAGACGACCCCCAAACTCTGAATTCAAGCCACAGGTCAGAGTGAAGACAGTGAATGATGTGGGCATGTTTCTTCTACTATGATGTTGGGCCTATATATCGCATACCAGCTATCGTGGATCAGTTTGGATATGTCAAAATACTTGAAGAGGTCATGTTGCCTTATGCTGAAGAGGACATGCCCTTGAAATGGGTGTTTCAACAAGACAGTGACCCCAAGCACACTAGTAAACGAGCAAAATCTTGGTTCCAAACCAACAAAATGAATGCCTCGCAGATGTGAAGAAATCATGAAAAACTGTGGTTATACAACTAAATACTAGTTTAGTGATTCACAGGATTGCTAAAATAGCAGTTTGAACATAATAGTTTTGAGTTTGTAGCGTCAACAGCAGATGTTACTATTATTGTGAACACCCCCTTTTCTACTTTTTTTTTTTTTTTTTTTTTTTTACTAATAGCCCAATTTCATAGCCTTAAGAGTGTACATATCATGAATGCTTGGTCTTGTTGGATTTGTGAGAATCTACTGAATCTACTGGTACCTTGTTTCCCATGTAACAATAAGAAATATACTCAAAACCTGGATTAATCTTTTTAGTCACATAGCACTACTATTATTGTGAACACTACTGTACAAACACAGAACAAGACTTCGAGTCTACCAAAAATATTTACTTACAAATACATACAAAAGTCTGAAGTTTACACAACAGAATCACATTTTAGACAGTATTACCGTGACCTTTTACCTTCTGTCGTCATATGAAAATTACCTTATAATGACTTACATCGATGAAACAGGTGATCAGTAGGTGTTTAATAGGTACACAGTGCATCAGAAAAAAGCAGAGCTGTAATCCTTGATCATTCTTCTCAAACATGCATAAACTCTGTAGCATTCAGCAAAAGGGGAAATAATCACCATTTTAATGGTTGCGCATACGTGGACCACAGAAGAGGATTTATTTATGTAAATTGCACCATTTCACTATTACATAATCACACCAGCTGCACCGTCACATGGCCTTCCGTTTATCTTTTTTTTAATTTTTATTTCATTTTTCCTGTAATATGTTGCAGGTTAACCTTGTGCAGTAAATGAGCACCTTGGGGCTTCTAAAGTGTGATAAATGAGATTGTTGTTTTTTTTCTTCTTCTTCTTTTTTCAGACTTTTGTTCTCTGCAAAGTGTCAGGTTGTTAGTGTCGGCATAAGGACAATCAGGCAGCAGCTGCTCATAATGCAAAATTAGAAGACAGACATGGATGTGGTCAAAATAAGTGAACAAAAAGAGAATAGTTGTATTTCTGTTTGGTAAACATGCCTATAATTGCTGCACGTCACATCTGTTAACAGCATGACAGTGAGAGACATTTTCTGAATGCTACCAGGGGATCTTATCTTTAAACACATGGATAAAATGGCTGAGTGCCATGACCTTGGGGTTTTTCCTCCACAGGCATGCCTGATTAGCTGAAATAACCGGTGTGTGTTTAAAGGGGAGTAATGCCTTTTCACCTCAGTGATTGGTTGGTGTGGACGGCTCAGTCAGTCAGTCACTCAGTCATCAAGTATACTGCCAAGGAGTAATGTATACAACCCCTGGCAAAAATTATGGAATCACCGGCCTCAGAGGATGTTCATTCAGTTGTTTAATTTTGTAGAAAAAAAGCAGATCAGACATGACACAAAACTAAAGTCATTTCAAATGGCAACTTTCTGGCTTTAAGAAACACTATAAGAAATCAAGAAAAAAAATTGTGGCAGTCAGTAACGGTTACTTTTTTAGACCAAGCAGAGGGAAAAAAATACGGACTCACTCAGTTCTGAGGAATAAATTATGGAATCACCCTGTAAATTTTCATCCCCAAAACTAACACCTGCATCAAATCAGATCTGCTCGTTAGTCTGCATCTAAAAAAGAGTGACCACACCTTGGAGAGCTGTTGCACCAAGTGGACTGACATGAATCATGGCTCCAACACGAGAGATGTCAATTGAAACAAAGGAGAGGATTATCAAACTTTTAAAAGAGGGTAAATCATCACGCAATGTTGCAAAAGATGTTGGTTGTTCACAGTCAGCTGTGTCTAAACTCTGGACCAAATACAAACAACATGGGAAGGTTGTTAAAGGTAAACATACTGGTAGACCAAGGAAGACATCAAAGCGTCAAGACAGAAAACTTAAAGCAATATGTCTCAAAAATTGAAAATGCACAACAAAACAAATGAGGAACGAATGGGAGGAAACTGGAGTCAACGTCTGTGACCGAACTGTAAGAAACCGCCTAAAGGAAATGGGATTTACATACAGAAAAGCTAAACGAAAGCCATCATTAACACCTAAACAGAAAAAAACAAGATTACAATTGGCTAAGGAAAAGCAATTGTGGACTGTGGATGACTGGATGAAAGTCATATTCAGTGATGAATCTCGAATCTGCATTGGGCAAGGTGATGATGCTGGAACTTTTGTTTGATGCCATTCCAATGAGATTTATAAAGATGACTGAGTGAAGAGAACATGTAAATTTCCACAGTCACTGATGATATGGGGCTGCATGTCAGGTAAAGCCACTGGGGAGATGGCTGTCATTACATCATCAATAAATGCACAAGTCTACATTGATATTTTGGACACTTTTCTTATCCCATCAATTGAAAGGATGTCTGGGGATGATGAAATCATTTTTCAAGATGATAATGCATCTTGCCATTGAGCAAAAACTGTGAAAACATTCCTTGCAAAAAGACACATAGGGTCAATGTCATGGCCTGCAAATAGTCCGGATCTTAATCCAATTGAAAATCTTTGGTGGAAGTTGAAGAAAATGATCCATGACAAGGCTCCAGCCTGCAAAGCTGATCTGGCAACAGCAATCAGAGAAAGTTGGAGCCAGATTGATGAAGAGTACTGTTTGTCACTCATTAAGTCCATGCCTCAGAGACTGCAAGCTGTTATAAAAGCCAGAGGTGGTGCAACAAAATACTAGTGATGTGTTGGAGCGTTCTTTTGTTTTTCATGATTTCATAATTTTTTCCTCAGAATTGAGTGAGTCCTTATTTTTTTCCCTCTGCTTGGTCTAAAAAAGTAACCGTTACTGACTGCCACAATTTTTTTTTCCTGATTTCTTATAGTGTTTCTTAAAGCCAGAAAGTTGCCATTTGAAATGACTTTAGTTTTGTGTCATGTCTGTGATCTGCTTTTTTCTACAAAATTAAACAACTGAATGAACATCCTCCGAGGCCGGTGATTCCATAATTTTTGCCAGGGGTTGTAGAAAGAAATGGAAAGGGCCTATGATTGAGCCTTGTGGGATCCCCACATTTTGTTTTGTAGACTGTTTTGTATTTCATGCTGGTGAAGAATGTTTGGTGTTTCACTGATTTACCTTATAATTAAGTTGTCTACATTCTCAATCCAGCAGATTGTTTGTTTGACAAAGATATTCTTTAGACACCACAAAGCAGTGTACCCAACAAACACCAGTGACGTGTATGTGTGGCTTGGTTGGCATGGGAATTGATGAGATGATCAATATCAATTCTGATGATCAGTCCAGTCTTTATTGATTGCCTTATTGATTCCTGATCATTTCTGTGTGCAAAAATGTACATCAGCAAAGGTTTTCAGTGTCAGTGCAAGTGTTTTCTTTGTTGCTCGAGACAGAGTTTGGTATTCTGACACGTCCGATATCATGATGTCACCTTAGTTCAGTTGTAGGACAATCTGTTTACTATAAGGCTACTCTGTTATGTTGTTCAAATTGTACAAGCGCAGCTTTGTAGTTTAAGGTGGTCAAATTCTTTATTTTCTATGCATCGTTATCATGAACCTTCACAATCTGGGAGATGCCATTGTACAACCCCTGGCAAAAATTATGGAATCACCGGCCTCGGAGGATGTTCGTTCAGTTGTTTATTTTGTAGAAAAAAAGCAGATCACAGACATGACACAAAACTAAAGTCATTTCAAATGGCAACTTTCTGGCTTTAAGAAACACTATAAGAAATCAAGAAAATAGATTGTGGCAGTCAGTAATGGTTACTTTTTTAGACCAAGCAGAGGAAAAAAATATGGAATCACTCAATTCTGAGGAAAAAATTATGGAATCACCCTGTAAATTTTCATCCCCAAAACTAACACCTGCATCAAATCAGATCTACTCGTTAGTCTCCATCTAAAAAGGAGTGATCACACCTTGGAGAGCTGTTGCACCAAGTGGACTAACATGAATCATGGCTCCAACATGAGATATGTCAATTGAAACAAAGGAGAGACTGCCTGAAGAGAACATGTAAATTTCCACAGTCATTGATGATATGGGGCTGCATGTCAGGTAAAGGCACTGGGGAGATGGCTGTCATTACATCATCAATAAATGCACAAGTTTACGTTGATATTTTGGACAATTGAAAGGATGTTTGGGGATGATGAAATCATTTTTCAAGATGATAATGCATCTTGCCATAGAGCAAAAACTGTGAAAACATTCCTTGCAAGAAGACATGTAGGGTCAATGTCATGGCACAGGGTCAATGTCAACGAGCAGATCTGATTTGATGCAGGTGTTAGTTTTGAGGATGAAAATTTATAGGGTGATTCCATAATTTTTTCCTCAGAATTGAGTGATTCCATATTTTTTCCTCTGCTTGGTCTAAAAAAGTAACCGTTACTGACTGCCATAATATTTTTTTCTTGATTTCTTATAGTGTTTCTTAAAGCCAGAAAGTTGCCATTTGAAATGACTTTAGTTTTGTGTCATGTCTGTGATCTGCTTTTTTTCTACAAAATTAAACAACTGAATGAACATCCTCCGAGGCCGGTGATTCCATAATTTTTGCCAGGGGTTGTACTTCTCATGTTTGCGTGTCACAACATCTCGAATCTGTCTTTGGTTTTCTATGGAGAATCTTCAGGTCACTCTTCGAGTGGACGGAGGAGGAAAAATGTATACAATTGCATACTTGTCTGTCATAGCACATCTCAGAAGATGGAATTTGGCCCAAATATTTTATGTTAACATTAAACGGTGACAAATATGGACTGGTGGTGATGAGATAAAGCCTCGTTTAACTTTGGAGGCTTTGACACTTCATCTAGCGTCACAGGCAATTGCTTCACCAAAAGCTTCATTAGTTGAAGCCTCATTTGACAACTCATAATTTGACATTTACTTGCCAAATCATGTACAGCACACTTTCTGTGATATTACAGGGTCACTTTTTGCAGCTTTGTGGACATGTAAAAACAAGCAACACTGACAGTTAGAATTGACGAGGTGTACTAGATATGTAGGACACAAGGGTAGTTCTGTAATGTTGTGGATGCAGTGATGTGTGGTAGGTTGCTTCCAGACCTCACCTGAAAGGACCTGAAGCTACAGATTCCATCTTGTGCAGACCAGTAAATTTTTCATTTTAGAATTTCATTTTTTCAATTCAGTTTATTGTCCATGTGGCCGTTTCACCGATGGTGCTTCTCCATTTACCCACCATTAGTGAGTTCTATATACACCCTGAGGCCAATGAGTACCCGGTGGTTAGCCCCGTATTCCATGTCTGAAGAGAATGAGAGTGTACAACTCCTCCTCAATGGAACATCGGTCTAACACAGGTTACTTCCCAAACCAAGGCCAGTATACATTCACCACTGGTTGAGGTCCCACAATGGAATGGAGATGAAGTCTCATGTCCAAAAACACTGATAGATGACCTGGCTGGTGATCAAACTCGGGTAGCTCCTTATGCCACTGAGCTACCTGCTCTTGTTTATAGGATAAATTAAAATATTATCCCCAAAAAATGCTTAAAGCTTTAGAGCCTTTCAGATTTCACAAAAATTGTGTGTGCATGCATGAGGTTTTGACATTACCGTAAGTTACCTTTAATGTTGCATGATCCGTAAGATGTCTTGTAAATCACTTCAAAGGTGTTATCTGGGAGTTTTTATATTTAGAAGTTTTTATTTCTTGTTAACCTTTGTAAAATATATAAGGAACACATTAGTCTTATGCAGAAATAAACCATTTTGGAATATTTTCCAGCATTTTGGTTTATTTTGTTCGAGGGAGCAGCTAGCAGACATCACCGTCCATTTGCACTCTGATTGGTTGTTGCCATGTGCGTCCCAGCATCTCTTGTGCAAGTCAGGGGAAGCCCCCATGTGATCTATGACATCACAATCATAGACTATATTCTTCTCTAACCTGTGTAGTTCAAGGCTGTCTGTTCTTTTGAAATTTTCCCCATTCAGGGAAAAAATTTTTTTCCAGACATTGAAAATTGTGATCATATTGGCAATGTCATATTAAGAATCTCTTATTTAAAGGTTAATAAATAAAATTATAGTGGTGCCAAAGAAAATTATTTCTATCACTTAAATCTTAAAAATTTGAAAGGCCGTACAGCTTTAATGTCAAGGCCTGTAAGCAGTTACTGTTTAAACAGCTTTTGTAATGAACCTGTTTAACACTTTATTGGCATGTCCCAACCAGGACAGCTGATAAAATCTTTAATGTAGTTATAATTTTACAATCGCTCACTTATCGGTCTTTTAAATCTCAGCCTTTGTTCCTGTGCCATTTGCAATGAAGATGTACTAGCCAGAGTGAAAATTATACAATGGCAGTTGGGGCGGTGGGGGGTCCTTAACTAACATTTCTAATGTGGGATAAGGGAAATGAAAACTTTAGCTATTTAACATTTAGTTATTCTGTCACTCAAGGGAAAATTTACAAACTCGCTTATGTTGGCATTCATGCCTAGATGTATTCCAGTTCAGAACCTTTGAAGGTAAGAATGTTATGTGCATTAAACAAGCTAAACAGCTACTTACATGGACCTACATTATCCTTTACTTTGTGGTCACATTAGCTACAAGCGACAGCGGCAAAGCAACAACTAGCTGTTCATTTTCAATCAGAGTGGGTGTTTTGCAGTGGCAAGAGACACTGGACACTTTGCGGCCAGCTAGGCGGGAGCCAAAATTGACGAGAAGGCTATTTTATGCAAATGCTGAGTGACGCGACATTGTGACAGCCAATCTGAGTAAAAAGGCAGCATGATGTCAGCTGGCTGCTTGCTCAAACAAAATAATACAGGGTGGCAGAATACGCTCCAAAAGAGCTGTATTTTCTGTATTAATATATTTTGTAAAACTCAGTGAGAAATAGACAAAAATGTTGTTTTTGTAACTAGATAACACTTTTGAAGTGGTTTACAAGACATCTTACGGAGATGTTAGTGTACCCGCTTCGGGTACGCCTGTCAAGCAACAAAGCCAACTGCTTGTCGCCATCTTTTATAGCTAATGTGACTGTAGGGTTAGCTTGTGCCACGCATTGGACAGTTGACTTAAATCTGAAATGACAATTTTGCCCTCTTCTGTGAAGGTGTCAGAAAGATTTGTCATGTGTTACATATGTAGAGAACAAATACACATGGCTCATCAGTTTTACAGTATTAACGCTCAGTGTCATTGTTCAGGAGGTTTTAGCAATGCTGGAATAATCTGTTTTTGTTGCACGATAGTGAGAAACATCATCCTTTGGTTATTATTTGACAACCCAAACATTCATGAAAAGCTAATACCAAAATACTTACCATAGGCCCTACGAAATAATAATAAAAAAAAAACACGCAAAGCACACCCATGACAATCAGTTCAAAGGGGTCCGACAGTTTTCAACAATCCAAGATAAGCGATACAAGGTTCCCACAGTTTTAGACACCCATCAGCCCTCCCTCTGAGTCTAGACTTGATTTTTTTTTTCAAGTAGAAAAACAAACACGAGATCTTTCAACAATAGAGCTTTCCAGGATAATAATGTTCTGCGCTGTGCTAGCAGTGAGGTAAAAGGCAATTGCATCCACCTGCGAGTTAGTAAAGAACACAGTGGGGACTCCACAAAGTCCAAAACCAGAGATCAGCGGACAAGGCTCCAGTCTGACTCCAACAACATGACGGATAAAATCAAAAAATACCAAATCCAATATGGCTGAAATTTAGAGCCAAAAAAAAAAAAAAAAAAAAACCCAAAACAAACAAACAAACAAAAAAAACAAAAACAAACCATGAGTTAAATCACAGGGAGAGGAGTTACATCTGTTACACAGATCAGAGACATCGGGATCAAATTTGGATAATTTGGACTTTGATAAGTGCAGCCTGTGTACTACTTTAAATTGAATTAGGCAAAGTCTTACACAAGATGATGACGTACGAATTCTGTTCACAGCCTTATCCCAGAAACTTTCCCCGAACTCAAGACCCAACTCTTCTTCCGAATTACAGATACTTTTATTGACTGGATGATTGTCCATTGAAAGAACAAGATTATATATCTGCAATCATAAGAGCTTTCTTATGGCGCACAAGTTCAAAGAGGTCCTCCCAAGGATGTTTAGACAGCTGAGAGGGGAACTCCGAAAAAATAGGAGATGCACAATGTCTAATTTTTTTTTTTTTTTTTTTAAGGATCTAAACAGCGTTATTAAAAGAGGCTACATGGCTTTTTCCTGCCTTGCTTGCAGTGTTTTGACTACATTGTGTCCTGTTGCTGTTTGCTAATCTGCCTTCCTCTCCTGCATTCCTCTGTGGGAGGTTTTATGTGCGTTCCTTGAGAAAATGAATACGTGAGGCATGATGAGAGTCGAAGGGGTCTTCGTATCTGCTCATGTCTGACCTTGGGGGCCCTTGGGAAGAGATTGAACCTTTAATGCCGTGGGAAATCAGCAGTAAACCTGGTATTTCAATTTAGATAATGTAGAATTTTAAGAACATTATTTGGTGAAATGCTGCAGAGAAGTTAAAATGAGTTTGTTTGCAAAATTCTGGATGACTCGTACCAATATTTATACCAAACATAATTATGTTGACATAGTATTATGAGAACTGACAGACTAGGTTTGCAATCCAGTTTAAACCAGATTCAATCTTGATTACTTTCTAGCCACATAGTGTTCAGACTTGTCTTTCAAATCTGGATCATCCTACTAGGATGCGGGGTTTGCAGTCCTGCTCCAGCCATATCCTGCACCAGACTGGAAAGTTTGGGTTCTGTGCTATGTTGCACAGAATATAAATGGGCAGATCTAGGGGGTGCCACCCCCTTTGCTTCACATTCACCATTGTGGAATACATGTTCAAATGAATAAAAAATAGGTTATAAGGTGTCTTTTCTCTTTGGTTGTATTTTATAGTGAAATATGCACCAAAATGCAGGAAATGGTACCTAAATATTTGCTCACAAATGCATGCCTCCCCCCTTCACTTACAGAATCCTGGATCTGCCCCTGGATGTTCAAATCAACTTTCAATGTACAGGTTCAGACTGCAGATTTTTGAGGTCAAACGTTGGAATACAGACAATAAACTGCAATCGACTAAAACGTTTTTTTTCCCCAAAAAAATGAGACGTCCTGCATTCTTTATGAAATAAATTGATGCTGACGTGCAGCGCAGCCAGCTGTAAGAGCTCAGCTCATAGGTATGGAGTGACATTCATGCCAATAATGTCTGGAAGGAAATGCTTTTGACAAAAACTACAGATTTTGTTTATTTCTATTTATGTCCAGAGATCAAGGATCCACCATGTAGTTTATTTTTGTCCAGAGTTTAAGGATCCATTGACCAATTTCATATTTACAGGGATGCTTATTCGCCGTCTTTGGATGGTTTTCCACCTTTCTGTAAATTCTTGCCGTCTAAAAGAAATGCAGGACTGTGAAAAAAATCTGTGGATCCACGAAATTCTGTGGATTTCATCATGGGGGGGAGGTGTTTTTAAAAGAAGACTTGTGCAGCATGTCTCTGTCATGGACTGATGTCGGACAGAGAGAAGATGACTGTTTGAAAAAAGTCTGATAAGGACAAGAATCTGTGGAATTGTCGCTGGCTTCATCAACACACCTGAAAGATAAAAGAAACGGGAAAAGTGAACTATGCCCTCAGGAAACACGTTAAGAATTTCTCTCTCTGGAAAATAAACATTGTGCTGTTCAAACAGGATTTTAGAAAAGATTATGTGACTTTTTTCATTAATCTAGACTTTCTTTCATTGGGGAAAAAAGACTGGCTTTGAATGGATTTAGGCTGCATGAATTTACACAAGAATGTAAATGAGTTTTTATTAATGTAGACGTTTTTTATGGGAAAAAGACACCGTGGATTTACAGGAAATTACACAAGAATATGTGGCTTTTTTACTATAAGGTATGTTAATCAAGGTATGTCAATCAATCAATACATTTCTGTATAAAATAAAAAATAAATAAATTCAGGTTCAGATTCTTAGAGGTGTTTGGGCTCAGACTGAGATGGATCATTTAAACAAATTTAACATTTTATTGTTGTGCATTATTGAATGAATAATAGTAATTGAGCGGCTTCAGTATTATGGTATGATATTATGATATGATATCTCTTTACCTCGTCTGAAAGCAGTTATGAAGTTATTTATAACATTTTAGTTGAGAGTTATGATTTTTAATTGCTGTCTTTGAGCCCAATCACAAACAAACTAAATAAAGTTTTCATGAAGATTTAGCTGTATTTGTAAACTGTTGTGTTGTTATATTCTGTACATGCTCCTACAGGATGGCACAACATGCAAGCCACATGTTGTGCCATACTGCATAAGATCACAAGAGAAATTTAACAGCTGTTTCAGGTCCAAATTTAGTCCAAAGAATGCACCAGAATGCACCACAGGGCACTTGTATTCTCAAAATTTTCTGGGGGGGGGGGGAGACATATCCCCCAGACCCCCCTTACCTTTTCAAACGCCTATAGCATTCGGGGTAACTTTTGCTGTCTTGAATGTTATAGATGAATCACATTGCTGTCTTTTTTTTTTCTCCTAAGCATCCATGTATTTATTTACTTTATGACTCAATAAAATGTGGTTAACATAGAAAACCTGTAAAGCCTACTTTTAGTACACAGAAAATTCACAAGATGTATCGATACGGGAATCGATGAGGAATTGGATCGATAAACGGAATCGATATAGATGAAATCTTATCAGTACCCATCCCTAGTGATGATTGAACTGTATTCATCACTTTATTGATGTCAAACATTGGTGGAAGTAACCCTCTAATTATTTACAAATATTTTTCAATATGCTTTCATAAATGCAGAAGCAGATTGAAAATATGTTGCATTTAGAACACTCACAGTCTAATTGACACACGTGCACACACACATACACACACACGCACCCGCCCATGAGTTTTCCGATGCTCCAGTCGAAGTCTTTGATCCTGTGCGTCTTTGTTGACTGTGAGCACTCTGGAAGGTCAGACACAAAGCAAAGAGGCGCTCATTTGCATACGGTGCAGCATCCTTCCAGGGCAGTGAAATGCAGATTACTTGTGTGTAGCCTTTTTAAATATTAATGCTATGCAACATATCTGCTTTTCCTGTAAAATTGTGAGCCTAGGAGGTACACAGTCGAGGCGAGATGCTCGTGTAGGAGACAAAGCTTTTTTTCACTGTTGGGCTTGGACCCACGCACACTCTCAGACAAAGGCACTTTTTCATCTGTTGCTGCAATGCATCCATGCATAGGGATGGGAGAAACTTGTTTGTCCTCCATTCCTCCACTCTGCCACTCATGTCTTCTGTCCCCTTTCTTGCTGCAGGCAACTAAGATATGTTTTCTTTAACTGAGATAAAGATCTAGTATGTTGCCACAAATCCCCTCCTAAAAATTACACTACAGATGGAGCAGTCCATTTTTAGCAACATGCTGTGCGGAGAATTTTTGCTCGGCTTAAAAACAGCCTTTGTTGAAGGAATGTTAAATGAGAGCAATGCTCTTTTTCAGTACTGTACATTGCATTAACCTCTATGTATCTACGTTGCAGATAGATGTCTATTTTAGAAATGTGAGGGTGGGCCATTTGTTTGCCTGGGTGATTGCCATCCAGGACCCACTGTGACATGACTTGACTTGCTCTTTTGCATTTTTTTTTCCCACATTTGCACATAATGCTTGGCATACTTATACAGACGGAGATTGCATGACCCCTGTTGGACAGCACCAGAAATGCATGTGTGTGCATGCTATTGTCTACTGGCGCATCATCAAGTGGGATAAAAAGGTGGTAAAATCTTGTTCATGCTTTAACTATACTTAATTAATGATGGAGTGGAAAACTTTATACTGGTATAGTGTCTGTAGTGTTATTCTCCGGAACTGTAGGTGGCAGCAGTGAGTAACTACTCGGTGAAGCAGCTGGCATTAGACTGAAAACACTAAAGCAACAGGAGCAAGAGATTTGTTGACTTTCTTAGAAAATAAAGTTTGTTTGTAAAACATGGCCTTAACCATATTTTGAGGTTTTGCAAAAACGTTCACTGCTACTTAACTGTATCTTGTACCTTAATTTTACAGTGCACATTGGCTCATACCCAGAGAGGCACAGCACATGGACAAGATGTCCTAGCTGACATTCCTTCACAATACAAGTGGTGCGCTTCATTGGAACCTCATCCCTAAGCAATCCTACATTTGTCACAAAGTCTCTCTAACAATACCCAAAGCTCCAACAGTCAGACCAGGTTACCAACGCTACAGCCAGATACTCATACTAGCTTATCATATAGTAGGCAAAATGCAGTAAGTCATAAGCTGCAGGGTATCTGAATACTCTGTAGACACTTGGCCATAGTCAAACCATACCTGGGTGGTCAACTACCTCCATACTGTGCAAACTGATTGCAGTACACTGTCGCATGAAACAGCTGGAGCCTGATAACTGAAGAAAAACTTCCCAGGAAAAATTTTAGTAGTGGAAATGCATGAAGAACATAAGGCGACATGGCATTGTACAGATGTACATCAGGAACACTTAACAAAGTCTGTTGTTGATGGTGGCAGCATACTTCGTCCAAATTGTGTCCCTACTACTTGCTTGGTTGCTTACTTCTAGTCCATACTACAGTTAACAGTTGGGTTGTAGGTTCCTACCCAAAACTCATCCTTTCTGTGTGTTTGGATGCAAGGCAAGCATCTTAAAAACATATTAAAGTTTTGAGTAAACAGATACTCAGATGTTGATATCCCCTACACCTTAAAAGAAAAAAAAAAGATAGTAGTTTGCAGAGAGATTTGGCTAGGTGTTAGACTTCTTGCTACTGGATCATTTGTCAAACTTTTATAAGAACCAGTTAATCATTCAGCCCTAGTTAGTAGCAACACTGTTTTTTTTGTAGGTAGCAATGAATGAATAAGTCTTTTACACCCGTCTGTGGCCATTTTTCTCAACCTTAATCATTTTTAGATCTTTAAAAAAAAAAAAAAAAAAACAGTCCACCATCACTCCAGTGAGAAATGTCCAGAAATAATTTGTGTGGGGAGGTAAAGAAGGGTTTTTAGTTTTTCCTGACAGCCGAGATCCAGTTTTACCTGGATCAGATGACGTTTAAGCAAGCTTCAGAATACAACTTGGTGGTGTGTTGCCACGAACACACGATCCCCAAAATCCTCTGTCCACACCCTAAACCTACCGCCCTCTCAACAGCCAATCAACAGGATGGGCCGTGCTGTTTACCAGTCTCATGCTGCTGTGACCGAGCACCGGGCCCCTGAAAGCCCCATGGGAGGTGGACGCTGGGACAGGAGACCAAGTGTTCCTCAACATCGACAGAAAATAAACATTAAGTCCTGACTTGAAGAGAAACTACAATTCCCATTTCTATCAGGGACTCTGAGCAAGGTCTCCCAGTCTCATAAAACCAGTAATTAGATTATCATCTCTTGAGTTGGAGTAAAAAGATTATATCTCGACGTCTCTCTCTTTCGGCTGCTACACATGTCGTCTTTCTAAAACGGCCCCTCCCACCCTCCGTAGCACTTGAGCTGCACCATGGATTGAGCCAGAAACAGCCCACTTGTCAAAAAGCATTTGGTGAAGAATTAGTTTCTGGTGGCTGGCATACATGCTGAATGAGTGAGAGTCTAAAAATGGAACACTTCTAGCAGTTTGTCTTCACACTCGTCGGCGCCTCTCTTCTGCTGTCCGGGTGTGAGTTGGTTCAGTTAACAAACCCTCTGCTGTTGAACCTCCTTTAGAAAGCTATTTGCACCGTTCATCATCAACTCCCATGTGATGATGTCATGTTCAGTGGCACAGTTGGAGCTCTGTGGCATATGTCACTGGTTTTCACTTTAGACATAATCAGGAGTCAGAGACAGTCAGCAGACCACAGACATGATGATGATGATGATGATGATGACAGAGAGGCATTAAGGCGTGTTGTCGTTATTCTCAAACATTAAAGCTACAGTGTGTAGAATTTACGGGTGTTGATGAGCAGAAATTGAATATAGCATTCATAACCGCCTGTTCATTCATGTGTAATTACCTGAAATAATGAATCGATGTGTTTTCTTAAGCTTGGGAGGAGCCCATCATATCTACATGGGAGTGCGCCCCCTCATACAGGCTGCCATTTTGCACTGCCATGTTGATACAGTAGCCCAAAGGGGACATACTTAGTCTGCCTTTTGCATTTTGAAGCATGGCTGGAAGACTAAACAAAAAGAAGAGGTATTTAGTGGTTGCTCTGCTATCCACCATCTTCTAGTACTATGTACATAGTAGTTGCTAGAGCAGATTAACAAGTTTGAGAACTTTCTCTTTTTTTTTTAAACATACACATTGTATATCACAAGAGGAGGCAAGGAAACATGGATCCAAGTTGCCAAAGAAACAAAAAACTGAAGGCAAACAAATCGTGACCAGCAATAGCATAATGCAGTCCGCAATCTCACCACAAGGGGACACTAAATTTTGCACAATGCAGCTTTAAATAAAACCCATTTAGCATGTGTGGCTTCAGTTGTAGATTGCAGTCTGGTACAGTAGTGTTCAGAATAATAGTAGTGCTATGTGACTAAAAAGATTAATCCAGGTTTTGAGTATATTTCTTATTGTTACATGGGAAACAAGGTACCAGTAGATTCAGTAGATTCTCACAAATGCAACAAGACCAAGCATTCATGATATGCACACTCTTAAGGCTATGTAATTGGGCTATTAGTAAAAAAAAAAAAAAAAAAAAAAAGTAGAAAAGGGGATGTTCGCAATAATAGTAGTGTGGCCTTCAGTCAGTGAGTTCGTCAATTTTGTGGAAGAAACAGGTGTGAATCAGGTGTCCCCTATTTAAGGATGAAGCCAGCACCTGTTGAACATGCTTTTCTCTTTGAAAGCCTGAGGAAAATGGGACATTCAAGACAGTGTTCAGAAGAATAGTGTAGTTTGATTAAAAAGTTGATTGGAGAGGGGAAACTTATACGCAGGTGCAAAAAATTATAGGCTGTTCATCTACAGTGATGTTTCTGTGTAGGCTCTCAGTTGTCCAGGTGGTTTCCATAGTAGAGAAGCTTGAATCTTCGACTGGACTGGGTTGCTTGACGCGAGGACGTTTTGCTTCAAATTGCAGAAGCTTCCTCAGCTAAAATTCTTGCTCTGGTGGTCTGACTTCTGTCTTGACTCTTGTAGAGAAGAATAATCAAGAAGTCACAAAAGATGGAGTTTTAAACCTAACCAGACCCCTCCTACCGAGAGGCAGACTGCTATAGGCTGGTGACTAAACAATAGCTCTAATTAGCACCTATTGTGCTCTAGTTAACACCCTCCTAATGACAGGGCAGCTGTCCCTCTCCTGATGGCTCCCTTGACGACTCTGCTGATGACGTGAATGACTCATTACCATGAACAAAAGACTGAAACTGCTTTGACCTGAGTACCCCATTGTAAACAGGGGATAAAGCGTGTCTCAGACCCCCTCCCCAGTTAAGGCTAGGTTTCAAACGTTTCACAAAGAATGCCTCCTTGACCCCTCTCTCAAACCATTTCTTCTCTCTGGCTAATATTTTAACTTCCTTGTCCTCAAACGTGTGGTTAGTGTCTTTAAGGTGGTGATGAACTGCAGACTGAGGTCCACTGGCGCCCTCTCTGCGGTGCTGGTATAGCCTTTTGTGTAAAGGTTGCTTAGTCTCACCTATGTAGTGTTTGTTACAGTTTTCCTGACATCAACTGGCCTAAAAAGAAATGGAGGAATATTTTGTGGACTGATGAGAGTAAAATTGTTCTTTTTGGGTCCAAGGGCCGCAGACAGTTTGTGAGATGACCCCCAAACTCTGAATTCAAGCCACAGTTCACAGTGAAGACAGTGAAGCATGGTGGTGCAAGCATCATGATATGGGCATGTTTCTCCTACTATGGTGTTGGGCCTATATATCACATACCAGGTATCATGGATCAGTTTGGATATGTCAAAATACTTGAAGAGGTCATGTTGCCTTATGCTGAAGAGGACATGCCCTTGAAATGGGTGTTTGAACAAGACAGTGACCCCAAGCACACTAGTAAACAAGCAAAATCATGGTTCCAAAACAACAAAATTAATGCCTCACAGATGTGAAGAAATCATGAAAAACTGTGGTTATATGTACAACTAAATACTAGTTTAGTGATACACAGAATTGCTAAAAAAGCAGTTTGAACATAATAGTTTTGAGTTTGTAACTTCAACAGCAGATGCTGCTATTATTCTGAACACCCCCTTTTCTACTTTTTTTTTTACTAATAGCCCAGTTTCATAGCCTTAAGAGTGTGCATATCATGAATGCTTGGTCTTGTTGCATTTGTGAGAATCTACTGAATCTACTGGTAACTTGTTTCCCATGTAACAATAAGAAATATACTCAAAACCTGGATTAATCTTTTTAGTCACATAGCACTACTATTATTTCAATGCGGGATCGGACTGAAGGCGGGAATGCGTCGTCTTGTCACCAACATCATGGAAATGATCCGGATGTACAAACTGTTTTCAGAGGGCTAAATGTTAGCTGCAAATTTGTCATTTTTAAACGAATATTTCTCCGCTGAATTACAAATTTGGGCTTACAGATTTACTTTACTGCATTCACAAGGGTCTTATAAATACATATCAGCTATTTCTTTTCTGAAATCTGACCACATTTATTTCAATGCAGGTCTCCTTTAAGCACTTTGTAAGTCCACTGTTGTTTTTATTTAAGTTATTTTAATTTTGAATTGTTTATTTTTGGTCCGGGTGGGATGAATGGATAGTCACCGCTGACATGGGACCTTTCTTCTGTGAAGCACTATCTTGTGTTTTGATTTTGCGCTGTATAAATGCAATTAAACTGAGTTACTTAAGAATAACCAGATGAGTTCTACTTGCATTGTGAGGGATGTCAGTTCTCAAACTATGGTCACATGGAATGATTTTCGAGCATGAGGAAACTTTTAGTTGCCACCTCAGTGACTTAACAACACCAGTGGCATGCGTATGTAAACACGCTGTTGGTGTTTGTCACTTGAAGGTTGTTCCCAGGGAGTGGCCAGCCAGTGGTTAGTAGGTGTTATTGTGTACAATGTTTAATGATAGGTTATAAAGGCACCCACAGTGTCACCATTTTCTCTATGCTTGACTATTTGACAGAACCGAAGTTTGATTGATTTCCTTCAGTACAAATGGTTTCATTATGACACTACTGTAGTTGGCATGCTAACATCGCTATAAGATGGCTTGCAAATCGCCTCAGAATTATTATCTGGTTACAAAAAGTGTTTTTATATTTAGAACGTTTACAAAATACGAGAGGAAAATATTTACAGAAATACCGCTGTCTCGGAGAGTATTTCGCCATCTTGGATTATTTTGTTTGATTCAGCCAGCATACGTCATGCTGCCTTCACTTGAATTGGCAGTCAATCTGTTGTTGAAAATGAAGGCCAGCTTGTCGTTTTGCCTCTGTCGCTTGTTGCTAATGTGACCAAGGGGTGAGTATGGCAGATTAAGAATTTGCATCAGTTTGGACACTTCAACTGAAGCCAGACTACATTCTCCCTCGTCACTGCACCATTCTACTGCTGCAAAATGTGGATTACATCAGGTTGTACCCAGCTGAGGCAGCAATAAAGGGTGATGAGCCATCTTCAGCGCTTCATCGACGTTGCATTAATACCGCCTCATGCTGTGATGGAGACCGAGCAGCCTGTGTTCACCCGATTACAGATGAATGCACTGCTTCTCCTCTCTCCACTCTCCGTGGCTTCCTTTTCTTTTCAAATCTTGGAGCACTGTGCCTCTCGGTCTATCTTGCAGCCCATATTGCCACTCTCTAAATCCCTTGTCCACAATCCCCTCTCTGTCTCCCGCTAATCTGTCTTTTCACCCCTTCAATCTGTGGCTCATCTTCTCTCCCTTCCTTACCATTTGACGTTCTATAAATGACTGGCAGGTGGTATTACTGCTTTTATTTCATCTGTCATAGATGGAAAGCAAGAGTTTGCAGCAGATTAAAATAGATCCATTTTAATAATGTGTGTCGACACAGAGCCCCATGCACGTTCTTTTTCAAAATTAATATAGTTGCCTGCTGCAGGTGAACAGATTATAAAGAGCTTTTAGCAGATAACAGATGTGTAATCATTTCAGACAGTGGTGGCACTAATGGGGTTTTTTCTAGGTGGGATTAGGCGGGATCGTGAATATGGAAATGGGTCCTTTAAAGTTAATTGTGAGGGAGTGCTGTATTGGCATTGACATTGATTGTTATATAAAATAATTTTTTAAGGTGTTAAATATTTCATAGGTTTAACCATAGACTGTGATACTGGACGAATCCTCCATAAAGTCACCCATAGTTTTCTGAAGAGACCTGGAAGTGCTATTTTGAAGCTCAAAGCGTGCTGTTTTGGGTGTCGCCATATTGGCAGTGCTTACTCCGCCTTCATCCTAGCTAACCCATAAATGGGTAAAGAGGTGGCGTGTAGGCAAGAACCTGTGTGACCTAGGTGGGCAGAATGAAGCCCCCATCTCAAGAGTTACTGAACCAACAGCTAACAGGCTAACATTGGTTCTTGTGTTTTATTAAATCATATTTTGGGGGACTTGGGTGGTGGTTTTCATGAAGGCTGGCTTTGGTGTGGAAATTAAAAATGATGACCATCTTATTTCCTCAGTAAACATGGATTAACCCTCTGGGGCCGATGCCGTCGTATACAGCGGCTGAGACCAAGCTTTACTAAATTCTATATAACTTTTTAATGATATGAGATAGAAACTTACTTTTTTTGCTGAAAAATTAACTCCGCGAATTTTCAAGCCACCGTCCACCATCTTTGTACTCCTCATAGAAGGTTTGTGATGATGTGAGCAATGTGAGTGTCCAATCGGAATTGGTTCACCATCACATGGTTTTCCAAAATCCAATCGTAGGGCAGATTTACCTCACGTGATAAACCAAACATCGTTTTTAGGAGTGATGTGTTACTAGTTGGCTCGTTTGAATAGCCATCTGGCTGTTGGCTCCAATATGCCCTGCGCCATTACGCACAGTGATCAGTGAAAGTGAGCAGACGGAGCGCCTCTCACACAATCTCACATGCTCAAAAACAGAGTGTGTGAGTTTCAAAGATGCTCCACTCCTCATTACCTGTGATTGTTATTGAATAAGCCCGTGGCAAGCTCTCTCGCTCTGATGTAAAGCACCATTTACCATATCAATGGAGCGAGGGGGGGGGGGGCCGCTCCTCAAACTGAATGAGCCTCGAAGTGTGAATGTTGCTTTCAGAGCAGGAGAGAACAAACACACAGTCAACTTCATAGTAGAAGTTTGTGATGTGACCTTTGTGTAATAGCAGACAGAAATTGCTTTGAGATGAAGACAAACGCAACACATAGACCATTTTGTATATATTGTTCAAAATGTGCATTTGTGTTTATTGTTTGAACCTTTTTGTTGCACAGTCTTTCACACAAGACTCCAAATTACCTTTATAACGTGTCAAAACAGTTGTTTATTATAGTTTGCTGTGTTTTGAATAAATGTGTGTGGAAAATTATTTTCTGCTTTAGTTTTTCCTTTCTTATTTCTGATTGTAAACCTTTATTACACTTATAAAACACAGCTATAGCATATATATTCTGAAACTACAGGTTGTCCTGAAAAAAGAGACATAAAACTTGATTGTGGGATGCAGGGAGAGCTGTTAACAGCAATAATAAAACATTTATGCCAGGCGAGTGAACTGTCCAAAAAATGCCCTCGGACCCCAGAGGGTTACTGGACCTAATATCATCAAGCTAACAGTAGCTGCTAAAAATGCAAAAGCCGTTAACATAAATTAAATAATTGGAAAATCTCACATGACTGAAATTGTGGAGCACAGACGTCTTAGATGGTCTGCTAGGACAGTTAACCCCAAAACAAGCCTTATTATTACAGATATTTCTAATAAAAATGCTCAGAAAGGACAAACACAGTCCCCTCCAACAGCTAGCAGCCAGAGCTAGGCGTCTTGGTGGCTGGAGTTCTGAACTTTGCTCAGCGGCACACACTAGCTGTCACTCAGTGTGGTCATACCCTTAATTATGCATGACGTTATGGCTTAAAATGTTTTAAACTAATGAGCTATAAAAAATTCTCCCAAGCAGTTGTCATAGAGGAGGAAACAAGTTGTAGAGGCTAAAAAATGTTTTTCGACCAGGCTGTAAACATGCTTATTTCTCCTCTAAATTTGGACATTTTAACATGGGTTTCTATGGGAATCTGCTCCCTCTTGGAGTGAACCTCAAGCAACCATTCAAGTAACTGAAACTTTTCCCCTCTTCTGTTGACTTCATTTTTAACAGCTGGGTCTTGGGTTTAAATGTGTTCTCTGCCCTCTGCAGGTGAGCCAAGGTAATGTCCCTGGTGTGGAAAGTGCTTCTTTGGCCATGGACACGGAGGAGGGTGTGGAGGTGGTATGGAACGAGGTGCTCTTCTCAGACAAGAAGGTCTTCAAAGCACAGGAGGTATTTAAAGTCTGCCAATGTATACTGAATGTTTTTGATCATCTGTGAATTTTAGAGCACAAAAAAATTCTGCAAAAGTCTGAAGCAAGATGTATAGAACTTGGATTTGACAAGAGATCTGTCCTGAAGGACTGGCAGCTTCTGTGAACAGAGTATTTAGGGAATAACCCTGTTGTGTCTGCTGATTTGCGGACGTTAATGCTGGATGCAGGCACCATAGAGACGGTGCCTGCTCCCAGACCACCAATAACCAGTAAAAATCTATTTAAGCATAAAAATTCAAAAAGAAAAAATAATATAGCACCTTCAACTGTACCACAGACTAAAACAGTTAAATGTGGTCTATTAAACATTAGGTCTCTCTCTTCTAAGTCCCTATTAGTAAATGATATAATAATTGATCAACATATTGATTTATTCTGCCTTACAGAAACCTGGTTACAGCAGGATAATTATGTTAGTTTAAATGAGTCAACACCCCAGAGTCACACTAACTGCCAGAACGCTCGTAGCACAGGCCGAGGGGGAGGATTAGCAGCAATCTTCCACTCCAGCTTATTAATGAATCAAAAACCCAGACAGAGCTTTAATTCATTTGAAAGCTTGACTCTTAGTCTTGTCCATCCAAATTGGAAGTCCCAAAAACCAGTTTTATTTGTTATTATCTATCGTCCACCTGGTCGTTACTGTGAGTTTCTCTGTGAATTTTCAGACCTTTTGTCTGATTTAGTGCTTAGCTCAGATAAGATAATTATAGTGGGCGATTTTAACATCCACACAGATGCTGAGAATGACAGCCTCAACACTGCATTTAATCTATTATTAGACTCAGTTGGCTTTGCTCAAAATGTAAATGAGTCCACCCACCACTTTAATCATATCTTAGATCGTGTTCTGACTTATGGTATGGAAATTGAAGACTTAACAGTATTCCCTGAAAACTCCCTTCTGTCTGATCATTTCTTAATAACATTTACATTTACTCTGATGGACTACCCAGCAGTGGGGAATAAGTTTCATTACACTAGAAGTCTTTCAGAAAGCGCTGTAACTAGGTTTAAGGATGTGATTCCTTCTTTATGTTCTCCAATGCCATATACCAACACAGTGCAGAGTAGCTATCTAAACTCTGTGAGTGAGATAGAGTATCTCGTCAATAGTTTTACATCCTCATTGAAGATAACTTTGGATGCTGTAGCTCCTCTGAAAAACAGAGCCGTAAATCAGAAGTGCCTGACTCGGTGGTATAACTCACAAACTCGCAGCTTAAAGCAGATAACCCGTAAGTTGGAGAGGAAGTGGCGTCTCACTAATATAGAAGATCTTCACTTAGCCTGGAAAAAGAGTCTGTTGCTCTATAAAAAAGCCCTCCGTAAAGCTAGGACATCTTACTACTCATCACTAATTGAAGAAAATAAGAACAACCCCAGGTCTCTTTTCAGCACTAGCCAGGCTGACAAAGAGTCAGAGCTCTATTGAGCCGAGTATTCCTTTAACTTTAACTAGTAATGACTTCATGACTTTCTTTGCTATTAAAATTTTAACTATTAGAGAAAATCGTTATCTTTGGCTGCTTTCAGTGATGCCGGTATTTGGTTAGACTCTTTCTCTCCGATTGTTCTGAGTTATTTTCATTAGTTACCTAACCTCCAAACCATCAACATGTCTACAACCCCTGGCAAAAATTATCGAATCACTGGCCTCATGAGGATGTTCATTCAGTTGTTTAATTTAGTAGAAAAAAAGCAGATCACAGACATGACACAAAACTAAAGTCATTTCAAATGGCAACTTTCTGGCTTTAAGAAACACTAGAAGAAATCACGAAAAAAAATTGTGGCAGTCAGTAACTGTTACTTTTTTAGACCAAGCAGGGGGAAAAAAATATGGAATCACTCAATTCTGAGGAAAAAATTATGGAATCATGAAAAACAAAAGAACGCTCCAACACAACACTAGTACACTCAAGAAAAATATAAACGCAACACTTTTGGTTTTGCTCCCATTTTGTATGAGATGAACTCAAAGATCTAAAACTTTTTCCACATACACAATATCACCATTTCCCTCAAATATTTTTCACAAACCAGTGTAAATCTGTGATAGTGAGCACTTCTCCTTTGCTGAGATAATCCATCCCACCTCACAGGTGTGCCATATCAAGATTCTGATTAGACACCATGATTAGTGCACAGGTGTGCCTTAGACTGTCCACAATAAAAGGCCACTCTGAAAGGTGCAGTTTTGTTTTATTGGGGGGGGGGGATACTAGTCAG
Source organism: Thalassophryne amazonica (assembly GCF_902500255.1). Lineage (NCBI taxonomy): Eukaryota > Metazoa > Chordata > Actinopteri > Batrachoidiformes > Batrachoididae > Thalassophryne > Thalassophryne amazonica. Next base: position 22,557,038 of record NC_047103.1, on the reverse strand, counting down.
TATCTGGTGTGACCACCATTTGCCTCATGCAGTGCAACACATCTCCTTTGCATCATCCGTGAAGAGAACACCTCTCCAACGTGCCAAACGCCAGCGAATGTGAGCATTTGCCCACTCAAGTCAGTTACGACGATGAACTGGAGTCATGTCGAGACCCCGATGAGGACGACGAGCATGCAGATGAGCTTCCCTGAGACGGTTTCTGACAGTTTGTGCAAAAATTCTTTGGTTATGCAAACCGATTGTTTCAGCAGCTGTCCGAGTGGCTGGTCTCAGATGATCTTGGAGGTGAACATGCTGGATGTGGAGGTCCTGGGCTGGTGTGGTTACACATGGTCTGCGGTTGTGAGGCTGGTTGGATGTACTGCCAAATTCTCTGAAACGCCTTTGGAGACGGCTTATGGTAGAGAAATGAACATTCAATACACGAGCAACAGCTCTGGTTGACATTCCTGCTGTCAGCATGCCAATTGCACGCTCCCTCAAATCTTGCGACATCTCTGGCATTGTGCTGTGTGATAAAACTGCACCTTTCAGAGTGGCCTTTTATTGTGGACAGTCTAAAGCACACCTGTGCACTAATCATGGTGTCTAATCAGCATCTTGATATGGCACACCTGTGAGGTGGGATGGATTATCTCAGCAAAGGAGAAGTGCTCACTATCACAGATTTAGACTGGTTTGTGAACAATATTTGAGGGAAATGGTGATATTGTGTATGTGGAAAAAGTTTTAGATCTTTGAGTTCATCTCATACAAAATGGGAGCAAAACCAAAAGTGTTGCGTTTATATTTTTGTTGAGTATATTTTGTTGCATCACCTCTGGCTTTTATAACAGCTTGCAGTCTCTGAGGCATGGACTTAATGAGTGACAAACAGTACTCTTCATCAATCTGGCTCCAACTTTCTCTGATTGCTGTTGCCAGATCAGCTTTGCAGGTTGGAGCCTTGTCATGGACCATTTTCTTCAACTTCCACCAAAGATTTTCAATTGAATTAAGATCCAGACTATTTGCAGGCCATGACATTGACCCTATGTGTCTTTTTGCAAGGAATGTTTTCACAGTTTTTGCTCTATGGCAAGATGCATTATCATCTTGAAAAATGATTTCATCATCCCCAAACATCCTTTCAATTGATGGGATAAGAAAAGTGTCCAAAATATCAACGTAAACTTGTGCATTTATTGATGATGTAACGACAGCCATCTCCCCAGTGCCATTACCTGACATGCAGCCCCATATCATCAATGACTGTGGAAATTTACATGTTCTCTTCAGGCAGTCATCTTCATGAATCTCATTGGAATGGCACCAAACAAAAGTTCCAGCATCATCACCTTGCCAAATGCAGATTCGAGATTCATTGCTGAATATGACTTTCATCCAGTCATCCACAGTCCACGATTGCTTTTCTTTAGCCCATTGTAACCTTGTTTTTTTTCTGTGTAGGTGTTAATGATGGCTTTCGTTTAGCTTTTCTGTATGGCAAAGCTTCTGGGGAAAACCTGGTCTTGTTAGGAGAGACGGCATCCATCCCACTTTGGATGGAGCAGCTCTCATTTCTAGAAATCTGGCCAATTTCCTTAAATCCTCCAAACCGTGACTATCCAGGGTTGGGACCAGGAAGCAGAGTTGTAGTCTTACACACCTCTCTGCAGCTTCTCTCCCCCTGCCATCCCCTCATTACCCCATCCCCGTAGAGACGGTGCCTGCTCCCAGACCACCAATAACCAGCAAAAATCTATTTAAGCATAAAAATTCAAAAAGAAAAAATAATATAGCACCTTCAACTGCACCATAGACTAAAACAGTTAAATGTGGTCTATTAAACATTAGGTCTCTCTCTTCTAAGTCCCTGTTAGTAAATGATATAATAATTGATCAACATATTGATTTATTCTGCCTTACAGAAACCTGGTTACAGCAGGATGAATATGTTAGTTTAAATGAGTCAACACCCCCGAGTCACACTAACTGCCAGAACGCTCGTAGCACGGGCCGAGGCGGAGGATTAGCAGCAATCTTCCATTCCAGTTTATTAATTAATGAAAAACCCAGACAGAGCTTTAATTCATTTGAAAGCTTGACTCTTAGTCTTGTCCATCCAAATTGGAAGTCCCAAAAAACAGTTTTATTTGTTGTTATCTATCGTTCTCCTGGTCGTTACTGTGAGTTTCTCTGTGAATTTTCAGAACTTTTGTCTGACTTAGTGCTTAGCTCAGATAAGATAATTATAGTGGACGATTTTAACATCCACACAGATGCTGAGACTGACAGCCTCAACACTGCATTTAATCTATTATTAGACTCAATTGGCTTTGCTCAAAATGTAAATGAGTCCACCCACCACTTTAATCATATCTTAGATCTTGTTCTGACTTATGGTATGGAAATTGAAGACTTAACAGTATTCCCTGAAAACTCCCTTCTGTCTGATCATTTCTTAATAACATTTACATTTACTCTGATGGACTACCCAGCAGTGGGGAATAAGTTTCATTACACTAGAAGTCTTTCAGAAAGCGCTGTAACTAGGTTTAAGGATATGATTCCTTCTTTATGTTCTCTAATGCCATATACCAACACAGTGCAGAGTAGCTACCTAAACTCTGTAAGTGAGATAGAGTATCTCGTCAATAGTTTTACATCCTCATTGAAGACAACTTTGGATGCTGTAGCTCCTCTGAAAAAGAGAGCTTTAAATCAGAAGTGCCTGACTCCGTGGTATAACTCACAAACTCGCAGCTTAAAGCAGATAACCCGTAAGTTGGAGAGGAAATGGCGTCTCACTAATTTAGAAGATCTTCACTTAGCCTGGAAAAAGAGTCTGTTGCGCTATAAAAAAGCCCTCCGTAAAGCTAGGACATCTTACTACTCATCACTAATTGAAGAAAATAAGAACAACCCCAGGTTTCTTTTCAGCACTGTAGCCAGGCTGACAAAGAGTCAGAGCTCTATTGAGCCGAGTATTCCTTTAACTTTAACTAGTAATGACTTCATGACTTTCTTTGCTAATAAAATTTTAACTATTAGAGAAAAAATTACTCATAACCATCCCAAAGACGTATCGTTATCTTTGGCTGCTTTCAGTGATTCCGGTATTTGGTTAGACTCTTTCTCTCAGATTGTTCTGTCTGAGTTATTTTCATTAGTTACTTCATCCAAACCATCAACATGTCTATTAGACCCCATTCCTACCAGGCTGCTCAAGGAAGCCCTACCATTATTTAATGCTTCGATCTTAAATATGATCAGTCTATCTTTATTAGTTGGCTATGTACCACAGGCTTTTAAGGTGGCAGTAATTAAACCATTACTTAAAAAGCCATCACTTGACCCAGCTATCTTAGCTAATTATAGGCCAATCTCCAACCTTCCTTTTCTCTCAAAAATTCTTGAAAGGGTAGTTGTAAAACAGCTAACTGATCATCTGCAGAGGAATGGTCTATTTGAAGAGTTTCAGTCAGGTTTTAGAATTCATCATAGTACAGAAACAGCATTAGTGAAGGTTACAAATGATCTTCTTATGGCCTCAGACAGTGGACTCATCTCTGTGCTTGTTCTGTTAGACCTCAGTGCTGCTTTTGATACTGTTGACCATAAAATTTTATTACAGAGATTAGAGCATGCCATAGGTATTAAAGGCACTGCACTGCGGTGGTTTGAATCATATTTATCTAATAGATTACAATTTGTTCATGTAAATGGGGAATCTTCTTCACAGACTAAGGTTAATTATGGAGTTCCACAAGGTTCTGTGCTAGGACCAATTTTATTCACTTTATACATGCATCCCTTAGGCAGTATTATTAGACAGCATTGCTTAAATTTTCATTGTTACGCAGATGATACCCAGCTTTATCTTTCCATGAAGCCAAAGGACACACACCAATTAGCTAAACTGCAGGATTGTCTTACAGACATAAAGACATGGATGACCTCTGATTTCCTGCTTTTAAACTCAGATAAAACTGAAGTTATTGTACTTGGCCCCACAAATCTTAGAAACATGGTGTCTAACCAGATCCTTACTCTGGATGGCATTACCCTGACCTCTAGTAATACTGTGAGAAATCTTGGAGTCATTTTTGATCAGGATATGTCATTCAATGCGCATATTAAACAAATATGTAGGACTGCTTTTTTGCATTTGCGCAATATCTCTAAAATTAGAAAGGTCTTGTCTCAGAGTGATGCTGAAAAGCTAATTCATGCATTTATTTCCTCTAGGCTGGACTATTGTAATTCATTGTTATCAGGTTGTCCTAAAAGTTCCCTGAAAAGCCTTCAGTTAATTCAAAATGCTGCAGCTAGAGTACTGACAGGGACTAGAAGGAGAGAGCATATCTCACCCATATTGGCCTCTCTTCATTGGCTTCCTGTTAATTCTAGAATAGAATTTAAAATTCTTCTTCTTACTTATAAGGTTTTGAATAATCAGGTCCCATCTTATCTTATGGACCTCATAGTAACATATCACCCCAATAGAGCGCTTCGCTCTCAGATTGCAGGCTTACTTGTAGTTCCTAGGGTTTGTAAGAGTAGAATGGGAGGCAGAGCCTTCAGCTTTCAGGCTCCTCTCCTCTGGAACCAGCTCCCAATTCGGATCAGGGAGACAGACACCCTCTCTACTTTTAAGATTAGGCTTAAAACTTTCCTTTTTGCTGAAGCTTATAGTTAGGGCTGGATCAGGTGACCCTGAACCATCCCTTATTTATGCTGCTATAGACTTAGACTGCTGGGGGATTCCCATGATGCACTGAGTGTTTCTTTCTCTTTTTGCTCTGTATGCACAGGTGGTCGTTTTGACCGTTGGGGTTTTTCCGTAATTATTGTATGGCCTTGCCTTACAATATAAAGTGCCTTGGGGCAACGATTTGTTGTGATTTGGCGCTATATAAATAAAATTGATTTGATTTGATTTTACTGTCGCAAATTGAGCTAAAAGGAGTTTTACTAGATCTGCTAACGCCTTGCCTGTAAAACAGCAATTTCCGACTGTAATCCAGCATTAATGTCCGCACATAAACATACACAAGTAAAACTAAGTGGCAAATGAAGTCAGTTTTTTCTTATCAAAAGTATATTTTTGTGTCTTTGTATTTATTTCTCACAACAGAGGAAAGGTGGCCCAAAAAATTGTTATTAGTTAGAAGACTACCCCGTCCAACTGATGAGCATGTGTTATGTCTTCTCCAGACTGTCAGCTATTTGATAACATGACTCGTGTATCACATGCACCCGGGGCACAGTGAATTAGTCTAGAAAGTGATTTACTAAGCCCCAGTATCAAGTGGATGACAAATATTACTTGTTGAAGCTTAACTATTCCATGATTTTTTAATTTAATTTGTGTATACAAACAACTGTTTTCATGTTTGAGCAGAAATTATGACAGCTGTATTTATATTAGTTTCTAAAGGACTTATATCACTTTATAAGACACTCACACATTACGTAGCTGGTTTGCTGGATTATAGTTTGTATATGCATCAGCATATATTTAATAATTTTGAAGAAATCTTCATAATCATGTGTTTTTTCATTATATTCTAAGTTGATTCACTGTGCCCGGTGAATTAGTGTCCGGGGCACAGTGAATCAAAAATTTTTAAATTGATTTTAAACACCTGTAAATTACACTTGAGGAGACATAAATAACACAGCTTTATAAACAATAACTTGCTGTATTAAATCCACAATAGAATTACCTAAACCTATGCATAATGTGTTTATGCTGCCACAAAACAACATTTCTGACCCACTGTGCCCCGGCTTCCCCAATAGTTAATCCATTTTGGTGTTGTTGCGCTGCCAGCTGTTTTTTTTTTCTTCTTCTTCATTTTCTTCTTCTTTGTGTTTAATGGCGGTTGGCAACCTCTCGCTCACAGTGCCATTAATGACATTTGTGTAGCAACACGCGTAAACAGGGCGCAGAATAACACATTGGATGTGAAACGGTTTTAATATTTTGCCACCGTTTACACGATATTTTATGGACTGAAATCTCACACAATTAAACCAATCAGATTTGCGGAAAAAATGTAATAGGATTAGAATGTAGAATAGAGGGACAGGTTTTCATGCACTCACTGACATTTCAATTCTCCCTGTTTTAATCCAGAAAGAGGTCATGTTGGTCCCCTTTCACACGTGAAGGTAATGAGATGAAACATCTCCGATGCTTTTATCTGTGATGATTTGGTGCAGAGTAGTTGTGCAGTGAAGGGCATGGACACTTGTGTTTTCCACAGCAGAACTGTTCTCCTCACAGTTCTCCTTATTGTATCTTGTTGTGATACTGGATGTACGTGCACAAGTGTGATTTTATCTGATCAAATAGATGTCTGGAAGCGCCCTCACACACTATGGTTTATATATGAAACCCTCTGTCTGGTTCAGTACTCTCCTAATGAGAACACCAGAGAAGGAAAAAGTAATTTAGTTTTATTGCACGAGTGAAACCCAACAGCACCAGAGCAGCTGTTCACAGCACCCTACATCTCCACCATGGCTATTAACATCACATAGATTTATCATATTAAGTTTTACACAGTGATTCCTAATAAATAAACTAGAAGCTTTATCACTTTCTGTTTGGGAAGATGCCTTTCACACATGGAACTGGCAACATTTGCAGAAGACTGTTGCCCCGGCGACAGAAAATACTTGACATTAGGTGACCTATCTCATAAGTCAAGAAGTACCAGGGCCCTAAAGACTTGGACCTTCATTCCCCTGCAAAAATACTGGCATCACCAAACACCTCTATCCAGTGACCTCATCACTCTAAAAGCTCCATCTCCAGGTGTTTCTTGAAAGACAGAGGACCTGAAAACATGGGTGTCACTGCCAAGATAAGTGAATCATTGTACAAGTAAACCTGGCTCTTCATCTGGATCCATAACAATCCCAAACCCAGACACTGATACCTCAATCAGCTTCTCAAGTGTTGCAGTCAGGATGCCCATTGATTACACATTCTTACTGTGTGGTTGTGAAACTGGACGCTAACCAGTCAGCTAAGGTGACGACTGGATGTCTTTAGTACCAGCTTTCTTTGGAGGGTCCTTGGACAACGCTGGAATGACTTGATGTCAAATGTCCGGTTACTTAAGAAGACTCAGATGAGTCCGGTTACTTAATAAGACTCAGATGAGAAGTATCACTTGCGCTCTGAGGGGAGTGTCTGCTACAATATTTGGCACATATGGCGCATTTCCCCTGGCTAGATGCAGCCTTACTCTTGAGGACCCCATTGGCTGGAGTAGAACAAGGCCCACACTTCACCTAGCTGTGGCAGAGAGATGGTTAGTTTCTGGAGGTGGGAATGGGACCAATTGTCTGTCTAAGTGGTTGCCATCCAGGACCCAAGGCTGTTCCGTGGTGTGGTCGATGCAGTGATGCACGACAGGAGTGTGTGCTCCCAGATTTGCCTTGATACACTTTAGTTTCTGGATCTAGATCGAGTGTCTGTATTCGTGTGATCGTGTTTGTGTCCACGCCTCTTCATTACGCGTCTTCTGTGGCACCACGCAGATCAATAAATAGATTGATACATTGAAAAAGAAGTTGGCACCATTATGTTACAACATGCAAGACAGAGAGAGTTGACATGTCTTGAACAACATGCCATTGATGGTGGGAACTACTGAGGACCTTTTGCTTGGTCCCGTAATAAGTTCTGCAATGTAAACGCACCTTAATCAACAGTCTGTCACACAAAGCCTCAGAAAGGGAAGAACATTACAGGTACGAAACTCTTAATCTCAAGTTGGAGTGGCTCCAGGTAAGAGAAATTTCCATGCACTCTCCTGGTTTTGGTGGATAGTTTCTTTTAGGAGATCCTTTTCATTTACAAGTTTGCCTGGGTGGTCACCAGTTGGGACCCAAAGCAGTTATGTGTGGCACTAAATGTGGCACCATATGACGCAAGTGCATTGTCCCCACCCTGACCTGACCTGAGGGTTTGGGAGGGAGCTGCTTTGAAGTTTGTCTCCAGTATCCACCCCTTCTTATTTTTTATTTTACTTCACTAAGAAGAGGGTCTGGATCCAAGCATGTTTGTCCATTGTGAAGCAGTTAGAGCACGATCTTGGTCTAAATCTGACCAACATCCAGGTGCTGATTAATTGAGACCTTGTACGTCATCACCATGACATAGTTGTTACACAGACATGAAAACGTTGGAGGAGAAAAAGTATTTTGGCCATTTAAAAAGCAAGACTCCATCAGCAAATATACAAAAAAAAAAAAAAAACAACAAAAACTTTAACTCTTATAGCTGCTGTTGAAGCATGTATCTGTTTGGCATTGTTCCCACAGTACCCTCTAATGGTTACAGTCAAAAATCCATGTGTGTCATTCTGTTATGTCTGATGTCCCTGGAGGAGGTCTCACAGTCTCACAGACTGGGTGTAAGTCAAGTGAAAAGCACCTGATGTCTTTCTTCCTTTTCCATTTTTGCGTGAATTTAACAGCTAATTTGCCCGACAGATCCACAGAACGTTGTAGTGTTAAATCTGTCTTTGTGTGCAGTCATCATGAAAGAAAGAAAGTCTGGAGCTCCAGCCATGTAGATGGTCTCTCACAGAGCCTTTTGCATCCTCATGAGAAAAATCCCAGACCTAAAGGGTCCTCTTGACTACTCATAAATTCCCACAGTGGCTTAATGGTTAGCACTGGTTCCTCACAGCAAGAAGGTCCTGGGTTCACTTCCCATCTGGTCCTTTCTGTGTGGAGTTTGCATGTTCTCCCTGTGTCTGCGTGAGTCCAGGTGCTCTCGTTTCCACCCACAATCAAAAACATGCTTATTTAGGGTCTCCCTATGCCCCTGACCGCAGCATCTCTGCATCTGGAGTTGGTCCCCGGGCACCAGACTGTGGCTGCTCACTGCTCCTAGTGGTTGTATTGTGTCAAACTGTAATTATGATGGGTTAAATGCAGAGGACTGATTTCATTGTATGTATCTACAGTGACAATAAAAGGCCCCTTCTTCTTCATACTTAGAAGTTAATTTTACTATTAAATTGCTTTTATTTTTCTTGAAACCTATGTCATAGATGGATGATATCTTCAGGAGTTTTCTCCTAAATCAGAGCTATGTTTTTTATTTGGATATTTTGTCAGTATGTTTTTGGCTCCTGGAGATTGGAAGACTTTGCTCCTGTGGGTCTTGGAGCTAACATCATGCTCTAAATCACTTCCCATACCTGTTTTTAGGAGCAGATCAAAGAGATGTTTGAGAACCTGATGCAGGTTGAACATCCCAACATCGTCAAATTCCACAAGTATTGGTTAGACATGAAGGAGACCCAGGCTCGGGTGAGGTTTCTTTTTCCTTTAGTCTGTTCTTTTTTCCTTCGTTCCACTCTTTTTGGATGTACACAGTATTTTTTGACGACAGGTATTCCCTCCTACGTCTTTTTGTCAGGTGATATTCATCACAGAATATATGTCATCAGGCAGCCTCAAGCAGTTCCTGAAGAAAACCAAGAAGAACCACAAGACCATGAATGTGAAGGTCAGTCTTTGTTCTTTCTTTCTTTTTTGGCTTCTCCCTTTTTGCTCGGGTTCAAGATTGCGGATGCAGCTCCAAATGCTGGTTTGGCACAACTTTCACACCAGATACTCTTCCTGACACAACTGTAGATGTACATGGACAACGGGGCATAGGTGGTCTTGATATGGGAACCTTCTGTTTTGGAAGAGAATGCACCAGCTGTTTTCACCACCATTGCTTGGCATTCAGTCTTTGTACGTCACCCAGACGTTGGAGAGTTTGCCATATTTTCTAGAGTGTACGTTCCGGGGGGGGTCTTTTTTTTTTTTTTTTTTTTTTTTTTTACTAGTTTGGACATTCCTGTGACGTACTCAGGTGTGACTTACAGTATATACTGAAAAAAAATCACACCTTTTTTCTTCATAAAAGTGATAATTATGATGATTTATATTGGACTTTCTCAAGAATCAAAGCACTAAACAAAATAAACTCTAACAATAAGAGACCAAATACCTCTAAAAGTACAAAAATACATGTCAACAATGCACAAGAATTCCAAATTAAAGGGCTGATAATACAGAACAAAGGCGCAACTTAATTTCCAGTGCAACTCCGGAAAATACGGTACTCATTCTGTCTTCTGTTGGTGACTGAGGGTACTGCACTCTAGGTGCAGTTCAGATTCATATTTTCAACACAATGAAGACTTATTTAACAGCGTGAGTTCCTCGTGGTTTTACATGAGAGGCATGTCTTTATTCATAGTGGAAGTTTGAAGCCTGACTGGAATTCATACATCTCAACTTTTCTTGTATTTGTGTATTTTTGTGTTGTAATTTGTAGATCTGACTACAAAAGGCATGCTGTCGACATTTATTGTTCCTCTGTTTGATTGACAGTAATGTGTAATACACACTTTATGTTTTCTGTAAAGCAAATTATTCTTTGAGCTCTCTCTTTTATATTGTATTTTAGGCATGGAAGAGATGGTGCACCCAGATTCTCTCTGCCCTCAGGTACAGAGTCATTTCCTGACAAAGCCAAAGTTATGTAATTAAAAGAAAAAAACCCACATTAAAGAAAACATAAAATGCTTGTTTTTACTGGCAGTTATCTGCATTCTTGTGACCCACCAATTATCCACGGCAACCTGACGTGCGACACCATCTTCATCCAGCACAACGGCCTCATCAAGATCGGCTCAGGTCTGCTCCCTACAGGGCTTCTTGTGTTATTGCAATACAGATTAGAGCCTCTTGTAGGTTTCTGGATTTACCAAATTAATTTAACTGGAATTTTCTTTCCACAGTGTGGCATCGGCTATTTGTTAATGGTAAGAAATAGACTTTTTTCTTCCATTCTCGTCTCAATAACTTTTAAAAGAATAAAAAATGAATCTGTTATATCATCAGTGTTCCCAGATGCCAGCGTCCACGGTAAAGGGAGGCAACACCGTGATGAGCAAAGGAATCTCCATTTTTTTGCTCCAGAATATAGTTGTAAGTGTGATTATGTTGCAGAATTCTGCAGATTGCCCAATTTGTGTGAACTCCATGATGCCTTCTGAACAGAAATCTTCTCCACAAAGTAATCATGTAGTTGTTGCAGTAAAGTCCATAAGTAGTTGGACAGTGGCTAAATTCCTTTCAAATTTTGTCTCTGTACATCACCGCGGTAGAGTTGAAATGAAACATTCAAGATGTGCTTGTTATACTACAAGCACATCTTGAATTTGAGTTTGTACTTTTATTCAAGGGGTTGAAAAATAATTACTATTCATGAATTACAGCTGTTTTTATGCACATTAGCTCAATTTTCAGAGGCCATATGTAATTGGACAAACTAAATATTATGATTCTCATTCATTTAGTTATTTTCTGCCACTTATCCGGGTCCGGGTCGCAGTAGCCGTAGACCAAGCGGTTCATCCCACACTTCTTCTTTTTTTTTAATTTCAATTTATTTTCATTTATATAGCCCCAAATCACAACAGAGTTGCCTCAAGGCGCTTTACACAAGTAAGGTCTAACCTTACTTAACCCCCAGAGCAGCAGTGGTAAGGAAAAACTCCCTCTGAGGAAGAAACCTCAAGCAGACCAGACTCAAAGAGGTGACCCTCTGCTTGGGAAATGCTATAGACACAAATTACAGAACAATTCACAAAACAAATATACAGGAAATGCTGTCTTGGGGCTTCTTGGGGCATCCCCAAATCACCTGGGAAATATAATCCCTTCGGCATATCCTGGGTCTTCCCTGGGGTCTCCTCCCAGCTGGACGTGCCTGGAAGACCTCCCTACGGAGACGACCAAGGAGCATCCTTACCAGATGCCCATAGCACCTCAGCTGGCTCCTTTTTATGCGAAGTAGGAGCAGCTCTATTCAGAGTCCCTCCTGGGTATTCGTGGTTCTCACCCTGTCCCTCAGTGTAAACCCAGATACCCAACGGAGGAACCCCATTTCTGCCTCTTGTATTAGCGATTTTATTTTTATGTTCATTACCAAAAGCTCATGGTTATAAGTGAGAATAGGAGCATAAATTAATGAGTAAATTGAAAGTCACAGCTTCTGGCTCAGCTCTTTCTTTACCACGACACACGACACAGCGTTCACACAATATCAGGTGTCGCCCCAATCCGTCTATTGATCTCAGGCTCCATCTTTCACCTACTTGTGAACAAGACCCTGAGATACTTAAGGTAAACTCCTCTAATTGATTGCTGTTAATACACATCATTACTTTTACACCCACTTTTCTTTTGAGAGGGCAAGTGATAGATGTATGAGCTTTTCCAAGTCACTGAATATCTTGGAACTTCATTTCTATCAATTACAAAGAAATACATACAGTATGGTAAATGTGTTTGGCATAGAAGAAAACAGGCCCGTTGGTGCCGGTGCTTCCATAGTGCCATTGATTCCATAGTGTGAAATGCATTAGTCTATAATTCCCTGTGGACTGGATACCAGTCCACCACATGTACTCATTTACAGCTGGGTGGACTTCGACAATGCAGACGAACTGTCTTGTTCGGGTACGAGGTCAGCATATTGGTAGCCAGACTCCTTATCCCACTGATCTACCTGATCTACTCCTGTCTGGATTAGGCACTTCTAAAAAAAAAAAAAAAACTTGGTGAGTGTGCAAGAAGGAATCTAGTGAAAGAAAACACCAAGTAACCCATGACAACGCTGACAGAATTAGTAGGTTTCTCTGGATGATACTGGAGAAACTGGGGATAGTGCAACCTTTGACTGTTTCATCGGTTTCACACCATCATGGTGGAGAAAATCCTTCTCTAGGCCACTCCACCATGAAACTGTATCCCTTGGCCCGATATAGTATGTTCATTTGTTTTCAGCTGAATCTGTTTGAACCGAAATTTCAAAGCTGATCATGTACTAATTTGTACAGTTATTTAGGGTTATTTTGTGGACCTACTGTCTCACTCTTCAATCCTATGCTTTCCCTGTTTATCTTGCTGAAAATGGGATTACAGGTCTACTACTTCTAAAAATGGGTGTTCTAGTGTATGGGATACATACGAGTATACCGTAGTTTCTTAGTAACACCTAAAGATCCTTGCTGTATGTTTGGTAATTCCATAAATAAACCCATTTTTTTCTCTTGTTTCTAGCTGGTGAAGATGATTATGCCATTGATATTTTCTCCTTTGGGATCTGTGCCCTAGAGGTAAAGGGGGAAAAAAACTGGCCATTCTCTTTGACTGTTTCTTCTGCACAGGCATTATTGGTGTGTAACCAGGCTGTTTCTAACCCTAGATGGCAGTACTTGAAATTCAGGCCAATGGAGACACTGCTGTGTCAAAAGAGGCAATTGCCAATGCAGGTCAATCTCTGGAAGATCCTCTCATGAGAGTGAGTCTGAAAATGTACTAATTATACATCAAATGGGAATATCAACTAAATAACACACGCACCAATTTGCTTCCAGTCTTATCTCACAAAATATGCAATAGATAACTCTGTCTAGTTTCTCCCTGCCCTCTACAGGAGTTCACCCAGTCCTGTTTGCGCCACGAGGCCAAGCTCCGCCCTACTGCACACGATCTTCTCTTCCACAGAGTGTTGTTCGAGGTCCACTCCCTCAAATTGCTTGCTGCCCACTGTCTCATCAACAATCAGTGTGAGTATTCCCTCTTACTCTGTGTAAGTAAAAAGAAGAATAGGGAACAAGAAATTAGGAATCTACAGCAGGCCACGGAGCAGGTGATTAGAGACCCTGCAAGGCTTATGACAAATGTGGGTGTGGAATCCATTAGCTTAGCAGGGAAATTAGTGCAGAAAATCCACTATGGTGATAGTGCAGTTTATTTGCCAGGGAGGGAATTTCAAGAAGTTGAGACTGTGGCCTGCTTCCATAGTCGTGTCCATAAAAATCATAGAGGGATATGCTTTCCAATCTTAATACCCATTACTATATTGGACGATGTTGAAATTGAGGATGGCCCGGTGGGTGTTCCACCAATAGCAAAGATTTCGTGTCTGCTACCTACAACGCGCGTGGAATGTCTCAAACCTAAACCTACTTCTAGGCATCTTATATATGCTACTCTGGAACCACCCCTAAACCCGAACAGTTCAACTATCAACCACACTGAGGTCCTTAGACTGGGTCTCATTAACATAAGATCACTGTCCTCAAAATCATTGTTGATCAGTGATCTAATTATTGATCACTTAGATATGATTGGGCTATGTGAAACGTGGCTTAAACCTACAGCTGTCCTCCCCTTAAATGAGGCTTGCCCACCAGCATATAAATTTAGTCACGTCCCTCGTGATGCGAAGCAAGGCGGGGTGTTGCTCTTATTTATAAATCTAGGTTTAGCTTATTAGCTGTTGGGGGTTACAAATATAACTCGTTTGAGCATCTGATTCTCCGCTCTGCTCAGGATATTACACATTGCCAAGGTCAGAAGAATAAAAATCAGTCGTATTACTTGTCACTGTATATAGGCCTCCTGGCCCATATTGTGAATTCTTAGATGAATTTGGTGCGTTCATCTCTAACTTGTCAACTAGTGTAGATAACATTCTGATCATTGGTTACTTTAACATTCATATAAATATGCCTTCTGATCCCCTCTGCAAATCATTTATGGAAATTGTGGATGCATTAGGATTTCGGCAATTCATTCAGGATTCGATGCACATTAGTGGAAATACCCTGGATCTGGTTCTCGCACGTGGTATTGCTGTCACGAATATTGACATCATGCCTCTTACATCAGTGGTGTCTGATCACTCACTTATTAAGTTTACAGTTTCGCTGCCGTGTTTAGTAGAACAACGACCCTATATATCATTACGGCGATGCATCAACTCCTCAACTAAGACTGAACTCGAAGCTAGACTGCCTGATGTCTTAGCTTCACATTTGACAAATACTCAGTCAGTAGACAGACTTGTGGATAGTTAAAACCGCACTCCCCCAAATCACAGTCACCTTGGTTCAATGATTATCTGTGTGACCTCAAGCATAAAACAAGAGGTCTAGAACGGAAATGGCGTCGTTCACAATTAGAAGTATTTCACCTTGCGCGGCGTGATGCTATCTTAGACTATAAGCATGCATTATTGGCTGCAAAGCGGACCTACTACTCTGATTTGATCAACAAAAACAAGCATAACTCAAAGTTCTTGTTCGACACGGTGGCAACACTTATGCATGGACAACCACCTGTAGTTCGCTCTCCTTTTACAGCACAAGATTTCCTGGATTACTTTGGGAAGAAAATAGAAGACATCAGGTTAAACATATCCCGGCATGCATTAACCCAGCCACTACACCCTGCTATTGAGGTGGGCGCCACTACTGAGGTATTACCTAGATTTACAGAATTTGATAGTATCTCACTAGGCATGCTGACAAACTCGTAATGTCAACAAAAGCACAACCTGTTTATTTGATCCTATACCAACAAAACTGTTTAAGGACCTGTGGCCCACTCTTGGGGCCGACTGTGCTGGAAATTATTAATCTTTCTTTAACTTCTGGATCTGTTCCTAAATGTTTAAAATCTGCAGTGATTAAACCATTACTTCAGAAACCTAATCTTGACCCTAGTGTATTGAAAAACCATCGGCCGATATCAATCTATCATTTTTCTCAAAAATTCTGGAAAAAGTGGTGTCACGGCAGCTCGTAGACTATCTTACTGAGAATAATCTCTTTAAGCCACTGCAGTCTGCTTTTAGAAAATATCATTCCACAGAGACGGCTCTCACTAAAGTGGTGAATGATCTTCTGCTTACAATGGATTCGGACACCTACGGTTCTGTTGCTGTTAGATCTCAGTGCTGCATTTGATATAGTGGATCATCATATTCTACTTGATAGGCTGGAAAATTATTTTGGGATTACTGGGTGTGCCCTTACATGGCTGACGTCATACCCGTCGTTCTCACTGTGTTTTGTACAGTAACACTACCTCTAACCTTAGTGACATGAAATTTGGGGTTCCACAGGGGTCTGTCTTAGGCCCCCTGCTTTTCTCCCTTTATATAGCACCCCTTGGGCACATATTGCGGCGTTTTGGGATTACCTTTCACTGCTATGCAGATGATACTCAGTTATACATGCCGATAACTGCTGGTAATCTCATTCACATAAAATCCTTAGAAGATTGCCTTGCAGCAGTGAGAAGTTGGATGTCTAGAAACTTCCTACTTTTAAACTCTGATAAGACTGAAATGATGGTTCTTGGTCCAGTGAGACATCGGCATCAATTTGACCAGTTAACGCTCAGCCTCGGCTCGTGTGTCATACATCACACTGACAAAGTGAGGAACCTTGGGGTAATTTTTGATCCTTCATTGTCCTTTGGCCTCCACATTAGAAATATTACTAGGACTGCTTTCTTCCACCTGCGAAATATAGTCCCGTCCTGTCTATGGCTGATGCTGAGATCCTGATCCATGCATTTATCTCTTCTATACTGGACTACGGCAATGTTCTATTTTCTGGTTTACCGCAGTCTAGCATTAGGGCTCTACAATTGGTTCAAAATGCTGCAGCCAGACTTTTGACACGAAGCAGAAAGTACAACCTACACCCATTTTGGCGTCTCTTCACTGGCTTCCTGTCCCAGTGAGATCAGATTTTAAGGTTCTGCTACTAACCTATAAAATTATTCATGGACTGGCACCTCCCTACCTAGCTGACCTAATTAAACCTTACGTAGCGGCCCGGGCTTTACGTTCTCAGGGTGCAGGACTACTTTGTGTCCCTAAGGTGAATAAGAAGTCTGTGGGTCACAGAGCTTTCTCTTATCATGCCCCTGTTCTGTGGAATGATCTCCCTGAGTCAATAAAACAGTCAGATTCTGTGGAGATTTTCAAGTCTAGACTTAAGATGCACTTATTTTCCCTTTCATATGGCTAGCATACTGGTACAGTTTTGTTTTATGCTTTTTACTCTTTTAATTCATTTATTAGTAATTGAAGCGGGCTGCGGCCTCAACTTTACCTAAATTCTGCGTCTTTTAGTGAAGCTTAGGGCTAGTGGCCGGCGATCACCTTAGTATTTCTTCTGTTTTTCTTGTTGTTTCATGCTGGCAAATTATACAGTATTTTTTGTTTTTCTGATGCCTGATTCTCTTTTTTCTCTGTTTAAGGTGCAGCTCCATCCAGAGATGGGAGTTGTATTTGTGTTGGCGACCCTCCTGTCCTGTGTACCAATAGCATTTCTTGTATATTTGTCCATGAATTGTTCTGTGAATTGTTCTGTAATTTCTGTTTGTGGCATGGCCCAAGCAGAGGGTCACCCCTTTGAGTCTGGTCTGCTTGAGGTTTCTTCCTCAGAGGGAGTTTTTCCTTACCACTGTTGCTCTGGGGGTTGGTAAGGTTAGACCTTACCTGTGTGAAGCGCTTTGAGGCAACTCTGTTGTGATTTGGCGCTATATAAATGAAAATAAATTGAAATTGAAGAAGCAAAATTAGCAGAAAAGGTGAAAGAAGCAGAAGAATTTTTATGCAATTAATCCAACAGAGGAAATTCTAAAGGAATTACAGAAACACAATTCCCAAGCTCATGTATGTTTATGCAACAGGTCTGCAAACATTGTCAAAATATGCAAATTAAATTTTCATTTATAACCAAATATTGAAGCATTGCTGCAAACAATAACAGTTATAGACACTTTGCCATAGTACTATGGCACAGTGTCTTTAGGGTAATATATTTAGGGAATACCCCTGTTGTGTCTGAAGATTTGCGGACATTCGTGCACGGTTGCAAATTGAGCTAAAAAGAAGTTTTACGGCAATGCATTAGCGGAGCCGGTAAAGCTGATATTTGCTACCGTATAACAGCATGAACGTCCGCAAATCATCAGACACAAGGGGGTTATTCCCATTCTAATCCAATTCCATTGTTTGCATTGTCTATTATTCTGTAGCTAATTCGGTTGACGAGGCTTACTGTGAGGCAGTGTTGCTCCAACAGCGGTCAGGGCGCAGGGTAATCCATCAAATGTGAAAATCCATCAAACGTGAAACTGTAATTCTGTGTCAGAATCCACATCAATACTTTTGTATGGTAGCTTAAATTCACCTATTTCGGTGGTGGCAGTGTCTGTACGCAACTTTCTCTTGCTCTCAGCTAACAGGGCTAGCAGTGCACGTGGCCGGCGTTCTGTCGAATTGTGCGTCTCATCGCATAAATGAATGAATGATAATGAATGATATCCTACAGGAATGACATCTCATCAGAACACTGGTCAGGGTGCGGAGTAATACATCCAAATGTGAAACGGTCAAATATTTTGCCACCGTTACCCCGATATTATACAGTCTGGAATCTCAGACGATTAACCAATCAGATTTGGGGAAAAATATAGTTGGATTAGAATGTGAAGTATGTTATTTTTTTGGAGATTGATACAATCCATAAACCGCTGCGTGTATGAGTTGCTGTCTTGTTTTTAATGTCAATGTCTTCTGTAAATGGAACAAATTATAACCAGTTAAATGCAAAAAGGGTTTTAAAAAGAAAAATGGAGCTACAACTAATGTTTTATTTGTGCTGTTAGTTTTTCTTCTAAGTATTTCTTGAATAATCTTTTATAGTTTATAAAATTACAGAACATTTTTAAAAGATCTACCTTTGACTTTGTAAGAGGTCAGATTGGTGTTTTTCAGTGGTGGGCACAACTAATGTAAAAGTCAACTTCTATATCCACTAATCTGCCAACTGAAAAGTTAACTGCAGTAACAATAAACCAACAGACTGCTAAAACATTTAGTTAAAGCTCCCACTGCTGCTACCTTTTATTATATGAATGTAGCTTTGGCTTATTTTTTATTTATTTATTTTTGGCTTTAAAATTCTGAAAAACAGACCTAAAGAGCTGACATTTTATTATGTTGAAGCATTAACATGGACGAGCTGAAAAGGTTTAGTGTGCCAAAATTGGGTAGTAATTTACATGTAACATGAAGTTTATTCACATTCCAGAAGAGATAAAATGTACACATGGAACATAATTTTAATAATCTAATTCAGTCTTTTAGAGACCCAAAATGTGTGTGGGATAGTTCCGGTGTCAGTGACGGCACTGTTATCTGGAGTTGACATTTATATTGTTTAATTTAAAGATTAGTATATGTAAAAACAAATAAAAAATCACTGGCACATTTTTGCATGTCAACGAATTTTATGAAGGAACTATATTAATTTAATTAAGTCCAATTTAAGCTACTTTCTTTTAGTATAATAAATGAATGCCCATGTGTTGCACAGCTTTGTGAATGTGAGACATGTATTTGTTGAGAACATTGTTTAAAAATATAATTTGTCTTTAAAGCTGAATATATGAAAGATATTTTTACAAATTTTTTAGAACATCGGCAAATATACATTTTCATTCATGTGGACAAACTGTTTTGGAGGTAGAAATGGGTTTACCAAAGTCGTCACAAATGTCACAAAAGTCATGGAATATATGAAAAAACATTTTAAAACGTTGTTTAATATATATATATTTTTTTTAACAAATCCTGCTGGAAACTACTTGAGAGAGATCCGTAACATTCCAAAACAGTAAATTTAAACAATAGTAATATTTTATCATATAATATTCTTATTATATAGTTCCTTTTTGGATGTATAAAATCCATTTAAAAAAAAGTCATTCCTGACTTGTAAAAACAAACAAATTACTGCGCCATTCTTGAAGAACATATTCCCTCCATGTTTTCCCCTGATGATTTTATTTGTCTCTAAGACTAATTAAAATATAAAAGTAGTTTCAAGTTGACAGGAATGTTCTTTTAGAGTTTATGAGCCTTATACTGGTGTGTTTCAGTGAGGAGCTCCCACTAACAGACACTGCGGGTGAGGGCAGCCTCTCATAGCAGGCATGGAGAGTAGAGATACCAGGTGGTATTCTTCATCCTCTAGGATTGTCTGGGAGTTAAACAACATCTGGCTGAAAGATCCATTTTACAGATTTTACAGAAGATTTGTAGTTTTAAGAAGTGGTCAAATGAAGACTCTGGGACGTTCTGTTGCTGATCTATTAATAGAAACATGATGAAATCTACACTTAGACATCCAGGCGCGTCTATGGACGTCAGCGGGTTAACTATACTTGTCATTTCTGCCTTTGATTAGTGCATACAAAATACCCAACACCTGCATTACTTCAGAAAAGGTTGAAGAAGCTGTTTTTCACACATCTGGTCACAATTAAGTGAATGCAGGCTAACACTAGAATTATGGGTCCCTGAAATAGGCAATTAGTGCATTTTACTCAGGCTTGACATCCTGCTTGTCATCTCTTCAAGGTGATGCTTGTTGATCTCACGCCAGTGCATCAGTTTTGCTTAATTGTTTCGTGTATACGTAAACTCCAACAGGAACAAACATAGGATTTTAGGATTTACCAAACATTTTTGACTGTTAAACTTGATTTACAAAAAAGAAAAAAGTTAGCTGGATTAACGTTAGCGGAACTAAATTTAGTGGAGACCTAATTGGTCCACTAATGGTTTTCAAAATTAGCTGAAAAGCTAATCAGCTAATGGAAAACCTAGCTCTGCTAATTAGCTGTTAGCCAATTAGCAGAACTGTACCCACCACTTTTATCTTTAAATGTTTTATTTGCAGAGATCAAAACCACAGGTAATCACCAAATCTTCACATTTGCACTCAGCAAATTATTAACTGATTAAACAGGTACTGTTTTCACATGGATAATGTTTTGTATGAACAGTCAGTTATTTTTGAGGGGGAGGGGTGGTGGTGGTCATTCCATCAGATGTCTTCCAGTTCATGACCAAACTGGTGTTGCATCAACAGACTTGCTTCCAGAGAACTGTGTAGAGGAGAAAACCAAGTCCTTTGATCCCAATGCTGTCATGGCGGAGATCAAACATGACGACAGACCGGGAGTCCAACTCAAGTAAAATCAACCAACCAGCTTCCACCTCTAGCATTATGTGAGTGTCACCTGACGTTCAGCATGTCTCTTTATCCACTTGCTTGTGTTTTTCTTCTCACAGATACTCCCACGTCTCCCCTTTGGAACTTGACAAGTTTCTGGAGGACGTCAAGTAGGTGAAAAAGCACAAGATATTTGTGTTTTACAGTGTAGATGAACACTTTCCCACAAAGGCTCTAGTGTGAAAGTTAACACTGTGCCCAATTCTATCTTTAGGAATGGAATTTACCCCTTGATGAATTTTGCATCAACACGGCCACACCCCTGTCCCTCGTGCTCTCTCTTGTCTCAGGAGCAGGTAGAGACAGTCAAGACCCCAACTCCAGAACCCCAGGAGACTGAGACAAGAAAGGTTTGTCTCATAGACCTGTTTTGGCCATAAATTTCACACGATGCCCACATGTGTATTATAATAACGTGATAGATCTCACAGGAGATGTTTCACTCTGGTCCAGCTTAAGAATATATGTTAATTCTTCTTTTTTTTTTTTTTTTTTTTATCAAATCACAAATGAAGTCACCCCAAGGCATCACATATAATGCAGGTTTAAACCATACCCACCCCAAGAGCAAGCACATTGGGGAGAAACACTTTAAATGCCTATATCGCTAAGAAAAATTGTCAGTGTCTCAGATGATATAGCAGCTAGAGTGCTGGTTCTGGTGTCATTACTGTGAAGCTCTTTTCAAGCACTACATAACCTTCACAAAGACCTTTTTCATAGCATCAACCAGAAGAAAAGTACAATAAATGGAAATCTTCAAATGTGAACCTCCAAAATGCATCCTTCAAATTTTTTCAAATTGCTATCAAAGTTAGCTCATGGTCTCAACACATTGTCGGTGAGAGATGTATAGATATTGAAAAAGCTTTTAAAATGACACCAAAATTGGCTCTCTAGCTGCTATACCTTCCTAGATATAGTGTTTTTTTTTTCTTTTTTCTTTTTTTTTTTATCACGAGGGTGTGCTAATTAACTGAGACTTCGTTTGGCGTGTCTCACTAATTAAGAGGACGTGAGTAAAGTATGAGTATTCTGTGCATTACTCGTTAATTCCGATCATTCCACAAAAATTTACAAATTTAGAATGATGTCAACAGATCTATCTTTAATTTGACATGAAATGACCCGAAACTCAGTTTGCGGTCTGTTGGTTTTGCAGGTTGTTCAGATGCACTGTTAATTTGGAATCAAATGAAGAAGGGACCAAAACTCATGTGAGTCACAAAGTATTACAGGTACTACATTTATTTTAGGATTGTAAGATTAATGCAAGGATTAGATCATAATCATTTAAACATCTTGGTATGTTTCAGACTTTTATCGAGCTTAATTTGAATGTGTAGTTTTGCTTTTCCCTCAAGCTGTCCTTGTTTCTGAAGATGGATGACAAGCTTCATCGGCAGCTTAGCTGTGACATCCTTCCAAGTAAGTCATCGACCCCTCTATTTTAGAATGCATGTGTATGCGCTGCAGGCTTATTTTTAATCTCACATTTTTGTAACTGAACTAGTTTATGTGACCTTTCAGCTGACACATCCAAAGACCTTGCCAATGAACTTGTTCACTACGCCTTCATCAATGAGGTAGCTATAAATCCATTTTTCTCTCTGTCAGCAGCAGTGTTGGATGAATGTTCGTACTGTTGAGTCCTAAAATCACCCAGTCGAGCAACTGTAAAAAAAAAAAAAAAAATTAATTTACTTACTGAGATGGAGGTGTAACGTCCACAGAAGCACATACTTGGACAAACAAGTTGAATGTAGCACATTACGCTGAAATTTTTTAGGGGGGGGTAGTTGGGCCAGTCACACAATGTGGGGAATTGTTTCTAAATGTTGCCTTAACAGTTTAAGTAACCCTAAAGTAACAGTCATGCGAGCCAACAATGAAATAAATTGCTGCGATTGAAACATCCTATTTTAGCCCTGAGGCTCGTCGGGACACTGCAAACCTCCAGATACTATAGCACAAAGTGGAATGAGCGTCTATGACTCCCTCTGGATGGGAAGCCAGTCCATTATTGGTTACGTCCCTCACTTCAAAGACCCACTGCAAGCTTGATTAAAATTTGCATTAGACATTCTTAAGATGTCTTGTTAATATACATATAAACGTGTTTAGATAGAGATGAGGTAATCACAGTAGACAACACCTCCTAAGGGCACTACTAAGAATGATAACATTTGAAGCTTAAACGCTGCTTGTTTTTATAGCTAGCCATTTAACAAAGCAGCTCCTTGTCTTGTGTGCTGCCTAGGAGGATAGTGAGAAGGTAGCTGGGTTCCTGGAGGACGCTATCAGTCGACACCGGGTCCGAGCACTCGCCTCTGTGAGTACACAGTGAGAAAGGGTCACGACAGCAGACGGCCCCAACAGAAGGGCTTGGGGGCGTTGACCACACAGATCACGGAATGGGCAGCGGGGGAGCATCACACGGCCGAATGCAGAGGGAGCTGACCAAGCTGGGGATATGGGGGTAAACAGAGAAGGATGCTGGGCCTTGATGGTAAATCATCCAAGATGGAAGGGACAGAAAGCTGGAACTGAAAATGGAACCGAAGATACCTCTGGCCGAACGACCAGAGGCAGCAAGGCTGTGTTCAGTAATCTCACAAAGCAGTGGCAGATTGATGAATTCCCTGCCAAAAAGGGCTATCACGCCTTAAGGTATCTCCACAAAACCGTTTCGCAGACGCAGCAGCTACGAATTCCGGACACTTAATTTCTCATAAATCTCTTGTTTGCACTTCATTGTCCTATTTGATCCGTGAATATTTACAGTACTTCAAACCTCCACCTCATTACAGTTTGTGGAATTTTTTTAATAAGATTCTACCCAACAAGCACTGTTATTAGTCATTTATTTGACTTATTTATTTCTGCTTAACTGTGAACCATGACAGGCCCTGCACAAACCTGCTTCAGTTTTACGAGCTGCAGAAAGACACCGCTCACTTAGGTTAAAGGCTGGTTCCTCGCAGACAGCCAACATGTAATGATGAGCACTGAGATGATGCCTGTCTTTTAGCCTGTAGTGCCCTTCAGGCTTTTCTCTACGAATGCATTCTGAAAGCCAAAGACTTGCAAAGTGCCTGATATGGCAAATTAGTTTTGACAAATTATCCCTGTAATGTCCCGCTTTTCTCAAGTTTGAAAATACATTTTGAATTCAACTCATTCAGGCAGATTTTGATGCCTTATTTTGGATTATAATTGGTGCAGTTTCTATCTGTTCATGATGAGTCACAAAAGGTCATTGTAAAGTCAAACTACTGTTAAGAGCTGCAGCCAAAATTGGACATAAATCAGATGAGAAATTCTCTACTGCAGTCCATGTTATCGGCTGTGCCCCAATTCAAGGGCTGCATCCTTCGAAGGTCAAGCCTTCAGACACCAAGGAGGCCGAAATAAATCATTCTGAAATGAGACGGTCTCGCCCATGGATTGTTTTACTATTGTGTCATTGGTGTTTCCCACCTCTGACCCATGTCACCTAGCAACTTTGACAGCTACATGCAACAAGCTAGCACAGTGGGTGTAACCAGTAGTTCAGTAATCATATTTCAATACTTATTTTTGCTTATAAACATTATTTATTTACAATTGAGTATATGAAGCCAAAAGTTGTCCTTTTTGTTTTTAGTCCTTGGGACTGAAGGTCCAAAAGGACTAATGCCATTGAAATTGATCCCCAGTGGGTGGTGCACTGTCAAAACTTCTTATCAATAACCTTTTAAAGAAATTTCCTGAAATTTGGTGGGGAACTTCCTTGGTGAAGGTTGGACTTATGAAATGAATCTCCCTGGAACTCCCAGAGCCATCCAGAAGGGCAAAAAATATTTTTCTGAAATTTTGTACAAACAATCTTTGGGGAACTGTCTGATCATGACAAGGTGGACTTTCTCACTGAATCCCTATAGGCCCCCAAGAAGGACAAAAATTTTTTGCAATTTTTCACACTTTGATTTATTACAGAAAATTCTATTCATAGCATTTTTCTAAAATGTGTTACAGATATTTCTTGGGTGACTGTCTGGTCATAGTAAGTTGGACTTTCTCATTGAATCCCTGTGGACTCCCCAGTTGGGTAATCAATTTCAGGCAAATACCTACAAATGTCTTACTTAATGCCACTTTCTCCATATTTTGTCAAAATTACTCTTTATTTGTCCAGAAGACTTTAGTTTTCCTTGGCCCAGTTTTTGTTTTTAATTTACAAACCATTTTGTCTTGGGGGAGGGGGATAAATTGCGCAATGACTCCTGGGATTGTTGGGCCTGCTTAGAATATACCTGTTATATGATTCGTTTTTTGGGAGAAGGCTGCATTTGTCGGCCTAGTCCCGTGGACTATGCAGGTCCCTGAATTGAGACACAGCTTTATTTTGGGAACAGAAGCAGCTCATGTAAATGTAAAAAACTAAATTAAAATAAACTGGAGTGCATCCCAAGAATGTGATGAAATAACTGCTTCAGCCATGTTGACATTATTGCGATAAATCATTTTGCATTCACTGCACCTCAATATGGTATGTGCAATGTGTTGTAACGGTCTTATGTGATGGTATGTGTCACGCTGCACATGTGGGTTGTATAAATTTTAATTGAGACTGACACTTGCACTGAACAATGTGGTGCACAGATCAAAAACGCAGATTTTTTGCAATAATGTGCATGTAATGGTAGTCTTACATATTTGAGAAAAATTGCCGTTAAATAAAAAGAAAAAAAAAGATTTGATGTCTTAATGATTAGTAGTTAAAATTGCCATTCTGCTAATAAATATTACTGCTTTTCTTGTTTTTGTTGTATTTCCAAGCTATTTGATGCGCCTTTCTAATTTAATTTGTATTTAGTATTTCTAGCTATAAAATCTACCCAAATTCCACCACAAAAAATATGGTTTTAAAATTTCTGTCATTATGCAAATATATATTTAGAAAAACGCTTTGTGATTTCAGTATTTGTGTTTTGAACAGAACTCTTTTGTTTCAGCACAAGAATGAACTGTGGAATCTGTTGCATTGCAAAAATAGAATGTATAGTTATCAGCATACATATGTAGACTTTGGCAAAGATTTTTGTTTTCAGTCTACGTACATCACAAAAGTTATAGTTGAAAGCAAATAATAGGGGCTTCTACAGTGGTGCAGAACAGTATGTCAACTCTGTCCTTTCCACCTTTTTATTATTTAATGACATCCACTCAGTAAAGTAAACCAGAATTTGTTTTATATATACATTTAAAAAAAGTTTTTAAATGTGCTTTTTAATCTTAGTTATAACATCACCAAAATGAAATTGAAATATAAAAGCTAATTCATCACTTTTACAGCCAGTTGTCTTTAGGCAATGCAGAGGGAGGATCCAAGAACACCAGAATCTTGAATATGTATTAGAGTTCATTTAATTCAGTCATTCTGTAGCAGACGCATAGAGAAAGTGTGTTACTCTATTATAAATCTGTACTTGGAAAAATGGGTTACGAGAGAGGAAAGCCACCAAGGTACCAATTACCACTTCGAATGGGTTACGAGCTGCAGTTGCTGTGACTGTAGGAACTGTGCACAACTTTTGTCTATTGCATCACCAGTTGCATACATAGCTTCATGGAAGAGCAGAACAGATGAAAGAATAAAGCTTAGATTTCATATGTTTTCACTGAATAAAGACCTCTGTTCCACTCTACATTGAAGCTATGGCTGGTTAAGCAACAGCAAAACGTACTCTGTGCACAGTATCTCTGATCAACCACATAAGGCTATAACTGTCTTGGTGCTTCCCTCACTATTCTCTTTCATACACACTTAGTCATTTTTGAGGACAGTGTACGCTAGAGATGTTTACCACAGTAATGTGCTGTCTATTTATTAATGATTAATATATTAGATTTCACAATATTCAGTGATTTGTAAATGTTTCTATATCCATCCTTTGACTTTTCTAAAGAAAACTGGTTTTAAAAGTGGTGATTTCCTTGGGTTCTAATAAAGGTTTCACATATTTTTGCATTCCTTTATTTGGGCTTTGATATTTTATTATTTTTATATTTCATTTGTCTTTACAGTGAGTTTTAAGTGTGTAGTTTTATACATTTTAATGTAGAAACACCCAGGTTTTTTTTATTAAAAATGTTCAGTTTCTAGCACCACTGTAGAAACTATTGCTAGAAACGGTGGTGTAGAAATACCACTGTTTCTAGCACCACTGACTGCAAGATTTAATTTGAGGGTAATTACATTTAATTGGGGAAATTGTGTAGGAATTACAAATTTGTGTGCTGCCAAGTTGTCATTTTGATGGCTTCCCTCATGAGTATCCTTCATGCAGTTTTTGGGGGCAACCTCCTCTTGTCAAATTGGCCAGCATGCTCGCAGTTTTAATCAAACTCCCATAAACAATATAAGACTTGAAATCAGCTGCTGGTCTTTTTTCCTGATTTATCTTGAAACATTGAGGGGAAAAACACACTTGGCTGCAAAAGAACAGAAGCCACTTGTCTACTTTTGGTATTTTAAAAGGGGTTTCCCACCTTTTAAAAAGTGCTGTAATTTCTCATGATTTGGATGGAGTTATTGTGAAAGTTGACAGTGTATTCTGAACTCATGCATTTAATTTCAGATTTTAGGCTAAAGTAAAAAGCAGAAACAATGCCTTTGACTGAAACTGTCAAAAGCCGGTGTCGCAGACCGAATGATCCCCCCTATAAATTGGTCTGCCCTGCCTCCACTGCACATGCATCATTTCAGAGCTCAGCAGCTCGTCTGAGACGGAGTCTCTTCACCCAAAGTGATCAAATGGATTATGGGATTATTAACCATCAGATGATAAAGGTAAAATCTCTTAAATCATTCTAAAGTCAGTTTTAAGCAGAAACAAGGCTGTTTTAAGCAGAAACGAGTTGATATTTAGTTACAGTTTGAAATAACGGACACAGTGAACGCAACAGCTAGCGGCTCGTGTAGCTGCGGCGCTCTGATCGCTTCCTCTGTCCTTTATGATGAAATAATGCTGAATTTATGTGGAAATAATTGTTCTACAAAAATTTCAGATACCTGTCGCTGAGACAGGTGATGACTGGAGTGCAGTTTTAAGCAGAAACAATGTGCTAATCCGTGAACCGCGCTTGATGACGCATGCGCAATGAAAGCAGGGCAGATCGATTTTTGGTGGGGTGCTGTTTGGTTTGCTACACCGGTCTTTGTCTCAGCTCCTCCAAAGGGTCATTTGTAATTCGGTCTCATGCACGCCTAAGTCCAAATGTCAAGACCGAACTTTGGAACTGGACTTGAGTCCTACAGCCCTGATGACCATGTCGGGTCATGTTGTTTGGGTAGATTTTTTTTCTTTCCTGTTCATTTTTTTCTCCCCCTTTATGGACCTCGATAGCGAAACATTTTGGTTTGTCTGGTTGGACTTCAGCAGTCGATTGCTGTTTGTCAGAATCACCTGCCTGTACATCATTTATTTGCCAGGTTTGTAAAATTTTATACTGCTGTACAGTCACTGATTTACAGTAATGTTCTGTTCTGTCGAGCCTCCCGACCAACGTCTCTGACTGGAGATCTGAGTTCTGCCAGACATTCACTTAAGAGGTTGTGGTGTACATATTTGGTTTTGGCTCTTAAATGGATTACTTATAATGCAAACCAGTGCCACTGTTGCTCTCATCTATAAACTGCATGTCTCAATAATCTGCAACTGTTCAGAAATTTGCATTTTGCCTTTTATCAGTCTCAATTCAGTCCCAGAGGGGACCAGACCAAGAAAATGAATGTTTAAACTGAGCAAACATTAAAATACGTCCATATCAGTCGCATTTTTTTGGCAGTTTATTTTAGTCCTGCAAATCTCTTGAGTGAAACTTGGCTTTGGATGTGTTCTACCTAAAACATTTGTTTAATATTGTAGCTATAATAGTTAAAGACATGAAAATAAACTGTATGTGATGTAACAGTTTACGGCTTCTGTTCTTCAGGGCATGTCATAGTTAAAATGTCAAAGTTGTGCTCACTCAGTTGGTGGCTACCAGATCTAGTCTTTAGAAAAGAAAACTCCCAAGCAAATTGGGAAATATAATCCCTCCAGTGTGTCCAAAGTCTTCCCCTGCGTCTCCTCCCGGTTGGCCATCCCTGGAAGACCTCCCTAGGGAAATGACCATGGGGCATCCTCAACAGATGGCTGAACCACCTAGGCTGGCTCCTTTCGATGCGAAGAGGCAGTGGCTCTACTCAGTCCCTCCCGGACATTCAAGCTTCTCACCCTGTTCCTGAGTGTCAGCCTAGATTCCCAATGGAGGAATGTCATTTCCACACCTTTTATCTGAGACCTTGTTCTTTAGGACATTATCCAAAGCTTATGACCATAGGTGAGGATAGAAGCATAAATTCACTGGGAAATTGAAAGTCTTGCCTTGTGGCTCAGCTCTTTCTTCACCAGGGCAGTCTTTTTTACAGCATCCACAGGACATCAGATGCAGCCCCATTCTGTGTATTGATCTCACGTTCTGTCTTACCATCACTTACAAAGAAAATACCTAAAAATACTTGAAATCTTCCAATGACTCCTCAAACCAAGCGGAGACAATTCACCCTTTCCTGACACAGGACTGTGATCTCAGATTTAGAGGTATTGATCCTCATCCCCATCGCTTCACACTCTGCCTCAAACTTGCCCAGTGCACATCAGAGGCCACTGTCTGATGAAGGCAACAGAAATGCATCATCTGCAAAAAACAGATGCAATTTTTAGGTCACCAAAGTGGACACCCTCCAATCCTTGACTGCACCTTAAAAGTTGCTTTTCGATGTGTTCTACTTAAAGCCTTTGTTTAATATTGTAGATATTGCAATTAAATACATGAAAATAAACCATTTGTGACGTGTCAGTTTGTGCTCTTGTTTATCAGGCCATGAAAATTCAGTAAGGTATATCTTATATATTATATTCCAGTTCTAAGGTGGAACTATGCTAGTATACTAAGGTATATTTAAATATCTAAAAAAGGAAGAGTAAAATAGAAGAGTAGAAAAGAGTAGAGTAGAGCCACTTAGGTGCCAGGTCTTGAGAACCAGGGATGGTGTCATAGTTAAAATGCACTAGGACGCTGACCTGTAGGGAACCATGGGTTCTAGATATGGTCATTTGTACTATATACGGAGGACAGCTGACTTTTGGGGAAAATCTGTTTACAGTTTTGCTACACCTTTTAAGTATTGATATAGAAACATTTCTTGGCTTTTATGAAAGTCTTTATTGAAGGTTTAATCTGTTTTCAGTTGTGTTCAATTTTCTAAAATGAATTTTTGTCATCAATAAGATTTTCTGAAGCTGCTTAACCAGTGCAGTATTCCATGTAAAGAAATTACAAATAACTGAAGTTCTATATTTGCACTGTAACAGTGTTCACATTAGATAAAATCCCCCCCCCCCCCCCCCCCCCCCCCGTGACATACAGGCTTGTTTTCAAAAATTACTGATTTCTCAAAAAATATTGGTCTGTTCACCTTGCTGTTTTCACAACATGAAAAATTACATAATTATGCCAAAGGATGGAAGTCAGCTCTTTCTGGATTTCAGTTGACATTCCAGATACACAAGCACACATCCCAAACCTTGCCAGCAGATGGTAGTGTTCAGCTGATGGCAGACATTGGCAAGTCCCAGGCTGACAATGAAGCTTTGGTTCAGGGACCAAGTTTAGTCATACTAAGCTTGATCAGGGAATTTAAAAACAAGCATGTGTGTACTAATTTAGGGAAAGCTAGTGCCAACCAGCACTGTTGCTCTGACATATGCAGTTGTCAGAGAATTTTAAAACATGAAAAGTGGTTGACCGATGAAAATAAAGTTAACCAACCTGTGCTCTTGAATTACAACAAATTGTGATGTATGTGAAAGACTACAGTGTGTCATACGGGGTTTACATGTTCAGCAGCAGGTGAGCCTAACCTGGTCCCACCTGGTGAGTGAGAAGGAACAGCCATGCGTGGTCCTTCAGAGCTGCTTGGCGGTTTTTGTTATATGGCACAATGATGCCTAGGGTTGGCCGTAATTGTTTCTGAGCTATGCTAATAAACTGGGGGAGTGTAGTTATCTATTCTTTCACCCATAGTATTTTAAAGGGTACATGACTTTTCCAGAGCCTAGGAACAGCTGTTAGGTGTTGTTCTAGAAATAACTTTTTCTCAGTTGTTTTGTGAAGTTCATCATCAAAAAGTGGCCTTACAACTCTTCCAGATCACCTGAACTGACAGTCAATGATGCAAGCTTCCACCATGTGTTGGGTGGTACAAGGAACCAAGTGGTAATGGTCTGCAGCAGCTTTTGGGTAGACATCAGTGACTTAACGAATACTAAAACCTTATAGAGATGACACATTTGATTGTCAGTATCCTGATTGTGTGTGTTTGGGGGGTAGTTTAAGTTTATACTATGCAGATACACCTTGAATCTGCTGTGGGTAACCCAGAAGAAAAACAAGGGAGCAGCCAAAGGGACTTACTATTGACTTTCATTGTCCATTATCGTTAATCAGTGTCATGACAAAATGTAACAGTTTGCATTGTGGGATTTTTACTCAAAAGTGCTATGCATGTCATTGGCAGCATAAACACAGGGCAGTAGTTTCCGTTTCCTGAATGCTTACTTGTCAGCATTAGATGTTTAGAAGTTATCATGGTTGGCATGATGTCATACAACCCCTGGCAAAAATTATGGAATCACTGGCCTCGGAGGATGTTCATTCAGTTGTTTAATTTTGTGGAAAAAAAGCAGATCACAGACATGACACAAAACTAAAGTCATTTCAAATGGCAACTTTCTGGCTTTAAGAAACACTATAAGAAATCAAGAAAAAAAGATTGTGACAGTCAGTAACGGTTACTTTTTTTAGACCAAGCAGAGGAAACAAATATGGACTCACTCAGTTCTGAGGAATAAATTATGGAATCACCCTGTAAATTTCCATCCCCCAAACTAAAACCTGCATCAAATCAGATCTGCTCTTTGACACTGACCCTATGCCATGACATTGATCCTATGTGTCTTTTTGCAAGGAACGTTTTCACAGTTTTTGCTCTATGGCAAGATGCATTATCATCTGAAAAATGATTTCATCATCCCCAAACATCCTTTCAATTGTCCAAAATATCAACGTAAACTTGTGCATTTATTGATGATGTAATGACAGCCATCTCCCCAGTGCCTTTACCTGACATGCAGCCCCATATCATCAATGACTGTGGAAATTTAGATGTTCTCTTCAGGCAGTCACCTTTATAAATCTCATTGGAACGGCACCAAACAAAAGTTCCAGCGTCATCACCTTGCCCAATGCAGATTTGAGATTCATCACTGAATATCACTTTCATCCAGTCATCCACAGTCCACGATTGCTTTTCTTTAGCCATTGTAACCTTGTTTATTCTGTTTAGGTATTAATGATGGCTTTCGTTTAGCTTTTCTGTATGTAAATCCCATTTCCTTTAGGCGGTTTCTTACAGTTCGGTCACAGACGTTGACTCCAGTTTCCTCCCATTCGTTCCTCATTTGTTTTGTTGTACATTTTTGGATTTTTGAGACATATTGCTTTAAGTTTTCTGTCTTGACGCTTTGATGTCTTCCTTGGTCTACCAGTATGTTTGCCTTTAACAACCTTCCCATGTTTTTTGTATCTGGTCCAGAGTTTAGACACAGCTGACTGTGAACAACCAACATCTTTTGCAACATTGCGTGATGATTTACCCTCTTTTAAGAGTTTGATAATCCTCTCCTTTGTTTCAATTGACATCTCTCGTGTTGGAGCCATGATTCATGTCAGTCCACTTGGTGCAACAGCTCTCCAAGGTGTGATCACTCCTTTTTAGATGCAGACTAATGAGCACATCTGATTTGATGCAGGTGTTAGTTTTTGGAATGAAAATTTACAGGGTGATTCCATAATTTTTTCCTCAGAATTGAGTGATTCCATATTTTTTTCCTCTGCTTGGTCTAAAAAGTAACCATTACTGACTGCCACAATCTTTTTTTCTTGATTTCTTATAGTGTTTATTAAAGCCAGAAAGTTGCCATTTGAAATGACTTTAGTTTTGTGTCATGTCTGTGATCTGCTTTTTTTTCTACAAAATTAAACAACTGAATGAACATCCTCCGAGGCCGGTGATTCCATAATTTTTGCCATGGGTTGTAAAACTGACAGATGGCTTAGAGCCAATGACAACCCGTTGTAGTGAGAACAGGTCTGGAACTAGACCTTCTAGTTGTGGTCACAATAACCAATATCTAAGATGTTGCTCAGTGATTGTGGCCTGGATGACCAGCTGTCTCTCTCACCAAATCTGCAGTACTTTTCCAGCTGTCCAAAATCGCTTCACCTCTATTAGTGCCTGCCTCACGTCCTGCCTGAATTTCCTAGAACAACCTCTGTTGATTTACTGTTGGTGAGCTCATACCTTAAGTGCAGTTATTTTGGCCAACTGATTCTGCTCTTTATCTCTCTGCCTGAGCCACTGAGGCAATCTCCCGAGGATGATGGCTACGCACCCCAGGCCGCTGGACCGACCACGAGATGCTCTGGTTGTAGCTGACGCAGTGACTCGTGGACCACCTCACTGAAGGTGACTACTCTGAGCCACTGCAGTCTGCTTTTGGAATGCAGTCTTCCATGAAGACAGCTTTTACTAAAGTGAAACTGGCTAGGCGATGGATGGACGCTGGCCCTGCACCCCAGGGCGCTGGACTTATTTCACGACCGCCTGTCTGTGGCGCCAATGACTGCAAGCTCATCTCATTAATGCACTTTGTTTTTGATGCTATTCTGTTTTTTCTGTTTCCTGTTTCTTCAGCTTGGCAAACCTTGTAACTGTTAGAATGGCCTAAGCAGTGGGTCACTCCTCTGAGTCTGGTGTGCTTGAGCTTTCTTCCTCAATATCCTCAGAGGGAGTTTCTCCTTACCACTGTTGCCTGTGTGCTTACTCAAGGTAAGGTAAGCACACAGGTAAGGTTAGACCTTACTCGTGTGTGAAGCGCACTGTATAAATAAAATAAATTAAAATTGAATTGAGTCTTCTTCCTTCAGCTTCCACCATCTGATCCTTTGTTGAGCTCTCACGTGCTTCCTCTTCTTTACCTCTAGAGTCATCCTACAAACCACCATCCAATGCTGTCTAGCTACACTCTCCCTTGCCACCACCGTAAAGTCTGCAATTTCTTTTTGATTGCATCTCCTACAAAGAATGTGCTCCAGCTGTGTCCATGTTTTTCCACTGTTGTACGTTACCCTGTGCTCCTTTTTTGTGAAGTACAATAGGTATTCACTACAGCCATTTCCATCTTTTCTTGCAAAATCTGCTAACATCTGCCCTTACACATTCTTGTCCTTAATACCTACC
This sequence comes from Thalassophryne amazonica, assembly GCF_902500255.1. Classification (NCBI taxonomy): domain Eukaryota; kingdom Metazoa; phylum Chordata; class Actinopteri; order Batrachoidiformes; family Batrachoididae; genus Thalassophryne; species Thalassophryne amazonica. The sequence goes on along the minus strand of NC_047103.1, from coordinate 22,522,670 downwards.
CTTCTCATCACTTCTGGTCTCTTCACCAACATGCCCACTGAAGTCTGTTTCAATCACCACTCTTTCATGTTTGGCTACAAGCTCCACCAACTCATAACTCACTCCAAAATCTTCCTCCTTCATCTCACACCTTTCCTTTTTCCTTTTGGAAAACTTTTCTTTTGCTAAAGCTTATAGTTAGGGCTGGATCAGGTGACCCTGAACCATCCTTAGTTATGCTGCTATAGACTTAGACTGCTGGGGGGTTCCCATGATGCACTGAGTGTTTCTGTTTTTGCTCTGTATGCACCACTCTGCATTTAATCATTAGTGATTGATCTCTGCTCTCTTCCACAGCATGTCTTTTTCCTGATTCTCTCCCCTCAGCCCCAACCAGTCCCAGCAGAAGACTGCCCCTCCCTGAGCCTGGTTCTGCTGGAGGTTTCGTCCTGTTAAAAGGGAGTTTTTCCTTCCCACTGTCGCCAAGTGCTTGCTCACAGGGGGTCGTTTTGACCGTTGGGGTTTTTCTGTAATTATTGTATGGCTTTTACCTTACAATATGAAGCACCTTGGGGCAACTGTTTGTTGTGATTTGGCGCTATATAAATAAAATTGATTTGATTTTGATTTAATTTCCAATTTCACAATCATCACCCTCTCCGAAATTCGCTTAACCTCCGACACACTTAACATACTCTTCCTTTCAAATGACCCCAACACCTTTTCTTCTCCCATCCACACCATGATACAATTACTTGAACCCACCTCTGATGCTCCTGGCCTTGCTTCCCTTCTGTTTGGTTTTGTGTACACACAATATGTCTACCTTTCCCTTTTCCATCATATCAACCAACTCTCTCCCTTTACCAGTCTGCCAACATTCAAAGATCCTACTGGCACGTCAATCCTTCTAACTTTCCTCCCCTCCCTCTGGCTTTGGGCATGTTCCTCTCCTCTTCTCCATCCAGCAGTAGCCCAATTAATGCCAGCATGCTGTTGGGCAACAGCACCGGTAGCAGTTGTTAACCTGAACCTAGACCTGCATGGTTATTCTGGCACATTTTACACCAAATACTCTACAGTATACAATCCTACTCATTTATCGAGGCTTGGGACAGGTACACAGAGTTGTACTGACTGCACACCCCCATGTGCCTAAATTACACTGGCACTAAATAAATAAAATAAAAAAATTCCTCTGGTGCTACATAAAAATTACAAATCTCATTTTTAAAATTCTGGTTTACACAAACAAATCAAATATTTATAACTACATTTTATATTCCTTTTTAATTCATTTCTTTTTTTATGTTTAGAGGACCACGAGGAAGTAAGTATTGTACGTTTTTGTTTTATCCTTAAATGTTACACTGGTATTATCTTTTTGTATTAATCTTTAATTGGTAATTTGATACATTTGAACTTGTTTTATTTCACTTTTTAGTCCTGACCTATTTTGTTTAAAAAAAAAATCTAGGTTATGTGACCAAAATCAAATACTTGTCTATTTTTAAGTCTTTTAATGTTAGTTTTAAATTTGCGATTCGGTACATTAAAATTGTTTTATTTCACTGTCTTTTTTATGTCTCGTATTTCTGTGTTTTTATTGTATAGAGGACTACGTGGAAATAGTTTATGTATTTTTCTTTTTTTTTTTTTACTCGAAATGTTACACTTGTGAGCTTCACAGATTTCATGCACGTTTGGCTTCCAAATCGAAACAACTCAAATAAAATCAAAAATTGCTTTCAAATAAAATGGCGGAAACAAACGACGGTGTAATTTTGAAGTACAACATCGCTTGCTGATCCATCGCGATAACTTTCATTGAAAGAGCTAAACTCTCGCGGTACCTGGGGGGAATAGGGCCTCGAGTAGAAGGTGTGCTTCATGGCGGTAACGGAGACTGCGGTAATTAAATTGCTTGTGAAATAAACATTGTTTTTTCTTTCTTATTGTACGACCTTATGCGCAAGTAATTGCGATGCATTGTAGTATTTAGCTGTGCCTAATACAAGTTGTTACATATCCCTGGTGAAAACGCTGCTTATTTCAGGCGCCACACTGAAGAATGCTTTTCATGAGCTAATATAGTAGTTAGCTCGTTGTTAGCATTGTTAGCTAAGTGAAACCCGGGCCTTGCTAATGGTAATAATAATAAATGTGCAATTAAGGCTCTTGATTTGGAGCAACGTCTCTTTCTTACGCCTCTGTTAACTTTAAAGGGTCATTTAACGTTAGCACGTATCCCCTGGCTAATTAACGATGGAAGTCGTCATTAGCTTTCATGTGCTAACGTTGCCCTAGCTTAAACCAATCACTGGGTGAGTGCATATAAAATGCTTATTCAAAAAAAAAAAATGCGAGGTGCCTGATTATCTTATTGTTAGTCTGAAGGAATTTTCTTTCCCCTAGAATTTGTTGAATTGTTAAAGCTTCCCCATCAGTCCTCTCCTGCTTCAGTCTGGTGGACCCAGCGATTAGCGGGTTGCGGGTAAGGCGCTCGATCCGGATTCGATGTAAAATCCGGCTAGCATTATATATATATATATATATATATGTGTGTGCTTATGTGACTGCATTGTACTTTGTTTCTTTAAAAAGAAAATGCACTTTCGGAACAGAGCCGAAATAGTTAACCGATTAAATGAAAGAAAATGTGACGTTGGATTCAGTCTTGTAAAAAAACAAAATTGCCCACCATCATCACTGGTCGTTATTTATTAAAGCTTTCTCATCCAATCATCAACGATAAAATTTCCAGTAAAATAATTACGATATTAATCATCTTTACATACAACCATGTATGTAATTAGTCTTTATGTACTTGTGTGTGTAATCCAATGCCTAATGTCAGTTTTGCAGTAGTAACATTTACATGTTATGATACATGAATGTACGAGAAATACTTATGCACACCACAAAATTAATGTATGCTTGTTACAGACTTGATGACATACAACGTTTCATTGAGCAAGATTTGTATGTAGGTATCAGTATGCAATCCTGACACATGGATATTAATTTATTTACATTTTCAAATTATTCTTATATCTTGGTATCTACTCTTCATGAATGTGAGGATGTATGGCTTCTCTTTTCTTAGAATACCAACTGGAAATGTTAGAAAAATCATTTGACAGTTTGATAAACGATGTACATTTCCATATTAAGCAAAAGTGCCATCAAATTCAGTGGCTGCAGCTGCTCAAATATGAAGATGTGCGCCCTTTTTGTTTTTATGTTACTGTTTCAGAATTTGAGGAGTTGGACTTTTGTCGGCCATAGCAAGTTTTTCAAGAGGGAAAAATACAAGGCATTTGCAATATTTTCTAGTTTAATACCCAATGCATTTAAACAGAATCATAAGTCTACATGGTGTCTTGGTTTGTACATTATGCAAATTTATTGACAGGCAGGTGCATGATTCTTGCATTTTGTTTTTCAGTTATAAATGACTGTTTTTGGTCGATAGGGAGGAGAAGCTCTGATGATGGAGAATGGACAAGGCACAGGCTCCAAGCTTGGCCTGCCGCCTCTTACTCCAGAGGCAGCAGGAGGCACTTCAGAGGGTAAGGGTACTCATCTGACATATCTGCCAAAATTCTGACTCTGTCCGCAGGATACTGGCATAATCCAAAAATTTGGTATGGTATGGGGCAATATTTGTCATTATGATGTGAAATTTTGTGTTTAATTCATTTTTAATCTAGTTTGATCACTTTTTAAATTAAAGACATTATACCTATTAGTATCACCTTTAGCTGTTAACTTGTATACCTTGTCAGTTGCGAGATGGGAGCTGGTGGCCGAAACACTACAATTGTGTCCAGCTGTTAAGAGTTAAACATTTGTGGTGTTGAGCTACTGTCTAGTGACACATACTGCAATTGTGCTTTGAAACACTCCAGGGTCCTTCTGCTTGTAAGTAAGTCAAAAAGGGTTTCAGCACATGCAAGGTCAGTATTACATCCCATCACACCCGAACTACCCCATAAATGGGTAGAGGTGGAGCATTGATGTTACTCTGTGTGACCTGGGTGGGAGGAATGAATCCTGAATTAATTACTGTCTTTTATTGAATTCACAACTAAAGCCCCTTTCACACCGGGGGTGCCCCGGTTGCTCCCAGTTGCGCCGTGCATCATTATGACGACACCGTGTGGAAGCAACTCAGTGCCGAGACGATGCAGCTCGGCGCCACAACAGCACGAAGGGCGCAAAGGAGGAAGCAAGTCGGGCGCAGAAAAATTAAACCTGTTTAATTTTTTTGGTGTCCTGTGCTTGACGCAGAAAGGAAGTGGCTCCAGCACAAGTCGGGGCAAAGAGGCGTTACCCGGCGTGACTCGAAGCCAATTTATGATTCCTGCTGTGTTCCATTGTTCCCGCAGTATAAATCACGCAGGATTGTTTTTATCCTGTGTACTTAATGCAGTAAAAACTACATGCTGAAAAAAAAGACCACATAAAAAAAATGCAGACTGATTGCCAGAAATATCCAGTAAAAAGTCTGGACATCTCTAGTCCACTCATGGATGTTCGTTCACGCGCGTACATGTGAACAATTAAAAGAAAAAAAAAAGTCTGGCTGCAGGCATTAGTTCCTTGTTCTCTGCTCAAACTCTCACATCACAGTTAAAAAAAAAACATAAGTCCTGAGCAGTATTGCCACAGTTACTTTGAAAAAGTAATCCAATTACTGATTACTCCTTGAAAAAGTAACTTAGTTACTTTACTGATTACTCAATTGTAAAAGTAACTAAGTTAGATTACTAGTTACTTTTTTAGTTACTTTTCCCAGCTGCCGACAACAACCTTCTGCCACCTCAACATGACAATGATACCTGTTTTGCCAAAACTTGCTTTATAGTCACCCTTTCTTGACTTCAATGAAAATAAATACTTGTTTTATAAAAAGTAAAATAAAGACCTCTTTCTTGACCTCATATTTAACTGTTGACAGCACTGTAACAGTAAAACTTGCAATTTTGAACCTACATTGTTTATAAATGTAACTATTAAATTCATTCTAGCATTTTTCTAACATTTAAATTCTCTCTAAATATTTTACTTGTCGAAATTAATATTATTTTAAGTAGTATTAGTAGTTGTAAAAAAAGGCTTCAAAACTGGACCTTTAATCTAGGGGTGTTGTTAGGGGGGCACATCCCTCCCCCACGCCCCCATTCCATCTGGATTCGCCCCTACTTTGGCGTTTGAGCACAAAGAATGGATAACATTTATTTATGCAGAAAACGTGACCAGATTTACAGGTAAGAAAGTTTTATTGTGTTTTCACATCATGTGGTCCTCAGAAAGAGAGTTTAGGTGCATTTGAGTGGAAAATAGTGTTAGTTGTTGACGCGTCGCGGAGGATCAGCTGTTTTAACGTGCAGATACGGAGCGAGACAGCTCAGCTCTAAATAAAGGAGGAAAAAAGTATAAAAATGTCTTTGTAAAGCTCAGTGCAGGGTGCTGATCACCGTGCTTTAAGAGGTGACGACGAGTCGAGCAGCTGCAAAAAACCGCGGATGAAAAGCTCACAGCTCACTTAAAGTGGGCAGTTCAGTCTAACCCCGACCTCCTGCCCACAGACCAAGTTTAATGCTGCTATCGACCCACAATGAAAAATAATAGTAACGCACAGTGACATGAAGAAGTAACTTTAATCTGATTACTGATTTGGAAAGATTAACGCGTTACATTACTCGTTACTAAAAAAAGTGGTCAGATTAGTTACCGGCATCACTGGTCCTGAGACGGGACATGTCATCATCAAGTAGAACTCCAGACATCTCCACATTTGCTTGACGGCGTGCGCGCGCATCTCGCAGTCAAAGGAGGAAAGAAAAGGGAAAAAAATTGTCTGCAGGCAGGTAGTTCCTTTTTCTCCTCAGACTCTCTCATCACAGTTAAAAAAGGACATAAGTCCAGGACATGTCAACATCAAGTAGAACTCCGGACATCTCCACATTTGCTCAACGATGGTTCGTGCGCGTGCATGCGCGTATCTCGCGGTCAAGGGAGGAAAGATAAACTATAACAGAACTCAGAGTGCAGCCCTGCAGCTCAGCGCGACAAGTAGAAGAGAAGTCAGAGTGCATAGTCTGTCTGCAGCCAAACTGTGCACTCTGACTTCTCTGTGCAGAGAACCTGCAGGCTGCGTTCTCACCTCCTCTCTGCCCCCTGCTGCGCGCACCTGTTTCAGAAGTTCTTGCGTCGTCATGATACCACAGGAAGCAACTGGGAGCAGCCCCGGTGTGAAAAGCCCCTTTCACACCGTGGCTGCTCCCAGTTGCGCCGTGCGTCACTATGACGATGCCGCGTGGAAGCAACTCAGTGCCGAGACGATGCAGCTCGGTGCCACAACAGCGCGAGGGGCGCAAAGGAGGAAGCAAGTCGGGCACCGAAAAATTTAATCCGTTTCATTTTTTTGGCGTCCTGTGCTTGACGCAAAAAGGAAGTGGTTCCAGCGCAAGTCGGGGCAAAGAGGCGTTACCTGGCGTGACTCGGAAGCCAATTTATGATTCCTGCTGTGTTCCATTGTTCCTGCAGTATAAATCACGCAGGATTGTTTTTATACTGTGTACTTAATGCAGTAAAAACTACATGCTGATAAAAAGACCACATAAAAAAAAATGCTGATTGCAGCTCAGCTCCTTCTCTGTGTGGAGCTGTCTGGTGAAGACACGCACTGAGAAGCAGCTGCAGCTTCTTCTCTCACAAATGTGTTTAAATAAAATCCATAAAAGTCCTCCTCACAGACTGATTGCCAGAAATATCCAGTAAAAAGTCCGGACATCTCTAGTCCACTCATGGACGTTCGTTCATGCTCACACTTGTGAGTAATTAAAAGAAAACACAGTCTGGCTGCAGGCATTAGTTCCTTGTTCTCTGCTCAAATTCTCACATCACAGTAAAAAAAACAAAAAAAAACATAAGTCCTGAGACAGGAAATGTCAACATCAAGTAGAACTACAGACATCTCCACATTTGCTTAAGGATGGTTCGTGCGCGTGCGCAAAAAAAAAAATCTTAGTTGATGGAAATACTGGCACTCAGACTTCCTCAATGATATGTTGGAACAGTATGCCTCCTAATTTTTGTTATTCTCCCCATGGTATTGAGTATTTTCTGGGTGTTGGTATCAAGTTTGAAATTTTAATATTGTGACAACCCTAGTGTATGTGTGACATTGTATAGCAGTTTGAGTGTTTGCTTCCTATGAAAAAGAGCTATAGAAGTAGCATTGCAGTCCATTTTACGTTTTTAGGGATTGAAATGAAAATAAGTTATAACTGGTTTGTCTTTCCTAGGCAAAGAAGTATGCCATGGAACAGAGCATTAAGAGTGTGTTGGTGAAGCAGACCATAGCCCATCAGCAACAGCAGCTCACCAATCTACAGGTGAGATGTGGAATGTTTTGTTCCACTGCCAAACTCATGGAGTCCTGAGTTTATACAGAATATTTTAGCTCCTCCATACACGATTAAGTCAGATGTCATGTGCGTCTGATGCCAACATTTTTTTTTTTTTTAAGCGCTTAATGGAAATCTTTCACACGTCTCCCCATGCAGTGGGGGGAACACCCCTCGCATATAGACAGTGTGCCCTTGCTTTTGCCTCTGCTCTTTTTCAGATGGTGACGATCCTCATGAAGACTTTGGTTACCATGTTAAATTTTCTGCACATTTCAAGGGGGCTTGTTTATGCTTGTTGATTTCTGGTGATTTGTAATAAGTAGCTGTACATAAGGGAGGCAACTCCCCAGAGTGTATGTTATGTAGAGGGAGGGTCTGAGTACAGTCTTTGCCACTCTTGTCTATCTAGGAAATCAATGAGCTTTTTTTTTTTTTTTTTTTTTTTTTGAAAGCAAAGCTAAGGGATATCTAACCTACTTTTCAGCACCTTTTTCATCTTTACTGTCTTTCAGATGGCAGCAGTGACAATGGGCTTTGGAGATCCTCTCTCACCTTTACAATCGGTCAATAGATTATTAAATTTTTTTTTTCCTTGTGCGCATTCCCAGTGGAAAAGGACTGTTACCCTTCTTTTACTGGTTGCTTTTGCACCAATCCCTGCCCCATTTGTTGTCCAAATCGTGCATATTTTGTAGGAAAACATGACTTTATGCCACAAATCCATCAACAAGCTTTTCCATACTACTGTGTGTGTGTGTGTGTGTGTGTTGTGTGTTTGTGTGTGTGGTGTGTGGTGTGTGTGTGTGTGTGTGTGTCGCGCCTGCACTGCCACATACTGGCGACTGCCAGCGTGTGGGTGCTGTGTGACCATATGTGCGAGGTGTTTGGTGGCATTGAATGTAACACATCATCTGCTCCTTCCTGGCCAGTGCGTTATCAACTTTTTCCGTGCTTTCTTGCATTTAGGCATTGATTTGGAGTTTCGAATCAACCTTGGGCTTTCCAGCCTGCCACACAGACAACTTGTGTGCGTGGACAGTTGGTGGCGTTTAAGGGGAGACCGCGTGGCAAGTGATTTGAACATGTCCAAAACACTTGGAACACCTTGGCAAATGCCAGCAACCGTGTGACATGTCTGTTGCGAATAGCACCATACACACACCTTCTGTGTGAGAGAACTGTTAAGTCATCAGGTTTACTTTATGATTTACAGTGGAATAATGTGCACCAGTGTTTTTGTTACTAATTTATATATATTTCTAAACAAATAAGATGAACAAACAAGTTTTGTCTGTTGTTGCACTACATGAAGGACAGATGCTTCTGAATGTGAGAAAAGTCATGTTTCTTTGAAAAATATGCATTTGTCAGATTTAAAATCTTTACGGCGTTGGCATGGGACTAAAGAGGGATAGCAGTCCCTTTTACGGGCCAAAATGAGAGAAATGCTGGAACACAGACACTGTTTTGGCCATCTCAAAATCAGATCTTTTCCCCCCTTCCAACAAAGATGCCATTCCCCCATTCTGTCATGATTTAGGTAATTATTTGTTGTTAGTGATGTAATGAGCTTAAGTAATAGAAGCAGTCTGAATTCAAAAGATTAGTAAAATGCAGCAAGTTTTTGGTAGATAAACTATCCCTCCTATTAGACTTGAAGAAAGTTTGAAATACTTTCGTCAGGAGTTTGTTTGGATTTCGTTTGAGCACCACGATTACTTTTGTTACCTTACTTGCATCTCTGGACTTACAGGTCAGTTACTGAAGCCAAATATTTGTGAGGGCTGTGCATGTAAATCACTTCAGTGTATTTTCCTCCATATGTCTGTTCAGTAACAACTGAATAGAGGCCATAGCGTAACTACAAATGCAGACATGAGTATGTTTGAGCTACAGTATATCAGTATTTTAAAATATTTCTTCATTGTTTATTCTTTTCAACTGTTACCCTGATATGTCCAGACCCCCCAATTTCTAATTGGCCTCTCATTTTTTTGGTGGGGGGAGGGGCAAGCACAGTACAAAATACACATTTATTTATGTGTGCGTGTGTGTTTGTTTTGCGTTCTTGTACTCTCTAATGCTTATCATGTGTTGTTTTTCCTTGGTTGGCAGGTGGCAGCCCAAAGGCAGCGTGCGCTCGCCATCATGTGTCGGGTGTATGTCGGCTCCATATACTATGAGCTTGGTGAGGACACCATCAGACAGGCGTTTGCCCCCTTCGGTCCAATCAAGAGCATTGACATGTCGTGGGATTCTGTTACGATGAAACACAAGGTCAGTGTAATTTACCACATAATTAATATTGTGTAAAATTTGACGGGGTGGGGGGATCCTTATTATTATTATTATTATTATTATGAAAACATTTCCTTTTTTATTGTGTATTGTGCCATCTTCTCCTCCCCCCCCCCTTCTTCTTTCCCCTGCTGTGTGCTATCTGAATGTGCAGGGCTTTGCCTTTGTGGAGTATGATGTACCAGAGGCTGCTCAGCTGGCTTTGGAGCAGATGAACTCAGTCATGTTGGGAGGGCGAAACATTAAGGTGAGGCGCCTGGTGATTTGAGCGCTTTTCAGAATCGCTGAAACATTAGAACACAGGAAATCTTTCTAATGTTCATGTTTATTCATTTGACTTAATTTGTTCCAATGTTTTGGTGGGATGTGACCTTCTTGAGGTGCTGGAACAATTATTTCATTTGTATGATATCTAAAACATTGTTTCTCAGTCCTGGTCCTCATTGCCTGACTGCTCACACCTGACTAAGTTAATTAGCGGGATCGTTGAGGACCACAACACTCGCATTTCAGATGCGGTCATTGTTTTAACTCACAGGTCAAATCATTTTGTGGCTCAGTCAATAAAGGGACAGGGCTATGCATCATGCATCATGCATCGAGCTTCACGGGCTGCTTTATGGAGCATGAGGTGGGCGGGAGAAGCTGTTTGCTTTTAACAGGCTCTGTTCACGTGAACACACAGCTCTGTTTTCTGCGCCCACACTTTGATTTCACTGATCTCTGCATGGAGATTATGGCAGTTATAAGTTAAAAAAAAACAGTCAACATGACAATAAATCTGAGTTTCACATCATTGTGTAAACTTTTCAATTAAACTGCTGGATCATATGCGTGCCAATACACTGGCTAGGGATGAAAAATGTCCGCTTTTTGGCGGATTTCCGTTTTTTCCCGTCAGGCATCTTGTTGGGCAGCAAGTGGCTCTTGGTTTTGTATTTAACATTCTCTTAATTTTTTCCCGCTAAAACCCTAAAGAGCATATGTCTGTGAGTAATATTTACCTTTTTATGTTAAACTGACCTGTTATGGTCTTCAGGAACAGTTAATAGATGTATTTTATAACTTAAAAACTGGAGCGATGCTAACATGTTAGCATGTCTAAGGCATTTTCAAGTTAGCATTAAGCTGTCGTCTGTCAGCGCATTTGTGTTCAGTATAATAATTGACTCAGCGTTTGTTAACATAAGAGTTAAATGCATTACAAATTGTAATATTTTTTCATATTGTAGTTTCACAGTGATCTTCACAGTGAACATCTCAAACTTAACCTGGTGACTCATGGATGTTTACTGTTGAACTATTTATTTGAAGGTTTATTTTGAACATAACAAAAGAAATAAGTGCTAGGAGAGTGATTTGTGATCCAGAACATGTTTTGCTTTTCTTTTTTTTTACACTGAAATGCTTCTTGATAATTTTGTTTGTTTTATTTGATGTGTGGCTTCAAACTGATTTTCTCATCTATTATTATTGCCCCAAGAAATTTATTTTTATTAACCCTTTTGATTTCCACCTCAGCTGTCTGTATTTGTACTTGCTCATTTGTTCTGCAGTTCCCAAATAACATTAGTTTTGTTTTATTTAAGTTTAATGACAATTTGTTTCGGTCAATCCATATTTTCAATTTAATTTCTTCAGTGATTTCCTCCATAACTATGCCAAGATAGAAAACTGCTGCATTCTTGTAAGGGCAAAAAACTATTAGAGGAGTGATTTTGAATAATGAAAGTTGGGTTTCTTTCTCACCAAATGGGTGTTGCAATCACTACAGTTTATTGTCTGGAATAGCCTCAGATTGCATTTCAGAGCTTCTAGAGTCAAACGTTTTGGTGGGGGGTGGGGGTGATAATTTTGGGTTTCAGTTTTTTTGATGTTTCACCACTTTCATCCATGATTGGGGAAAACTGTATAGATCAAGTATGATCTGTTACACCTCTACTATATAGCTGTGGGTGAAGGTGTGAGTAATGGAAATTGTGAAATGTTTGGGGTCTTTGAGGACCAGGACGGAGAAGCAGTGAGCCAGTGGGAAATTATAGCATTTTTTCTGTGAAATCACCCCAAAGCTGAGTTTTCAAAGCCATAACATTGACTTTGTTTGAAAACAGTGAATGTTTGTGCTGGCCCGATGCACTTCTCCCCATTGAGTACTGTCAAGATTTCGGATGGAATCTCTAGGCACCCTAGGTTTCGATTTGATTATGATTCAGAGGGCTGCAATGCGATTATACAATGATTCACAATTTTTTTTTTTTTTTTTTTTTTGTCAAAGAGCTTTTGTGTGGTGTGTGTGTGTGTGTGTGTGTTTGACGGTTTACTATTTTTAACGCGTTTCCAAGGTAAAGCAAACAAGAACAGATTTCTGAATCTGTACTTAAAAAGTTTATAATCAAGTTCGAGAGGTCTTTTACATATTAACAGCTCGATATTATTAGCAATATAATCAGTTGTGTGTGTGGGGGGGCTACCCTCTAAAACTATCTTCAAAATGGAACCATAGTGTGAAACACCTGGTTCATCTTTTATTTTCTCGTTTATGTGGAAAAAACGTGGTTTCTCATCTTTGTCATCTTTCAAAAAAAGTTCTACAGAACTTACACAAAGTGTTTCTATGCACTCACTTTTAATGCCGAGGGTAGCGGTCAGATCTCATACTCAACTCTTTATCTGTTATATGCCTGTCAAACTGCACTTAGGAGTTCCATTCTTTTTGTTCCATCAACATTGCTCTATTAATTAAAATTAGAAAATATATTTTTGGCATGTTAGAATGATTCAAAATTGTCTACACTTGCATAGCAACACATATAAGAATGTACTCGTACATATGAAGTGTTTCCATACTTTGTTTTTTAAACATAACTGCATGTGGAATCCACACAATTTTTGGCTGGTAGACATTATTTTCTCACATCTACTTGAAATGGAAATGACCTCACGTAATACTCATTTTAAGTCTACAACAAATGCATTGCACCCTCTGCTGAATAAAAGTTGTAACTTTATCCGAAATACCTGAAATGAAGCAACTTAATTTGAACTACATCAATTGTGGAATTTAAAGCTGAGTTTTAATATTGTAAAAACAAATACTGCGGTACCAAAGGAATAAGTTTCCCACCCACTTGTACATGTAGATACTGGCTGAATACTAAGTTTTGGGAGTCTTATCATGCACATAAAAAACAATGTAGGAGCTTCCATTTTACATCAGTTTAGATGTTGTCAGTTGGTATTATTTCAGTGTCAGGTTTTTACAGTGCACTAATTTTTCTCTCCTGTGTCTGTTGGTTTTCAGGTGCGTGCAGTGTGTATGTGTGTGTGTAGGTGTGTTTGTGGGCATGCCTGTGTGTTGTACTTCAATGATGCTACAGAGGATGTTTTAATGGCCAACTCCAGTAAGATGCTCAGCGGTGTTTGGCGTTGCTCTTTGTCCAAGGTGTGATGATGATGGGCTGCGCCTGGTTGGGTTGCTTGGCCGCCCCATCTCTAGTACAGATCCTAGTACCTCTAAGATGCTCATCGAATTTGGAAAGCTTAACCTGGGCCCCGTAAAGGTTGATGTTCTTTTGAGAAAGAGGAAGCTGCTAAGTGCGAAGTTGTGGCATGAATTATTTACTGCGTTCCCCTTCGGGGATGCCACCAACTCAGCTACTCATGCTGTGCATGAGGGTAATCTGAAATTTTGAAATAAAGTGTGGGTACTTATTGTCAGTACATAAAGGTTTGGTTTTGTAGTTGTGGCCAGGTTTAGTAATAACCACACTTCAGCAGTTTCTAATTCCAATCCTCACGTGTCCTTAAACTGCTAATAAACATGTCTTTCTGCTGTTTCAAAAAATCTGACTAGCTCATTCAGGTGCCGGGTGTCCTGAATGAGCTTGGTGGCTTTCCTCATTAAGTCTCATCGCAAGGTTACTCAGTTTTTGACACAGCCTGCTCCAGACTGATTTACCTCACACAGTCACATACTGTTATATTCAATTATATAGCGCCAAATCACAACAAGGCTGCTTCAAGGCGCTTCACATGGGTGAGGTCTAACCGTACCAAACCTTATTCCTTAATGATTGGTTTAAACGAAGCCTGAGACGTACTCAGTGACTTGGAATGTTCGTGTGTCCATCACTTGACTGTCCAAAGAACACGGTCTATAAATGATGGGATTTTGTATTAACAGGATACTTATAATTAGATTACTTGTGGCCTCTGAAAATTAACGTGTGTGAAAACAGCTGTGATTCCTAAATTGTTATTTTGATGTTCGCATTAAAGCTGAAGTCTACTGCAAGCAGTTCCGTCTCAGCACTGTTGTGTACAGAGACAAAGATTGCTGCTGTCTAACTGCTTACCTCAGACCTCCTTAATCCAGTAACGGATGTTGTAAAGGAGATTGCAGCTCAGTAAAAAGAGGATAATTTACAGGACAGCATTAGCTTACGCTTGATCAGAGTCTCTTTGGGCTGAACTTGGTGGCTTCTACCGAAACGTAGCACTGCGAGGATCTTGGCGTCTGCGGGAGTGTGTTGTCACCTGGCGCTCTGAAACACCCCCATTCAGTAGCATTGTGCTGGTATGATCTGTGCTATAGGTTGGGCGGCCAAGTAACACTCGGTCAGGCGCAACCCATCATTGACCAACTGGCAGAGGAGGCACGCGCTTTTAACCGGATCTACGTAGCATCCGTCCACCAGATCTCTCAGATGACGACATCAAGAGTGTGTTTGAGGCTTTTGGAAGAATCAAGTCCTGCACATTAGCCAGGGATCACACCTCGGGACGACACAGAGGCTTTGGCTTCATTGGTGAGCCTGGGGGGGGGCCCCTCAAGCTCTCTCGTGTCATTGTGTGGTTGTTGCGCTGCTACTAACTGCTTTTCCCCCCCCCACCCACAGAGTATGAAAAGCCACAGTCAGCCCTGGATGCTGTCTCTTCTATGAACCTCTTTGATCTAGGGGGTCAGTATCTACGAGTGGGCAAAGCAGTGACTCCACCCATGCCCCTGCTGACCCCCACGACCCCGGTGGTCTGCCACCAGCAGCGGCAGTTGCCGCAGCGGCAGCCACTGCTAAAATAACGGCCCAGGGCAAGTATGAATCCCTTCCAAAGGGATTTAATGGCCTTCCAGGTAAATATAACTCAGAACTAGCTAGAATTGATACCCAAAGTACAGATAATAGGGGATTGTATTTTTAAAAAATGTGATTGGGAGAAGATTTGACCCCAAATCCCATCAAAGCAGAAGCTGACCTGTCTCAGGTTCAATTTAACAACACAGAGGCGGGGTACTAAAAAAAAAAAAAAAATCTGGAAAGATGTTATTCATAAAGTGTTTTAATGTCTTCAAAGCAAACCTATCCACAAATGGCAAATATAATCTTAATATTGCTAAACATTTTATTGCTCCTCCCATTCACTGGTTTGAATGTAGTCTGGGTTTTTTTCCTAAGCACAAACATGTTAACACTCTAACAGGTATTGAAATGTAAGCAGCCGTGGAATGTATAGCAGCTTGTTTTAAGATAAATCATTGTATTTGAATGGTTTGAATAACATTTCAAAACTTGCTCAGAGCAGCCAGTGTATTGGTAGTATGTACTGAAGTGTTGTTAGTGACCTTGAAAGAAAGGCAAAGTTGAGCTCACTCTTGGCAATGCTGTGTGATCGTTGACTGTGGTGCCTTGTGCTGTGTTCTGTGTGTTTCCCTTGCCTAATGTCTTCGGCCCCCCCTCTCTTAAGGAGGCTGTAGCTGGGGCATCGGTTTTGGGAGCATTAGCTGCGCCCCAGCTTCTCAGTCAGCAAATGGGAATTCCTCAGGCGGTGATGGCTGCTCAAGCCCCAGGTGTCATCACAGGTGTGTACCAAGACTTGAGTAAATCATGGTTTGTATTGAAACAAGCAACAACACAAACCTTCATAATGCGTGCAACAACTTTGCATGCATATTTTGTATATATCTTTTAGTAAGGTGTAGTACACTGCAGCAGTCGTGTGCAGATGCCACAACTGCCACCAGTCGAAAGTGACATTTGTTTATCTCTGACCATGTATATGTGCTGAGCTTTGTAACTCCTGTCAAAAAGTGCAGAGGAGGGCAGTGACTGTGCTCATGTTGGAATTCCCAGATTTTACAGCAACAAATTAGCTTCTTGGTCAGTACCAAAATAATAAACCTGCATGTGGATATAACAGCTTTCAAATGCAACTGCCCAGCTTGTCATAATGGAGTAGTGACAAGCTGACAAGCATGCTAATGCTAGTTACTTGTAGTTATGGGTGCAGAGCAGAGGTGGATATCGCACCACTGACAGTTCTGGGGTGGTAATAATCTGTGCAGACCAATATGGTGAACACAGTAGAAGATTGCAGAAATATGGATCATATTAGCTACATTTGTACATACATCAGGGTTCCCAGTTGTACTACTTGTCGTTTTTGTTTTTTTTGTTTTTTGTTTTGTTTTTACTGCTTTTTATGGCTGAACTCTGCACATTTTTTTCTGATCTACTTGGCCGCATTTAAACACATATTCACATTATGTGCACATTGTTCCCAGTGATATATTTAATGTGCTTTTGTGCTAAGCAAGACTCAGCAGCATGTATTCTTCGATTGTCAGAGTTAATATAATTACTGACAGCATGTCTGCCTTTTCCTTTAAAAGGTGTGACTCCAGTGCGTCCTTCCATACCAGTGCTTCCCCAGGTTGGCCTTGTGAACCCCGTTCTTGCGTCACCGCCGGTCCTGTCAAATCAAGCTGGTGGTGCCAACCAGCAAGAGAAGAAGGAGGAGAAAGAAGAGACACTCCAGGATGGCACAGGACAGGAGATGCTGAGTGACCAAGAGCACATGAGCATCTCAGGCAGCAGTGCCAGCCATATGGTGATGCAGAAACTGCTTCGGAAGTCTGAGGTGAGATTTAGCTCAGGGGTACTTAAAGCTGCAGCACATGGGATTTAGAGGTGCTTATTAACCCAAACAGAATATAGCATTAATAACCATCTGTTTATTAGTGTGTAATTAATCCGCAACAATGGATTGATGTCTTCATATATTTAGAAGGAGCCTTTCATACAAGGTCCTTGCTGTACCCTTTACTCCCCCGTACACTGTTTATTGGTTACTAGTGCAGACTAATAAGTTTGAGAACTTTCATTTTTGTGTAATGGGGGGGGTTAATACATGTATATTCCAAGAGGACATGATCGTCAGAGGAATGAAAACATGAAGGGAAACAAGATCGTGACAGTGATGGAATCACACAATTTGCAACCTTGCCACTAGATGGCAGTAAATTCTACACACTGTAGCTTTAAGTAAACAACATTGAAATGTTGGCTATCAACCCTTTTTGTTCGTCATTTTACCCATGATGCATTGTGCGCGATAGCTTGTCAGGCAAGCCACTGCCATTGAAGTGGAGAAAGTTCAAAATGATGCCTTAAAAAGGCTGCAGACACCTCCAGTTTGAACCCCATGCACGCTATCAGGATTCTTTGGAGAAATCTACATTTGCTAATTCCACACTGTGACGCCTGAAGGTGATTGGCATCTCCTTACGACGTAGAAGTTGGTGACTGGAGTTCAGACATGTCATTGTGGCAATGAGTTTTGCAGACACTTAAATTTTAGGTTACCCTCAACACTTTTTTTAAAGTATATTCCCAACACATACTACTAGACTTTTCATAAATAGAAATAGATCAACCCCGCCTCCTCATAAAGATAAGTTTCTAACCACTCCATACTAGAGTTTCTCAGACACTTCCTGAATCAGTCTTAGGCTGATTAATATTATTAAGATAAGATTATTGATATGAATGTTTAGGCTAAGTTGGGAGCTCTCTGAGAGGAATCTTTGTGAATACGGGCCCTGATAACAATTGAGCTACATTTCACACTATCTCTGTGTTGCTGTTTGAGGCACACTAAGTCATTTGTGCAGATGTTTCTGCTGCTCATAGGTGGGTGAAGGAAGAAAAAAAGTCAGGGTCTTCAAAATACAATGATAAATGAAGGGTTAAGTGGCCAAATGCACTGTGCACAGAGATCGTAGTTGTTATGTTGTTGCATCATATATTACTATAAATGCTCAGAGCACACGTAATGGAGTTGCTTGGAACAGGGTTGAAATTTGCTCTGTTGATCCCAGCCAACCACAGCCTGCATCGCTCACTAGAAAGCTCCTCAGTTTCTTCTCTTCGTTGTGTAATAACTCTTGGTATGTCAAAAAGCTTGAATGACTGCATTGTCACGGCTTGTGCACC
The DNA here is from genome assembly GCF_902500255.1 of Thalassophryne amazonica. Taxonomy (NCBI): domain Eukaryota; kingdom Metazoa; phylum Chordata; class Actinopteri; order Batrachoidiformes; family Batrachoididae; genus Thalassophryne; species Thalassophryne amazonica. The sequence goes on along the minus strand of NC_047103.1, from coordinate 22,504,702 downwards.
CCATACACGATGCATGAATTCCACCATTTCCTAACTTCAGCGCTTGCTCTTGGTTTTTGTTTTCTGCACAGGAATCATAGGTAAACACCCTGGATGGAAAGGAGTAATAGTGTTTGGCTATTTATGAGTGATACTCTGTCCTCAGTGTTGATACAGTAGATACGTGTGATTGAAACGTTTTCTTACTAACTAAGGGGTGAGGTGATGGTCTAGTGGTTAAGCTGTTGGGCTCAAGACCAGAGGATCCTTGGTTCAAATCCCAGCTTGACCGGAAAATCACTAAGGGCCCTTGGGCAAGGTGCTTAATCCCTAGTTGCTCCCGGTGTGCAGTGAGCACCTTGCATGGCAGCAGCCTGACATCGGGGTGAATGTGAGGCATTATTGTAAAGCGCTTTGAGCGCCTGATGCAGATGGAAAGCGTGTATAGCTGCAGTCCATTTACTAATGTGAAACACCTCCATGATTGACGTAAGCAAACTTTTGGTATTTATGCGGTGTTGTGCAATAGTCTTAATCTGTGTTTAACGTGTGCTGCCCTAGTTGTTTGAATTCACTTGGGGTTTTTTGTTTTGTTTTTTTAGAATGGCATTTTCAGTTATGCTGACTATGAAAGTCAACGTGACTTCTTGTTCTTCAGTCCACAGTTATGGTTCTTCGGAATATGGTTGGACCAGAGGACATAGATGACGATCTGGAAGGTGAGGTGACGGAGGAGTGCGGAAAGTTTGGTTCAGTCAACAGAGTCATCATATACCAGGAAAAGCAAGGAGAGGAGGAGGATGCAGATATCATTGTGAAGATCTTTGTGGAGTTTTCCTTGGCCTCTGAGATGAACAAAGCTATCCAAGCGCTCAATGACCGCTGGTTCGGAGGTCGCAAGTTGTAGCAGAGGTGTATGATCAAGACCGTTTTAACAGTAGTGACCTTTCTGCATAAGTGTTTCATCAGCACCCATCCCATATCTGTTGCAAAACCTCATTTCAGCTACAGATGCAGGCCTCTGAAACATGTAATTATGTTCCTTTTTTTAAAAAAAAAAGAAATTGCTGTTATACTAATGTTAAAGTTCCTCAACTGGGGGATTCATTAAAAACATTTGTCAGATTTTTGCTTTGTGATCTGTGAAGATTTTTTTTTTTTTTTTTTGTGCTACTTTTTTTTTTTCTTATTTATCTTGTAAAACTTCTTGGGTTTCCATTATTTTTTCCCCTTGTTTCCCATGAAATTCCCAGGATATTTAAACACTTTCTTTCTGCAATTAAAGGTTATTGTTTGTCCACAAATTTACAATTGCAATTTTCTTGTGATTGTGATGGGGAATCCCTGTTTGAAGATGTTTCTAAGTAATTAGGTTTGAGTAGATTTTGATATTTCAATGGCAAGATTTTTAAAAAAATTGTTTTTTGCTGACTTTGCACCTGTTCACAATAGATTTTGTAACTGACTTAGAGCTTCATCTTTGTCACTACAGTGCATCCAGTGCTTCACGTTTTCATTTTTTTTTTATGTTACAGCCTTATTCCAAATGGATGGAATTAATTTTTTCCCCTCAAAATTATGCACACAATACCCTGTAATGACTATGTGAAAATTATATACAACCCCTGGCAAAAATTGTGGAATCACCGGCCTCGGCAGATGTTCATTCAGTTGTTTAATTTTGTAGAAAAAAAGCAGATCACAGACATGACACAAAACTAAAGTCATTTCAAATGGCAACTTTCTGGTTTTAAGACACACTATAAGAAATCAGGAAAAAAAAAATTGTGGCAGTCAGTAACTTACTTTTTTTTCTGAGGAAAAAATTATGGAATCATGAAAACAAAGAACGCCTCCAACGCATCACTAGTATTTTGTTGCACCACCTCTGGCTTTTATAACAGCTTGCAGTCTCTGAGGCATGGACTTAATGAGTGACAACAGTACTCTTCATCAATCTGGCTCCAACTTTCTCTGATTGCTGGTTGCCAGATCAGCTTCAACATCCTTTCAATTGATGGGATAAGAAAAGTGTCCAAAATATCAACGTAAACTGTGCATTATTGATGATGTAATGACAACCATCCCCCAGTGCCTTTACCTGACATGCAGCCCCATATCATCAGTGACTGTGGAAATTTACATGTTCTCTTCAGGCAGTCATCTTTATAAATCTCATTGGAACGGCACAAACAAAAGTTCCAGCATCATGACCTTGCCCAATGCAGATTCGAGAGTCATCACTGAATATGACTTTCATCCAGTCATCCACAGTCCACGATTGCTTTTCCTTAGCCCATTGTAACCCTTGTTTTTTTTCTGTTTAGGGTTAATGATGGCTTTCGTTTAGCTTTTCTGTATGTAGATCCCATATCCTTTAGGCGGTTTCTTACAGTTCGGTCACAGACGTTGGATGACTCCAGTTTCCTCCCATTCGTTCCTCATTTATTTTGTTGTGCATTTCGATTTTTGAGACATTGCTTAAAGTTTTCTGTCTTGACGCTTTGATGTCTTCCTTGGTCTACCAGTATGTTTGCCTTTAACAACCTTCCCATGTTGTTTGTATTTGGTCCAGAGTTTAGACACAGCTGACTGTGACAACCAACATCTTTTGCAACATTGCGTGATGATTTACCCTCTTTTAAGAGTTTGATAATCCTCCTCCTTTGTTTCAATTGACATCTCTCGTGTTGGAGCCATGATTCATGTCAGTCCACTTGGTGCAACAGCTCTCCAAGGTGTGATCACTCCTTTTAGATGCAGACTAACGAGCAGATCTGATGCAGGTGTTAGTTTTGGGGATGAAAATTTACAGGGGTGATTCCATAATTATTCCTCAGAATTGAGTCATTCCATATTTTTTCCCCCTCTGCTTGGTCTAAAAAAGTAACCGTTACTGACTGCCACAATTTTTTTCCTGATTTCTTATAGTGTTTCTTAAAGCCAGAAAGTTGCCATTTGAATGACTTTAGTTTTGTCATGTCTGTGATCTGCTTTTTTCTACAAAATTAAACAACTGAATGAACATCCTCCGAGGCCGGTGATTCCATAATTTTTGCCAGGGGTTGTTTGTATGTGTGTGTATATATATTGTGTATATATATATATATATATATATATGCAAATTTAATAAAAATAAAGGAAGAAACCATACATACATAAGTATTTAAAGCCTTTGCCACGAAGCCTCAAAATTGAGCTCAGGAGCATCCTGTTTCCCCTGATGATCCTTGACATGTTTCTGGAGTCCACCTGGGGTAAATTTAGTTGACTGACATAATTTGGAAAGGCACACACCTGTCTACATATAAGGTTCCACAGTTCTGGGGAAGGATACAAAACATTTAGGTCCACCAGACTCTTCCTAGAGCTGGCCCCCTGTCTAAACTGAGTGATAAGGGGTGAAGAGCCTTAGTCAGGGAGGTGACCAAGAATCTGATGGTTACTCTGTCAGAGCTCCAGCATTCCTCTGTGGGGAGAGAACCTTCCAGAATGACAACCATCTCTGCAGAAATCCAATCAGGCCTGTATGGTAGAGTGGCCAGATGAAAGCCACTCTTCAGTAAAAAACACATTGCAGCCCACCTGGAGTTTGCCATAAGGCTTCTGAAGGACTCTCAGACCATGAGGAACAAAATTCTTTGGTCTAATGGGACAAAAGATTGAACACTGGTGTGATTGCCAGATGTCACATTTGGAAGAAACCAAGCACCATAGATATAGTGAAGCATCATGGTCGGTGGCAGCATCATGCTGTGGGGATGTTTTTTAGCAGCAGGAACTAGGAGGACTAGTCAGGATTTAGGGAAGGATGAATGCAGCAATGTACAGAGACATCTGGATGAAAACCTGCTCCAGAGCGCTCTTGACCTCAAGACTGGTGATGGTTCATCATCAGCAGGACAGTGACCCTAAGCACACAGCCAAAACATCAAAGGAGTGGCTTCAGGACAACTCTGAATGTCCTTGAGTGGGCCAGCCAGAGCCCAGACTGAATCTGAAATCTCTGGAAAGATCTGAAAATGACCGGCGCTCCCATCCATCCTGATGGAGCTTGAGAGGTGCTGCAAAGAGGAATGGACAAAACTGCCCAAAGATAGGTGCACCGAGTTTGTGGCATCATATTGAAGACGATTTGAAGTATTGAGCAAAGCTGTGAATACGTATGTACATGTGATTGCTTAGTTTTTTATTTTTAATAAATTTGCAAAAAATAAAACTTTTCCAGTTGTGAATTGGATTTGAGGGACAAATGAAATAACATTTTGGAAAAAGGCTACAACATAACAGAAGGTGGAAAAAGTGAGGCGCTGTGAAACTTTCCGGGTGCACATACCCCCCCCCCCCCTTTTTTTTATAGTATCTCAAATTGGAAATCTGACACCTAATATTGTTTCAGTGGCTTTTAATGTCCTGCCTATAAAGTCTTATTCTGGAAGAAGACCATGTGTCACACTAAAAGGCTTCATTGTGTAAAAATCTCATTGAATTTCTAGACAGACCTGAAGCTGTGACCTTTATGATGGCTTCAGGTTTGAAGGGCCGCTGACATCATCACAGACCAAGCATTCAAACTCTGAATTCAAGCCACAGTTCACACTGAAGACGGTGAAGCATGGTGGTGCAAGCATCATGATATGGGCATGTTTCTCCTACTATGGTGTTGGGCTTATATATCACATACCAGGTATCATGGATCAGTTTGGATATGTCAAAATACTTGAAGAGGTCATGTTGCCTTATGCTGAAGAGGACATGCCCTTGAAATGGGTGTTTCAACAAGACAATGACCCCAAGCACACTAGTACACGAGCAAATCTTGGTTCCAAACCAACAAAATTAATGTTTTTGGAGTGGCCTGCCCAATCCCCGGACCTAAATCCAATGAGAACTTGTGGGGTGACATCAAAAAAGCTGTTTCTGAAGCAAAAACCAAGAAATGTGAATGAATTGTGGAATGTTGTTAAAGAATCTTGGAGTGGAATAACAGCTGAAAGGTGCCACAAGTTGGTTGACTCCATGCCTCGCAGATGTGAAGAAATCATGAAAAACTGTGGTTATACAACTAATTACTAGTTTAGTGATTCACAGGATTGCTAAAAAAAAGCAGTTTTTAACATAATAGTTTTGAGTTGTAGCGTCAACAGCAGATGCTACTGTTATTGTGAACACCCGCTTTTCTACTTTTTTTTTACTAATAGCCCAATTTCATAGCCTTAAGAGTGTGCATACCATGAATGCTTGGTCTTGTTGGATTTGTGAGAATCTGCTGAATCTACTGGTACCTTGTTTCCCATGTAACAATAAGAAATATACTCAAAACCTGGATTAACTTTTTTAGTCACATAGCACTACTATTATTCCTGAACACTACTGTACATCTGAGATGCAAGCCAGATTTGATCTGTTTTGGTGAACGATAATAGCTAAGAACAGTGAACAAGGGACATTGATTTCACCATTAATCAGTTCCTGGTAAGCAGACAAGCTCTGACCAAAGGAAATATCTCAACCTTGCCAGTTATAAAATGTGACATCAACTAAATGTGCCAAATAATTATACAATTCTTTATAAAACTTTCAGATTTTAATTTCCTGAACTTTGCATAATTTATTACCACCTTTGAAAAATGTCAGCTACCTATTTTATAAACACTATCCAATCTAGAACCTGTGGATCCCAACAGCAACACAGTAGTATATACTGTCAAAATTTCACAATAGGTAATGCAATGATGATAACTTTCCAAGCTATAACTGAGATTTTAAAATCTAGATTTGGATTTAAATCAAGAGATAAGTCAAACTGAGATATTTAAAATTTCAAATCTCAAACTCAGTTGTACTATTGAAATTGATTCTTAATCTTATGATTTGGTAAACCATAACATTTAATAGCTCAATTCTAATGTAGAGTTTAATCTCATGATTTACTTTTGACTGTTTCTCTGATCGATGATATGAGTTGGAAATTTAAAATTTATTTTATTCTCATAATTGAGAATACCCACACCAATCATTTCAGAATAAGATTTTTTTCCCCCCTGTAGCAGAGAAAAAGCATCCACACCATCAATCACAACTTCAGTCTGTAAATTTGAAGGCAGGGTGGGCTGTGCCATCAGCACTCTTCTGGATACGCACCCTGCATCGTCAGCAAGCACCACACACTTCTCTTTTGGTCCCAAGTCACTTCACCTCAGCTACAACACATTTTCTACGCAACAGTTTGAAATAAATAATAATAAAATAAATAAATATAAAATTTCCATAGGCACGAAATAATTCGTCATAGGTGGCGCTGACAAATAAGCTGCGGCGCTCCGGCTGACGCTGGCCCAGCCCCCAACAAGTCAAACCGGCCTGGCTCGGATCAGCAAGGGAGGAGAGAACTGCGGCTTCCGCGCCTGATATTTTAGCAGCCCCGCGATAAACACTGGCGGGTGGACGCTTTATCTGAGATGTTGCTTCCACGCTGACTTGGCTGGTGAAGAAGATATTATCCGTGGGTGAATCACCGTCACGCACAAAGACCTTCAGTCAGCTATTATTAGCTGGAATTAGCTTCTTGCTAACAACACAGCCGGTGAGAACGGGCAGCACATCTTTGCGCAGCTCCGCTGGATATGCTTTCTGTGGCTTATATTGAAGGAAGACTGGGATACAAAAAAACAACACTTCTGGATGCTTTTATCACCCTTTTAAATACAGTTAGCCACAGCGAAAAACCGCTCTTGATAGAGGGATGGTGTGTAATAGCACCAGAAGCTAACATCGCTCCGTCTATGTGAGCAAACATTTCTGAGACAAGTGGAAGCTCTGAGCTTCATGTTTATCTTAATTCCGCTACCGCGACTCTGTCCTTGATCACAATACCTGACCGAAGGATTATTTCATGTCTCTAAGTGGATTTCGGCCTCCCGTTGAGGATCGTCGTGGGACCGCAGTACGTGTTTTGACATTGAGGGAGCCCAGTCCCGCAACCTCCGCTCCCCCGCACCTTCTTCTCCGATGTGGAGATTTGAGTAGCACCGGCGACCAAATCCCCCACGGCAGCCGGACATGCTGAAGTGTATCCCACTGTGGCGCTGCAACCGCCACGTTGAGTCTGTGGACAAGCGTCACTGCAACCTGCAGACGGTCCCCGGATGAGATCTACCGCTACAGCCGCAGCCTGGAGGAATTGCTCCTCGATGCCAACCAGCTCAAAGAACTCCCCAAGGTGAGCAAAGGTCAACCGCATCTTCCCCGATGGAGTGAGTGCCTGCGTGCAGGTGGCGTAGTGCAGTAGATAACTGAAACAACCATGCAAATGGTGATAAAAGCATCAAATTCGGCAGAAATACTCCTTAGACACTCCTCTTTTGGAAAAAACCGATTGGCCACTTGACTTTTCAATCGGTGGTCAGGTAGGGGTCAATTGAAGAATTACACAGAGGTCAAAATTAAAAGATGCTCCAATCATATTGAAAAATATTCCACATTATTTACCTGATTATAAAGATTCCAAAAAGGTATAGTTTGGACTATCTGTGACTGAATTCTATGGAGTTAAAGGATAAAAACAGCAAGAATGGTGACAAAGGTCAGTGTAATTTTGTACAGGGGTCAAAAGTTTAAAGTTGCTCCAATTTTGGTTAAAAAGTGGTGCAAATTACTGGTGAGCTAATAGGATTAATAAATGGAATAGTTCTGACTGTGTTGCGTGCTTGGTTTGCAGAGTAAAGGTAAACAATGTCGACATCCATGGATTCTATGACGTGACATATGCTACCTTGTAACATGATAACTAAGCATAATACATGATGCAAACTATTCCTTTTTAAAACCATATTCACTCAACTAACAATAGGTATCAGGTCAGTTTGTATCTGTTGGACAGATTAAAAAATAAAATAAGACTATTCACGCACTGTCAAATCATTATAAAAATAAAATTTGCTCCACACAAGATTGTGTGAGAGAATACCAGAACCAAAGTGTTCTGGATGAACTGAAATGGTTTGTGACATCTAAATGAATGGCTATTTCGATGTATTTTTCATTGTGTGCTTGTTTCCAGTGCGGAACGTTCCTGGTTCAAATCCCACCCCTGTCCATTCTCCATGTAATATGAAGTTGTATCAAGAAGGGCATTTGACATAAATCTTGTGCCAAATCAACATGCAGATCCAAGGTGGATCTGCTGTGGTAACCACGAGTGAAAACAAGGGAGCAGCCGACGGAACTTACTTTTTTCGTTTGCATTATTTAAAAAAACTCTGGCCTGGCTGGAGGGTTGTCATTATCTTGGCGGCCCCACCACGATTATAATTCTGGTACATTTACAAAGATCTGGCTTTTTAACAAATTGAAAATACATACTTTGTTTTAAGAAAGTTTTAAAATTTTGTCCTAAATGGTGCATTCTGACCACCATGTCACCTTGTTAATTGTCTGTCATTGGGTTATGTGACAGAATTCATTAAGATCAGTGTATTTGTTATTAACAAACTGCTTTAAGGTCAAGTATTATCCATCTTGCTATGGAAAAGAAAAGAGTAAAGATCCAGAATCCACATCCTGATCCACTCCAAAGTTTGTACTCTTCCTCTTGATAAGACTGATCATTCCACAAAGTTTTGTGGAGATTAGATTAATCCCACTGACATACACACTTCAGCGATGGAGGTGATAAACAGTGGTGTGTATTGTTGGCCAAGTGGGTAAAGTGCATATCATACATCACGACTTGTGGTCTGCAATGTGCGGAGTTCAATTGCACACCTATGTTTTATGTCCTCCCATTGCCTACTGTATTATTATCACAGGGATGAAAACTTCCTTTTTTTTTTTTTTTCTTTTTTTTTGGCGGATTTCTGCTTTTTTGCCAGTCACCTGGATCATTTTTCGATCAGTGCAAATCCGTTGAGAAAAAGAGGGTAATGATCAACATCAGGGTGAATGTGAGGCATTATTGTAAAGTGCTTTGAGCGTCTAATGCAGATGGAAAAGCACTATATAAATGCAGTCTATTTACCATTTAATGAGGCAGGGGTGGGGGCCAAGGGTTTTAGTGCACTTGGTTTCAGTGCAGATAGGTCCCTGGTTCAAACCCCACCCCTACCGCATTTCTCCATGTAATGTGGAGTTGCATCAGGAGGGCACCCGGCGTAAAACCTGTGCCAGTTCAACATGCAGATCCATCTTGGATTTGCTGTGACGACCCTGAGTGCAAACAAGGGAGCAGCTGAAGGGACTTACTATATACACTCAACAAAAATATAAACGCAACACTTTTGGTTTTGCTCCCATTTTGTATGAGATGAACTCAAAGATCTAAAACTTTTTCCACATACACAATATCACCATTTCCCTCAAATATTGTTCACAACCAGTCTAAATCTGTGATAGTGAGCACTTCTCCCTTTGCTGAGATAATCCATCCCACCTCACAGGTGTGCCATATCAAGATGCTGATTAGACACCATGATTAGTGCACAGGTGTGCCTTAGACTGCCCACAATAAAAGGCCACTCTGAAAGGTGCAGTTTTATCACACAGCACAATGCCACAGATGTCACAAGATTTGAGGGAGCGTGCAATTGGCATGCTGAGAGCAAGGAATGTCAACCAGAGCTGTTGCTCGTGTATTGCATGTTCATTTCTCTACCATAAGCCGTCTCCAAAGGCGTTTCAGAGAATTTGGCAGTACATCCAACCAGCCTTACATCCGCAGACCACGTGTAACCACACCAGCCCAGGACCTCCACATCTAGCATGTTAACCTCCAAGATCATCTGAGACCAGCCACTCGGACAGCTGCTGAAACAATCGTTTTGCATGACCAAAGAATTTCTGCACAAACTGTCAGAAACACATCTCAGGGAAGCTCATCTGCATGCTCGTCGTCCTCATCGGGGTCTCGACCTGACTCCAGTTCGTCGTCGTAACCGACTTGAGTGGGCAAATGCTCACATTCACTGGCGTTTGCCACGTTGGAAAGGTGTTTTCTTCACGGATGAATCCCGGTTCACACTGTCCAGGGCAGATGGCAGACAGCGTGTGTGGCGTCGTGTGGGTGAGCGGTTTTCTGATGTCAATGTTGTGGATCGAGTGGCCCATGGTGGAGGTGGGGTTATGGTATGGGCAGGCGTCTGATATGGACGAAGAACACAGGTGCATTTTATTGATGGCATTTTGAATGCACAGAGATACCGTGACGAGATCCTGAGGCCCATTGTTGTGCCAACATCCAAGAACATCACCTCATGTTGCAGCAGGATAATGCACGGCCCCATGTTGCAAGGATCTGTACACACTTCTTGGAAGCTGAAAATGTCCCAGTTCTTGCATGGCCGGCATATTCACCCATTGAGCATGTTTGGGATGCTCTGGACCGGCGTATACGACAGTGTGTACCAGTTCCTGCCAATATCCAGCAACTTTGCACAGCCATTGAAGAGGAGTGGACCAACATTCCACAGGCCACAATTGACAACCTGATCAACTCTATGCGAAGGAGATGTGTTGCACTGCATGAGGCAAATGGTGGTCACACCAGATACTGACTGGTATCCCCCCCAATAAAACAAAACTGCACCTTTCAGAGTGGCCTTTTATTGGTATGTAAAGTCACCCGGGAGGAGCTCGGAGTCGAGCCGCTGCTCCTCCACGTCGAAAGGAGTCAGTTGAGGTGGCTCGGGCATCTTTTCCGAATGCCCCCTGGACGCCTCGCTGGAGAGGTGTTCCGGGCACATCCCACTGGGAGGAGGCCCCGGGGAAGACCCAGGACACGCTGGAGGGACTACATCTCTTGGCTGGCTTGGGAACGCCTTGGGGTTCCCCCCGGAGGAGCTGGGGGAGGTGTGTGTGGATCGGGAGGTCTGGGCGGCTTTGCTTGAGCTGCTGCCCCCCGCGACCCGATGCGGATAAAGCGGAAGAAGATGGATGGATGGATGGATGTAAAGTTAAACATTTTTACATGATCGTCTGCTTTTATGTGAATCTACTGTGCACCTTATACTTCACTTTTCTGTAATTCTGGACTTGTGGTTGTGCTTATGCAGCCCAAACAGCCTTTACTCTTGTTACTTAATCCACTTGTCTGTTCTTGCTACATGAGCTCTATAATATCGCCGATTTTTGCTTTTTTTGGGGGGGCAACAATTATACCTGTTGCTTCTCAGACGAGTATGATAAAAATTTTATGAATGGGTCAGGGGTCTGCAGCCTTTACTGTCAGAAGAGCCATTTTGTCACGTCTTCCACAAATAAAATTCTTCTAGTGCCACAAAACATATTTGACCTTTAAAATTAATGAACAGCTATAACACAGCTTATAGTGTTTTTCTATATACAGTTCAACAATATGTTTTTAATTTTTCTTTTGTTTTTGTTTTTTATAACTACAAATCAGAAAAGTTTGGATGATATGAAATATGTGGTGGTGGTGGGGGGACACTATAATGAACCTGACATTTTCTTTGTCTTCTATTTACTGTATACTGTAAACCAACATATTTTATGTTTTGTGAGGGATATATTTCCATTTTTTTGTTTTGTGATATATTTCCATTCCTACATTTAAGGCCTGCAGCATTTTCCAAGAAAAAACAGGTTGGGACAATGACAGTTATTCTAAATGTCAGAATTAATTAATCATTTTTCCAGCCAGTTTTCTTGAGAAATGTCAGGGGATGAAAACATATAATGCAATAAAAACACGCACATCCAAAACACGTAAAAAGGCATGCAGGACCATGACAAATTGTATCAAGATAGAAACGAATGTTCCTCCGCTACAGAAAAGCTTTATGGTAGTCTGTGTCAAGTACGCAGTTCTCAATAACTAAATGCCCATGCTGAAATGAGACAAATGAGGGAAGCCACCAAGACACAACTCTGGTAGAACTTTTGGCTTCTGTGGGTCTGAGTGGAGAAACTGGGGAATTGTGCAGTATTTTTATCTTCATTTTACATACAGTTCCAACTTTTTTCTGATTTGTGGTTGTTTTCTGTTACATTTCTGAAATTACAGTACTGCTATGAAGAAAAGTGTTAACATTTTGTTGTTTTTTCAAACTTTGTAGAATGAATGTAAGCACCAAACTCTTATAAACAAAGTAGGCTGATTTGACTCCCCATGTTTTTGAAAATAAGAATAAATAAGAGGCAACTTGCTTTGAAATAAATAAAACATATAGCTGTAGCCTAACTAGCATAACTCTGGAAAAATAAATTAGCAGCTGTATTTTTATTCTGACTGGAGTACATTTTTAGTGTGATGATGGAATTCATCCTGTTTTTTTTTTTTGTTTTTCTCCTCCTCAGTCACGTTTTGTGCTTGAACATAAAATGGCTACACTAACTCACGATCTAAAATAAATACTTAAAAAAAAAAAAATAAAAGCTTATTAATGTTCAGAGTTCTCACCTGCTTAACGTGAGACCTGTGCATTGAGACACAGCTCCGTTCAGTCCCTCCCCCTCGCACTCTCCCTGCCTGTGTGAGCACCAGCTGGAGCAAGCTCTGCACACACACACTGACAGCTCATTTGAAAAACGCATTTTAGACAGCTTTAACCCTCTGGGCCAGCGACGTCGTATACGACGGCTAGACCAAGCTTTACTAAATTATAAATAATTTTGAATAATATGAGATAGAAACTTACTTTTTTTGTTGAAAAGTTAACTGTGGACTTTCGAGCCAGCCATCAGTCATCTTTGTATTCCTCATAGACGCTGTGTGATGACTGTGCGCATTGTGAGTGTCCAATCGGAATTGGTTCACCGTCACATGGTTTTCCAAAATCCAATCGTATGGCAGATTTTACCTCACGTGAAAAGCCAAACAATGTTTTCAGGAGTGATATGTTACTAGTTGGCCCGTTTGAATAGCCCCCTGGGTGCTCCAATGAGTACATACTATTAGTACATATACTCTGCGCCCTGCGCCATTACGCACAGCGATCAGTGAAAGCAGGAGCACATGGAGAGCCTCTGATGACAATCTCACGTGCTCAACTAGGGATGTCCCGATCAGGTTTTTTGCCCCGATCTGATTTGAGTATCTGCCAATACCGAGTCCCAATCCGATACTTTAAAAAACTGAGTGAACAATGAACAAATGCTAATATATAATAATTTCATTTAATCACCTATTTTATTATTTATCACTTAAACAGTGCACTTCTCCTTGAGGTAGCTTGAACAGTCAAGTAATAATCTACCAGACTTAAAAAATGTACAAATTTCCATGTTATTTTTTGTCTAAAAATACATTTCCAAGGTTCCGTATGTTAAACTGCAAATTATCTAATTTCAAATAACAGGTGGTTTTAAATTATAGATGAAAGGTTTCTAAAGAACCATTTATTGATTTAGCTATTTTAATTACAAGTGTTCTAAACTTTTTAAAACAGTAATCAGAAATTTTGAGGTAACAAACAACAACAACAAAAAAAATATTTCCAATGATTTTTCTTCAGACACGTGGTTTCTTCACTGATCTGTGGTTCAAATCCCCGTCCTGACTGGAAAATCACTAAGGGCCCTTGGGCAAGGTCTTTAATCCCCTATTGCTCCCAGTGTGTAGTGAGCGCCTTGTATGGCAGCACCCTGACATCGTAGTGAATGTGATGCATAATTGTAAAGCGCTTTGAGCGTCTGATGCAAATGGAAAAGCGCTATATAAATGCAGTCCATTTACCATTTTACAGATCAGTGGTTTCTGCCACTAGTCTTCCGTGTTTTGCGTCGTTCCTATTGGACAGCGCGAAGCTACGTTACAGCTCAGAGCGTCGAAAATTCAAAAGTCAACTTGAAAAGTAAAGGAAAAAAAAACAACTTACATTTGCGTCCTGACACTCCTCAGTGTACCCCTCTGATGCTTTATCAGTGTTCAACAAGTTCAGAGCAGCGCAGTGAACGTGAATGAAGACGGAAGCTCTTTAAGACGCGCTCCTAAATATGATGAGTGCGCACGTCGCTTGTGCACACACCATCTCTCGCGCTGTTTTTGCAGACAAACGATCACAGGACAGTTTTGTTTTTTTCTTTTTGTTAATCAGATGACAGATCGTCGTCCTGAGGACTTGGTCATCACCGGGTCCTGCTGCGCACAGAAGGATGACTGAGCAAGAGTTTCGGTGGGAAAGTGTCCATCATCCTCTTGTCATTCCATTGAGCCATCAGGCTGAGCGTGTAAACACACAAACAGCAGTTCTGCGAAAGAAACTTTGCACGCGTAACTCCCCCACCTCTGTCCGGGTTACAATTCCATATCTTCTTCCCAAATTCACGGCGCTACACTTGTTCCCTTTTCTCCTCTGGAATCAGTTTCAGCCGCACGCGTGTGAGAGAATGTCCGGTTGAAGTTATGTTTTTTCTTTTGTTCAATTAAAAAAAAAAAAAAAATAAAATAAAAAGATGGGTTGAACTTTGACCACGTCAGCCTGCCGACAAGCGGCAATGCGTGCACCCGTCAGAAGTGTTGCGTCAAAAGCCGAGCTAAAGTGACGCTTCTAACGCCTCTAAAAAGCAGCGTGTCTCATGACTCTGGCGCTTCCGATGTGTGAAAGGCCCATTAATCTGCAATAATGAGCTTGAAATAGTGCTGATCAAAATAATGAGGATAAAATCTATATCGGATTCCTGATCGGATGCAACGTCCGATTTCCATCAAGTCTGAAACCATGTGATCGGGCCCCGATTTCCGATCACGTGATCGAATCGGGACATCCCTAGCTCAACAAAGAGTGTTTAACTATCAGGTTTGCTCCACTAGTTTGCATGTGAATGTTACTGGATAATTCTGTTGCTTTCCCTGCGTAAAGCACTGTTTTACCATATCAATGGACAACAAAATGCACAAACCATTTTGTATATATTGTTCAAAATGTGCATTTGTGTTTATTGTTTGAACCTTATTGTTGTACAGTCTTTCACACAAGATTTCAAATTACCTTTATAAAGTGTCAAAACAGTTGTTTATTATAGTTTGCTGTGTGTTTTGAATAAATGTGTGTGGAAAATTATTTTTTTGCTTTATTTTTTGGTCTAGCATGGGAAAATATCTACTAGACATAGACCAAAAATAACTGGTCCGTGACCTTGGACCAGTGGATTTCTCTACTCCTGATTCGTTTCTGTTACTTTACGTTGAAAAGATATATTTGCAAATTGTGAGAATGCTACGAGATGAGTGATTTTGAATAAGGAAAATTGGTGTTTTTTTCTCACCAAAATGGATGCACTGCAATTTATTGTCTGGAATAGCCCCAGATTGCATCTCAGAGCTTCTAGAATTAAAAACATTTCTGGGGGTTGGGGGGGTTAGGGTGTGGGGGGGACATGTTTCCACACTAGTAATTTGGGTTTCATACGAGGTCTGTTAGAAAAGTATCCGACCCTTTTTATTTTTTGCAAAAACCTGATGGATTTGAATCACGTGTGCTTGCATGAGCAAACCTTGAACCTCGTGTGCATGTGTGAATTTTTTCACGCCTGTCGATTGCGTCATTTGCTTGTAAAATCCTTTGTGTGAGGATGGGTGTAGTCTCGTCGTTTTTTCTTTGCAATGAAAATGGCGGAACGACTGGAGCAGCGCGACTACATCAAATTTGCTGTGACATGCCCACCTCTTCCACAATTTCTCGGATAGTCCCACGACTTAAAAGCCACTGAAAGCCGTCTAAATATTCCAAATGGTGGAAGAGGTGGGCATCATTTTTCGGAGTCCAGCATGTCCCGTGAGACTTCAGCACGGAGGTTTTGCTCCGTCAGTAGCTTTGTGCCGAAGCCGTCGGCATGAATTTTGCTGCAACTCTTTTCATGGACAAATCTTCTGTCACAGTGGAATGTGCCGAAAAAGTGCTGATGTCCACCTCTTCCGCAATTTCTCGGATAGTCCACACGATGGGTTCCGCATCACCACAGTGTTCACTTTGGAAATGATCTGGTCATTTCAGCATGTTGATGGCCGACCGGAGCGTGGCTCGCTCTCCACCGTTGTGCGGACATCTTTAAACCGGTTGTATCGCTCCTTAATCTGTGTGATGCCCATAGCATCGTCACTGAAAGCCGTCTGAATAATCCGAATGGTTTCCACCTGGCTGTCGCCCAGTTTCTGGCAAAATTTGATGTAGTCATGCTGCTCCAGTTGTTCCGCCATTTTCCTTGCAAAGAAAATCCGACGAGAGACTCCACCCATCCTCACACAAAGGCTGCTTACCAGCAAATGACGCAATCGACAGGCGTGAAAAAATTCACGCATGCGCACGAAGGTTCAAGGTTGGCTCATGCAAGCACACGTGATTCAAATCCATCAGGTTTTTGCAAAAAAATAAAAAGGTCGGATACTTTTCTAACAGACCTCATATTTTTTCATTTTTCACCACTTTAATCCTCGATTATCAGGAAAGTAAAAAAAAATGTCCAGGAAAATAGCCCGTTTTTACTCTTGTTTTGCTTTGTAGTATAAACTAAATTTGATGTTTTTTAGAGAGTATTTGAGTAATATAAATTGTTTACAAGTGGTTGTAATTAGAGCTCGAATAATACAGAATTTCTAAAGCTGACACCCGGATCCCATTTTGATTAAGAAGAGATGCATCAAATTGTTTTTCTTCAGCATGGCTTTCAGATGGACTAAACTGGACCCAAACACCTGGTGTGCTTCATACTGCATGTCATAAAGGCTGCAGTGGTCAGTTGGATTGGATGCTGTGTGGAAAGGCATGCATGGAATGAGTTGCAATGTCCACACCCACACTCTTACTATTTAAAATATGACAAAAGTCCTCTTTGCATGGCCAAAGTGTTTATTTTAAGGGGAGCTGTTTGTCTGTTTTCTTCTGGCTCTTCAAAACTATGGGACAAAACACTCACTTAAGTGACTTAGATTTCTGATGTCTGGTTGTTCTGTTAAAGAGAATTTGTATGGATTGCATGGGTTAGTAGGGAACACTGACAAAATCTTGCTGTCATAATAGTTTTAGCTCAGTGGTGAAAGGCACAAGTGGCACTTTGACTAATGAAGATCATTAACAAGCCAAGGACAACAGAGGTTAGTGTTGCAGCAGTCCATGTGGCATCCAATTCATTGAGAATTTTGCCTTCATTTGAAGGCTGGCCCTGCTTTCACAAAACAGATCATCACATGGCAACTTTAATTTTTAATTTCACCTTATTTGTTTTAACTCTCTGATCATCCATTTTGTGCCAGGCATTTTGTGATGAATAGACTCCTGCAGAAGAAAGTGCTATTGGCGGTCTCCACTGTAAAATGTAAAACACACAGCAAGCATTATGAGGCCCTTTTCCATTACACAGTTCTAGCACTACTCGGCTCCACTCTACTCCGTTTTTTTTTTTTTTTTTGCTTTTCCATTAGGGATAGTACCTGGTGCTTTTATTTGGTGTCTACTCAGGTGAGGTTCCAAACGAGCAGAGCCTTTACTAAAATGTGACATCAACAGGCTGCTGGCCACTGATTGGTCAGATGGTGTCATCACTGGAGGAGTCATGAGCGCAGCGTCTGACACGAGAATCAAACCTGCCATTTTTAAATAGTTGCAACAGAGTTACAGCTACCGTGCTTTTCTTTTGTTTCACACAAGTTTTTTTACTTCCGCAAAACCACATCATGGTCCGTTCGTGAGCTTCGAACGTTTCTGTGTTTGGTAGCAGAGGAGAGAATCCACAGAGAGGTGGACGGAGCGACCCCAAAATGAGAAAATATTTCAGTTGATCTCCCAGTTTTTGCCTTCTCACGGGCACCACCAGACATTCCAGCAATGCAGAGAAAGCTGAAAAAGTTTGAAGGTGAATACAGGACCATCAAGGACCACAACGGTCGGAGTTGGTCGGATCATGAATGCTGGAAAGGGTTCGACCAGATGGACGGAATTTATGGACACAGACCAGCAAACAACGGGACACAGGATCACTTCGAAGTAGTACATGAAGTCAATGGATGGCATCACAGACTACAATGTCGCAATTTTGGGCTCCAATTTAAAGTTCATGTTGGACTGTTAAGCACCAGTGGAATACCAAAAATATAAGTC
Source organism: Thalassophryne amazonica (assembly GCF_902500255.1). Taxonomy (NCBI): domain Eukaryota; kingdom Metazoa; phylum Chordata; class Actinopteri; order Batrachoidiformes; family Batrachoididae; genus Thalassophryne; species Thalassophryne amazonica. The sequence goes on along the minus strand of NC_047103.1, from coordinate 22,486,673 downwards.
CCTTTTCTGGTGTTTATAAATTAATAAAATATAAAATGACGAGGATCTATTTTAGCTGTTATATAAAACAAATAATAAATGTTTTTTCATTCTTTCAGTGGAATGAATATTTAATGCGATGAAAGCTGGAATGTTCCATTCTGTCTTTCACCTCCATGAAATATTCGTACCATTGAACTTAAACATTCATTATTTGTATACTATTCCATTTCAGGATGAGTCAGCAGTATAAAAAAAAATTATCATCGATGTTTTGGTACAATCATGGTTAATTTTTAAGAATTGTTCATCTGGAATTTGCCACTCCAGACGACGCTGCACACTGCACCTGGCTGAATCTTTACAAAGATGCTGGAATAATCATGTCCAAACTAGGGCTGAAATGATTAATCGAGTAACTCGAATAATTCGATTACAAAAAATGTTCGAGGCAAATTCTGTGCCTCAAAGCTCTTTAATGTTGTAGTACATATGCCAGGTCTGTGTGTGGCGCTATAATGTCCACAGGAAAAAAAAAAAAAACGGAAGAAGACTAGAGCATGCGCATAAGCCGTGTAAGAGCTAATCAATTTGGCACCAGAAGCTACAACTTTCCAATGTGACTCAGAGTAAAATAAAGCCTTTTAAGAGAAAGACTTTCCATGCTGATCATCTGAAATAGACTTACTGCACATTTAAAGCGAAGCAGTGTGTATATGAATTTTTAAAAACACACTGGTCTGCTGGCTGTGCGCTGCTCTACGTGCACTTTAAGTCAATTAAGTTTATTCAAAAACCGCCTTCATATGGATTTGATCAATGGATTTTATTTGTAAAAACACTCATAGAATTGTGGGAGTTTGGAGATGTTTTGCACAGTATGTCAGAATCAGAATGGCTTTTATTCACCAAGTGTCCACAGAATACAAGGAATTAGACTTAAGTTTGAGCTGCCCTCTCTCTGTACAGCATATATAAATATACACTAAACATTGAATAATTCACAGTAATAAAATGTGCAATAATCAATCAATCAATTTTATTTATATAGCGCCAAATCACAACAAACAGTTGCCCCAAGGCGCTTTATATTGTAAGGCAAGGCCATACAATAATTACGTAAAAACCCAACGGTCAAAACGACCCCCTGTGAGCAAGCACTTGGCGACAGTGGGAAGGAAAAACTCCCTTTTAACAGGAAGAAACCTCCAGCAGAACCAGGCTCAGGGAGGGGCAGCCTTCTGCTGGGACTGGTTGGGGCTGAGTGAGAGAACCAGGAAAAAGACATGCTGTGGAGGGGAGCAGAGATCAATCACTAATGATTAAATGCAGAGTGGTGCATACAGAGCAAAAAGAGAAAGAAAGAAAGAAACACTCATTGCATCATGGGAACCCCCCAGCAGTCTAAGTCTATAGCAGCATAACTAAGGGATGGTTCAGGGTCACCTGATCCAGCCCTAACTATAAGCTTTAGCAAAAAGGAAAGTTTTAAGCCTAATCTTAAAAGTAGAGAGGGTGTCTGTCTCCCTGATCCGAATTGGGAGCTGGTTCCACAGGAGAGAAGCCTGAAAGCTGAAGGCTCTGCCTCCCATTCTACTCTTACAAACCCTAGGAACTACAAGTAAGCCTGCAGTCTGAGAGCGAAGCGCTCTATTGGGGTGATATGGTACTATGAGGTCCCTAAGATAAGATGGGACCTGATTATTCAAAACCTTATAAGTAAGAAGAAGAATTTTAAATTATATTCTAGAATTAACAGGAAGCCAATGAAAAGATGCCAATATGGGTGAGATATGCTCTCTCCTTCTAGTCCCCGTTAGTACTCTAGCTGCAGCATTTTGAATTAACTGAAGGCTTTTCAGGGAACTTTTAGGACAACCTGATAATAAATAATTACAATAGTCCAGCCTAGAGGAAATAAATGCATGAATTAGTTTTTCAGCATCACTCTGAGACAAGACCTTTCTAATTTTAGAGATATTGCGTAAATGCAAAAAAGCAGTCCTACATATTTGTTTAATATGTGCTTTGAATGACATATCCTGATCAAAAATGACTCCAAGATTTCTCACAGTATTACTAGAGGTCAGGGTAATGCCATCCAGAGTAAGGATCTGGTTAGACACCATGTTTCTAAGATTTGTGGGGCCAAGTACAATAACTTCAGTTTTATCTGAGTTTAAAAGCAGGAAATTAGAGGTCATCCATGTCTTTATGTCTGTAAGACAATCCTGCAGTTTAGCTAATTGGTGTGTGTCCCTCTGGCTTCATGGATAGATAAAGCTGGGTATCATCTGCGTAACAATGAAAATTTAAGCAATGCCGTCTAATAATACTGCCTAAGGGAAGCATGTATAAAGTGAATAAAATTGGTCCTAGCACAGAACCTTGTGGAACTCCATAATTAACCTTAGTCTGTGAAGAAGATTCCCCATTTACATGAACAAATTGTAATCTATTAGATAAATATGCTTCAAACCGCCGCAGCGCAGTGCCTTTAATACCTATGGCATGCTCTAATCTCTGTAATAAAATTTTATGGTCAACAGTATCAAAAGCAGCACTGAGGTCTAACAGAACAAGCACAGAGATGAGTCCACTGTCTGAGGCCATGAGAAGATCATTTGTAACCTTCACTAATGCTGTTTCTGTACTATGATGAATTCTAAAACCTGACTGAAACTCTTCAAATAGACCATTCCTCTGCAGATGATCAGTTAGCTGTTTTACAACTACCCTTTCAAGAATTTTTGAGAGAAAAGGAAGGTTGGAGATTGGCCTATAATTAGCTAAGATAGCTGGGTCAAGTGATGGCTTTTTAAGTAATGGTTTAATTACTGCCACCTTAAAAGCCTGTGGTACATAGCCAACTAATAAAGATAGATTGATCATATTTAAGATCGAAGCATTAAATAATGGTAGGGCTTCCTTGAGCAGCCTGGTAGGAATGGGGTCTAATAGACATGTTGATGGTTTGGATGAAGTAACTAATGAAAATAACTCAGACAGAACAATCTGAGAGAAAGAGTCTAACCAAATACCGGCATCACTGAAAGCAGCCAAAGATAACGATACATCTTTGGGATGGTTATGAGTAATTTTTTCTCTAATAGTTAAATTTTATTAGCAAAGAAAGTCATGAAGTCATTACTAGTTAAAGTTAAAGGAATACTCGGCTCAATAGAGCTCTGACTCTTTGTCAGCCTGGCTACAGTGCTGAAAAGAAACCTGGGGTTGTTCTTATTTTCTTCAATTAGTGATGAGTAGTAAGATGTCCGGAGGGCTTTTTTTATAGAGCAACAGACTCTTTTTCCAGGCTAAGTGAAGATCTTCTAAATTAGTGAGATGCCATTTCCTCTCCAACTTACGGGTTATCTGCTTTAAGCTGCGAGTTTGTGAGTTATACCACGGAGTCAGGCACTTCTGATTTAAAGCTCTCTTTTTCAGAGGAGCTACAGCATCCAAAGTTGTCTTCAATGAGGATGTAAAACTATTGACGAGATACTCTATCTCCCTTACAGAGTTTAGGTAGCTACTCTGCACTGTGTTGGTATATGGCATTAGAGAACATAAAGAAGGAATCATATCCTTAAACCTAGTTACAGCGCTTTCTGAAAGACTTCTAGTGTAATGAAACTTATTCCCCACTGCTGGGTAGTCCATCAGAGTAAATGTAAATGTTATTAAGAATTGATCAGACAGAAGGGAGTTTTCAGGGAATACTGTTAAGTCTTCAATTTCCATACCATAAGTCAGAACAAGATCTAAGATATGATTAAAGTGGTGGGTGGACTCATTTACATTTTGAGCAAAGCCAATTGAGTCTAGTAATAGATTAAATGCAGTGTTGAGGCTGTCATTCTCAGCATCTGTGTGGATGTTAAAATCACCCACTATAATTATCTTATCTGAGCTAAGCACTAAGTCAGACAAAAGGTCTGAAAATTCACAGAGAAACTCACAGTAACGACCAGGAGGACGATAGATAACAACAAATAAAACTGGTTTTTGGGACTTCCAATTTGGATGGACAAGACTAAGAGTCAAGCTTTCAAATGAATTAAAGCTCTGTCTGGGTTTTTGATTAATTAATAAGCTGGAATGGAAGATTGCTGCTAATCCTCCGCCTCGGCCCGTGCTACAAGCTTTCTGACAGTTAGTGTGACTCGGGGGTGTTGACTCATTTAAACTAACATATTCATCCTGCTGTAACCAGGTTTCTGTAAGGCAGAATAAATCAATATGTTGATCAATTATTATATCATTTACTAACAGGGACTTAGAAGAGAGAGACCTAATGTTTAATAGACCACATTTAACTGTTTTAGTCTGTGGTGGAGTTGAAGGTGCTATATTATTTTTTCTTTTTGAATTTTTATGCTTAAATAGATTTTTGCTGGTTATTGGTGGTCTGGGAGCAGGGATGGGGTAATGAGGGGATGGCAGGGGGAGAGAAGCTGCAGAGAGGTGTGTAAGACTACAACTCTGCTTCCTGGTCCCAACCCTGGATAGTCACGGTTTGGAGGATTTAAGAAAATTGGCCAGATTTCTAGAAATGAGAGCTGCTCCATCCAAAGTGGGATGGATGCCATCTCTCCTAACAAGACCAGGTTTTCCCCAGAAGCTTTGCATATTATCTATGAAGCCCACCTCATTTTTTGGACACCACTCAGACAGCCAGCAATTCAAGGAGAACATGCGGCTAAACATGTCACTCCCGGTCCGACTGGGGAGGGGCCCAGAGAAAACTACAGAGTCCGACATTGTTTTTGCAAAGTTACACACCGATTCAATGTTAATTTTAGTGACCTCCGATTGGCGTAACCGGGTGTCATTACTGCTGACTTGAATTACAATCTTACCAAATTTACGTTTAGCTTTAGCCAGCAGTTTCAAATTTCCTTCAATGTCGCCTGCTCTGGCCCCCGGAAGACAATTGACTATGGTTGCTGGTGTCGCTAACTTCACATTTCTCAAAACAGAGTCGCCAATAACCAGAGTTTGATCCTCGGCGGGTGTGTCGCCGAGTGGGGAAAAACGGTTAGAAATGTGAACGGGTTGGCGGTATATACAGGGCTTCTGTTTAGGGCTACGCTTCCTCCTCACAGTCACCCAGTCGGCCTGCTTTCCCGGCTGCTCGGGATCTGCCAGAGGGAAACTAACGGCGGCTAAGCTACCTTGGTCCGCACCGACTACAGGGGCCTGGCTAGCTGTAGAATTTTCCACGGTGCGGAGCCGAGTCTCCAGTTCGCCCAGCCTGGCCTCCAAAGCTACGAATAAGCTACACTTATTACAAGTACCATTACTGCTAAAGGAGGCCGAGGAATAACTAAACATTTCACACCCAGAGCAGAAAAGTGCGGGACAGACAGGAGAAGCCGCCATGCTAAACCGGCTAAGAGCTAGTAGCTGTGCTAAGCTAGCGGATTCCTAAAAACACACAAAGTGAATAATGTGTAAATAATTTAGAGGTGATTCAGCAGAGGGAGTGCTTTAGTTAAGGCACGTGAAGATTACACTGTGAAACAAATCGTTATCTAGTTAACTAGATCAATCTAACTGCGCAGATTAAACAGCTAACAGATACAGCAAAACACCGCTGTGCTCCGGAACAGGAAGTGATACAATACCGCAGTGAGAGCCAACCACCAGTAGAGGCAAGCAAGAGGTAACAGGATAATAAGAAAAAGAATGTGTGAAACAGACAGATTGAAGTTAAGTTGTGCATGAGGTATATGAATTAGTGTTTTTTTTTTTTTTGCAAGTTAAATTGAGAGGAGGAGTTTAAACAGTGTGTGTCTAGGGTGTGAGGGGTCTGCACAGATGTTACCAGCTCGCTTCCTGGTCCTTTAAGAACTCCTTCAATAATTTAATTTTAAAATCTGTCCATTGAGCATTAAAATCTGAAGGAAAAGCATCACGAACCATCCATCCATCCATCCATTTTCTTCCGCTTTATCCGGAGTCGGGTCGTGGGGGTAGCAGCTCAAGCAAAGCCGCCCAGACCTCCCGATCCACACACACCTCCCCCCAGCTCCTCCCAAGCCAGACGAGAGACGTAGTCTCTCCAGCGTGTCCTGGGTCTTCCCCGGGGCCTCCTCCCGATGGGACGTGCCCGGAACACCTCTCCAGCGAGGCGTCCAGGGGGCATCCGGAAAAGATGCCCGAGCCACCTCAACTGGCTCCTTTCGACGTGGAGGAGCAGTGGCTCGACTCCGAGCTCCTCCCGAGTGACCGAGCTCCTCACCCTATCTCTAAGGGAGCGCCCAGCCACCCTGCCAAATCTCATGACCAAGGGTGAGGATCTGAACGTAGATTGATCAGTAAATCGAGAGCTTTGCCCCCCTACTCAGCTCTCTCTTCACCACGATAGTCCGATACAGCGACTGCATCACTGCAGATGCTGCACCGATCCGTCTATCGATCTCACGCTCCATCCGTCCCTCACTCGTGAACAAGACCCCGAGATACGTAAACTCCTCCATTTGAGGCAAGGACACTCCACTGACCTGAGCACCTTTTTCCGGTCGAGTCCTCGGATTTGGAGGTGCTGATTTTCCTCCCGGATGCTTCACACTCGGCTGTAAACCGCCCCAGTGCACACTGAAGGTTCTGATTTGACGAAGCCAACAGAACCATATCTTCCGCAAACAGCAGAGACGAGATTCTGTGGTTCCCAAACCAGACCCCCTCTACACCCTGGCTGCGCCTCAGAATTCTGTCCATAAAGATAATGAACAGAACCGGTGACAAAGGGCAGCCCTGGCGGAGGCCAATGTGTACTGGAAACAGGTTTGACTTACTACCGGCAATGCGAACCAAGCTCCTGCTGTGGTCGTACAGGGACCGGATAGCCCTTAGCAAAGGACCCCGGACCCCGTACTCCCGGAGCACCCCCCACAGGGTGCCCCAAGGGACACGGTCGAACACCTTCTCCAGATCCACAAAGCACATGTGGACTGGTTGGGCGAACTCCCATGAACTAATAACTCTAATTTTTAATCAAGAACTAAAAAAAAGTTATTTTTTATTTATTTTTCTTTTCAATTTTCTTTCAATTATTTTTCTCTATTATCAATAGTAACTGTAATAACACTTGCAAATTATTTTCTGTTGTTGAGAGACTAACAAACCCTATTGCATCGATCCCACCAGAATTTCTATCTAAAAATCATGCAACGAATTTGCAACTTTTTTCACAAATAAAATCTTAGAAATAAGACAAACATTAAATACCGTCCCCTCTTCAAGTCTTACATTTTTATGTGAACCATCTTTACCAGCCAGACTTGAGCATTTTAATATTTTAGATTATACAACTTTGAAAGAAATTGTTTTACAGCTAAAATCCACAATTTGTTGCCTTGACATTTTACCATCCCTTTTTTAAAAAAATGTTTTTATTAGTATTGCTCCCAGTATATTACAGATTGTTAACTGCTCTCTTAGATTAGGAAAATTTCCTCAGGCCTTAAAAATTGCAGTCATAAAACCACTTTTGAAAAAGTTCAACCTGGATGCATCTGTATTAAATAATTATAGACCAATATCAAATCTTCCATTCTTAGGAAAAATGATTGAAAAAGCAGTTTTCCAGCAAATTCATTACTTTATGACACAGAATAATATATTTAATGTATTTCAATCTGGATTTTGACCTAACCATAATATAGAGACGGTACTTATCAAAGTTCTCAACGACATTCACCTAAATAATGATGCGTCCAAAATCACTGTTTTGGTTTTGTTAGACCTCAGGCCTTTGATACTGTAGATCATAGCATATTGCTTGACAGATTAGAAAAGTGGGTAGGACTCACTGGTACTGTTTTAAATTGGTTCATATCCTACCTTCAAGACAAGGAGTATTATGTCTCAATTGGTGATTATAAATCAGATAAAACAAGGATAACATGTGAGGTTCCTCAAGGGTCCATTCTTGGGCCACTTTTGTTTAATGTCTATATGTTGCCCATAGCTAAAATTATGGAACATTACAATATTTTGTATCATAGATATGCAGATGATACTCAACTTTATATTTCAGTATCATCCCAAGACCTAAGTCCCCTACGATCATTAAATGAATGTACGAGGGCTGTCAATAAAGTTACGGTCCTTTTTATTTTTTTCAAAAACTATATGGATTTCATTCATATGTTTTTACGTCAGACATGCTTGAACCCTCGTGCGCGTGCGTGAGTTTTTCCACGCCTGTCGGTGACGTCATTCGCCTGTGAGCACTCCTTGTGGGAGGAGTCGTCCAGCCCCTCGTCGGAATTCCTTTGTCTGAGAAGTTGCTGAGAGACTGGCGCGTTGTTTGATCAAAATTTTTTCTAAACCTGTGAGACACATCGAAGTGGACACGGTTCGAAAAATTAAGCTGGTTTTCAGTGAAATTTTAACGGCTGATGAGAGATTTTGAGGTGATTCTGTCGCTTTAAGGACTTTTCACGGTGCGAGACGTCGCGCTGCGCTCTCAGGCGGCGTCGTCAGCCTGTTCAAGCTGAAAACATCCACATTTCAGGCTCTATTGATCCAGGACGTCGTGAGAGAACAGAGAAGTTTCAGAAGAAGTCGGTTTCAGCATTTTATCCGGATATTCCACTGTTAAAGGAGATTTTTTTAATGAAAGACGTGCGGACGGGTCCGCGCGTCGGGACGCAGCCGCCGCGACGCTCCGCCACAGGAAAAACACCTCTGTTGAAAGCCTTAAGGACAAGTTGGAACATGTCCTGCCTGTTAAACAATTTCTCATATACTCACTCCACTGAAAGCCATCAAAAGCCGCCTGGATTTTACAAATGGTTATCAACACGGAGGTGTTTTTCCTGTGCCGCCGCACCGCGTCGGCTGCGTCCCGACGCGCGGACCCGCCCGCACGTCTTTCATTAAAAAAATCTCCTTTAACAGTGGAATATCCGGATAAAATGCTGAAACCGACTTCTTCTGAAACTTCTCTGTTCTCTCACGACGTCCTGGATCAATAGAGCCTGAAATGTGGAGGTTTTCAGCTTGAACAGGCTGACGACGCCGCCTGAGAGCGCTGCACGACATCTCGCACCGTGAAAAGTCCTTAAAGCGACAGAATCACCTCAAAATCTCTCATCAGCTGTTAAAATTTTCACTGAAAACCAGCTTAATTTTTCGAACCGTGTCCACTTCGATGTGTCTCACAGGTTTAGAAAAAATTCTAATCAAACAACGCGCCAGTCTCTCAGCAACTTCTCAGACAAAGGAATTCCGACGAGGGGCTGGACGACTCCTCCCACAAGGAGTGCTCACAGGCGAATGACGTCACCGACAGGCGTGGAAAAACTCACGCATGCGCACGAGGGTTCAAGCATGTCTGACGTAAAAACATATGAATGAAATCCATATAGTTTTTGAAAAAAATAAAAAGGACCGTAACTTTATTGACAGCCCTCGTATAAGTCATATCAATGAGTGGATGTGTCAGAATTTTCTTCAGCTTAATTCAAATAAGACTGAAGTGATAGTCTTTGGCCCCACAAATGAAAGGTCAAGGTTATGACTTACCTTGACTCTTTCTCACTAACTGCCACAAACCAAGCCAGAACTCTTGGTGTCATTGATTCTGACCTAACATTTGACAATCACTTAAAAGCTATCACTAAGTCTGCTTATTACCATCTAAAAAATATAGCACGAATTAAACATCTACTGTCTCAACAGGATATCAGAAAACTTATTCATGCTTTTTTATTTATTTATTTTTTAGCAGGCTTGATTATTGTAATGGTGTTTTCACAGGCCTTAGTAAAAAATCATTGGGACAGCTTCAGCAAATTCAAAACGCTGCAGCAAGAGTTCTTACAAATACCAGAAAATTTGATCACATTTCACCAGTCCTCAGAAATTTGCACTGGCTTCCTGAGTCATAGGAAAGATTTTAAAATATTATTGTTGGTATATAAAGCGTTAAATGGTCTTGCACCAAAGTATATACTAGATATGTTGATTCCTTGTGCGACGCCCAGAGTCCTCAGGTCATCTGGGATAGGTTTACTGTGTGTCCCTAGAATTCGAACTATACACAGTGAGGCAGCCTTTAGTTTTTATGGTCCTTATTTATGGAACAGACTACCTGAACATCTGAGGTCTGCCCAAACAGTTAGTCTATTTAAATCTGGGCTTAAGACATTGTTATTCAATGCTGCCTTTCTATAACTTATTAAATATTGTATTATTTTCTATTTTTATATATATACGAGGGCTGTCAATAAAGTAACGGTCCTTTTTATTTTTTTCAAAAACTATATGGATTTCATTCATATGTTTTTACGTCAGACATGCTTGAACCCTCGTGCGCATGCGTGAGTTTTTCCACGCCTGTCTGTGACGTCATTCGCCTGTGAGCACTCCTTGTGGGAGGAGTCGTCCAGCCCCTCGTTGGAATTCCTTTGTCTGAGAAGTTGCTGAGAGACTGGCGCTTTGTTTGATCAAAATTTTTTCTAAACCTGTGAGACACATCGAAGTGGACACGGTTCGAAAAATTAAGCTGGTTTTCAGTGAAAATTTTAACGGCTGATGAGAGATTTTGAGGTGATTCTGTCGCTTTAAGGACTTCCCACGGTGCGAGACGTCGCGCAGCGCTCTCAGGCGGCGTCATCAGCCTGTTTCAAGCTGAAAACCTCCACATTTCAGGCTGTATTGATCCAGGACGTCGTGAGAGAACAGAGAAGTTTCAGAAGAAGTCGGTTTCAGCATTTTATCTGGATATTCCACTGTTAAAGGAGATTTTTTTAATGAAAGACGTGCGGACGGGTCCGCGCGTCGGGACGCAGCCGACGCGGTGCGGCGGCACAGGAAAAACACCTCCGTGTTGATAACCATTTGTAAAATCCAGGCGGCTTTTGATGGCTTTCAGTGGAGTGAGTATATGAGAAATTGTTTAACAGCAGGACATGTTCCAACTTGTCCTTAAGGCTTTCAACAGAGGTGTTTTTCCTGTGGCGGAGCGTCACGGCGGCTGTGAGCCGACGCGCGGACCCGTTCGCACGTCTTTCATTAAAAAAATCTCCTTTAACAGTGGAATATCCGGATAAAATGCTGAAACTGACTTCTTCTGAAACTTCTCTGTTCTCCCACGACGTCCTGGATCAATAGAGCCTGAAATGTGGAGGTTTTCAGCTTGAAACAGGCTGATGACGCCGCCTGAGAACGCAGCGCGACGTCTCGCACCGTGGGAAGTCCTTAAAGCGACAGAATCACCTCAAAATCTCTCATCAGCCGTTAAAATTTTCACTGAAAACCAGCTTAGTTTTTCGAACCGTGTCCACTTCGATGTGTCTCACAGGTTTAGAAAAAATTTTGATCAAACAACGCGCCAGTCTCTCAGCAACTTCTCAGACAAAGGAATTCCGACGAGGGGCTGGACGACTCCTCCCACAAGGAGTGCTCACAGACGAATGACGTCCCCGACAGGCGTGGAAAAACTCACGCATGCGCACGAGGGTTCAAGCATGTCTGACGTAAAAACATATGAATGAAATCCATATAGTTTTTGAAAAAAATAAAAAGGACCGTTGCTTTATTGACAGACCTCGTATATATATACACTCAACAAAAATATAAACGCAACACTTTTGGTTTTGCTGCCATTTTGTATGAGATGAACTCAAAGATCTAAAACTTTTTCCACATACACAATATCACCATTTCCCTCAAATATTGTTCACAAACCAGTCTAAATCTGTGATAGTGAGCACTTCTCCTTTGCTGAGATAATCCATCCCACCTCACAGGTGTGCCATATCAAGATGCTGATTAGACACCATGATTAGTGCACAGGTGTGCCTTAGACTGCCCACAATAAAAGTCCACTCTGAAAGGTGCAGTTTTATCACACAGCACAATGCCACAGATGTCGCAAGATTTGAGGGAGCGTGCAATTGGCATGCTGACAGCAGGAATGTCAACCAGAGCTGTTGCTCGTGTATTGAATGTTCATTTCTCTACCATAAGCCGTCTCCAAAGGCGTTTCAGAGAATTTGGCAGTACATCCAACCAGCCTCACAACTGCAGACCACGTGTAACCACACCAGCCCAGGACCTCCACATCCAGCATGTTCACCTCCAAGATCGTCTGAGACCAGCCACTCGGACAGCTACTGAAACAGTCGGTTTGCATAACCAAAGAATTTCTGCACAAACTGTCAGAAACCGTCTCAGGGAAGCTCATCTGCATGCTCGTCGTCCTCATCGGGGTCTCGACCTGACTCCAGTTCGTCGTAACCGTCTTGAGTGGGCAAATGCTCACATTCGCTGGCGTTTGGCACGTTGGAGAGGTGTTCTCTTCACGGATGAATCCTGGTTCACACTGTTCAGGGCAGATCGCAGACAGTGTGTGTGGCGTCGTGTGGGTGAGCGGTTTTCTGATGTCAGTGTTGTGGATCGAGTGGCCCATGGTGGCGGTGGGGTTATGGTATGGGCAGGCGTCTGTTATGGACGAAGAACACAGGTGCATTTTATTGATGGCATTTTGAATGCACAGAGATACCGTGACGAGATCCTGAGGCCCATTGTTGTGCCATACATCCAAGAACATCACCTCATGTTGCAGCAGGATAATGCACGGCCCCATGTTGCAAGGATCTGTACACAATTCCTGGAAGCTGAAAATGTCCCAGTTCTTGCATGGCCGGCATACTCACCGGACATGTCACCCATTGAGCATGTTTGGGATGCTCTGGACCGGCGTATACGACAGCGTGTACCAGTTCCTGCCAATATCCAGCAACTTCGCACAGCCATTGAAGAGGAGTGGACCAACATTCCACAGGCCACAATTGACAACCTGATCAACTCTATGCGAAGGAGATGTGTTGCACTGCATGAGGCAAATGGTGGTCACACCAGATACTGACTGGTATCCCCCCCCAATAAAACAAAACTGCACCTTTCAGAGTGGCCTTTTATTGTGGTCAGTCTAAGGCACACCTGTGCACTAATCATGGTGTCTAATCAGCATCTTGATATGGCACACCTGTGAGGTGGGATGGATTATCTCAGCAAAGGAGAAGTGCTCACTATCACAGATTTAGACTGGTTTGTGAACAATATTTGAGGGAAATGGTGATATTGTGTATGTGGAAAAAGTTTTAGATCTTTGAGTTCATCTCATACAAAATGGGAGCAAAACCAAAAGTGTTGCATTTATATTTTTGTTGAGTGTGTATATATATATATATATATATATATATATATACATTTCCTTTTATTGTAATTCAGATATCTTGTTTTTAATGTTCTTAATCCTGTAATGTTAAGGTGTTTTTTGTTTTTAATCTTGTGAAGCACTTTGAGTTGCTTTGTGCATGAAAGGTGCTATATAAATAAATTTGCCTTGCCTTGCCTTGATCCCCCTGTAGTTCGAACACACCCTCCGGTCCCCCTTCTTAAACAGAGGGACCACCATCCCGGTCTGCCAATCCAGAGACACTGTCCCCAACTGCCACGCGATGTTGCAGAGGCGTGTCAGCCAAGACAGTCCCACAACATCCAGAGACTTAAGGTACTCCAGATGGATTTCATCCACCCCAGGAGCCTTGCCACCGAGGAGCTTTCTAACCACCTCGGTGACTTCGGCCTGGGTAATGGATGAGTTTGCCTCTGAGTCCCCAGTCTCTGCTTCCTCTTCGGAAGACGTGACGATGGAATTCAACGCCCATGTGGGCAGCGACAGTGAGACCATCACGAATCAAACATTTTTAATTTCTTTTAAGCCTGTTTGAGTTCCATGACTGTTAATTAATGATCGTTACCGAACCTACATTTTGTGCATGAACGTCTGTAAACGCACAAACACCCACATTTGAGATTTAGCAATGAGTTATCAAAGTAAGTTACTTTGATATGAAAAGTATTGACATCAAACCCAGTTATTGCTCTCACAAACAAGTCTTTATTTACAGACCAACTCATTGACGTCAAAACAAAATGGAGCAAAGTGCAACTAAAGGTGTTATAGTTGCTGTAATTAACTAATCTAAATTAATGCTTTATTTTGACAGCCACAATTTTAATACTTAATAGCGACAGCTTGCAGTTATTACAGCATTGTACGCTGGACTTATTATTTACGAGCTTCTGAAGAAGCTAGTGATAGCTGCAATTAGTTTAACCTCGTGTCGTCTCTTAGCAGCTTGTAGTGTCTCGTCTTCGGCTTCATACTGTTGTATGGCTTCCCAAAGTCTCCTGTACTTTTCAAGCGTGTTTTGCATTGCCGCCTGCTGCCTTCTCTTAAAAACCCACAGAGTAAGCATACCATCACCTCAATGTCACACAACTGTGCTCTGATGACCCCGCCCACGTTGAGGAGGGTCTCAATTGTAATGGAAAAAGACATACATGGTACCAAACTGAGTTGAGTCGAGCTGAACCGAGTAGTGCTAGAACTATATAATGGAAAAGTGCCTATGGTGGCTCCTTGAAATTCTGACTGGCCCAAAGTTTTTCAAGTTAGGACCCAGCTGGCCCTTAGCCGAAAAATGATAACTCGAGGCCTGACGGTGTGTTGGCACAGGACTTGTAATTTGCTAAGGTGTGCACAAGCAACACAATTTCATCAGTCACTTAAATTATGCACAGTTCAAGAAGTATTTTTTGTTGATGTAGAGATGAGGCTTATATTTAAGCATACAAATGGATGTCAGTCCTTAACAAATAAAGCCGTGAGATATGTGACACATAGTTCTTCTTTGTCAGATGTCCACAGTGTACACTGAATGGCTGATGCAGCCAAATACTCAGGTACATTTGGTTAAACTCATATTGTTTTTCATTGTATACTTGCTTCAACCAGTAGATATAAATCCATGGTAACAGAGTATCTCATGTGGTTGTAATGAAGGTGTAGTGAGCAGAGACAAAGCATATGAATCCTCTCTGGTCCTCAGAACTGACAGGGCTTCAGTGACTGATCAGTGTGAGGTTGAGAGTCAGTGCACACTCTTTGTGACTGCATACAGAATGGGATTACTAGTTCAAAATGTGTAAAGTTATGCATTTTTGATTACCTTCCATATCGTGCAGTTAAGTTGGAGGACTTCATTTGTCGGTAGGTTGTTTACAGATATGTAGTGTTGTCAACAGTACAGTTTCAATATCCATTTGATACCAAACCTTAATGCTATAGGGCCACTAAGCTTTAAGGCATAAAAAAGAATTTTCACTGGCACTGTCATTTTATTTATTAGCCTTTTAAATAGAAAATTTGTAATATGTCATTACCAATACAATCAAAATTCACATTGGGGCTCATACAGATTGACAGTGATGTCATAGATCACGTGGGAGCAAAAGCAAAGCATTATGGGAAGCACACTTTGGCATCCAATCAGAGTAGAGAGACACAGTGCTAACCACTAAGCCACCGTGCTGAAAACTAAATGAATAAGCAATGCAGCATTTTTGACCTGTACTAGTTCTCATTGTTACTCAGGGTAGGATGGGTCTATGTGGTATTGGTCAGTGGTTTAAAGTAGTGAACAGATGAAGATTTATGTTTGCTGACAGTTTCTTAATTTGCTGCTGTTACCCCCACGACACTGCCCACCAGCCAGGCTATGCTGCTGGAGGGACACCTTGGTCAACTAAAGAACATTCTTAGGTTTGCTTTGCTTAAAAAAGTGGGAAAGACAGCATCTCTTCTTTTTTCTTTCTTTTTCATTGTGTGTTTGTGGGCCAAGGGTGGTCTTTAAGCTGGAATAATGTACTTGGACCAGTTGTCGAAAGTATGATTCATCATTCTGGATTAGGGTATGGATGCTCACTAATTAGACAACAGACTGTTGCTGTCACTGTTTGTTCATGTGTGGTTGTTTGTCATGGTATGTCGTATGGTTGGGGCCCCGTTTCCTCGGTGTCTCACGTCACAGTTATTGTCTTCACCACTTGTCTTCTGTTCTTGTCTGTCTTTGTGTTGTTTTGGTGGTCGGCCCTTCCTGATAGAAGCTGTCGGTTGGCTTTGAGTAGGATGTTGTAGGCTGATCGGGATGGGCAGATGGGGGTCACACCCACACCACATTCACTCATCCACTACATACCTTCTGTCTTGAAAGAATAAATTGCATATACGTATGCGTATTAATGTTCATAAATGGTTCTGCCAGTGTGGCACTTACCATTTGTATATATGCAGACAGGGGAAGGAAAAAAAAAGTATGATTCATCTGCATGGAATGAGTTTGGAGATCCTGTTCATTAAGGAGCTACTCTGGAATCCCCCCTCCGCATGCGTACACCTTTTATTGTTATGTTGACTCATTGTGCAAAACCCAGCCTGCTATAGTCCTTCGTGGGTCATTTGATTTACTATTGAAAGTGCTGATGCTCAAGATGTTAGTGAAGAAAAGACCCTGTATTTTTAGATTTTTGTGCAAATTGATGGATCTCTGTTCCCTGTCACTGAATCTTGAATGTTTCCTTTTTTTTGGGTCATTTATTGAAGGGTTGCTTATAAAAATCTCTCTCTCTCTCTGTGTGTCAGTGTGTGTGTGTGTGTGTGTGTGTGTGTGTGTGTGTGTGTGTGTGTGTGTGTGTGTGTAGTTCATATATCTGGGTTCCTTGGTCCTGCTTTGACAAACAAGGGTTTCCTCAAGATCGTGTTTTAAGTCTTGCTCAAGTCCCGTGACAGGTTACAAAGGAATCTATTCAACAAATCCAGTTGCCCCCCACATATCCAGTGTCATGGCTCTTTGGGCTTTCCTCTATGCAACTTTAACACAGTAAAAATTTCATGAACAAAATTGCCACTTTATACTGCATTTTGGTTAAGTCACACACGCTGAAAAGGAAAAGTAAGTAGCTTTTTGTGGGGAAGCCTGTAGCTCTGATGGACTCTTACATAGCTCTTTGCTCATGTTTTACCTTTCATTGTTGAGATAGGGAACAAATCCCTGATGGGTGTGTCTTCATCAGACTTATCAGACTTTGTAAAACAGGTTTTATGTACAACGATCCCAGTGTCAAATAGGACCTTCCGGGTACATTTGATATGTTACATTACTGATCTGTTTCAACAGTTAGCCAGATCTTTGAGAACTCTGTATTCAGTAACTGGCCTGTGTGAGGATCCCTGTCACCACTGTCACTGAATTTCCTGTCATTTCTTCTTAAACCACTTGTCAGTTTGTTTTCTTGAAAATGGGAATATGGAAAATGTAGTTTTTAGTAAAAAATACACACTCTCCCACTTGGAAGTGTTTGCATTTGTGGGAAATAATTTATGTAGCATCAATAGAGACTTGACATTTGTCTATTGTTCTGTTCCCACATTACAGGAAAGGTATAAAGCAACTAATAGTAGGTTATATACTGATTGAATAGGTGCATTGGTTAGAAATTTATGTTCAATTCACAACATGTAAATGCTGTTGGACTGGTTCACAGTGGGAAAGTCTCTTTAACCCTCTGAGATCAGTGAATGTGTTGGTTCATCAAACTCATGTTTCTATTAATAAATCAATGACAAACATCACACAGGCTTTATTTCCTGAAATTACTGTGTGTCACCTCTAGTTTCAACCCCTGTTGTAGACTGTCTTTGTCTCACAGCCATCCCAGAGCACAGAGAAGATCACATGGCTCTCTCTCTGTCTCTGTCTCTCTCTCTCTGTCTCTGTCTCTTTCTCTCTGTGTGTGTCTCTCTTTGTCTCTGTGTTACTTCAACAGCCTCATCCAGAGTACATCATCGCTCTGTTCAGGAGTTAGATGAATTCATACTTCTACTGAACCCTTATAAATGTGACAAAAATGCTCCTGTCAACCTGAAAACACTTTGTACTTTTTCTTTAGTCCTATAGACAAAGCATACTGTCATAAAAAACATATGCATGGGTTATTTTTCCAGGGTCGACAAGCTCCCCTGCCACTCCCCAACCAGGGGGAGTTATGTCCAGAAAATGGTGAGAAATATCAGTCAGTGCTTTCCACAGCCCAAGATGATGTCTTCAGATGTCTTGGGTTGTCCACAGTGCAGATATATTTAATTAACTCCCAGGTAGGAGTAAAGAAACTAATAAAAATTTAAATGCATGATTAAAAAATGGACCCCTTGTGTAACTACAGTCTTGGCTCAAATGAAACTTAAAAATAGACCCTTTACTTAGCTTTTATTGGAAGCAAATTTTCTGCTGTTATCTTGCTTGGCATGAATAATAAAGTGTTTTATGTCTTTGTTGCATAAGCTTGTATTGTTATCTTTGAGAAGGGTAGAAAATGCCTCAGTCTGACTGTGAACCTCTTTGCTGAGGAAACTGTGATACAGTTTCAGCATGTCTCTACATTATAGCCAAATGCTCACTTCTCACTGACTGAATTTTTGTGTAATCTGGGACATGCACTTTACAATTGGTGCTTGGCTTGCAGTATCTTTTTGAGTCTTGCTTTTTACCCTACACAGGTTTCTTGTTGATGCTACAGAAGAGTCCTGGTTTCAAGGTCCCCAGCGACTGGCTGAACTACATTAGGACCAAAGATAAATCACAATTACCTCTGTGCAGCAAAACAACATTTCTAGCTCGGTCTTTTTGTTCTTGCTTTGCTTTCCTCTTTCTTGTTTTGGTAAAGTGCATTTAAACCAGCTGTTTGTTATCTAAAAATCCCAAAGGCATCTAAAATAATTTATATGTATATTTTAATAACATTCCAAAAAGGAGTACAGTAAGAGAAAATTCAGTAATCTATGGAACTTTTCATCACCTTTATTTAAGTATAAAGTAGGTTAAACGTCACTCTGAATTTTTCTTTGGCCAGCTTTCATTTTTATTACCTACACTAATGTTTAGACTCCACTGTATGTGCTAGCGCGGTGCTTGGTGAATGCGAGCATTGCATATTGTACAGATGTCAGGCTTCCACATTTAATCAAGTTTGATGTGCAGCTGCAGGCTGGGTATACAACCCCTGGCAAAAATTATGGAATCTCCAGCCTCGGAGGATGTTCATTAGTTGTTTAATTTTGTAGAGAAAAAGCAGATCACAGACATGACACAAAACTAAAGTCATTTCAAATGACAACTTTCTGGCTTTAAGAAACACTAAAGAAATTGTGGCAGTCAGTAACGGTTACTTTTTTAGACCAAGCAGAGGGAAAAAAAATATGGAATCACTCAATTCTGACACACATCACTAGTATTTTGTTGCACCACCTCTGGCTTTTATAACAGCTTGCAGTCTCTGAGGCATGGACTTAATGAGTGACAAACAGTACTCTTCATCAATCTGGCTCCAACTTTCTCTGATTGCTGTTGCCAGATCAGCTTTGCAGGTTGGAGCCTTGTCATGGACCATTTTCTTCAACTTCCACCAAAGATTTTCAATTGGATTAAGATCCGGACTATTTGCAGGCCATGACATTGACCCTATGTGTCTTTTTACAAGGAATGTTTTCACAGTTTTTGCTCTATGGCAAGATGCATTATCATCTTGAAAAACGATTTCATCATCCCCAAACATCCTTTCAATTGATGGGATAAGAAAACTGTCCAAAATAACGTAAACTTGTGCATTTATTGATGATGTAATGACAGCCATCTCCCCAGTGCCTTTACCTGACATGCAGCCCCATATCATCAGTGACTGTGGAAATTTACATGTTCTCTTCAGGCAGTCATCTTTATAAATCTCATTGGAACGGCACCAAACAAAAGTTCCAGCATCATCACCTTGCCCAATGCAGATTCAAGATTCATCACTGAATATGACTTTCATCCAGAGTCCACGATTGCTTTTCCTTAGCCCATTGTAACCTTTTTTTTCTGTTTAGGTGTTAATGATGGCTTTCGTTTAGCTTTTCTGTATGTAAATCCAATTTCCTTTAGGCAGTTTCTTACAGTTCGGTCACAGACGTTGACTCCAGTTTCCTCCCATTCGTTCCTCATTTTTGTTGTGCATTTTCGATTTTTGAGACATATTGCTTTAAGTTTTCTGTCTTGATGCTTTGATGTCTTCCTTGGTCTACCAGTATGTTTGCCTTTAACAACCTTCCCATGTTGTTTGTATTTGGTCCAGAGTTTAGACACAGCTAACTGTGAACAACCAAAATCTTTTGCAACATTGCGTGATGATTTACCCTCTTTTAAGAGTTTGATAATCCTCTCCTTTGTTTCAGTTGACATCTCTCGTGTTGGAGCCATGATTCATGTCAGTCCACTTGGTGCAACAGCTCTCCAAGGTGTGATCACTCCTTTTTAGATGCAGACTAATGAGCAGATCTGATTTGATGCAGGTGTTAGTTTTGGGGATGAAAATTTACAGGGTGATCCCATAATTTATTCCTCAGAATTGAGTGAGTCCATATTTTTTTTCCCTCTGCTTGGTCTAAAAAAGTAACTGTTACTGACTGCCACAATTTTTTTTCCTGATTTCTTATAGTGTTTCTTAAAGCCAGAAAGTTGCCATTTGAAATGACTTTAGTTTTGTGTCATGTCTGTGATCTGCTTTTTTTTTTCTACAAAATTAAACAACTGAATGAACATCCTCCGAGGCCGGTGATTCCATAATTTTTGCCAGGGGTTGTATTTACTTAAATCACAAATATTCTAGTTTGATTACAGCACAATACTACAAGCTGTGGTTACATCCAACACAGCTAATGGAATAACACATTAAAATGAATCTTCAAACAGATCTGAATCTATGTGTTTTGGTGCTTAAATAAATTTTAGGTATCCTTTGGTCACAAATCTACAATGGCACATTTGCAACTGCCGTTAGTAAATCAATTATTACTCCTCACCTGCTTCAAACAGAAAGGGCTGTATCTGACACTTGTTAACAAGTCGAAGTGGAGCTGTTTCTGCTGTTGCAGAAGTTGTTTTTGTGTGTTTGAAATTTAATGGCAGTTGTGGAAAAACTGCATCCTTGGTACAGATGATACTACCGACACAGTAGGACACACTAGTCTTGTCATGATTTCAGAATTTTGGTATTGACTTTGTACAAGCGTGTCGATTCTTATGACATCCATATTAAGCAACAGGTCATTCAACACTTCAGTGAGTGAAATTTCTGTAAAGTGATAAACCCTAAAGAATGATTGGATTAAATGAAGCCACGATGAAACGACAACAGGAGAGATCTGACGTTCTCTTTGGTGCACAAGCACATTCAGCAGGTTTCTTTGTCTGAGCTGATGACCAGCTGGTCTCACATCCTGCCCCCCCGAACCCACCCCCATCTGGTGGAATAGAGGGGTAATGGGAGGCGTGTGAGACAGCGAGTATGTGCTGATGGTGGGGGTGTATTGTATTCCGGAGGTGGATTAACAGGAGCAGGGGGGTTCTGGCTTTCCCCACTGGAAAAGATCCAGGAGTAGAGCTCAGCTCCACTGATCCGCAGGTCCTCTGGGACCTCTATCCATCCACAAACACAGAAGTCTGAGTTGACATGTGATGTCAGGTGGGACAGAAGCAGCCATGAGTGGTCTCAGTGGTAACAACCAGCTCCCTGGAGACTTTTACGTTTCTCCCTGTGTAATATTGAAGCACACAAATGATTATACATATACACACAATCTTCCTCTTTGGCTTCCTGTTGTCCTTACAGAGAAATAACATTTGATAAAATGGTGTCCAGCCATAAATAGAACATCATGCATTCTCACAGCATACAAAACAATACTTTGGTTGTGGAAATATAGGTAGCTCTCCAAGCAAAATGTGTCAATTTTTACATGGTTTTTATTGACACCCCCAGTGCACTCACCCATCATCTGTCATTGATAGTATATTTATGTACGTGTTGCTCTTTTGCTTGTTTATCCCTTATAACTGGTGTTTGCTGAATGACCATATCATGTCTTATTCTGTTTTTAATCCTTTTAAAATAAATGTTAAAGTTTTCATTAGCAATTAGTTAAGTATAATACTCCGCTAGCAAAAGTTGGAGGTGGTAGAAAGAAATCACACTCTTTCAATCTGTTCACCCATCTGTCTGTTTGTACACCTGTCTGTCCACCTGTCCACTCATCTGTCCTTGAGTCCTGTCAGTGTAATTCCTCCTAAAGCAGTATGTGGATTTCAGTGAAACTTCACAGAATGGTAGCACATCATACAGAGATGTGCATAAAAGAAAAATAATTCCAGTCTGACATCTTTAAGGGGACATACAATGACTTTGTTTTTTTGTATATATACATTTATGAATTATGTGCATAAACACAGCTTCTGTACAAAGCCTGACCAGTCTGTTAATTCAAATACAGTATTTTATCATAAACTATTTACTACCACTAATGGCCCGGTCACACGACACTTAACGAAGGGCAACGAAGCCCAAATAAAACAAAAAATCTGGACTTTCTTTGACTTTCATTGGCATCGTTTAACCTTCGCATAGCTTTGTTCCTGCAGCTGGCGCTTTGTCAGGATTTTTCAACTGTCGAAAAATTTGAACGAATACTGCCGAAAACCTCAATTCGTCTGTATTTTGTTTTTCTGTTGTTCTTGATGGTTTCATATCATTTGCTTAGTTTTTGTTAGCATTTATTTTGACTTTGTTCGACCAGATGAATGTTTTCATACAGTGCAGAACCCGGTTTGTGAGCGCTGCTGCTGCCGCTGCATTCATGTACCGTCAAAGCCTTGCGCTTTGAGCATCTGATGCAGATGGAAAAGCGCTATATAAATGCAGTCCATTTATTGACTTAATTAACTGATTGTTGGAAATTGGCAATATTGAGACTCAGTTGTTTATTTTAGAAAATATCCATTTAGGCTGTGGTTTAGTAGCAAATAGGGTTGCCATGATAGTGGACATGACCACTGAAAATGTGTTGACATCAGTATTTTTAGTAGAAGCATTTTGTTTTTACAAATTTAGCTTTTTTGTTTCCAATACGCTTCAAATAACAATTGCTATTATTAAATACCACAACATAAGACCTGTGTGAGTGCATGCCTGCGTAAATTATGTGACATGAGTCATTTTTGGCTTGTCATTAGTAAATCCACTGCATTTATATAGCGCTTTCATGTAAGGTTGCGAGTGATCTGGTATTGGGATTGGCTTCCAATTTGGACGTAATTCACGTCAGAAAATACGATTTTACACAACGTCCCAACTTCATTGGAATTGAAGTTCCGATACCGGAGAAGAGCCACTGTGAATCTTCTCAACTGCTGTTGTTTCCTCTCTGCTTTGTTTGCTGCCTAACAGGAGGAGGGGAGGGGGAAGTTTTCTGAAGCCAGGCTGTTTGAGAGAGCTCTCTTCTGCAGTGTTCTAGCTGTGAGTAGGGGCAAATTTCTGCCTGGCTCTTGGGTTCAAGTTGTCTATTCGTCAAGCATGGATTTTATGAAAAATTAACTGAATTGTTCCTGAAAATGTATGCTAAAAAGTTAGCTGGTTTACTGTCCCGAGTCTGTGAAATGCCAGCTCACCGTGCAGCCGAGGAGGACAGTGAACAGAGATTCCAAAGTCTCCATTAAAATCCTGCATGTGAGCGTCGCTGATGATACATTTATTTTACAGTTGAAAGGCTTCATGTTTCCAAAAAGTTTGAAGTTTGCGCAGCATAAAAACAGCAAGAGAGAAAGCAAGTGAGAGAAAGAAAGAGAGACAGAAACAGAAGAAAATCCTCATATAGAAGAAAGAAAATCCTCATATAAAATCAACAATAATGTTAATAATAATAATATTAAAGCAAACAGAGCTCTGGTATCGGATCAGAAAAGTATTGGTGTTGGCAGATATCCAAATTCAGGTATCGGGATCAGCTCGGAAGTGAAAAATTGTGGATCGGTGCATCCCTACTTTCAAACAGCAATGTTAGGGTGCAACTGCACACTGGGAGAAACCTGGGGATTAAAGACTTTACCCAAGAGCTCTTAAGCCTGGATCCCACCGAATATGAAGGATGAATAATGAGCCACACAGCATGTTTTCTTTGCTATGAGATGGTTCCTTCAACTACAGAATGGTGGCTCTTAGAGGCATTGTCTTCAGGTAACGAGACTCCTCTCTGAGCATGGCGCTAATTTGAAGATGTTCAAAATTTAGCAACAATAGCATGGGGCAATTTGTGTACGAGTTATTATGACGACTTAAGCCCCTTTCACACTGGGGCTGCTTCACAAAGCATCGGGCATCGTCATGATGATGCTGCGTGGAAACAACCTAGTGTCAAGACGATGTAGCTCGACGCCACAACAGCATGAGGGACGCAAAGGACAAAGCAAATCGGACGCCAAAAATTGAATGTTTAATTTTTTTTTTCTTTTTGCATCCTGTGCTTGACACAGAAATTAAGTGGTTTCAATGCAAGTCAGAGCAACAGGATGGTACTTAATGTGACTGGAAGCCACACGCTCACAATACAACGTTACTTGACGCCAATTTATGATTCCTGCTGTGTTCCATTCGTCCAGAACTATAAATCACGCAGGATTGTTTTTATACCATGTACACAATGCAGTGAAACTGCATGCTCAAAGAGCACAGAAAAAATAAATGCTTTTTGCAGCCTGACAGCTGCTGCTGCTCCTCACTCTTAAATTCTCTCACAACTGTGTTTAAATAAAGTCCATGAAAGTCCTGCTCACAGACTTATTGCCAGAGACAGGACATGTCCACATCCAGTAAAAAGTACAGACATCTCCATTCCACTCACGGACGATTCACGCGCGCACATGTGAACAATTAAAAGAAAAAGAAATGGCTGGCTGCGCTCCTCGCTCTCCCCTCAAACTGTCTCATCACTGTGTTAAGTAAAAGGACAAAAAAGGACATAAGTCCTGCTCACAGACTGAATGCCAGAGACAGGACATGTCCACATCAAGTATAACTCCAGACATCTCCACATTTACTCACGGATGGTTAATTCGCCCGCGTGCACACTCGCTCGCAGCTTGCGGTCGAAGGAAGAAAGATAAACTATAAACAGAACTCTGAGTGCAGACCTGCAACTCAGCACAAGAACAAATATAAACTAGAAGAGAAACCAGAATGCACAGTCTGGCTGCAGCCAAACTGTGCACTCTGATTCCTCTGTGCAGAGAACCTGCAGGCTGCGTTCTCACCTTCTCTCTGCCCCCCTGCTGCGTGCACCTGACGCAGATATATTCCTGTGTCATCATGACGCCACAGAAAGCAACTCGAAGTAGCCCCCGTGTGAAAGGGGCTTTAGAGGCATGTGCTGGTGGTTATGAGGCTGTTAAAAGCCCATTATCCATGCGTCTGGCAGCTACGTAGGACCTGAGAGGCTAGCGGCTGCCCTCTTGCACACACAGTTCCACCTGCTCTGTGCGCTGGACGCTGTATATAAAATAATTATTTTGTTGCGGATTAATCATTTTCTGCCAAACCTTGGATGCTGAAAACACCTGTAATCGCTTCTGGAATCATAGAGGACTGTTTCATCTGGACGCTTTCTTTCCTCTCTTTCCCGCTCCATGTGGAATGTATTTTGAACAGCTTTAGGTAACTATTTTTAATGTTTTTATAGCTTGATAAAACACTTTCTAGCTGTAAAAGTATGTCTGCGGTTGATTTAATATCTTATTAATGGATCACATGAGCTCCACTGTGTGTGTGCACTGAGGCAGTGACTCATCACGCTCCAAAGGAGCATTTAGGCAGAAGCCAGGTCACAAAAGAGTGATTTTTCAGTCAATAATGGACAAACACAAATTTAAAATTTGCATGACTGTGTGAAAGTGGCTGCGTGTTTAACGCCACGGAAGAAATAACTCCTGTGAAACCGCGAAAAACAGCACAGAGCTGTGCAGCAACACAGAACGAGAGTGCTCAAAAGACCGATTTTGAAGACATAATACAAACTTAAAAGTTTTATCACGGTGACTTGTAAGCTGCAGAAGAAATAAAGCATTTTTTATTTTATTTTATTTTTTTAAAGTGATCCACATGAGTTGCGGCAGCAGGTGTATATAATTAAAGTGCCCACCTCATTGTGTATGCAGAATGGCAGCGCGCGTGCAAAAGAGCGATTTTGCAGAAATAAACGGACGAACACAAAGTTAAAAGTGGGATCACGATGTGTGTGTTTAAAGCTGCAGAAAAAATAAAGCCAGCGAGCCGCGGAGCCAGCAAGGAGCACAGAGGGGGCTCTCCAGGAACAGCTTTAGGTAACTATTTTTAATGTTTTTATAGCTTGATAAAACACTTCCTAGCTGTAAAGGTATGTCTGCGGTTGATTTAATATCTTATTAATGGATCACATGAGCTCCACTGTGTGTGTGCACTGAGGCAGTGACTCATCACGCTCCAAAGGAGCATTTAGGCAGAAGCCAGGTCACAAAAGAGTGATTTTTCAGTCAATAATGGACAAACACAAATTTAAAATTTGCATGACTGTGTGAAAGTGGCTGCGTGTTTAAAGCCACGGAAGAAATAACTCCTGTGAAACCGCGAAAAACAGCACAGAGCTGTGCAGCAACACAGAATGAGAGTGCTCAAAAGACCGATTTTGAAGACATAATACAAACTTAAAAGTTTTATCAAGGTGACTTGTAAGCTGCAGAAGAAATAAAGCATTTTTTATTCTTTTATTCTCATTGTGTATGCAGAATGGCAGCGCGCGTGCGATTTTGCAGAAATAAACGGACGAACACAAAGTTAAAAGTGGGATCACGATGTGTGTGTTTAAAGCTGCAGAAAAATAAAGCCAGCGAGCTGCGGAGCCAGCAAGGAGCACAGAGGGGGCTCTCCAGGAACCCTTGGTTCGGTTCTAGCTGGTCTGGTGAGTTACAGGTGGACAGCAACCTGGTGCACAGCACACAACCACGGGTCTGTACTGTGTCTATTTATGGATTGCATTTAAAAAAATGTGACATCTTTAAATGCTGCTGTGAATTGAAAACCCACACTTTAAAGGGACCAGGTGTGGGAGGGCTGGAGGTCTGAACCAAACCCCGGCCTAAACGTACGCCAACATCACGTTATCATGGCACTATCTCGGCACTACGTGGCTTAACGTGGCTGATGCGAGCCATTCAAGGCTCTGATAGGTCGTCGTGGCTCACTAGAGGCTGCAATGTGGCACATATGGGGTAGAGAGAGGCACATAGACACACCTTTGTAGCGGATATTTGATAGATGAAAACGTTGGCCATTCTTTGAATAATCGCTGACACACCCATGCGTGGCTCATTATTCGGTGGGACCCAGGCTTTAGTGATTTTTCTGGTGTGACAGAGATCTACACTGAGTATTCTCTGCTTGTGAGCTCACCGCTTTAACAACTTGGCCATCACAGTCACTCCCCTTGGTCGGTCACATTGTGCAAGCTTGCGCAAGAGGTAGTGTCACGGCAGTGATACTACCTCTTTGCACAAAAACCTGATGAGGAAACGTGTAGGTGCAATTCTGGATGAATAGGAGAAGTAAGTGTAACTGATGAATTGAATGGAAGCAATTGTAAAATTTTACACAGCCCTGGTTTTCCTTTATTTGATATTAAATTCAGTAGTTTCAATAGCTACCGCCGGCCATCATCATTTTCAGGATACTTTTATAAATGGGAAGGTAACTATTCTTTTATTTTATTTTTTGTCTTTCCGCGGAACCTCTGCAGGAAGGAAACAAAAACAGGAAATGAGCAGGCAGAATTTTTTTTTTCTTTTTCAGGAAAAATACAGCTTTAAAATGATGTACTTGTCTTCTTTTTATTCATCTTCTAAATCCCCTTTTTACAGTTAAGGGTCTCGGGGAGCAGGAGCCTGTCTCATCGACCACTGCGCAAGAGGCAGGGTATATTGTGGACAGACCACCAATCTATAGCAGTGCCAACACATATAAGCGAAGTGCGCATCTCAGGCCACGCAGTGCATTATGGGTAGGCTAAATTTTTCAGCTACCAACCCACAAGCTATGGCGGCGGAAAGCAGCGAGGAGTGCAGAATATTTGCTAAGCAGGGATGAGAAATCGCGACTCCACCGGCTTCATAATGACGACAGTGACGGCGAGTCTCACATATAACCTCTTTGGTGTCACGTTTGTTTTGATAAGTTGACAGACATACAATGATATGTGCATGCATGCAGTTTGTTTATAGAACATGTCAATTTTACAATATTACGCGCCACGTCATTCATGGCGCGACATTACAGTCATAAGCCGATGCACAAAAACGGTGGCACGGTTTCAGGATATTGACAAAATAAATGTGTGCAAGAAACTTACAATTTTAGTCCGTCTTTTACATCCCTCTGGATCTTTCTTTTCTGTGGTGAAATTGTGTAGAATGAACGAAGGTTTATGACCACATTTCTTCTTTCTGTCTTTGTGTGGGCTTGGCGGAGCTTTGCAATCGTGTGTTTTCAGCCAACTTTCAAGCCTATAAATTGCGTTCGAGCATTTGAAAACAGCACAATGCGCCCCTTTCATTATTGTATGTGTCGCTTAAGGCTTAAAGCCTTTGAAACAATCCCTGTAAAAGCCTTAACTTTTACAGTCTGCTAATGCTACTGTATACGAAATTCAATGGGAGCAGTGTGAGTGTGGTAGCTGAGCTTTTTGCCCCCGTTTGACCCACGCATGGGCAGATGCGGTGCTCACTTCGCTTAAGCCCCTTTCACACCGGGGCTGCTCCCAGTTGCTCCCTGTGGCATCATGACGACGCAGGAATTTCTGCATCAGGTGCGCGCAGCAGGGGGCAGAGTGGAGGTGAGAATGCAGCCTGCAGGTTCTCTGCACAGAGAAGTCAGAGTGCACAGTTTGGCTGCAGACAGACTGTGCACTCTGACTTCTCTTCTATTTGTTGTTGTGATGAGCTGCAGGGCTGTGCTCTGAGTTCTCTTATAGTTTATCTTTCCTCCCTTGACCGCGAGATGCGCGCACACACACGCGCATGAACCATCCTAAGCAAATGTGGAGATGTCTGGAGTTCTACTTGATGTTGACATGTCCTGGACTTATGTCCTTTTTTAACTGTGATGAGAGAGTCTGAGCAGAGAAAGGAACTAACTGCCTGCAGACAATTTTTTTTTTTCGTTTCTTCTTTTGACTGTGAGATGCACGCGCCAGCGCGCGAACGGACCGTCAAGCAAATGTGGAGATGTCTGGAGTTCTACTTGATGTTGACATGTCCTGTCTCAGGACTTATGTCCTTTTTTTTAACTGTGATGTGAGAGTTTGAGCAGAGAACAAGGAACTAATGCCTGCAGCCAGGCTTTTTTTTTTCTTTTAATTGTTCACATGTGCGCGCGTGAACGAACGTCCATGAGTGGACTAGAGATGTCCGGACATTTTACTGGATATTTCTGGCAATTAGTCTGCTTTTTTTTTTTTTTTTTTTTTTTTTTTTCCTCCAGCGTGTAGTTTTTACTGCAATAAGTCCCACGGTATAAAAACAATCCTGTGTGATTTATACTGCAGGAATCATAAATTGGCTTCAAGTCACGGCGGTTAACGCCTCTTTGCCCCGAATTACGGCGCTTTGCCCCGACTTGCACTGGAACCACTTCCTTTCTGCGTCGAGCACAGGACGCCAAAAAAAATTAAACAGGTTTAATTTTCAGCGCCCCGACTTGCTTCCTCCTTTGCGCCCTCGCGCTGTTGTGGCACCGAGCTGCATCGTCTCGGCACTGAGTTGCTTCCACGCAGCGTCGTCATAATGACGCACGGCGCAACAGGGAGCAGCCCCGGTGTGAAAGGGGCTTTATTGACAGACAAACACATTCACACCTATGGTCAATTTCGAATCACTAATTCACCTATCCTGCATGTGTTTGGAAGGGGGAGGAAGCCTTAGCACTCAGAGGGAATCGGCGTGAACAGTGGGAGAACATGCAGACTCCATACAGAAAGGACCAGGTTGGAAGCGAACCCGAGACAACGGTGCTAACCACTAAGCCACCATGCTGCATCTAATTATCTATCCAAAACCTGTAGTTTTTGAATGTTCAGAGTCAATTGAGAATTCTTTACACACTTTGTTCAAACTTAGGTATTAAAACCAGTGTTTTGGAGGAAAATTCATCTTTTAGGTTACTTAACTAATTGGTAAAATAGCCAATAGATTATCTGACAGAAAAATAGTTGTTGGTGGCAACCCTACAAGCAACCGCGTTGACAATTTATGAAATTCAGCAGTTACTGTCATTATGTTCTACAGTACCTTGACTGCTACTCTAAAGCAGGTGCCATTCTTCTGTTGTGGATAAAAACTGATCCTTGTCATTGAGAAAAAAGTTGAGCCAAAGTTTTGTTAGTTTGACATATGGTTGAATACACTTGCAGCATTTGTAATGTTTCCTTTTGGAGCTACAGTTATCACATGATAGGGAACAAATACATTTTACCAAAGGGACTTGCTTACTTTTCATTTTTATTACTGCTTTGAATTGACCGTGTGTTATGGATTTTACATTGTACGCTCAAACTGTTGTGTCTCAGCACTCTCACATGCACTGTGGCCTCAGTAGCCAGCTTCAAACATAAACAGGGAGGCAAGGCTGTGGTGAATAATTAATGGCTGTAATGGTGGCAGCTGTTTGCACTTGGGGAGAGTCTGTGGCTGTGCAGCTTGCCTCACTGGAACATTGTGATAGGACAGGAGCTGTGTTGGCTGCAGGTATTATGTACACACAGACAAGCTGTACAAGGTGACGCCATTTTTTTTTTTTTTTGCCAAACTGTACTTATGTGTCATTTTCCCTCACCTCAAGCCAGTATTTAGAAACCTCAGAGGTAAAGCACGTGAACCTTGTTGTATCCAGATGGACACACATGATATATCTATCAAATTAAGAAGTAGAAAAAATGTCTTGCTGTCAGGTGACCGGTGCTTCCCCTAGAAAATTCCTGTTGGTTCAAAGTTCAAAGGAGAAATTTGGCTTGATGCATGAGGGTGGGTTCTACTGCACAAACAATAAAACAGAACAAACATTTCAAACAATAAAACAACAAAGATAAATACATCAACAATAAATAACCTTTAAAACGGTGTAAAATGAAACATGAAAGTCACTACAACCAACCAGCTATACGTTACTAAAACAACTCAACCATTTAAACAACTTAACCATTCAGTCAGAAAGATGTACAAACAGAAAAGGCAAGAAAAAGTGCAATTTTAAGCTTGTTCATTGATAAGCTTAATGGACAATGGAACAAATGAGTGTTTGTACCAGTTGCATTTGCACAGAGGAATGCAATACCTCCTCCCTGAGTTTAGCAAGGTATACTCTGAGTGCAGAACATGTGAGCTGTCCGTTGAGATGTTTTTTTTGCTTATGCAATGGTTGCTTGGTCAGAGAGTTCTTGATAACTGGGAGGAGTGTGGCCCATGATCTTACCTGCAGTTTTAAAGAGGGCTGGATCTGTGCGGTATGGATGTATTGTCTTTAAAACTTGATGTTTTAGTGCAGCAATCAAGCTGAGGTTTCTGAAGCGTATATTTAACAGGGCTGGGACCTATCTGCCAATACAGTAAATATCACAATGCAGATGTGCTCAAAAGTTGATATACCCTGGCAAAAATTTCATTTCATTTATTTATTTATTTATTTTGGCCATTTCTCAGAATATGAATGATAACACAAAAATGTTTTTTCCACCCATGGTTAGTGGTTGTCAAACAACTGTGTTTACTCTTTTTAAACCATAATGTTAACATAAACTAACCAAATTACCCTGATCAAAGGTTTACATACCCTAGTGGTTTTGGCCTGATGACATGCACACAAGTTGACACAAACAGGTTTGAATGGCTACAAAAGGGAACCATCCTCAGTGTGTGTATAAAAGGTCAGTGAGTTTCTGGGCTCGTGACGGACCCTTGCATCTTTCATCCAATGCTGCACTGACATTTCTGGTTTCTGAGTCATAGGGAAAGCCAAAGAATTGTCAAAGAAAAGGTAATTGAACTGTATAAAACAGGAAAGGGATATAAAAGATATCCAAGGGACTGAGAATGCCAGTCAGCAGAGTTCAAATTCTAATTAAGATGTGGAAAATGAGGGATACTGTTGAATCCAAGCCACAGTCAGGTAGACTGACAAAAACCTCAGCAACTGCCACCAGGAAAATTTTTCGGGATGCAAAGAAAAACCCACAAATAGCTTCAGCTGAAATTCAGGACTCTTTGAAAAAAATGTGGCATGGCTGTTTCAAGGTGCACAATAAGTAGGCACTTGAAGAAAAATGGGCTGCATGGTCAAGTCGGCAGAAGCAGGGATTTAGGCAGCAAGCCGTCATTTGGACGGTCAGTTTTTGAAAAAAGTTGAAAAAATAGCATGTGGCTTGCTGAAAGCTGTCTAAAATTAGGACTGGGGTAATAGCTGAAGCCGTGTGTGTGCGTGCGTGCGTGCGTGTGCGCGCTTGTTTGCCTGCAGTCGGCTGGCTGCGGGGCAGGGGGAGGGGCATTAGCTGCTTCAGTCATTGCAGAGAGCAGAGGGAGAAGCAACACGCTAAGAAAACAGACAAAACTGTAGCGATGGCTTTATTTGTCCCTGCACGGTTCTGACTGTACGTCCTGTTCACAGCATGTGGCATGTTAGTGACAGTTATACTGACTTTGAGATTAACTAAATGGTCAAAATTTTGGGATTGTTAAAAAAAAGAACAATTAAAATGTATAGTTGAACTTTATATAGAAAAAAACATTATAAGCTGTTATGTTTATTCATTCATTTTAAAGGTTAAATATGACTCTAGAAAAATTTTATTTATGGAAGATGGGACAAAAATGGCTGTTTTGACAGTAAAGGCTGCAGACCCCTGAACCAGATGACCCAGATTGACTCCAAATATGAGTAAATTAAGTACTTTATTTATTTTTGTGTGGTTTTGTGATACTTTGGAAGTGCGGAAATGCGCTCTGCCTTTAAAACAGTACGTAGTTGAGGCACGATTTTGTAGTTGAGGCACTATTTTGTGCAAAATTTTCATGGAGCCCCCCCCCTTGTGGTTTGGGTGTGAACGACGCTGGTCGGGCACCTAAAATTTTGGACACCCTAATTTTTGGTGGGGGGGAGACACCCAAAAGTTCAATTTCTGCCTAAACAGCACAGAGAACAAAGTCATTTGGAATGTTGAGACCAAAATTGAACTTTTTGGCCACAACCATAAACGTTACATTTGGGGAGGAGTCAACAAGGCCTGTGACTAAAGGTACACCCTTCCTACTGTGAAGCACAGAGGTGGGCCGTCTTACCATCCGAGAACATTTGGCTCTTCCACAACTACCACAACAGACTCCAAGCTGTCATTGATGTGAAAGGGGACAGTATACGGTATTATTGTTCAGGGTCATTTGGGTAATTTCTGTTGTCATTATGAATTAAAAAGGGTAAACAATTGTTTCACTATGAATGGCTTCACACAATCACTAACCATGACTGAAAAAAGTTTTTGTATTATCATTCATATTCTTTGAAAAAATGGCCAAAAATATAAAAAAATGTATATGTAAACATTTGAGCACAACTGTACATAGGAAATGTTCTACAAGTACTGCAATTTGATATTACAATTAGGGATGGAACCGATCCAGGATCGGATTGGTCCCATCCCTACATTTGATTGACTTTAATGTGCTTGCAGCTTGCTCTGTGAGAGTGGAATATCTAGGAAAGTACAGGTATCGGGTCAGATATTCTGCTAAATTACTTTGTTCAGGATTTGGGGCCAAAAGAAAGAAAGAAAAAAAAACCTTAATGGAGACATCCTTGTTCTTAGCAACTTGAGTGATATCTGAAAAAAAATCAAAATTTGTGATTTGAGGCCTTAAAAATGGTTTGGGGAGGCTAGTTATGGGGGATGGAGGTGGCATTTCACACACACATTTCAAGTGCATCTTGTTCATGTATGACAAAGTCCACCCAAACACAGGCATATCACTGGAAGCAAATCCAAGATTGTCAGTTGGGAAAATTTTCTAAAATCTGATGCTTTGACGTGTAATTGCCAAATGTCAGTTGCTATTCTGTTTGAATTGACCATCTGTGGCATTCATAGTTTTAGCCTATATATTCAGGAAACAAAAGGTAGAGGCAAGAGGCTAATTTGAACATATGAGAGGTTTAGTTTAATTCCTTGACATTTCTTTGAGGTAGGTTGCTGTTTTTGCACCTTTGATCATATAGTTCTCTTACCAAATGCACTCTTACTCCACAACTGGCCTTTTGAGGCTAAACTGCCAGGGTGCTGATGTTGCTGTTGGGAATAGGTCACTTGGGACAGCATTAAAGCAAGCCACCAACAAATGCTGCCCTTTATCTGCTCACCACACATGGCCAATGAAGCCCTTCATCTCTCACTCTGAAAGCTGATACCCTGGGCTGCACTTTGGCTGTTCTGTATACAGTACTGGTGGCTGTGGATGTTCCTCATGCGTCAGTATTCTTCACTTTAGCACCTCCACCATCTCCAGCTGTCTTTGTGTTTACAGGAGAAGATGCTGCACAGTTTTTAGTGGAAAAGCTATATTTGTCCCCCGTGCCGTGATGGAGGAACATAGACATGCTGTCTGTTTGTCTGTGCATGCATCTGAAATGCTGTACTCCCTGTAACCTCATAGATTTGAGACAGGTTTACCAAATTTGTAGCAAGGTTGCATCCCTTGAAGGTCTAGGTCAAGTTTGATGAGTGACCTTGACCAAACACTGAAGTCACTGAGAAAAAACTAGTGTCTGTGTGTGATGAAGATTATACTCTCAATAACTTTCCCACAATTCAGACCAGTTTGTCAGATTTGCAGCAAACATACTTCAAGGTCCAGCCCAACTTTAATGATGAATAGCTTTCACCTAGTTGTAAAGGTCACAGATCCAAAAATTGTGACTGTGTTCGATGGGCATCGACCTCTCTACAAACTGACAGGGATTTAATTTTCAGCAAGGTTGCATCCCTGGAAAATCTGGGTCAAGTTCCTACTCCAGCACTGTAGCTTTCATGCCTTTTTCACTGAAACTTCCACATCTTTCCTGCACTTTTCTAAACCAATAACAACCATGACTGACACATAAATTATTCTTGTTTTTTCCCCCCCCTCTGAATGTTGTCTCTCCAGTAAAAACTTTGAAATTGGTCTTCACAGTGATTATTACGTCGTAGTTTGAGGTTGCCTTGTTGTAGTCTTATTATTATGATATGACTACATGGAAATATTGCCCACTCACAAATAGGTATTGGACTACACACACTTCTGTGACGGGGACACAAGGCCTTTAGGTCATTATTGCATTTTATTATTACTTTGTGTTTGATGCATGTGTGCTTACTTGGTAATGCTTTGGAATGGTAATTTAATCATTAAGGAGTCATCTGCTTGTACAAGAACTTCCACAATTAAGTGGCTCTGGTTTATAAGGAGTTTTGAAGCAGGTGGCCCGTTACATACGACTTTCCGTCTGTGTTACTCAGTGTATCAAGATGCATACCTACAAAAACTGGGTGTATTTTGGACTCGGTCAATCATGGCTTATTTTTGATCAAAGTGATTTGTTGACATCTGCCTTTTTCTTGTTGATTCCTTTTTGTTGGGAGCGTCTCTGTGAGCAGGATAGTGGGAATAATCAAGCGAGCCGTGGAATGCCCTGTTTTGCGAGTCCATCTCCTGGCCTTCTTTTGTGGCCCATGGGGAATATTGGGTTGTTTGCAGTGCTGTAGGTCAGAAACAACCTGCTTATTTGAAATGGTCTCTCACTGATACCCCCTAGTTGTTTGTTTAATTTGTTTTTCCTACTTGTTTCTTTCTCTTATGTACTGAATCACAGTAACCCTAAATGCCTCGTCGTGGTAAGAATTTGAAACGTGAATTTAATTTGCATGTCCTTATGATGACTGAAAGCAAGTTTTTTTTTTTTTTCCAGGCCCTGCAAATGACATTGTTGACCTATTTGTGACAAATGTGTATTTAACATCACAGCTGCAAGGTTTAGTTATTTAAGTCTTTTGAAATCTGCTCCTTCTATTGGACATTGCAAGTAAGCAAGGAATGATGCTAAGCCCCTGCGTAACAGGATGATTTGAATCTGGCATCCAGGAATAATATGCTGATGTTATCCATAATCTGCTTTGTCCTTGTTTCTTTGGAAAAGTTGAAACCTTTGAAAGCATGTATCATTGCTGTGTGCAGCTCCTGCTCTCAGAAATGCATCTTTTATTTTAGGAGGTGGTTGTTGTATCAGTGTTGCTACCTGCTGTCAGCCCCAGCTTCCACATGGGGGCTCTGATTTGGATGAATAATTTGTATATCTAATCATCACTCCTAATATCCGCAATTAATCATGTGCGGGTAGTGTTGAGGTCAAAGCCAAGACATGAAATTCTGCTATGCACTGTTTCTGTAATATTCTGAGTGAGTTTGTCTTCTGAACAGATTTTTAAAGTTCTTTGTTGTGCTTACTAGTAATGCACAATTATATCAGGAAAATATTGGCGCCTGCCGATAAAAGGTAATTATTGGTACCTGCAGATGTGAAAATTTGCACAGAAAAAAAAAAAAAAAAAACTGTCCCAAGATTGTGCATACTTGATTCTTCCTTTAGGGTCCCTTCACACATAACACGAAAGACGCAGAAACCGGAAGACAGTCCGCAAACCAAGAACAAAATGGGGAACCACGAAACATTCCGCCTGCTGTCGAGAAGGACGCACATTCAGGCGTGCACGATACACCGGCAATGGTGCAAGCAGCTGGAATCTGTGCAGCCACATTGCAACCGCTGCTGTGGAGGAAAAAAATAAAAACCACACACCATAAAAAAGACTGCCAATTTACTGAATCTCTCTTATTGAGCAGACAATACAAGAATAAAACCGTCTGTTCCTCTGTATATGACCCATGGTCACAGACGTACAATCATGAAATGAATGAAGCAGTGCTCGCTCATTATGTCTTATAATGTCCAGCCGTGTATATAAATAATTACTGCAGTCACCGGACACTGATAGAGTAGATATTAGTGTATAATTAGTGAAAATCACTGGGTTGATATAAATAATAATAAATGCAAACCACAAACACGCCACGTATTGGTGGGGGGGGGGGCATGCACGAAACACATGCGCACGTGGTGGGGGGAGCCGACACTCTGGCACGCCACATGTGCACTTGGCAACGCCACAGTCATGGGGGCAGTTAGATCATGGACCAAGTTCTCTGTCACCACGACGGATTTCTGTCATTTGGAAAATTTAACCACATATACACGCGTGCACGTGGTGTCATGCATGTTTTCGAACCGAAATATGATACTCTCACTGTCAAAGCAACATCCCATTCTGCGCTAATCAAAGCAGCAGCCGTGTCAGCGTGGATGGCGCCGTACCGCGGAGGAAGGGACTGTGTGAATTTTCACTCCTCTCCGCTCTGTTTACTGCTTGCCATGAGCCACGGTCCTTCTCCTCTCTGTCTTCGTGGGAACATTGGCAGACCTTCCCCAAGTAGAGCAGGGTGTGGCTTTGCTTTGAACCAGTGAAGCATTGATCCAACTTGCTGCTTTGATGGTTCGTTGTTTTATTTCGGTTTATCTTACTTTTGCGCCGCTAAAACGCTAAAGAGCATATGTTTGTGAGTAATATTTACCTTTTTATGTTAAACTGACCTGTTAATGGTCTTCTGAAAACAGTTGATAGATTGTATTTTATAACTTAAAAACAGGACTGATGCTAACGCGTTAGCTTGTCTATGGCGTTTTCATGTTAAAGTTATCATTAAGCTGTTGCATCTAAGCACATTAGCATTTGTTTTCTGTACAATTACTTGCACAGTTCTGGATCATTGCCGGTTCCGGATCACTGCTGTAGTATTTGCGCCGCTGTTTCTCGTAATTAGCTGCGAATACGCTAATACTTGGTACCAATTGGAAAGACTGATGTTTTGTCTACAAACAACCACAAGCTCGACCAGATCCAGCCATCCTGTGATCAGCAAAGGAATCAAAAACATCCTGGTTTCCGTGTGTGCACACATTTTCTGACTCACTCATTCCTGCAAGTGTGAAAGAGACGATCTCTGTTAAGTAGCAAAGGTGAGTTACCCATTCGGTGATTTTGGTTCTCGCGTGGGAAAATACTTACTTGGGTAGAAAATGTCAGTGTGTTATGTCTTGCTGTTTAATTGCTGCATGCATTTATCTCTGACGCGAAAATTTGCCGGTAGTGAATCACTGAAGCAGCAGCCTCGTGCCAGTACTTGTGAGCCATGTGTACTTTGGGGGTCATCTCAACATCACGAATGGGCATGAATTTGGGGGCTTTTACTTTTTAATTCGGGAGAAATTTCACCTCCACACATTTAAAACCCTCCTTTGCTCTCCATCTCTAACAATATAAGGTGCGAAATGATAACAAGTTGGGGCATCTTGTGCTATCCTGACCCACTTCATTGAGTTAAAAGCTATGGGGGAGATGTCAACATCCAAGAATGTTTATTACCACCGATTTTATTTTATCTTCATTTATTATTTAAAAACACTTCATTTTTTGCTTGTAAAAACGTATAACAGTGCCTTTCGAAACTAAGTAAATTCTCATTTAACAAGTATAATTTATATCATTCTGTGTTCAAAACACATTCTCGGGCACAGTGTGTATCATTCTGCATTAGAAGGGCTCCAGCCAGATGCCAGGAATGCCCCCAAAGTGACACAGAGTGTCGTGATCCAGAACCGGGCAAAGTGATCCATTTACGGCAAATATTTGCACCACACATAATGTGGCTTCACACTTTAAGTAGAAGGGCTACCCCATCCTGACTTCTTCAGCTAGATAACGTCCAAATACCCAATACAGTAATACCCAATAAAGGATATTCAGTTGCATTATGGCTCCGTATAGCGGGACTTTCAAAAAAGTGATCCAGAACTGGGAAATTGACTGTATAATAATTGAACGTTTGCACGTATAATAATTGCGTTTGTTATAAAAGAGTCAAACATATTACAAATTGTAATATTTATTTTTTATTTATATATCCATCCATCTATCCATGTTCTTCCGCTTTATCCGGAGTTGGGTCGCGGGGGCAGCAGCTCAAGCAAAGCCGCCACTTTTATTTATATATTAATAATAATAATAGCAACAACAGCAATAATAGTAATAATAACTAATAATGCCACAATACAATTTTAGAGAAACAGACAAAAAGAATCTGACTAAACAAAACAGAAAAGATAAAACCAACCAACATAAATAAATAAATATAGAAATAACTTGTTTGTTGTGAACACCAATTTGTAGACCCCCCCCCCCCCCACCACCTGACCGTGGTGAAGAGAGTGCTGACTAGGGGGGCAAAGCTCTCGATTTACCGATCGATCTATGTTCCGATCCTCACCTATGGTCATGAGATTTGGCTCATGACCAAAAGAACGAGATCGCGAGTACAAGCGGCCGAGATGAGTTTCCTCCGCAGGGTGGCTGGGCACTCCCTTAGAGATAGGGTGAGGAGCTCGGTCACTCGGGAGGAGCTTGGAGTCGAGCCGCTGCTCCTCCACGTCGAAAGGAGTCAGTTGAGGTGGCTCAGGCATCTTGTCCGGATGCCCCCTGGACGCCTCGCTGGAGAGGTGTTCCAGGCATGTCCCATTGGGAGGAGGCCCCGGGGACGACCCAGGACACGCTGGAGGGACTACATCTCTCGGCTGGCTTGGGGTTCCCCCGGAGGAGCTGGGGGGAGGTGTGTGTGTGGATCGGGAGGTCTGGGCGGCTTTGCTTGAGCTGCAGCCCCCCGCGACCCGACTCCGGATAAAGCGGAAGAAAATGGATGGATGTATGGATGGTGTTTTTACTTGACAGTTTGAAGTGAGTTTTCTTTGTTTCAGAGGGCTTCAAACCCATTAAAATTCACTAGAATATACAAAATTTTACTTGCTTTTTAAAACATTTTTTGGGGAGCACTCCCAGACCACCCATAATCAATAATGTGTTTTACTGGACCGTTTGAAGTGACTTTACTTATTTCAGAGGGATTCATACCCATTAAAATTCACCAGAATATACAAAATTTGACTTGCTTTTTTAAAAACATTTCTGGGGGACATCCCCCAGACCGCCCATAATCAATACTGTGTTTTTACTTAACAGTTTGAAGTGAGTTTTTGTTGTTTCAGAGGGCTTCATACCCATTAAGATTCACCAGAATATACAAAATGTGACTTGCACTTTTAAAAAAAATTATGGGGGAGATCCCC
Source organism: Thalassophryne amazonica (assembly GCF_902500255.1). Lineage (NCBI taxonomy): Eukaryota > Metazoa > Chordata > Actinopteri > Batrachoidiformes > Batrachoididae > Thalassophryne > Thalassophryne amazonica. The sequence continues at coordinate 22,446,572 of NC_047103.1, read as the reverse complement.
CAGACCCCATAAATCAATACTTTGTTTTTACTTCACAGTTTGAAGTGAGTTTTCTTTATTTCATAGGGCTTCATACCTACTAAAATTCACCAGAATATGCAAAATTTGACTTGCTCTTTTAAAAAATTTCGGGGGGAGATCCCCCAGAATTAAGACTACACCCCGTCCCCCACCATCCTTTTATGTACCTATATGTTCAGGTTTTCACATCCAGCTCGAAAGTGGTCACCTGCTCACTATTTTCGTGCTTGACAGCAAGAATGGCCATACATTTCCTAAGTGCTCCGCAAGCAGTATTAGATGTTCATGTGTGTCACCTGGAATTTGGCCGACACCTGCCGTGAGAGGTATTGAATGTGCTCTCACAGGGCACACTCTGTCTTTCTGCAGCTTGTGTGCTCAAATAGTTGTAGCGGACAGGTGTATGAGGCATTGGAGACAGCTCTGATTTTTCACAACTGGCATGCAATTCCTCCTTCATGCACGAGTCGACTTCAATTGTGTTATGTGTGAAGGGGCCTTTCGATTTCAGTTTATTAATTTATATAGCGCCAACTCACGACAGTCGCCCCAAGGTGCTTCACATAATTCACAACAACACAAATTAATCTAAAATCAAAATTAAACGCAAGAAAAGCACAGTAAAAAGATAAAACACAGTAGAATAAAAAGAAATTACAAAGCAAACACAAACAGATTAAAAAATTAATGATAAGACAGTCTAAAAAAGTGGGTCTTCAGTCTGATTTAAAAATCTCCACCGTGCCGATAACAGCAGGTAGATCGTTCCAAAGAGCCGGACCATGGTAGGAGAAGGCTCTATACCCCACAGACTTTGTTCATCCTCGGAACACACAGAAGCCCTGTGCCCTGCGAACACAAGGGCCCGCAGGTACGTAGGGCTTAACCAAGTCCGCCAGGTAGGAAGGTGCCACGCCATGAACAATTTTATAAACCAACAATAAAACTTTAAAATTCGATCTGGCATAAACCGGTAGCAATGAAGGGATGCCAGAATGGGAGTAATGTGGTCAAACCTTCTACTTTGTGTCAAAAGTCTGTGATAGTCCCCAGCTCAGTAGCTGAATACAGTGAATGGACCAAGTATGCTGAGATGTGCTCAAACCTAATATCTTTTATTTTCTTTTCGTAAATAAGTCCAGAAAGTCCTGTGCTGAAAAAGGAGAACGACCAACGGTGGCTGTCCATGAATAAGAAATGCCACCATATCAAACAAGAACTTTGAGTTATGCTTGTTTTTGTGATCAATTCAGAATAATACGCCTGCTTTCGTAGCCAATAAAGCATGCTTATAATCTAAAATAGCTTCACGCCACGCAAGGTTGAAACACCTCTAGTTTGGAACTACGCCATTTCCGTTCCAACCCTCTAGCCTTCTGCTAAGGTCACGCAAATAACTGTTGAACCAAGGTGTCTGTGCTTGGGAAGGTGTGGCTTTAATAGAGGAGGTTGCAGTCTTACCAAGTGTGGTTTTAGCACTAAATTCAGGCTCTTTCCGCAAGACTGTCTACTGACTGAAATTTCATCAAGCTGAAGTTAGGATTCAGGTAGTCTCGCTTCGAGTTCAGTCAAAGTTGAAGGTTTAATTCGTTGCCGCAGGATAGACAAGGTTGCTACTCCACTAAACGCGGCAGCGTAATTGTAAACCTAATAATGTGAGGTGGTCAGAGACCGCTGATGCAAGAGGCAGGATGTCAATATTTGTGACAGCAAGGCCACGTGCAAGAACCAAATCCAGAGTATTACCAGATATACGTTGAACCATGAATGCCGAAATCCTAGTGCATCCATGATTTCCATAAATGATTTACCGAGGGGATCAGAGGGCTTATTTATATGAATGTTAAAGTCACCAATAATCAAAATGTTGTCTACACTAGTTGAAAGACTAGAGATGAACGCGCCAAATTCATCTAAAAAATCAGAATATGGGCCAGGAGGCCTATAGACAGTGACAATATAACATAGCCGATTTCCAGTTTTATGACCTTGAGAGTACTTAGCATCATGGGCATATCGGAGAATCAGATGCTCGAATGAATTATATTTATGACCCCCCCCACAGTTAATAAAGTAAACCTGGATTTATAAATAAAAGCAAACCCCCGCCTTTCCTCACATCACGTGAAACGTGACTAAAAGTGTACTCCGGTGGGCAGGCCTCATTCAGAGGAAGGACAGCTGTGGATTTAAGCCAGGTTTTACATAATCCAAGCATATCCAGGCGATGATCCACAATTAAGTCATTCACCAGCAATGACTTCAGAGACAATGACCTGATGTTAATGAGACCCAAACTAAGGATCTCGGTGGGATCAGCAGATTTTAACAAAGTCATGCGGAAGTTCTGCTCCTCAGCAGCCAGTGACGCAGCATGTTTCAGCGGCTGGAGGAGCTCAGGTGAAACGCCGCATCTGCGAGCCCGCAGACGACAGCACCGGCGTAAAAACTCCGCAGCCCGGCAGGCTGCAGCAGGAAGCTGCGGCACAAACGGGAACAGCTTTAGCGGAGCTGGTCCGGTCATCGGAGAGGACAGTCCAGGAACAACAGGATGAATCCAGCAGCCTCTCGTGCGCAGCACGCGCTCCCACGCCAAAAAATATCGTCCATCCCACAGGAGGCGAGGATCAGACCCTCTAGTGAAGGCTGCCAGGTAAAACTTAAATTTCACTGATGCACAGCTCCGCTTTCCGCGCCTTCTAAAGTGCCTCCTCCAGAGAGGAGCGTAAGGAAAACGGAGCAGGTGGAGCGGGACGTCCGCGAGCACAGGTGGCAGAACAGGGCGGGGCCCTCCCAGCCCAGACCCAGACGACAGCAGCGGCTCATAAAGAGCATTAATGTCCAAGAGAGACTGGTGATTATACACAAGCAAGGCAGAGGTGTCCCGGCAGAACACAGAGAGCAAAAAACACAGCAACAAATAGCAAAAACTCGACGAGTAGTAGGGACAGGGCTGACGGCATGCTAAAACACACAGGCGCCATCTTGCCACACCTTTAAGAGTGGGTGTGCTGCAAAAGTATGATTCATCTGCATGGAATGAGTTTGGAGATCCTGTTCATTAAGGAGCTACTCTGGAATCCCCCCTCCGCATGCGTACACCTTTTATTGTTATGTTGACTCATTGTGCAAAACCCAGCCTGCTATAGTCCTTCGTGGGTCATTTGATTTACTATTGAAAGTGCTGATGCTCAAGATGTTAGTGAAGAAAAGACCCTGTATTTTTAGATTTTTGTGCAAATTGATGGATCTCTGTTCCCTGTCACTGAATCTTGAATGTTTCCTTTTTTTTGGGTCATTTATTGAAGGGTTGCTTATAAAAATCTCTCTCTCTCTGTGTGTCAGTGTGTGTGTGTGTGTGTGTGTGTGTGTGTGTGTGTGTGTGTGTAGTTCATATATCTGGGTTCCTTGGTCCTGCTTTGACAAACAAGGGTTTCCTCAAGATCGTGTTTTAAGTCTTGCTCAAGTCCCGTGACAGGTTACAAAGGAATCTATTCAACAAATCCAGTTGCCCCCCACATATCCAGTGTCATGGCTCTTTGGGCTTTCCTCTATGCAACTTTAACACAGTAAAAATTTCATGAACAAAATTGCCACTTTATACTGCATTTTGGTTAAGTCACACACGCTGAAAGGAAAAGTAAGTGCGTTTTGTGGGGAAGCCTGTACTCTGATGGACTCTTACCTAGCTCTTTGCTCAGTGTTTTACCTTTCATTGTTGAGATAGGGACAAATCCCTGATGGTGTGTCTTCATCCAGACTTATCAGACTTTTGTAAAACGGTTTATGTACACGATCCCAGTGTCAATAGGACCTCCTGGGTACATTTGATATGTTACATTACTGATCTGTTCTCAACATTTAGCAGCTCTTTGGAACTCTGTATTCAGTAACTGGCCTGTGTGAGGATCCCTGTCACCACTGTCACTGAATTTCCTGTCATTCTTCTTAAACCACTTGTCAGTTTGTTTCTTGAAAATGGGAATATGGAAAATGTAGTTTTTAGTAAAAAATACACACTCTCCCACTTGGAAGTGTTTGCATTTGTGGGAACTAATTTATGTAGCATCAATAGAGACTTGACATTTGTCTATTGTTCTGTTCCCACATTACAGGAAAGGTATAAAGCACCTAATAGTAGGTTATATACTGATTGAATAGGTGCATTGGTTAGAAATTTATGTTCAATTCACACATGTAAATGCTGTTGGACTGGTTCACAGTGGGAAAGTCTCCTTTAACCCTCTGAGATCAGTGAATGTGTTGGTTCATCAAACTCATGTTTCTATTAATCAATCAATGACCAAAATCACACAGGCTTTATTTCCTGAAATTACTGTGTGTACCCTCTAGTTCAACCCCCTGTTGTAGACTGTCTTGTCTCACAGCCATCCCAGAGCACAGAGAAGATCACATGGCTCTCTCTCTGTCTCTGTCTCTCTCTCTCTGTGTGCTCTTTCACTGTCTCTTTCTCTCTGTGTGTGTCTCTCTTGTCTCTGTGTTACTTCAACAGCCTCATCCAGAGTACATCATCGCTCTGTTCAGGAGTTAGATGAATTCATACTTCTACTGAACCCTTATAAATGTGACAAAAATGCTCCTGTCAACCTGAAAACACTTTGTACTTTTTCTTTAGTCCTATAGACAAAGCATACTGTCATAAAAAACATATGCATGGGTTATTTTTCCAGGGTCGGACAAGCTCCCTGCCACTCCCCAACCAGGGGGAGTTATGTCCAGGAAAATGGTGAGAAATATCAGTCAGTGCTTTCCACAGCCCAAGATGATGTCTTCAGAGTCTTGGGTTGTCCCACAGTGCAGATATATTAATTAACTCCCAGGTAGGAGTAAAGAAAACTAATAAAAATTTAAATGCATGATTAAAAATGGACCCTTGTGTAACTACAGTCTTGGCTCAAATGAAACTTAAAAATAGACCCTTTACTTAGCTTTTATTGGAAGCAAATTTTCTGCTGTTATCTTGCTTGGCATGAATAATAGTGTTTTATGTCTTTGTTGCATAGCTTGTATTGTTATCTTTGAGAAGGGTAGAAAATGCCTCAGTCTGACTGTGAACCTCTTTGCTGAGGAAACTGTGATACAGTTTCAGCATGTCTCTACATTATAGCCAAATGCTCACTTCTCACTGACTGAATTTTTGTGTAATCTGGGACATGCACTTTACAATTGGTGCTTGGCTTGCAGTATCTTTTTGAGTCTTGCTTTTTACCTACACAGGTTTCTTGTTGATGCTACAGAAGAGTCCTGGTTTCAAGGTCCCCAGCGACTGGCTGAACTACATTAGGACCAAAGATAATCACAATTACCTCTGTGCAGCAAAACAAACATTTCTAGCTCGGTCTTTTTGTTCTTGCTTTGCTTTCCTCTTTCTTGTTTTGGTAAAGTGCATTTAAACCAGCTGTTTGTTATCTAAAAATCCCAAAGGCATCTAAAATAATTTATATGTATATTTTAATAACATTCCAAAAAGGAGTACAGTAAGAGAAAATTCAGTAATCTATGGAACTTTTCATCACCTTTATTTAAGTATAAAGTAGGTTAAACGTCACTCTGAATTTTTCTTTGGCCAGCTTTCATTTTTATTACCTACACTAAGGTTTAGACTCCACTGTATGTGCTAGCGCGGTGCTGGTGAATGCGAGCATTGCATATTGTACAGATGTCAGGCTTCCACATTTAATCAAGTTTGATGTGCAGCTGCAGGCTGGGTATACAACCCCTGGCAAAAATTATGGAATCTCCAGCCTCGGAGGATGTTCATTAGTTGTTTAATTTTGTAGAGAAAAAGCAGATCACAGACATGACACAAACTAAGTCATTTCAAATGACAACTTTCTGGCTTTAAGAAACACTAAAGAAATTGTGGCAGTCAGTAACGGTTACTTTTTTAGACCAAGCAGAGGGAAAAAAATATGGAATCACTCAATTCTGACACACATCACTAGTATTTTGTTGCACCACCTCTGGCTTTTATAACAGCTTGCAGTCTCTGAGGCATGGACTTAATGAGTGACAAACAGTACTCTTCATCAATCTGGCTCCAACTTTCTCTGATTGCTGTTGCCAGATCAGCTTTGCAGGTTGGAGCCTTGTCATGGACCATTTTCTTCAACTTCCACCAAAGATTTTCAATTGGATTAAGATCCGGACTATTTGCAGGCCATGACATTGACCCTATGTGTCTTTTTACAAGGAATGTTTTCACAGTTTTTGCTCTATGGCAAGATGCATTATCATCTTGAAAAACGATTTCATCATCCCCAAACATCCTTTCAATTGATGGGATAAGAAAACTGTCCAAAATAACGTAAACTTGTGCATTTATTGATGATGTAATGACAGCCATCTCCCCAGTGCCTTTACCTGACATGCAGCCCCATATCATCAGTGACTGTGGAAATTTACATGTTCTCTTCAGGCAGTCATCTTTATAAATCTCATTGGAACGGCACCAAACAAAAGTTCCAGCATCATCACCTTGCCCAATGCAGATTCAAGATTCATCACTGAATATGACTTTCATCCAGAGTCCACGATTGCTTTTCCTTAGCCCATTGTAACCTTTTTTTTCTGTTTAGGTGTTAATGATGGCTTTCGTTTAGCTTTTCTGTATGTAAATCCAATTTCCTTTAGGCAGTTTCTTACAGTTCGGTCACAGACGTTGACTTCCAGTTTCCTCCCATTCGTTCCTCATTTTTGTTGTGCATTTTCGATTTTTGAGACATATTGCTTTAAGTTTTCTGTCTTGATGCTTTGATGTCTTCCTTGGTCTACCAGTATGTTTGCCTTTAACAACCTTCCCATGTTGTTTGTATTTGGTCCAGAGTTTAGACACAGCTAACTGTGAACAACCAAAATCTTTTGCAACATTGCGTGATGATTTACCCTCTTTTAAGAGTTTGATAATCCTCTCCTTTGTTTCAGTTGACATCTCTCGTGTTGGAGCCATGATTCATGTCAGTCCACTTGGTGCAACAGCTCTCCAAGGTGTGATCACTCCTTTTTAGATGCAGACTAATGAGCAGATCTGATTTGATGCAGGTGTTAGTTTTGGGGATGAAAATTTACAGGGTGATCCCATAATTTATTCCTCAGAATTGAGTGAGTCCATATTTTTTTTCCCTCTGCTTGGTCTAAAAAAGTAACTGTTACTGACTGCCACAATTTTTTTTCCTGATTTCTTATAGTGTTTCTTAAAGCCAGAAAGTTGCCATTTGAAATGACTTTAGTTTTGTGTCATGTCTGTGATCTGCTTTTTTTTTTCTACAAAATTAAACAACTGAATGAACATCCTCCGAGGCCGGTGATTCCATAATTTTTGCCAGGGGTTGTATTTACTTAAATCACAAATATTCTAGTTTGATTACAGCACAATACTACAAGCTGTGGTTACATCCAACACAGCTAATGGAATAACACATTAAAATGAATCTTCAAACAGATCTGAATCTATGTGTTTTGGTGCTTAAATAAATTTTAGGTATCCTTTGGTCACAAATCTACAATGGCACATTTGCAACTGCCGTTAGTAAATCAATTATTACTCCTCACCTGCTTCAAACAGAAAGGGCTGTATCTGACACTTGTTAACAAGTCGAAGTGGAGCTGTTTCTGCTGTTGCAGAAGTTGTTTTTGTGTGTTTGAAATTTAATGGCAGTTGTGGAAAAACTGCATCCTTGGTACAGATGATACTACCGACACAGTAGGACACACTAGTCTTGTCATGATTTCAGAATTTTGGTATTGACTTTGTACAAGCGTGTCGATTCTTATGACATCCATATTAAGCAACAGGTCATTCAACACTTCAGTGAGTGAAATTTCTGTAAAGTGATAAACCCTAAAGAATGATTGGATTAAATGAAGCCACGATGAAACGACAACAGGAGAGATCTGACGTTCTCTTTGGTGCACAAGCACATTCAGCAGGTTTCTTTGTCTGAGCTGATGACCAGCTGGTCTCACATCCTGCCCCCCGAACCCACCCCCATCTGGTGGAATAGAGGGGTAATGGGAGGCGTGTGAGACAGCGAGTATGTGCTGATGGTGGGGGTGTATTGTATTCCGGAGGTGGATTAACAGGAGCAGGGGGGTTCTGGCTTTCCCCACTGGAAAAGATCCAGGAGTAGAGCTCAGCTCCACTGATCCGCAGGTCCTCTGGGACCTCTATCCATCCACAAACACAGAAGTCTGAGTTGACATGTGATGTCAGGTGGGACAGAAGCAGCCATGAGTGGTCTCAGTGGTAACAACCAGCTCCCTGGAGACTTTTACGTTTCTCCCTGTGTAATATTGAAGCACACAAATGATTATACATATACACACAATCTTCCTCTTTGGCTTCCTGTTGTCCTTACAGAGAAATAACATTTGATAAAATGGTGTCCAGCCATAAATAGAACATCATGCATTCTCACAGCATACAAAACAATACTTTGGTTGTGGAAATATAGGTAGCTCTCCAAGCAAAATGTGTCAATTTTTACATGGTTTTTATTGACACCCCCAGTGCACTCACCCATCATCTGTCATGATAGTATATTTATGTACGTGTTGCTCTTTTGCTTGTTTATCCCTTATAACTGGTGTTTGCTGAATGAACCATATCATGTCTTATTCTGTTTTTTAATCCTTTTAAAATAAATGTTAAAGTTTTTCATTAGCATTAGTAAGTATATACTCCGCTAGCAAAAGTTGGAGGTGGTAGAAAGAAATCACACTCTTTCAATCTGTTCACCCATCTGTCTGTTTGTACACCTGTCTGTCCACCTGTCCACTCATCTGGTCCTTGAGTCCTGTCAGTGTAATTCCTCCTAAAGCAGTATTGGATTTCAGTGAAACTTCACAGAATGGTAGCACATCATACAGAGATGTGCAATAAAGAAAAATAATTCCAGTCTGACATCTTTAAGGGGACATACAATGACTTTGTTTTTTTGTATATATACATTTATGAATTATGTGCATAAACACAGCTTCTGTACAAAGCCTGACCACTCTGTTAATTCAATACAGTATTTTATCATAAACTATTTACTACCACTAATGGCCCCGGTCCACACGACACTTAACGAAGGGCAACGAAGCCCAAATAAAACAAAAAATCTGGACTTTCTTTGACTTTCATTGGCATCGTTTAAACCTTCGCATAGCTTTTGTTCCTGCAGCTGGCGCTTTGTCAGGATTTTTCAACTGTCGAAAAATTTGAACGAATACTGCCGAAAACCTCAATTCGTCTGTATTTTTGATTTTTCTGTTGTTCTTGATGGTTTCATATCATTTGCTTAGTTTTTGTTAGCATTTATTTTGACTTTTGTTCGACCAGATGAATGTTTTCATACAGTGCGAACCCGGTTTGTGTAGCGCTGCTGCTGCCGCTGCATTCATGTACCGTCAAAGCTTGCGCTTTGAGCATCTGATGCAGATGGAAAGCGCTATATAAATGCAGTCCATTTATTGACTTAATTAACTGATGGGTTGGAAATTGGCAATATTGAGACTCAGTTGTTTATTTTAGAAAATATCCATTTAGGGCTGTGGTTTAGTAGCAAATAGGGTTGCCATGATAGTGGACATGACCACTGAAAATGTGTTGACATCAGTATTTTTAGTAGAAGCATTTTGTTTTTACAAATTTAGCTTTTTGTTTCCAATACGCTTCAAATAACAATTGCTATTATTAAATACCACAACATAAGACCTGTGTGAGTGCATGCCTGCGTAAATTATGTGACATGAGTCATTTTTGGGCTTGTCATTAGTAAATCCACTGCATTTATATAGCGCTTTCATGTAAGGTTGCGAGTGATTCTGGTATTGGGATTGGCTTCCAATTTGGACGTAATTCACGTCAGAAAATACGATTTTACACAACGTCCCAACTTCATTGGAATTGAGTTCCGATACCGGAGAAGAGCCACTGTGAATCTTCTCAACTGCTGTTGTTTCCTCTCTGCTTTGTTTGCTGCCTAACAGGAGGAGGGGAGGGGGAAGTTTTCTGAAGCCAGGCTGTTTGAGAGAGCTCTCTTCTGCAGTGTTCTAGCTGTGAGTAGGGGCAAATTTCTGCCTGGCTCTTGGGTTCAAGTTGTCTATTCGTCAAGCATGGATTTTATGAAAAATTAACTGAATTGTTCCTGAAAATGTATGCTAAAAAGTTAGCTGGTTTACTGTCCCGAGTCTGTGAAATGCCAGCTCACCGTGCAGCCGAGGAGGACAGTGAACAGAGATTCCAAAGTCTCCATTAAAATCCTGCATGTGAGCGTCGCTGATGATACATTTATTTACAGTTGAAAGGCTTCATGTTTCCAAAAAGTTTGAAGTTTGCGCAGCATAAAAACAGCAAGAGAGAAAGCAAGTGAGAGAAAGAAAGAGAGACAGAAACAGAAGAAAATCCTCATAGAAGAAAGAAAATCCTCATATAAAATCAACAATAATGTTAATAATAATAATATTAAAGCAAACAGAGCTCTGGTATCGGATCAGAAAAGTATTGGTGTTGGCAGATATCCAAATTCAGGTATCGGGATCAGCTCGGAAGTGAAAAATTGTGGATCGGTGCATCCCTACTTCAAACAGCAATGTTAGGGTGCACACTGCACACTGGGAGAAACCTGGGGAGTAAAGACTTTACCCAAGAGCTCTTAAGCCTGGATCCCACCGAATATGAGGATGAATAATGAGCCACACAGCATGTTTTCCTTTGCTATGAGATGGTTCCTTCAACTACAGAATGGTGGCTCTTAGAGGCATTGTCTTCAGGTAACGAGACTCCTCTCTGAGCATGGCGCTAATTTGAAGATGTTCAAAATTTAGCAACAATAGCATGGGGCAATTTGTGTACGAGTTATTATGACGACTTAAGCCCCTTTCACACTGGGGCTTGCTTCACAAAGCATCGGGCATCGTCATGATGATGCTGCGTGGAAACAACCTAGTGTCAAGACGATGTAGCTCGACGCCACAACAGCATGAGGGACGCAAAGGACAAGCAATCGGACGCCAAAAATTGAATGTTTAATTTTTTTTTTCTTTTTGCATCCTGTGCTTGACACAGAAATTAAGTGGTTTCAATGCAAGTCAGAGCAACAGGATGGTACTTAATGTGACTGGAAGCCACACGCTCACAATACAACGTTACTTGACGCCAATTTATGATTCCTGCTGTGTTCCATTCGTCCAGAACTATAAATCACGCAGGATTGTTTTTATACCATGTACACAATGCAGTGAAACTGCATGCTCAAAGAGCCAGAAAAAATAAATGCTTTTTGCAGCCTGACAGCTGATGCTGCTCCTCACTCTTAAATTCTCTCACAACTGTGTTAAATAAAGTCCATGAAAGTCCTGCTCACAGACTTATTGCCAGAGACAGGACATGTCCACATCCAGTAAAAAGTACAGACATCTCCATTCCACTCACGGACGATTCACGCGCGCACATGTGAACAATTAAAAGAAAAAGAAATGGCTGGCTGCGCTCCTCGCTCTCCCCTCAAACTGTCTCATCACTGTGTTAAGTAAAAGGACAAAAAAGGACATAAGTCCTGCTCACAGACTGAATGCCAGAGACAGGACATGTCCACATCAAGTATAACTCCAGACATCTCCACATTTACTCACGGATGGTTAATTCGCCCGCGTGCACACTCGCTCGCAGCTTGCGGTCGAAGGAAGAAAGATAAACTATAAACAGAACTCTGAGTGCAGACCTGCAACTCAGCACAAGAACAAATATAAACTAGAAGAGAAACCAGAATGCACAGTCTGGCTGCAGCCAAACTGTGCACTCTGATTCCTCTGTGCAGAGAACCTGCAGGCTGCGTTCTCACCTTCTCTCTGCCCCCCTGCTGCGTGCACCTGACGCAGATATATTCCTGTGTCATCATGACGCCACAGAAAGCAACTCGAAGTAGCCCCCGTGTGAAAGGGGCTTAGAGGCATGTGCTGGTGGTTATGAGGCTGTTAAAAGCCCATTATCCATGCGTCTGGCAGCTACGTAGGACCTGAGAGGCTAGCGGCTGCCCTCTTGCACACACAGTTCCACCTGCTCTGTGCGCTGGACGCTGTATATAAAATAATTATTTTGTTGCGGATTAATCATTTTCTGCCAAACCTTGGATGCTGAAACACTGTAATCGCTTCTGGAATCATAGAGGACTGTTTCATCTGGACGCTTTCTTTCCTCTCTTTCCCGCTCCATGTGGAATGTATTTTGAACAGCTTTAGGTAACTATTTTTAATGTTTTTATAGCTTGATAAAACACTTTCTAGCTGTAAAAGGTATGTCCTGCGGTTGATTTAATATCTTATTAATGGATCACATGAGCTCCACTGTGTGTGTGCACTGAGGCAGTGACTCATCACGCTCCAAAGGAGCATTTAGGCAGAAGCCAGGTCACAAAAGAGTGATTTTTCAGTCAATAAGGGACAAACACAAATTTAAAATTTGCATGACTGTGTGAAAGTGGCTGCGTGTTTAACGCCACGGAAGAAATAACTCCTGTGAAACCGCGAAAAACAGCACAGAGCTGTGCAGCAACACAGAACGAGAGTGCTCAAAAGACCGATTTTGAAGACATAATACAAACTTAAAAGTTTTATCACGGTGACTTGTAAGCTGCAGAAGAAATAAAGCATTTTTTATTTTATTTTATTTTTTTAAAGTGATTCCACATGAGTTGCGGCAGCAGGTGTATATAATTAAAGTGCCCACCTCATTGTGTAGCAGAATGGCAGCGCGCGTGCAAAAGAGCGATTTTGCAGAAATAAACGGACGAACACAAAGTTAAAAGTGGATCACGATGTGTGTGTTTAAAGCTGCAGAAAAATAAAGCCAGCGAGCCGCGGAGCCAGCAAGGAGCACAGAGGGGGCTCTCCAGGAACAGCTTTAGGTAACTATTTTTAATGTTTTTATAGCTTGATAAAACACTTCCTAGCTGTAAAGGTATGTCTGCGGTTGATTTAATATCTTATTAATGGATCACATGAGCTCCACTGTGTGTGTGCACTGAGGCAGTGACTCATCACGCTCCAAAGGAGCATTTAGGCAGAAGCCAGGTCACAAAAGAGTGATTTTTCAGTCAATAATGGACAAACACAAATTTAAAATTTGCATGACTGTGTGAAAGTGGCTGCGTGTTTAAAGCCACGGAAGAAATAACTCCTGTGAAACCGCGAAAAACAGCACAGAGCTGTGCAGCAACACAGAATGAGAGTGCTCAAAAGACCGATTTGAAGACATAATACAAACTTAAAAGTTTTATCAAGGTGACTTGTAAGCTGCAGAAGAAATAAAGCATTTTTTATTCTTTTATTCTCATTGTGTATGCAGAATGGCAGCGCGCGTGCGATTTTGCAGAAATAAACGGACGAACACAAAGTTAAAAGTGGGATCACGATGTGTGTGTTTAAAGCTGCAGAAAAAATAAAGCCAGCGAGCTGCGGAGCCAGCAAGGAGCACAGAGGGGGCTCTCCAGGAACCCTTGGTTCGGTTCTAGCTGGTCTGGTGAGTTACAGGTGGACAGCAACCTGGTGCACAGCACACAACCACGGGTCTGTACTGTGTCTATTTATGGATTGCATTTAAAAAAATGTGACATCTTTAAATGCTGCTGTGAATTGAAAACCCACACTTTAAAGGGACCAGGTGTGGGAGGGCTGGAGGTCTGAACCAAACCCCGGCCTAAAACGTACGCCAACATCACGTTATCATGGCACTATCTCGGCACTACGTGGCTTAACGTGGCTGATGCGAGCCATTCAAGGCTCTGATAGGTCGTCGTGGCTCACTAGAGGCTGCAATGTGGCACATATGGGGTAGAGAGAGGCACATAGACACACCTTTGTAGCGGATATTTGATAGATGAAAACGTTGGCCATTCTTTGAATAATCGCTGACACACCCATGCGTGGCTCATTATTCGGTGGGACCCAGGCTTTAGTGATTTTTCTGGTGTGACAGAGATCTACACTGAGTATTCTCTGCTTGTGAGCTCACCGCTTTAACAACTTGGCCATCACAGTCACTCCCCTTGGTCGGTCACATTGTGCAAGCTTGCGCAAGAGGTAGTGTCACGGCAGTGATACTACCTCTTTGCACAAAAACCTGATGAGGAAACGTGTAGGTGCAATTCTGGATGAATAGGAGAAGTAAGTGTAACTGATGAATTGAATGGAAGCAATTGTAAAATTTTACACAGCCCTGGTTTTCCTTTATTTGATATTAAATTCAGTAGTTTCAATAGCTACCGCCGGCCATCATCATTTTCAGGATACTTTTATAAAATGGGAAGGTAACTATTCTTTTATTTTATTTTTTGTCTTTCCGCGGAACCTCTGCAGGAAGGAAACAAAAACAGGAAATGAGCAGGCAGAATTTTTTTTTTTCTTTTTCAGGAAAAATACAGCTTTAAAATGATGTACTTGTCTTCTTTTTATTCATCTTCTAAATCCCCTTTTTACAGTTAAGGGTCTCGGGGAGCAGGAGCCTGTCTCATCGACCACTGCGCAAGAGGCAGGGTATATTGTGGACAGACCACCAATCTATAGCAGTGCCAACACATATAAGCGAAGTGCGCATCTCAGGCCACGCAGTGCATTATGGGTAGGCTAAATTTTTCAGCTACCAACCCACAAGCTATGGCGGCGGAAAGCAGCGAGGAGTGCAGAATATTTGCTAAGCAGGGATGAGAAATCGCGACTCCACCGGCTTCATAATGACGACAGTGACGGCGAGTCTCACATATAACCTCTTTGGTGTCACGTTTGTTTTGATAAGTTGACAGACATACAATGATATGTGCATGCATGCAGTTTGTTTATAGAACATGTCAATTTTACAATATTACGCGCCACGTCATTCATGGCGCGACATTACAGTCATAAGCCGATGCACAAAAACGGTGGCACGGTTTCAGGATATTGACAAAATAAATGTGTGCAGAAACTTACAATTTTAGTCCGTCTTTTACATCCCTCTGGATCTTTCTTTTCTGTGGTGAAATTGTGTAGAATGAACGAAGGTTTATGACCACATTTCTTCTTTCTGTCTTTGTGTGGGCTTGGCGGAGCTTTGCAATCGTGTGTTTTCAGCCAACTTTCAAGCCTATAAATTGCGTTCGAGCATTTGAAAACAGCACAATGCGCCCCTTTCATTATTGTATGTGTCGCTTAAGGCTTAAAGCCTTTGAAACAATCCCTGTAAAGCCTTAACTTTTACAGTCTGCTAATGCTACTGTATACGAAATTCAATGGGAGCAGTGTGAGTGTGGTAGCTGAGCTTTTTGCCCCCGTTTGACCCACGCATGGGCAGATGCGGTGCTCACTTCGCTTAAGCCCCTTTCACACCGGGGCTGCTCCCAGTTGCTCCCTGTGGCATCATGACGACGCAGGAATTTCTGCATCAGGTGCGCGCAGCAGGGGGCAGAGTGGAGGTGAGAATGCAGCCTGCAGGTTCTCTGCACAGAGAAGTCAGAGTGCACAGTTTGGCTGCAGACAGACTGTGCACTCTGACTTCTCTTCTATTTGTTGTTGTGATGAGCTGCAGGGCTGTGCTCTGAGTTCTCTTATAGTTTATCTTTCCTCCCTTGACCGCGAGATGCGCGCACACACACGCGCATGAACCATCCTAAGCAAATGTGGAGATGTCTGGAGTTCTACTTGATGTTGACAGGTCCCTGGACTTATGTCCTTTTTTAACTGTGATGAGAGAGTCTGAGCAGAGAAAGGAACTAACTGCCTGCAGACAATTTTTTTTTTCGTTTCTTCTTTTGACTGTGAGATGCACGCGCCAGCGCGCGAACGGACCGTCAAGCAAATGTGGAGATGTCTGGAGTTCTACTTGATGTTGACATGTCCTGTCTCAGGACTTATGTCCTTTTTTTTAACTGTGATGTGAGAGTTTGAGCAGAGAACAAGGAACTAATGCCTGCAGCCAGGCTTTTTTTTTTCTTTTAATTGTTCACATGTGCGCGCGTGAACGAACGTCCATGAGTGGACTAGAGATGTCCGGACATTTTACTGGATATTTCTGGCAATTAGTCTGCTTTTTTTTTTTTTTTTTTTTTTTTTTCTCCAGCGTGTAGTTTTTACTGCAATAAGTCCACGGTATAAAAACAATCCTGTGTGATTTATACTGCAGGAATCATAAATTGGCTTCAAGTCACGGCGGTTAACGCCTCTTTGCCCCGAATTACGGCGCTTTGCCCCGACTTGCACTGGAACCACTTCCTTTCTGCGTCGAGCACAGGACGCCAAAAAAAATTAAACAGGTTTAATTTTTCAGCGCCCGACTTGCTTCCTCCTTTGCGCCCTCGCGCTGTTGTGGCACCGAGCTGCATCGTCTCGGCACTGAGTTGCTTCCACGCAGCGTCGTCATAATGACGCACGGCGCAACCGGGAGCAGCCCCGGTGTGAAAGGGGCTTTATTGACAGACAAACACATTCACACCTATGGTCAATTTCGAATCACTAATTCACCTATCCTGCATGTGTTTGGAAGGGGGAGGAAGCCTTAGCACTCAGAGGGAATCGGCGTGAACAGTGGGAGAACATGCAGACTCCATACAGAAAGGACCAGGTTGGAAGCGAACCCGAGACAACGGTGCTAACCACTAAGCCACCATGCTGCATCTAATTATCTATCCAAAACCTGTAGTTTTTGAATGTTCAGAGTCAATTGAGAATTCTTTACACACTTTGTTCAAACTTAGGTATTAAAACCAGTGTTTTGGAGGAAAATTCATCTTTTAGGTTACTTAACTAATTGGTAAAATAGCCAATAGATTATCTGACAGAAAAATAGTTGTTGGTGGCAACCCTACAAGCAACCGCGTTGACAATTTATGAAATTCAGCAGTTACTGTCATTATGTTCTACAGTACCTTGACTGCTACTCTAAAGCAGGTGCCATTCTTCTGTTGTGGATAAAAACTGATCCTTGTCATTGAGAAAAAAGTTGAGCCAAAGTTTTGTTAGTTTGACATATGGTTGAATACACTTGCAGCATTTGTAATGTTTCCTTTTGGAGCTACAGTTATCACATGATAGGGAACAAATACATTTTACCAAAGGGACTTGCTTACTTTTCATTTTTATTACTGCTTTGAATTGACCGTGTGTTATGGATTTTACATTGTACGCTCAAACTGTTGTGTCTCAGCACTCTCACATGCACTGTGGCCTCAGTAGCCAGCTTCAAACATAAACAGGGAGGCAAGGCTGTGGTGAATAATTAATGGCTGTAATGGTGGCAGCTGTTTGCACTTGGGGAGAGTCTGTGGCTGTGCAGCTTGCCTCACTGGAACATTGTGATAGGACAGGAGCTGTGTTGGCTGCAGGTATTATGTACACACAGACAAGCTGTACAAGGTGACGCCATTTTTTTTTTTTTTTGCCAAACTGTACTTATGTGTCATTTTCCCTCACCTCAAGCCAGTATTTAGAAACCTCAGAGGTAAAGCACGTGAACCTTGTTGTATCCAGATGGACACACATGATATATCTATCAAATTAAGAAGTAGAAAAAATGTCTTGCTGTCAGGTGACCGGTGCTTCCCCTAGAAAATTCCTGTTGGTTCAAAGTTCAAAGGAGAAATTTGGCTTGATGCATGAGGGTGGGTTCTACTGCACAAACAATAAAACAGAACAAACATTTCAAACAATAAAAACAACAAAGATAAATACATCAACAATAAATAACCTTTAAAACGGTGTAAAATGAAACATGAAAGTCACTACAACCAACCAGCTATACGTTACTAAAACAACTCAACCATTTAAACAACTTAACCATTCAGTCAGAAAGATGTACAAACAGAAAAGGCAAGAAAAAGTGCAATTTTAAGCTTGTTCATTGATAAGCTTAATGGACAATGGAACAAATGAGTGTTTGTACCAGTTGCATTTGCACAGAGGAATGCAATACCTCCTCCCTGAGTTTAGCAAGGTATACTCTGAGTGCAGAACATGTGAGCTGTCCGTTGAGATGTTTTTTTGCTTATGCAATGGTTGCTTGGTCAGAGAGTTCTTGATAACTGGGAGGAGTGTGGCCCATGATCTTACCTGCAGTTTTAAAGAGGGCTGGATCTGTGCGGTATGGATGTATTGTCTTTAAAACTTGATGTTTTAGTGCAGCAATCAAGCTGAGGTTTCTGAAGCGTATATTTAACAGGGCTGGGACCTATCTGCCAATACAGTAAATATCACAATGCAGATGTGCTCAAAAGTTGATATACCCTGGCAAAAATTTCATTTCATTTATTTATTTATTTATTTTGGCCATTTCTCAGAATATGAATGATAACACAAAAATGTTTTTTCCACCCATGGTTAGTGGTTGTCAAACAACTGTGTTTACTCTTTTTAAACCATAATGTTAACATAAACTAACCAAATTACCCTGATCAAAGGTTTACATACCCTAGTGGTTTTGGCCTGATGACATGCACACAAGTTGACACAAACAGGTTTGAATGGCTACAAAAGGGAACCATCCTCAGTGTGTGTATAAAAGGTCAGTGAGTTTCTGGGCTCGTGACGGACCCTTGCATCTTTCATCCAATGCTGCACTGACATTTCTGGTTTCTGAGTCATAGGGAAAGCCAAAGAATTGTCAAAGAAAAGGTAATTGAACTGTATAAAACAGGAAAGGGATATAAAAAGATATCCAAGGGACTGAGAATGCCAGTCAGCAGAGTTCAAATTCTAATTAAGATGTGGAAAATGAGGGATACTGTTGAATCCAAGCCACAGTCAGGTAGACTGACAAAAACCTCAGCAACTGCCACCAGGAAAATTTTTCGGGATGCAAAGAAAAACCCACAAATAGCTTCAGCTGAAATTCAGGACTCTTTGAAAAAAATGTGGCATGGCTGTTTCAAGGTGCACAATAAGTAGGCACTTGAAGAAAAATGGGCTGCATGGTCAAGTCGGCAGAAGCAGGGATTTAGGCAGCAAGCCGTCATTTGGACGGTCAGTTTTTGAAAAAAGTTGAAAAAATAGCATGTGGCTTGCTGAAAGCTGTCTAAAATTAGGACTGGGGTAATAGCTGAAGCCGTGTGTGTGCGTGCGTGCGTGCGTGTGCGCGCTTGTTTGCCTGCAGTCGGCTGGCTGCGGGCAGGGGGAGGGGCATTAGCTGCTTCAGTCATTGCAGAGAGCAGAGGGAGAAGCAACACGCTAAGAAAACAGACAAAACTGTAGCGATGGCTTTATTTGTCCCTGCACGGTTCTGACTGTACGTCCTGTTCACAGCATGTGGCATGTTAGTGACAGTTATACTGACTTTGAGATTAACTAAATGGTCAAAATTTTGGGATTGTTAAAAAAAAGAACAATTAAAAATGTATAGTTGAACTTTATATAGAAAAAAAACATTATAAGCTGTTATGTTTATTCATTCATTTTAAAGGTTAAATATGACTCTAGAAAAATTTTATTTATGGAAGATGGGACAAAAATGGCTGTTTTGACAGTAAAGGCTGCAGACCCCTGAACCAGATGACCCAGATTGACTCCAAATATGAGTAAATTAAGTACTTTTATTTATTTTTGTGTGGTTTTGTGATACTTTGGAAGTGCGGAAATGCGCTCTGCCTTTAAAACAGTACGTAGTTGAGGCACGATTTTGTAGTTGAGGCACTATTTTGTGCAAAATTTTCATGGAGCCCCCCCCCTTGTGGTTTGGGTGTGAACGACGCTGGTCGGCACCTAAAATTTTGGACACCCTAAATTTTTTGGTGGGGGGAGACACCCAAAAGTTCAATTTCTGCCTAAACAGCACAGAGAACAAAGTCATTTGGAATGTTGAGACCAAAATTGAACTTTTTGGCCACAACCATAAACGTTACATTTGGGGAGGAGTCAACAAGGCCTGTGACTAAAGGTACACCCTTCCTACTGTGAAGCACAGAGGTGGGCCGTCTTACCATCCGAGAACATTTGGCTCTTCCACAACTACCACAAAAGACTCCAAGCTGTCATTGATGTGAAAGGGGACAGTATACGGTATTATTGTTCAGGGTCATTTGGGTAATTTCTGTTGTCATTATGAATTAAAAAGGGTAAACAATTGTTTCACTATGAATGGCTTCACACAATCACTAACCATGACTGAAAAAAAGTTTTTGTATTATCATTCATATTCTTTGAAAAATGGCCAAAAATATAAAAAAATGTATATGTAAACATTTGAGCACAACTGTACATAGGAAATGTTCTACAAGTACTGCAATTTGATATTACAATTAGGGATGGAACCGATCCAGGATCGGATTGGTCCCATCCCTACATTTGATTGACTTTAATGTGCTTGCAGCTTGCTCTGTGAGAGTGGAATATCTAGGAAAGTACAGGTATCGGGTCAGATATTCTGCTAAATTACTTTGTTCAGGATTTGGGGCCAAAAAGAAAGAAAGAAAAAAAAAACCTTAATGGAGACATCCTTGTTCTTAGCAACTTGAGTGATATCTGAAAAAAAATCAAAATTTGTGATTTGAGGCCTTAAAAATGGTTTGGGGAGGCTAGTTATGGGGGATGGAGGTGGCATTTCACACACACATTTCAAGTGCATCTTGTTCATGTATGACAAAGTCCACCCAAACACAGGCATATCACTGGAAGCAAATCCAAGATTGTCAGTTGGGAAAAATTTTCTAAAATCTGATGCTTTGACGTGTAATTGCCAAATGTCAGTTGCTTATTCTGTTTGAATTGACCATCTGTGGCATTCATAGTTTTAGCCTATATATTCAGGAAACAAAAGGTAGAGGCAAGAGGCTAATTTGAACATATGAGAGGTTTAGTTTAATTCCTTGACATTTCTTTGAGGTAGGTTGCTGTTTTTGCACCTTTGATCATATATGTTCTCTTACCAAATGCACTCTTACTCCACAACTGGCCTTTTGAGGCTAAACTGCCAGGGTGCTGATGTTGCTGTTGGGAATAGGTCACTTGGGACAGCATTAAAGCAAGCCACCAACAAATGCTGCCCTTTATCTGCTCACCACACATGGCCAATGAAGCCCTTCATCTCTCACTCTGAAAGCTGATACCCTGGGCTGCACTTTGGCTGTTCTGTATACAGTACTGGTGGCTGTGGATGTTCCTCATGCGTCAGTATTCTTCACTTTAGCACCTCCACCATCTCCAGCTGTCTTTGTGTTTACAGGAGAAGATGCTGCCACAGTTTTTAGTGGAAAAAGCTATATTTGTCCCCCGTGCCGTGATGGAGGAACATAGACATGCTGTCTGTTTGTCTGTGCATGCATCTGAAATGCTGTACTCCCTGTAACCTTCATAGATTTGAGACAGGTTTACCAAATTTGTAGCAAGGTTGCATCCCTTGAAGGTCTAGGTCAAGTTTGATGAGTGACCTTGACCAAACACTGAAGTTCACTGAGAAAAAACTAGTGTCTGTGTGTGATGAAGATTATACTCTCAATAACTTTCCCACAATTTCAGACCAGTTTGTCAGATTTGCAGCAAACATACTTCAAGGTCCAGCCCAACTTTAATGATGAATAGCTTTCACCTAGTTGTAAAGGTCACAGATCCAAAAATTGTGACTGTGTTCGATGGGCATCGACCTCTCTACAAACTGACAGGGATTTAATTTTCAGCAAGGTTGCATCCCTGGAAAATCTGGGTCAAGTTCCTACTCCAGCACTGTAGCTTTCATGCCTTTTTCACTGAAACTTCCACATCTTTCCTGCACTTTTCTAAACCAATAACAACCATGACTGACACATAAATTATTCTTGTTTTTTCCCCCCCCTCTGAATGTTGTCTCTCCAGTAAAAACTTTGAAATTGGTCTTCACAGTGATTATTACGTCGTAGTTTGAGGTTGCCTTGTTGTAGTCTTATTATTATGATATGACTACATGGAAATATTGCCCACTCACAAATAGGTATTGGACTACACACACTTCTGTGACAGGGGACACAAGGCCTTTAGGTCATTATTGCATTTTTATTATTACTTTGTGTTTGATGCATGTGTGCTTACTTGGTAATGCTTTGGAATGGTAATTTTAATCATTAAGGAGTCATCTGCTTGTACAAGAACTTCCACAATTAAGTGGCTCTGGTTTTATAAGGAGTTTTGAAGCAGGTGGCCCGTTACATACGACTTTCCGTCTGTGTTACTCAGTTGTATCAAGATGCATACCTACAAAAACTGGGTGTATTTTGGACTCGGTCAATCATGGCTTATTTTTGATCAAAGTGATTTGTTGACATCTGCCTTTTTCTTGTTGATTCCTTTTTGTTGGGAGCGTCTCTGTGAGCAGGAAGTGGGAATAATCAAGCGAGCCGTGGAATGCCCTGTTTTTGCGAGTCCATCTCCTGGCCTTCTTTTGTGGCCCATGGGGGAATATTGGGTGTTTGCAGTGCTGTAGGTCAGAAACAACCTGCTTATTTGAAATGGTCTCTCACTGATACCCCCTAGTTTGTTTGTTAATTTGTTTTTCCTACTTGTTTCTTTCTCTTATGTACTGAATCACAGTAACCCTAAATGCCTCGTCGTGGTAAGAATTTGAAACGTGAATTTAATTTGCATGTCCTTATGATGACTGAAAGCAAGTTTTTTTTTTTTTCCAGGCCCTGCAAATGACATTGTTGACCTATTTGTGACAAATGTGTATTTAACATCACAGCTGCAAGGTTTAGTTATTTAAAGTCTTTTGAAATCTGCTCCTTCTTATTGGACATTGCAAGTAAGCAAGGAATGATGCTAAGCCCCTGCGTAACAGGATGATTTGAATCTGGCATCCAGGAATAATATGCTGATGTTATCCATAATCTGCTTTGTCCTTGTTTCTTTGGAAAAGTTGAAACCTTTGAAAGCATGTATCATTGCTGTGTGCAGCTCCTGCTCTCAGAAATGCATCTTTTATTTTAGGAGGTGGTTGTTGTATCAGTGTTGCTACCTGCTGTCAGCCCCAGCTTCCACATGGGGGCTCTGATTTGGATGAATAATTTGTATATCTAATCATCACTCCCTAATATCGCAATTAATCATGTGCGGGTAGTGTTGAGGTCAAAGCCAAGACATGAAATTCTGCTATGCACTGTTTCTGTAATATTCTGAGTGAGTTGTCTGTCTGAACAGATTTTTAAAGTTCTTTGTTGTGCTTACTAGTAATGCACAATTATATCAGGAAAATATTGGCGCCTGCCGATAAAAGGTAATTATTGGTACCTGCAGATGTGAAAATTTGCACAGAAAAAAAAAAAAAAACTGTCCCAAGATTGTGCATACTTGATTCTTCCTTTAGGGTCCCTTCACACATAACACGAAAGACGCAGAAACCGGAAGACAGTCCGCAAACCAAGAACAAAATGGGGAACCACGAAACATTCCGCCTGCTGTCGAGAAGGACGCACATTCAGGCGTGCACGATACACCGGCAATGGTGCAAGCAGCTGGAATCTGTGCAGCCACATTGCACCGCTGCTGTGGAGGAAAAAAATAAAAACCACACACCATAAAAAAGACTGCAATTTACTGAATCTCTCTTATTGAGCAGACAATACAAGAATAAACCGTCTGTTCCTCTGTATATGACCCATGGTCACAGACGTACAATCATGAAATGAATGAAGCAGTGCTCGCTCATTATGTCTTATAATGTCCAGCCGTGTATATAAATAATTACTGCAGTCACCGGACACTGATAGAGTAGATATTAGTGTATAATTAGTGAAAATCACTGGGTTGATATAAATAATAAATAAATGCAAACCACAAACACGCCACGTATTGGTGGGGGGGGGGGCATGCACGAAACACATGCGCACGTGTTGGGGGGAGCCGACACTCTGGCACGCCACATGTGCACTTGGCAACGCCACAGTCATGGGGGCAGTTAGATCATGGACCAAGTTCTCTGTCACCACGACGGATTTCTGTCATTTGGAAAATTTAACCACATATACACGCGTGCACGTGGTGTCATGCATGTTTTCGAACCGAAATATGATACTCTCACTGTCAAAGCAACATCCCATTCTGCGCTAATCAAAGCAGCAGCCGTGTCAGCGTGGATGGCGCCGTACCGCGGAGGAAGGGACTGTGTGAATTTTCACTCCTCTCCGCTCTGTTTACTGCTTGCCATGAGCCACGGTCCTTCTCCTCTCTGTCTTCGTGGGAACATTGGCAGACCTTCCCCAAGTAGAGCAGGGTGTGGCTTTGCTTTGAACCAGTGAAGCATTGATCCAACTTGCTGCTTTGATGGTTCGTTGTTTTATTTCGGTTTATCTTAATTTTGCGCCGCTAAAACGCTAAAGAGCATATGTTTGTGAGTAATATTTACCTTTTTATGTTAAACTGACCTGTTAATGGTCTTCTGAAACAGTTGATAGATGTATTTTATAACTTAAAAACAGGACTGATGCTAACGCGTTAGCTTGTCTATGGCGTTTTCAATGTTAAAGTTATCATTAAGCTGTTTGCATCTAAGCACATTAGCATTTGTTTTCTGTACAATTACTTGCACAGTTCTGGATCATTGCCGGTTCCGGATCACTGCTGTAGTATTTGCGCCGCTGTTTCTCGTAATTAGCGCGAATAAGCTAATACTTGGTACCAATGGAAAGACTGATGTTTTGTCTACAAACAACCACAAGCTCGACCAGATCCAGCCATCCTTGTGATCAGCAAAGGAATCAAAACATCCTGGTTTCCGTGGTGTGCACACATTTTCTGACTCACTCATTCCTGCAAGTGTGAAAGAGACGATCTCTGTTAAGTAGCAAAGGTGAGTTACCCATTCGGTGATTTTGGTT
The DNA here is from genome assembly GCF_902500255.1 of Thalassophryne amazonica. Classification (NCBI taxonomy): domain Eukaryota; kingdom Metazoa; phylum Chordata; class Actinopteri; order Batrachoidiformes; family Batrachoididae; genus Thalassophryne; species Thalassophryne amazonica. Next base: position 22,421,748 of record NC_047103.1, on the reverse strand, counting down.
CTAGAGTGGGAAAATACTTACTTGGGTAGAAAATGTCAGTGTGTTATGTCTTGCTGTTTAATTGCTGCATGCATTTATCTCTGACGCGAAAATTTGCCGGTAGTGAATCACTGAAGCAGCAGCCTCGTGCCAGTACTTGTGAGCCATGTGTACTTTGGGGGTCATCTCAACATCACGAATGGGCATGAATTTGGGGGCTTTTACTTTTTAATTCGGGAGAAATTTCACCTCCACACATTTAAAACCCTCCTTTGCTCTCCATCTCTAACAATATAAGGTGCGAAATGATAACAAGTTGGGGCATCTTGTGCTATCCTGACCCACTTCATTGAGTTAAAAGCTATGGGGGAGATGTCAACATCCAAGAATGTTTATTACCACCGATTTTATTTTATCTTCATTTATTATTTAAAAACACTTCATTTTTTGCTTGTAAAAACGTATAACAGTGCCTTTCGAAACTAAGTAAATTCTCATTTAACAAGTATAATTTATATCATTCTGTGTTCAAAACACATTCTCGGGCACAGTGTGTATCATTCTGCATTAGAAGGGCTCCAGCCAGATGCCAGGAATGCCCCCAAAGTGACACAGAGTGTCGTGATCCAGAACCGGGCAAAGTGATCCATTTACGGCAAATATTTGCACCACACATAATGTGGCTTCACACTTTAAGTAGAAGGGCTACCCCATCCTGACTTCTTCAGCTAGATAACGTCCAAATACCCAATACAGTAATACCCAATAAAGGATATTCAGTTGCATTATGGCTCCGTATAGCGGGACTTTCAAAAAAGTGATCCAGAACTGGGAAATTGACTGTATAATAATTGAACGTTTGCACGTATAATAATTGCGTTTGTTATAAAAGAGTCAAACATATTACAAATTGTAATATTTATTTTTTATTTATATATCCATCCATCTATCCATGTTCTTCCGCTTTATCCGGAGTTGGGTCGCGGGGGCAGCAGCTCAAGCAAAGCCGCCACTTTTATTTATATATTAATAATAATAATAGCAACAACAGCAATAATAGTAATAATAACTAATAATGCCACAATACAATTTTAGAGAAACAGACAAAAAGAATCTGACTAAACAAAACAGAAAAGATAAAACCAACCAACATAAATAAATAAATATAGAAATAACTTGTTTGTTGTGAACACCAATTTGTAGACCCCCCCCCCCCACCACCTGACCGTGGTGAAGAGAGTGCTGACTAGGGGGGCAAAGCTCTCGATTTACCGATCGATCTATGTTCCGATCCTCACCTATGGTCATGAGATTTGGCTCATGACCAAAAGAACGAGATCGCGAGTACAAGCGGCCGAGATGAGTTTCCTCCGCAGGGTGGCTGGGCACTCCCTTAGAGATAGGGTGAGGAGCTCGGTCACTCGGGAGGAGCTTGGAGTCGAGCCGCTGCTCCTCCACGTCGAAAGGAGTCAGTTGAGGTGGCTCAGGCATCTTGTCCGGATGCCCCCTGGACGCCTCGCTGGAGAGGTGTTCCAGGCATGTCCCATTGGGAGGAGGCCCCGGGGACGACCCAGGACACGCTGGAGGGACTACATCTCTCGGCTGGCTTGGGGTTCCCCCGGAGGAGCTGGGGGAGGTGTGTGTGTGGATCGGGAGGTCTGGGCGGCTTTGCTTGAGCTGCAGCCCCCGCGACCCGACTCCGGATAAAGCGGAAGAAAATGGATGGATGTATGGATGGTGTTTTTACTTGACAGTTTGAAGTGAGTTTTCTTTGTTTCAGAGGGCTTCAAACCCATTAAAATTCACTAGAATATACAAAATTTTACTTGCTTTTTAAAACATTTTTTGGGGGAGCACTCCCAGACCACCCATAATCAATAATGTGTTTTACTTGACCGTTTGAAGTGACTTTTACTTATTTCAGAGGGATTCATACCCATTAAAATTCACCAGAATATACAAAATTTGACTTGCTTTTTAAAAACATTTCTGGGGGACATCCCCCAGACCGCCCATAATCAATACTGTGTTTTTACTTAACAGTTTGAAGTGAGTTTTTGTTGTTTCAGAGGGCTTCATACCCATTAAGATTCACCAGAATATACAAAATGTGACTTGCACTTTAAAAAAAAAATTATGGGGGAGATCCCCCAGACCCCATAAATCAATACTTTGTTTTTACTTCACAGTTTGAAGTGAGTTTTCTTTATTTCATAGGGCTTCATACCTACTAAAATTCACCAGAATATGCAAAATTTGACTTGCTCTTTTAAAAAATTTCGGGGGGAGATCCCCCAGAATTAAGACTACACCCCGTCCCCCACCATCCTTTTATGTACCTATATGTTCAGGTTTTCACATCCAGCTCGAAAGTGGTCACCTGCTCACTATTTTCGTGCTGACAGCAAGAATGGCCATACATTTCCTAAGTGCTCCGCAAGCAGTATTAGATGTTCATGTGTGTCACCTGGAATTTGGCCGACACCTGCCGTGAGAGGTATTGAATGTGCTCTCACAGGGCACACTCTGTCTTTCTGCAGCTTGTGTGCTCAAATAGTTGTAGCGACAGGTGTATGAGGCATTGGAGGCAGCTCTGATTTTTCACAACTGGCATGCAATTCCTCCTTCATGCACGAGTCGACTTCAATTGTGTTATGTGTGAAGGGGCCTTTCGATTTCAGTTTATTAATTTATATAGCGCCAACTCACGACAGTCGCCCCAAGGTGCTTCACATAATTCACAACAACACAAATTAATCTAAAATCAAAATTAAAAGCAAGAAAAGCACAGTAAAAAGATAAAACACAGTAGAATAAAAAGAAATTACAAAGCAAACACAAACAGATTAAAAAATTAATGATAAGACAGTCTAAAAAAGTGGGTCTTCAGTCTTGATTTAAAAATCTCCACCGTGCCGAATAACAGCAGGTAGATCGTTCCAAAGAGCCGGACCATGGTAGGAGAAGGCTCTATACCCCACAGACTTTGTTCATCCTCGGAACACACAGAAGCCCTGTGCCCTGCGAACACAAGGGCCTCGCAGGTACGTAGGGCTTAACCAAGTCCGCCAGGTAGGAAGGTGCCACGCCATGAACAATTTTATAAACCAACAATAAAACTTTAAAATTCGATCTGGCATAAACCGGTAGCCAATGAAGGGATGCCAGAATGGGAGTAATGTGGTCAAACCTTCTACTTTGTGTCAAAAGTCTGTGATAGTCCCCAGCTCAGTAGCTGAATACAGTGAATGGACCAAAGTATGCTGAGATGTGCTCAACCTAATATCTTTTATTTTCTTTTCGAAATAGTCCAGAAAGTCCTGTGCTGAAAAAGGAGAACGACCAACAGGTGGCTGTCCATGAATAAGAAATGCCACCATATCAAACAAGAACTTTGAGTTATGCTTGTTTTTGTTGATCAATTCAGAATAATACGCCTGCTTCGTAGCCAATAAAGCATGCTTATAATCTAAAATAGCTTCACGCCACGCAAGGTGAAACACCTCTAGTTTGGAACTACGCCATTTCCGTTCCAACCCTCTAGCCTTCTGCCTAAGGTCACGCAAATAACTGTTGAACCAAGGTGTCTGTGCTTTGGGAAGGTGTGGCTTTAATAGAGGAGGTGCAGTCTTACCAAGTGTGGTTTTTAGCACTAAATTCAGGCTTTCCGCAAGACTGTCTACTGACTGAAATTTCATCAAGCTTGAAGTTAGGATTTCAGGTAGTCTCGCTTCGAGTTCAGTCAAAGTTGAAGGTTTAATTCGTTGCCGCAGTGATAGACAAGGTTGCTACTCCACTAAACGCGGCAGCGTAATTGTAAACCTAATAAGTGAGTGGTCAGAGACCGCTGATGCAAGAGGCAGGATGTCAATATTTGTGACAGCAAGGCCACGTGCAAGAACCAAATCCAGAGTATTACCACTGATATACGTTGAACCATGAATGCCGAAATCCTAGTGCATCCATGATTTCCATAAATGATTTACCGAGGGGATCAGAGGGCTTATTTATATGAATGTTAAAGTCACCAATAATCAAAATGTTGTCTACACTAGTTGAAAGACTAGAGATGAACGCGCCAAATTCATCTAAAAAATCAGAATATGGGCCAGGAGGCCTATAGACAGTGACAATATAACATAGCCGATTTCCAGTTTTATGACCTTGAGAGTACTTAGCATCATGGGCATATCGGAGAATCAGATGCTCGAATGAATTATATTTATGACCCCCCCCACAGTTAATAAAGTAAACCTGGATTTATAAATAAAAGCAAAACCCCCGCCTTTCCTCACATCACGTGAAACGTGACTAAAAGTGTACTCCGGTGGGCAGGCCTCATTCAGAGGAAGGACAGCTGTGGATTTAAGCCAGGTTTTACATAATCCAAGCATATCCAGGCGATGATCCACAATTAAGTCATTCACCAGCAATGACTTCAGAGACAATGACCTGATGTTAATGAGACCCAAACTAAGGATCTCGGTGGGATCAGCAGATTTTAACAAAGTCATGCGGAAGTTCTGCTCCTCAGCAGCCAGTGACGCAGCATGTTTCAGCGGCTGGAGGAGCTCAGGTGAAACGCCGCATCTGCGAGCCCGCAGACGACAGCACCGGCGTAAAAACTCCGCAGCCCGGCAAGAGGCTGCAGCAGGAAGCTGCGGCACAAACGGGAACAGCTTTAGCGGAGCTGGTCCGGTCATCGGAGAGGACAGTCCAGGAACAACAGGATGAATCCAGCAGCCTCTCGTGCGCAGCACGCGCTCCCACGCCAAAAAATATCGTCCATCCCACAGGAGGCGAGGATCAGACCCTCTAGTGAAGGCTGCCAGGTAAAACTTAAATTTCACTGATGCACAGCTCCGCTTTCCGCGCCTTCTAAAGTGCCTCCTCCAGAGAGGAGCGTAAGGAAAACGGAGCAGGTGGAGCGGGACGTCCGCGAGCACAGGTGGCAGAACAGGGCGGGGCCCTCCCAGCCCAGACCCAGACGACAGCAGCGGCTCATAAAGAGCATTAATGTCCAAGAGAGACTGGTGATTATACACAAGCAAGGCAGAGGTGTCCCGGCAGAACACAGAGAGCAAAAACACAGCAACAAATAGCAAAAAACTCGACGAGTAGTAGGGACAGGGCTGACGGCATGCTAAACACACAGGCGCCATCTTGCCACCACCTTTAAGAGTGGGTGTGCTGCAAAAGGGTTGTTATAGCTTTCAAGACACGTTACCAACAAACTGTCATGATTCAGAAGGTAAATGCATTATGGGAAATGTAGTTTTAGCATGGTTAGCACACACAAATTTTATTACGTATTGTTGTGAGACTGGCTGATGACCTGAGGGAGGGAAGCAACATAAACTAACGATTCATAATGGATTCATTCATTCATATTTGTTGAAAATGGCGTCATTTTTTTAGAAATCAGTTCACATGACGCTATACTAACAGGATAATCGGTTACCATGTGGTGAGTTATCTGCATGTATGTGCATTGCCTCTGAAAATGGGGACGTCCTGTTTACTTTACTTTTCATCCCCATGTTTGCTGCTGCTAGATTTTGAGCTGAAAAAAAAAAAAATCTGGCTTTCTCAATCGTTTCAATGAATGGGTCTGAGGGGATGGTCCCTCACGTGAAGCCACAGAAGTCAGCATTTCTTGCAGGCTCACATTTCTGAGTGTTTATCAGCAGCAGATGAAAGCAAGCTAAATTCCCCATGGTTATGGCTTAATATGTCAGGGCATATGACACCAAAAATAAAGCACAATGCATCAATATTTTCAGAATTCTTTATTTATTTAGAATAGTTAGCTCATTTGACATTTAATTTACCAGAGATATGCACTTTAAAGCTTGAAATGAATTCATTTATACTCTTGTTGTAAGCAGTAAGTGTTTTACTGAGATGTTATGGTTGAAAATTCCATGCTTGTTAAATTTCCCAGCACTAAATGGTCTTGGTTGATTAATTGGTTGTTGGCACAATTAAATGAAGGCTAAATGGTGTAGGCCTACTAGGGCTGTCAATAAAGTAACGGTCCTTTTTATTTTTTTCAAAAACTATATGGATTTCATTCATATGTTTTTACGTCAGACATGCTTGAACCCTCGTGCGCATGCATGAGTTTTTCCACGCCTGTCGGTGACGTCATTCGCATGTGAGCACTCCTTGTGGGAGGAGTCGTCCAGCCCCTCGTCGGAATTCCTTTGTCTGAGAAGTTGCTGAGAGACTGGCGCGTTGTTTGATCAAACTTTTTTCTAAACCTGTGAGACACATCGAAGTGGACACGGTTCAAAAAATTAAGCTGGTTTTCAGTGAAAATTTTAACGGCTGATGAGAGATTTTGAGGTGATTCTGTCGCTTTAAGGACTTCCCACGGTGCGAGACGTCGCTCAGCGCTCTCAGCCGCCGTCGTCAGCCTGTTCAAGCTGAAAACCTTGAAAACGGGTCCGCGCGTCGGCTCGCGACGCTCCGCCACAGGAAAAACACCTCTGTTGAAAGCCTTAAGGACAAGTTGGAACATGTCCTGCTGTTAAACAATTTCTCATATACTCACTCCACTGAAAGCCATCAAAAGCCGCCTGGATTTTACAAATGGTTATCAACACGGAGGTGTTTTCCTGTGCCGCCGCACCGCGTCGGCTGCGTCCCGACGCGCGGACCCGTCCGCACGTCTTTCATTAAAAAAATCTCCTTTAACAGTGGAATATCCGGATAAAATGCTGAAACCGACTTCTTCTGAAACTTCTCTGTTCTCTCACGACGTCCTGGATCAATAGAGCCTGAAATGTGGAGGTTTTCAGCTTGAACAGGCTGACGACGGCGGCTGAGAGCGCTGAGCGACGTCTCGCACCGTGGGAAGTCCTTAAAGCGACAGTATCACCTCAAAATCTCTCATCAGCCGTTAAAATTTTCACTGAAAACCAGCTTAATTTTTCGAACCGTGTCCACTTCGATGTGTCTCACAGGTTTAGAAAAAATTTTGATCAAACAACGCGCCAGTCTCTCAGCAACTTCTCAGACAAAGGAATTCCGACGAGGGGCTGGACGACTCCTCCCACAAGGAGTGCTCACAGGCGAATGACGTCACCGACAGGCGTGGAAAAACTCACGCATGCGCACGAGGGTTCAAGCATGTCTGACGTAAAAACATATGAATGAAATCCATATAGTTTTTGAAAAAAATAAAAAGGACCGTTGCTTTATTGACAGACCTCGTATGTTGTGTCACATGACGAGTTTTGGGTTTCTAATAGAGACACTGATGGGCGATTGTGTATAAGAGAGAAAAATGGGCGAGAGAGGTCAACGGAAAGCACGGCAGGGTTCTTTTCAGACGACAAAGAAATGTGCACGCATGTATGCGTCATGCTCATACCATCAATGAATAACAAATGGTTATAAATGAAGCAGTGACAGTTCTGTACGGATGCAGTGTGTGTCTGCATGCACATTAACCCCCATGCATCTTTTCATCTTAACTGAAGCAAGAATGCCTCCGTTTTCTTTCTGCTCAGTGCTTTTGTGAATATGTTTTGGTCTGAGCACTCAGGCATTTGTGTTTTTGTGTTGTGCACAACAGATAAGGCAGATCTGATGAGTGATTCAGTAAGTGCTGACTCTGTGCACATTGTTTTTAGCAAAAGGTCAGTTATTTTAACTCGAGTAATTACAGCAGTTCACAATGTCACTCATTGTCTTTATTCCTTGTGCTGTATTTTCCCATCAGGCTGCTTTCTAATAATATTTTCATTGCTTTTGTGTGACAGTGCCGTTAAACATCACAAAATAATATTTATCCTGCTGGAGTCTTGGACAGAAACTAGATTGTTGTGCATTGTTGGCTGTAATTAAAAATGCTTGTATTTTTGTATGTAGTCTAGAGCAGTGATTCTCAACCGGGGTGCCGTGATCGATCGCCAGGGGTGCCGTGGGCAATTATCAAATATCACCATTATCGGGTGTATGTGCTGTAATAGTGTGGCAGATGATGTAATGCTCTTTTATTCCAGTAGATGGCAGCAAAGCGCTGTACTATAGTATAATAGACATACTTGCGCACATAGCGTTGTGCGTCTCCATGGTTACGGGTTGCTGACTACAGCGTGAATCTCAGCTGCTCACGGAGCATGGCTCCTCTGGGGAAGGAGAAACTGCGTTGATTGTGGAGGTGTGCGGGGAAGGCGGCCTGACCTCCGTTGGCATCACCGTGGTAAGACTTGGGCCTTTTCGCTCACAACTGGGTTCGCTGAAGGCAGCCTCTGCGCTCCGTGAATATTAGAGTGGCAGATTATTGTGAATAAAAGTGTCGACACGTCTAAAAAAAAACACTTGAGATTAGGACTGTCACAATTATTACAATATTCCTCAATCGCGATTATTTTTCATATTCGCGATTACAGTGAATTATTTATTTTATCCACAAAGCATAAAACAACTCAGAATCTGACACCATTGTGCTGCAGCCTCGCTCTCGTCTTAAGGCGGGACAATAACATGGAGGCTGAAGAGCGATCTGTCCTGCCGTTTGGATAAGACGGGCGATTAAAGCAGTGACCGTCTTCTTCAAAAGCCATCTAAAATGCGGAGCTGTGTGTGTGTGTGTGCGTGTGTGTGTGCGCGGAGTCAACAGGCTGCAGACTGTGAGGGAGGGGCTGCATGAGGGAGATTCCTGAATGCAGGCGCGATACGTTACAGTCTGAGAACGATCAGTGCGCAGCGAGCGCGGAGCTGAGAGAGAATTTTAACCCGAGTGAACATGTTAAAAAACAAAACCAAAATGTGAAGCTGCTTTTACTTCTCTCTGACTTTCTTTAAAGGTGTGATTCTGCCGTTACCATCCTGTTCACACCATGTGCGTGTCGTATGCTGAATTTATGAGATCATGAGATGAAATAAACGGTCAAATAGCTTTAAAAACATATTTAAAAAATGATAATATATGAATGAACTGAGCCACAAAAAAAAAAAAAAAAAACCCTGACATGGAGAAGCTGTGGTGATGTTCAGATGCACAGATCACAAAAAGCAGGTGAGAACTCTGAACTTTAACAGCTGTTACTTTCCAAAGGTATTTATTTGTTCAATATGGGCTTAATGCAGTGTTTAAGCACAAAACGTGACTGATGAGGAGAAACAATTTCAGAAATGCAACAGAAACAACCACAATTCAGAAAACCTTTCAGAAAAAGTTGTATATAAAATGAAGATAAAACAAAAATGTTGCACCATTCCCAGTTTCTCCACTCACAGAAGCCAAACGTTCTTCCAGAGTTGTGTAATTATACTACAATAGTAGAATATAAAGAAGGGAAAAAAAGAAAAAAAAATAGACAATATATTTGTCAATCGCAATTATTTGTCTGACAATTAATCGTCTCCAGAAATTCCTAATCGTGACAGCCCTACTTGAGATCAGAGCGCAAAATGCTTGAGGATTTTCGAAATGCGGTGTTTTCTGTATCGATTTTCTATTGCGATAATTGGGTTTTGCGCAAAACCAGAGGTAATAGAATTATATTATTTTGGTTGGTGGTGTGCCGCAGGATTTTGTAAATATAAAAAGGGTGCTGCGGCTCAAAAAAGGTTGAAAATCACTGGTCTAGAGGTTAAAGCATTTGGCTTGTGACCTCTTTTCAAATCCCCATCCGACTTGAAAATCACTACGGGACCTTGGGCGGTGTCTTTAATCTTCAGGTTGTTCCTGGTGAATGTGAGCCATCATTGTGAAGCACTTTTAGTGTCTGTTTCAGATGGGAAAGAACTGTATGAATGCAGTCCATTTGCCATTTATAGTAACAGGCTTGTTTGCCAAAGTGTTTCTTTGAAAAGCATTTTGGTGAAGATGGGACTTTTTTGGGGGAAAAATGCCTGGTTTGCAATGTTTCATTAACTCTGCATCGCTTGCACTGCAACACGTGACATCTGAGGAAATGCAGGCATGCCTGGAATCTCCAGGAGTTAGCCCTACCCTTTGCAAGTTACACTCACTCCTCTGTCTTGCACACTTGAACTTACTCATTTCACATTCCTACTGGTAAATCCCACACACAGGGAAACACTTAAGCATGCGTAAAACACATACACTCGGTTTTCCACTCCTGCACATCTTACTTCACTTTAATTCTCATGATAATCAAGCTTTAGTTTCAGCCTCCTCTTTGTTTAAACTGGCGCGTGCGCTCATTCTAACCGTGTTTTAATTAAGCTCGCCTGCATTGTTTGGGGGCTTAAAGCACAAGTGGGAATACTGATAAGCAGCTCTGCTGAAAGAATGTACATGACACTTCAATTAAGCTTGTTGCGGTTCATGTTGAAGACACTAGGAAGAGTTTGACTCTTGAATGTTAGGTGTGAACTAGTGGTGTGTTGAGTTATTGGCCTAATGATAAACAGCTGCCACACCTGGCCGGGTTGAGTGCTGAGTTTTCCGAAGCAGAGTCTTGGCTTGGCTTGTGTGTGTCCTCAGGGGAGGCTGGCATGCTGCTTACCGTAGATCAGCACAAGTCAGGGAAGGTCTGTTTAACTTATGCCCAGTTTGAAAATGTTCAAAGATTTCTGGCGTGTGGCAGGACTCTCGGCCACGTCAGCCAACTCATGCACAGCCCTGAGCAGTCGATCACAGGCTTGTATCCACTTTTCACTTTGAGCACATACTGTAAAGTGTTAACCTGAGATGTCAAGAGTTGAGTATGGAGTGTACACAAATTTCGCACAGTACGATGCTGGGCCTGCCCCAGGTTGTCCTGAGCCGAGCGTGGGAGCACCCAAGGCTTTTCCTGCTTTTGCCAAGTGTTGTGCCTGCTTGGGAAGACGTGGCTTTGAATGCTGCCAGGCTTCAGATGATGTTAGTGTGTTGTTTATTTTCAGCTAATCTTCAATTCTATCATTACTTACAGATGTTATGCAGTATCTTCCTTAAAACTGCGCCTCTCTTCCAAGTTCAGTGTTAGTTTTTCAAATCACAGTCAGTTTAAAAACTTAAAAATTAATTTAAGTAATGCTACAGTGGGGTGGCATGGGGGCTTGGTGGTTAGCACTGTTGCCTCACAGCTAGAAGGTCTCAGGTTCACTTCCCAAGTGTTCTTTATGTGGGGAGTTTGTCTGTCTAGCTGTGTCAGTACTGCAGTAGACTGACGGCCAGTCCAGGGTGTGCCCCGTATCTCGCCCAATGACTGCTGGGATAGACTGCTGTAATTTGTTGGCAGAATATTTATAGGTGAAGGTGAGTCAGGTCTGAGAAAATTGATTGTATACAACATTTACTGCAGCTCAGCATCAAGCTGAATATAGATGTGCTGCATGTGTTTGGTTTGGTTCTGCAACTCAGAGTAATCAGGAAACGTGACATGTTGGCAAAGCTGTAAAGTAGACTTGTGCATCAGGTTCTCCCATCAAAAAAGAGTTGGTAAGTGTATTTTCTTGCTTAAAAATGTCCATGCCTTTGTGCATGCAGAACGTCATCACTACATACTCGTATTTGCATGTGGGTGGATAGATTGTTTTTTTTTTTTTTTTTTTAAGTTGTTTCTGGCGTTGATCCTTGGTGGAGTCATATGGGATGTATGTTCAGACAGCTCTATAATTATGCTGTCTTCATGACATTAAGCATATTTTCATAATCCCCAGTAAAGAATAGCCTTCTCTTCTGGTTTGTGTTGAAGGTAAGCATGTGCTCTACGTTGAGTGCTCCTCTCTGACCATCATTTTATTACCAAAGTTCCACAAAAGACATGAATTCATCAGAGACTTAAAGATGTCAGATTGTATTAAAATAATAGGTTTACTTTTAGTGGCGATGACAAATACAGATAAGATGTCCTTCAATTAAATTTTTCTCGATGATGATATAGCTGAATCAGCTGAGAGTTTGAGCAAGATTTCATGTCATCACTCACTAGGTAGTTTTGCTGTTTGAAGAAAAGGTGGTCTCCACGGTGATGGATCTTTTAGGGTCAGTGGTTTGCCTGATGCATGGGTGCATTTATGTTGTCAGGGAGACACCGGATGAGATGATGGGTTTCCCTGCCAGCTCACTATACATTTGTGTACAAACATCCACTCTCATTTGCTGTTCTGTGTTTCCACACAGCCATGGCCCAAAGACAGCGAGTTGGGGACACTTGATGTGAAACATTTATTCCACTTTGGTTGGGATGTTTGAGTATCAAACTGTCTAACCTTGTGCGACCCCTATGTACGAGGGTAGCCTGAAAAGTTCTAAGGCTCACCAAGAAGGAGAAATGCCATTTCAATAAAATTTGACATGCATTAAGTTCAACTCTTCTGATGACTAACTGTTATTTTCTTCCAGGTTGTGAGGTAGTTTGTGGTTCATAGCCAAGTTTGAAAGTTCGTGGTAGAGGGAAACGGCAAAAATGGACAAAATCTGGCATTACGGTGTGATTAAGTACCTGCATAAGAAGGGGTTAAAACCCAAGGACATTCATGCGGATATGGTTGCTACATTAGGGGATGAAGCTCCCTCCATATCTACAGTGCAGAAGTGGGCAGCTGGATTTAAGAGGGGCAGAAGACGACCCAACGTCTGGGCGACCTGCAACAGCCACAACCCAGAAAAACATTGTCCTTGTTCATGAAATGGTGATGGACGATCGACGATTAATCAGCTAGCAGATGCTGTGGGAATATCCCGTGAGAGAATTGAACACATTCTGCATGAAGAACTTGGAATGTCAAAGGTGTCAGCTCAGTGGGTGCCACGTCTTCTGACGCCTGATCAGAAATGCACCAGGCTAGTCATGTCGAAGGCAAACTTGGCGCAATTTGAAGAGGATCCAGCCAATTACATGGAACGTTTTCTTACACAGGATGAGTGTTGGGTTCACCACTTTGAAACAGAGACAAAAAAACAATCAATGCACTGGAAACACCCAAGGTCACCATGTCCAAAGAAGGCCAAGGTTGTTTTGTCTGCGGGGAAGGTCATGGTTTCAGTTTTCTGGGATGCCAAGGGCATTGTGTTCGTGGACTATCTTGAAAAGGGACAAACCATAAATGGACAGTACTATTCTAACCTACTGAGACAGTTACGCGAGGCTATCAAAAAGAAGCGACCAGGAAAGTTGACGAAGGGGGTGCTGTTCCATCAAGACAATGCCCCAGCTCACAAGTCAAAAGTGGCCATGGCCACTATCCACGAGTGTGGATTCGAACTAGTAGATCACCCACCACACTCCCCTGACTTGGCACCCTCGGACTTTCATCTGTTCCCAAACCTGAAAAAAAAACTTGGCTGGGAAGCACTATCGGAGCAATGATGAGGTGATGGCTGCCGTTGAGGACTATTTTGACTCTCAAGATGAAAGCTTCTATGCCAAGGGAATTGAAGCACTCAAGCACCGCTGGAAGAAGTGTGTGGAGTTACAGGGAGACTATGTAGAAAAATAACCCTGAATTTGTTCAATTCGACAACTGCATCATAGTCAGCCTTAGAACTTCTCAGCCTGCCCTTGTATTGTTTATTAAGCACAGTTTTGCAGTGCTGTTTTGTTAAGATCTCTACTATAAGCACTGCAAATTCATAGTTTTAGATGCATACAACAATATAAACTGAAGTGTTCATTGCAAAGAAGTGTGAATGTTTGTGTTTATGTGGCCCTGTGATAGACTGGCATCCTGTCCAGGGTGTACCCTGCATCCCGCCCCATGACTGCTGGGCTTGGCTCCAGCTCCCTCCATGACCCTTAATTTGGAGTAAGCGAAGATAGATGGATGTTGGTTTTCTGTTACCATTTTGTTGTATGCAAGTGAAGCATGTTACCCTACATTTGACCTTTCAGTTTATTTACTTAAAACCATGGGATGAAAACAAATCCCTTGTTGAGAGCTCTCTGATCCAAACAAAATTGACAGATGTTTGTCAGCTTATATCTGTGCAGCACTGAGCTTTTGCTGCTGCCTGATACAGTGACCTTTAATCCAGTCCCATCATAAATATTTGACTGCCTGTCATTTGTTCAAACAACTCAGATAAATTCTCATCCAAAGATTAATCTAGGATTTATTTAATATTGCTGTCATGAATGATATGGTAATTAAGCAATCAGAATGATTATTCATGTAATCTCAGACGTTTAGTTGTCAGACCGTAATTTGTCAGCGATGATGCACAATAACAAATGGTTAAATTTTTGCCCGACATCCCAATAAGAGTTATTTGTATATACTGAGTAGGGTTGGGTATCGAGAACCGGTTCTTCTCCAGAATCATTAAGAAATTATTCGTCTACCGATATCATTAGCCGTTTTGCTTAATGATTCCCTTATCAATCCTTCAGAGCAGTTGTTGTTTTTGAGGGTGTTTATTGGGAAAACTCATTTCCCACCTGCAGCGGGTCTGCAATCAACCGCTTCTGCAGCAGCTATGCTTGAGGCAATGAAGCAGTGTTCCAACCCGCTGCTTCATTGGTTCTCTGCTCTCTGCTTTTCAGAAGCGGCGAGTCCGCTTCTTAAACCCTTTCAAAGCCATTAAAAGATGTCAATCGTGAGTCACTTTTGTGTGGATTAAAGTCACTAACTGGGACTCTCGCAAGAAATGATAATCGTCCTCCATTTCATTTGTACCACTCCAAACGCTGCGCCGCTCTCTGCTGAGTCAAGTTAGAAAGATAGTCAGGTCGGAATTAATGACTTCAAAGCAAATTGCTGTTTTAAATCAAATGCCACCTCTTTTCAAACGTAATACAGACGACAAACAAAACATTTTTTTCTCCCAAAATGAGACGTTGTCCGTGTTTTATGAATTACATCCTGACGTGTAGCGCAGCCGACTGAGCTCAGCTCAGAGGCTATGGACTTAAATTTGTGCCATTAATATCTGAAAGAAAATGCTTTTGACAGAAACTACAGATTTTGTTCATTTCTATTTATGTCCATAGATCAAGGATCCAGTGACCAATTTCATATTTATTTAAGACTCAATAAAATGTTGACATAGAAAACCTGTAAAGCCTACTTTTAGTACACAGAACAAACACAGGAGGTATTGATAAGGGAATCGATAAAGAATCGGATCGATAAGCAGAATCGATAATGGCATTGATATCGATGAGATCTTATTGATATCAATAAGATCTTATCAGTACCCATCCCTAATACTGAGTATGTACCACTACAGAGTCCCAATATGATATTTGTATTTTTATAGATATTAGACTTTCACAGGGAAGACTGCAAGCAGATTAAAGTCAATCCAATGTGTATATACTTGACAATTCAAAAGCTCTGCATCGCATTAAGATAAACATTGCCTTCAGTCTATTTTTTATTACAAAATAAAGTAAATGGAGAGAATTTTTAGATGGCCCTTTTCGATTGCAGTTAGTGCATATTTAAATACTAAAAGTAGAACACTCTGTAATACTGACTGAATGACTTGGATCAAAAACTGGTGGGTATGTTTTTGTTGCTTATCATCATCATCATCATCATATGCAAAAATGTTTTTAAATATGTCTTCTAAAGGGACAGTCACCTAATAGGGGTGGAGTCTTCTGACCCCTCCCCCTTCTGGCTGCAGCTCTGTACAGTGCTGGTTAACAGAATAAAAACTGACAGGATGATGAGGGGAAAAAACTGTGTATTCATCTGGAAAATGCTACCTGATTAGTCGATAAGAAGCGTACTAAATGTGGCAGACGTGGTGTGCATTTGAAGTGAAGTGGAGTGTAAATAAAGAAAGTGCAGCTGGAGTGGTGGACAGAAACTAGAAGGGGATTCAGATGGAACACAGACTGATCTGTGAGAATCATTTTGAAAACTCAAATAAAAAAAAAAAATGCCTTGATCATGCTTGATACCAAACACTGTGATTGGATCAGAACATTCTTACTATTGAGTAAATCATTTTCATTGTACAGTGTTTAGCAAGTTGATAGATGAAAAGCATAGTTATTTGGCCAATAGACTGCCAAAAGGCTTTTGTGCCTCTGTGCATACTTGTATAGAAAACAAAACTAAGACCAATTAATGTACTGTCAGGTTAGCCATGTTAACTCTGTATATGAAACACTGTGATGAGGATAAGTCAAAGCTGTACACTTCTGAACAGGAGAATGTATGTGACGCTTACTATAAGAGAGAGAATGCAAAGATCTTTGCTGAAATGACAGACGTTGAGCCACATGATCCTGTGAGGGAGGCCACAACCTGGGCACGCACAATGAGTTGATTGTACCAAGACTGGTCATGCACTCGCAACTCGCACAAACACGACTGGCCAGTTACTTCTCAAAGGTTTATGTGCAACATACAACACTAGTAATTATTTGCACAAAGTTGTCTCTTTCTTTAGCTGCCAACCACCAGACGAAAGTGAAGATTATGTGACTGCCTTTGTCTCCTTGGGTTATCTGTCTGATGGAAGGAGTTTTTAAAAAGGGAACCTCCCTCTGCTGCAGGAGTTGGTTTGTGTTCAACCAAAATTAAATCACACCAGGAGCAGTTGGTATGATATTTGATGTGCTGTACTGACTTTACCTGGAATAAAGTTGAACAGTCAGATTCTAAGTGAACATGCCTGTCATCTAGCTGTCTATTTTATATCAGATATAAAATAGACAGCTGGATGACATGGTTCAAAAAGCAGGTTTTCTTTCTTAGATTAAGACATCCTTTAAATTGTTGTAAAAGCGAGTGACACAGATATGATCATTCTGCTGTTTATATCTCACAAAGAATATGTTCAAATATTTTATCAAATTTTTGTATTCATATCTATCTCATATAAAACATTCTGTTGCAAAAGACGATGAGTGACGTGAACAGAAAATGTTCATGAAGGTTTTGACCATAATTCTTTGTGAGATGAATAGATATGAGCTACAAAATGGTAATACCTGCATTCTTGATCAGTCTGATGTAAGTGCATCTGTGAGAGGTATGAATACTAAGATTTTATCAAACACTAGGACATATTTCTCTGAGTTTTGTTTTTGTCATTAAGTGTGCCAGAGTGTCCCTCAGAACATGTAGATTTTCAAAAAATTACCCAGCCGAGGTTCACTGCCCACAAATATCTTCAACAAAATGTTCAAGGGTTTTTTTTCAGACCTCACTTTAATCATAGTAAAAATTATATAGGAGTTTCTGAATCATGTTTGTTTTTTACTCTTGATGTGACTGCTTTTATTATATTTATTTAAAAATTGTACTGTATTGCGCTCAGAATGCACCAGTACCTCAGCACTGTATTCGTTTAGCTGTATTTTCTGTGCTTGAATGCACATCTTCCACAGAGTGCATCATTACCTTTTTCGTTATTACAGTCATGCAGAATTGTCATGACAAGGCAATAATTGTGTAGACTGTATATTATATTGGCATTGGGCAGTGCCTCGCCCATTCAGTGCCAGAGGGCCCCATTCCTGCACGGCCTAACATGGCACCATCACATTGTGAGCCAAACTGAGTGCAGGCAGGCGGAACATACCGGATCCAGCCCATCCAGGAAAGAGTGAGTTGTCCTCTGTGGACTCCAAACAATAGCACTGCTGCTTTTGTTATGTTTGTAGGAACTCTGAGAGAGAACAAGACAGCGTATGATGATGTCAGGGAGACAAGGTGGAATTACCGTGTCTCCCCGACATCAACTGAACAGGAGAATGTATAACTGCAATAACAATAACTTAGCATTAAGTTATTGTTAGTTATTGTTTTTGCAGTTATTGTTAACAATAACAATAACTGCAATGATTGTTTTAACCCTCAGGGCTCTAATGACACTCTTCCTGCATCCTGGTCATGTTTTCATTATATTTCTATTAATAAATCATATCTTTACAAAGTGTTACAGACAAATATCTCACATTCCCAATGTTGGGATTGCTCTGAACATTTTGATATGCAACACAGAAAGTACCTTAAAAGGGGATTTTTTTTTTTAATTGGTAATTCTAAATGTTGTTTTGAGAGTATATAGTTTCATTCTGTCAGGTTTTAGCCCTGGACCTGCCCAGAATCTGGTTTTGTCCCCAGTTTCCGTCCATTTCCCTGTCTTGGTCCTTCTGTTTAGCTCTGAGTGTTTATTTTCTGTTTCTTCCACTTTGGTCTTGGTTTTATGATCTGTTACACTTCAGCCACGTTAAGTTCTGTTCTAGTTTAGTCTCTGCTTTTTATTTAGTCATACTGTCATCACATTAGGTTTTGAGGATTATCTGTTACACTTCGGCCACTAATTGAGTTCTGTTCTAGTTTAGTCTCATCCTTTACTTTCTGGTTATTCAGTCACTGTCTTGAGCACATTTGTAAATCAGGGTTTTCTGTACACTCCTGCCACATGTTGAGTTCTCATCTAGTTTAGATCCAGCCTTTAATTTTCTGTTCTGTTTCTGCCTTTGTTTATTCTGTTTCCCACATTTGTATTCTAGGTATCATTATTTCCTAATTGTTTAACATTTGTTCTGTCACTGTCATATTCCTCTTTTTCCTGCTTTTGTCTGACACTCCCACCTGTCACTCCTCTCTTGTCTCACTCAGCCACGCCTTCTTTCCTGCACCTGCATCTCATCACGCCCTGATTATCCTCTGCTTTTAAACCCCTTGTCTTCCACAGCTCACTGCTAGTTCATTGTGCATTCTGCCTCGTTCCAAGCCACCTGTATCCTGTCATAGTCTGTGTTTTTGCCGTTCTTGACCTCTGCTTGTCCTTGACCACGTTTCTGCCTGAGCCTGTTAACCTGCTTCTCTGTGCCTGAACCCTGCTTGTTTTTGACTACGTTTTTTGCCTCCTCTGATACCTGTTTGCTCGTGCTGGAACTCCGCTTGTCACTGACCACGCTGCCGCCTCAACACTGTCTGTACTGCCGCTTGCCTGCTTGTGACCTTGTGTATCGACCTGAGCCTGTTTTTTGGATAAAGACTTTTCCTTAACCCACATCTGAGTCATGCATTTGTGTCCATCCGCCCGCTGTGCCTCGCCACCTCAGTCCCTGACACATTCTGCTAATGCAGGGGTGGTGGCCAAGTGGTTAGTGCGCTTGGTTTCAGTGCAGAAGGTTCCTAGTTCAAACCCCACCCCTGCCAGTTTCTCCATATAATGTGGAGTTGCGTCAGAAACTGTGTTGTAGCCGGCATAAAACTTATGCCAATTCAATATGCAGATCCACATTGGATCCGCAGTGGTGACCCCGACTGAAAACAAGGGAGCAGCTGAGGAGACTTACTAGCTTCATTCTGCTAATGACTTTTAATTTATTTAAGGATCATACTTACAGAAAAAGGAAGTTCTCTAAAATTGCCTTTTCTGAAGTGTTTTTATGTTGGTGTGCATTTGGGTCAACACATCCGTGCTCAAAAATATTAGTATCTTTTGAGGTGGAGTCTAATGATTATTGTTTTAATTTATTAGCTGTTAGGTGCGTAAAATTTCACAACATGGTTAAAAATGTTGATCATTGTTTTCCACCTCACAAAATGATGCCTTCAAATGTCTTGGTTGTCCACAACTGAGATATTGAGTTTACTGTTAGATAAGTATGTATGTATGTATGTATGTATGTATGTATGTATGTATGTATGTGTGTATATATATATATATATATATATATATATATATATATATATATATATATATATATATATACGAGGTCTGTCCATAAAGTATAGGTCCTTTTTATTTTTTTCAAAAACTATATGGATTTCATTCATATGTTTTTACGTCAGACATGCTTGAACCCTCGTACGCATGCGTGAGTTTTTCCACGCCTGTCGGTGACGTCATTCGCCTGTGAGCACTCCTTGTGGGAGGAGTCGTCCAGCCCCTCGTCGGAATTCCTTTGTCTGAGAAGTTGCTGAGAGACTGGCGCTTTGTTTGATCAAAAATTTTTCTAAACCTGTGAGACACATCGAAGTGGACACGGTTTGAAAAATTAAGCTGGTTTTCAGTGAAAATTTTAACGGCTGATGAGAGATTTTGAGGTGATACTGTCGCTTTAAGGACTTCCCACGGTGCGAGACGTCGCGCAGCGCTCTCAGGCGGTGTTGTCAGCCTGTTTCAAGCTGAAAACCTCCACATTTCAGGCTCTATTGATCCAGGACATCGTGAGAGAACAGAGAAGTTTCAGAAGAAGTCGGTTTCAGCATTTTATCTGGATATTCCACTGTTAAAGGAGATTTTTTTAATGAAAGACGTGCGGACGGGTCCGCGCGTCGGCTCGCAGCCGCCGCGACGCTCCGCCACAGGAAAAACACCTCTGTTGGAAGCCTTAAGGACAAGTTGGAACATGTCCAGCTGTTAAACACTTTCTCATATACTCACTCCACTGAAAGCCATCAAAAGCCGCCAGGATTTTACAAATGGTTATCAACACGGAGGTGTTTTTCCTGTGCCGCCGCACCGCGCCGGCTGCGTCCCGATGCGCGGACCCGTCCGCACGTCTTTCATTAAAAAAAATCTCCTTTAACAGTGGAATATCCAGATAAAATGATTAAGTGTCTGTTGCTAATTAAATCTGAATACCATGTTGCCGTGGGGATCCACTGGCTCTAGATTGGGTAGTGTTTATAAAATAGGTAGCTGACATTTTTCAAGGGTGGTAATAAATTAAGCAATGACTTGGAATGGTCTGTGAGTCCAGAATGGACCTTACACCTTGACAGTTTTTAGAAGAGGAACTCAACCCTTTTATTTCCTGTTAATTATGTAATTTTTATGTTAATTTACTGTCTTAATGTATTTATAAAATGTTTAGTGTGTTATCATATGCACACTATTATTATTATTATTTTATTATCTTATTACCTTTATTTTGTCATTTGATTTTTAAATGGACCACAATGGAAATAAGTGTTTTCACTTTCTTGTATTGTCCATGTATTTTAACGTATTTACAATTATATGCAGTTGCATTCACGCTTTTAATATAAAGTTGATTTACTGCCCCCTTTTGGAAAGGTGTGTGAGTCGAAAATGTAATTAGCAACGTTCAGTAATATTCATAGCTTCTCCAAGACTATTAGTCCTATCAGTGTTCCGTTTTGGCGCCATTCATCCTTGACCCAAAAATACATAAACACACCAAATAGCCAATGTCAGCTGTACTCTGTTTGCCCCTGATCAAAGTTGCAAGCACAGCTGCTGTAGGCAGGTTTTAATTTGACAAACAAAGACAGTGGCTGAAGACATGAAAGCCACTAAACATTTCACTCATGGTACCAACATAAAATTTAAGTCACTCATGGTAAGAGCAACATGAGGCTTATCTAAACTGATGAAACCAATTGAACTACAAAAAAAAACCCAAGAAATCAATAACACTAACAACACTTAAATTAACATAAACCACAATAGCAAGATTTAAAACCCCCAGACCCTGAAGTCCCATGGTGCATTGCAGCACAGCATCCATTGTTTATCAGTTAGCTAAAATTGCTAATTTCTCCAAAACTATTTGTCCTATCAACTTTCTGTTTTCACAGTGTTCATTCTTGACCCAAATTGCATAAGCATGCCAAAAGGCAAATGTCAGCTCTCCCTGGGTTTTGCGTGATCGAAGCTGCGCACATGCAGAAAGAGGCCACTTGGCTATTATAATATAGATTCTGTGACTGATTTAGCCACACTGAATTACAGATCAAATTCTTGGTTGTTCTCTGTTTAATGGTCAGGATACATGTTAGTATATCTACTATTTGCAATAGTTGGTAAGATCGATTCTGCAGGAAAGAAGACCTGCTTAGTGTTTTTGATATTTGAAATGATGAAGACTGAAACAGCTCCAGGCTGTAAACTGTTTTTCCCTAATCAAATTATGGTTCCTGCAATTTGTATTTGTTTAAGTAAGAAAGTCATAATATGGTATGATGTGTTTAATTTTTCACGACTTCCTCAGTGACCTGCAGGACCAGTCATGTTCATTTGCAGGTAGTGTTGTTGATTAAACCACACCCTCATCACTGGTTCCTGTTAAGTGTGTTTTGTAAATACACATTGCAGTATTGTTTCCTGCCCCCCCCCCCCCCCCCCCCCAAAAAAAAAACAGTTTGTCACAGGTCTATTGATTATATTACATAAGTGTTCTGACAGTTTTTGGCAGGTGGGTGTTATGTTTCTTGAAATCTGAAGCGTAGGCTGGCATAAAACCTCCAAAAAGATCTAGTGCAATGCTTAAAACCCGGTCACTGCTTTGAATTTGGTTTGGATTGCAAATCCTGCCCTTGGACTCTGTGCTAACACTTTTTTCTTGTTTTCATGTTGTTAACTTGTGGACACAGAGTTTCAAAATTGGAAGTGGAAGCTACTTGATCAGTGTGACAGTTTTAGTACCCAAAGCAATGATTATCCCCAATGCAGAAATACTGGAGGGATTACTTGCCTATTTTTAAAATGCTGACTGGAAATCGCTTTGCAAAACCAAGCAGTCACACACATGCCACCTTATTTATTGTTATAATGTTGTTATTATGTCTTCTGAGGGGGAAAGAGGTTCAGTAATCCTCTGCCTGGGGCAGTGTTTTGCACCTGCTGTGGTGATTGCTTCTGGGACTGACCAACATTGTTCAAAAACTAAAATGTGTTATCTTTGTAGCAAACATTTCTGTACCACGCTACCTTGTGATTCGGCCTCAGTTGGGAATGGGTCTCAGAGATTCTTTGGAGGTTTGCGTGTTTGGGACTGAGGGGAGGGGCCTCTCAGCTAGGCAACGCCATATCCACCTGTTCCCTCTCTTTCTTTCTTTCTTTCTTTTTTAATATTTATTTCATTCATTTAAAAGAAAAACAGAAAAGCAAAAAACAAAAGCACCACAATACCAGAATGAAAAGGAGCAGAAAGAAGAACAAGTCTTATGATTTCTGCCCCTTTTAACAATACAATCTTTCAATATACAGCATCATAGTCAACATTATTTAACAGATTGCATTTCTTTAACTTGTCACATACCACTGACCCATTTCATAATTATGACCATTAATTAATAGATTACATCACTGACAGGTTACATTTAAACTTAAGACACTCCAAACATTATTAACAGTTTACTTTTTTTTTTTTTTACTTTCTTGCAGCCCACTGACTTACTTCATAGTTTCATACTTACTTAATACATCTAATTTAATATGTTTTTTAAATAATTTAAGCAACCATAATTCTTTAATTTCTTTATTAAGATTGTTCCATAATTTGACACCATTTACTGCAATATTCCTTTCCTTTACTTTGGTTCTAAATCTTGGTTTTTTAAAGACTTTTTTAAAGACTTCTATTCCTTTCAATTTATAACTACTTACTCTTTTTTCAAACATATTTTGAATGTTTTCAATCTTCTCTCTTTAGCCCTCTGAAGGCAACATCTACAGATAGGACTGTATTAAAGGACTTCCATTTATTTTGTTTTTGTTGATACTGTGCATACAGGAGTCTCCAGGATGAACCTTTTTCCAGGATGCATAATTGGTAGAATTTGTGTGGGATCCCCTGAAGCATAGTGCCAGTTATATCAAACGCAACCACTTTCTCAGGAGGGGGCGGCGGCACTGTAGCTGATTACTCTCTATTATTTTTTAACTGACATAAAGCTGTAAAGTGTAAACCGTGATGAACTTGGCAAAGCATTTTCACAGTGACATTTTCTCCCCAGTTTATGGTGAGTTTCACTGCACCAGAAGTTTTTCTGTTTTGGAGCACTATACCTTTCATCAACAACGGTCTTTCCAGACTGGTGCCCCATTTGAGTCGGGACAGTGGATAGTGTGAGGAGCCACATTTCCATAAACACACAATATGCAGCAATAAATGGACACACATACAGTTAAAGGCACAGTGCTAGATCCTCCCCCAGCTCGGACCATCTGTCCTTTTCTCACTTCCTTTGTCCTGACTCATCTTCACTAATGAAAACATCACAGCACAGAGATGTACACGCACATTCTGAAAGAAAAGAGACTGCAGGGGGGAAAGTGAGCACGGTTTAGGTCTGTGTTGGTGTAACTTTACTTCTACATGTACATCATTTTACGGATTTGAAGAAAAAAAGTTTTTCCTTAGTCAAAACTTTATGTAAACCAGCACAGCTCTCATTTGAATACTTATTTCCACCAGTGGACAACATTTGCCAATACTCTAAAGTAATTATAAAACCATTTCTGGACCAATGTTTTCTTTATATAACTATTAAAGGCTGCAAATTAAATATATAGGGACGCCCCAAGTTTGTTGTGACCCCAATCAGAGTCAATGTTTTAATATTTAACGGTACTGTTTCCCAATCAATACTTGTATTTTATTTATTTTTTATTTATTTGACAAAAGCACTTGCACAGAGCACAGTGCAATTACATTCAGTTCAATGTATATGCTTGTGAAAGAAAAAGCTCTGCTATGCATTAATAATAATAAATATAACGCAATGATACAACCCCAATTCCAATGAAGTTGGGACATTGTGTGAAATGTAAATTAAAAACAGAATACAATGATTTGCAAATCCTCTTCAACCTATATTCAGTTGAATACACCACAAAGACAAGATATTTAATGTTCAAACTGATAAACACCAGAACAAGCGAAGGTTATGGTAATCAGGAACATCGAGGATCTGGACAAATATGACCAATAAGGTATGAGGACACAAACACATCACAACACCATGACACAGACCAGAGGAACCTATTCATCTACTACCTATTCATCTACATCTGGAGACAAGAAGGATATAACTCAAAGGATTGCTGATCATGGAAAAGTAGAACTGAGAACATTTAAATACACAGACCACAATGTACTGGACTTGGAGCACGATATAGACCCGGACAATAATTTCTTCTCAAATATCAATGACAGTTGTTGCTATTATACAGATGAACAGTTTAATCGGATCATTAGAACGGATAACAAATTATCAATAATCCATTTCAACAGCAGAAGTCTATATGCAAACTTTAACAACATTAAAGAATATTTAAGTCAGTTTAAAAAAATATTTAACATAATTGCTATATCAGAAACATGGATCAATGAAGATAAAGGAATGGATTTTGAACTGGATGGATATGAATTTAATTGTGTAAACAGAAAGAATAAGAGTGGAGGAGGAGTGGCTGTGTATGTGGATAAGAACATGGATTATAAAATAGTAGACAATATGACAACTGTGATTGATAACTTATTAGAATGTATAACTATTGAAATATGTGAAGAAAAAAGCAAAAATGTATTAGTCAGCTGTATATATAGAGCACCAGGATCTTGTATTGAAACATTCACTGACTGTATGGGAAAAATGTTCTCAAAAACTAATCAAAAAACTGTGTTCATTTGTGGTGACTTAAATATTGATCTGCTCAATCCAAATAAGCATAAAATAACAGATGAATTTATCAGTATAATGTACAGTATGAGTTTATATCCAAAAATCACCAGGCCAAGCAGAATTACATCCCATAGTGCTACCTTAATTGATAATATATTCAGCAATGATATTGAGAATAACACTGTGAGTGGATTATTAATCAATGACATTAGTGATCATCTACCAGTTTTCATCGTTTATAATAGAAACCATCGGCGGAATCAGCCAGAGGAGAAAATAAAATACAGGCGAGTGCGGACAGAGGAAAACATGAACACACTAAAGAAGGATTTACAGGAGCAAAACTGGGAAAAGGTATACAGTGAAAGTGATGTTGATAGTGCATATGAAACGTTTTTACAAATATTTACATCATTATATGATAAAAATTGTCCAATTAAACAAGACTACAGAAAACAAAAAATCCAAGCTCGACCATGGATGACGAAAGGGTTACGAAATGCATGTAATAAGAAAAATACACTGTATAGAGAATTCATAAAACTAAAGACTAAAGAGGCAGAAAATAGATATAAGAAATACAAAAATAGATTAACTAATATTATACGGGTATGTAGGAAGGAATATTATAGTAACATATAATAACAAAAACAATATTAAAGGAATATGGGATATATTAAATAGCATTATCAAAAATGGTAATAAAAAACAGAGTTACCCTCAGTATTTCATTGATAATAATGTCAAGAAGGAAAATAAGGATGAGGTAGTCAACGGTTTTAATAATTGTTTTGTAAATATTGGACCAAGCTTGGCAGAAAAAATTCCCAATTCCCAACCTGAGGATTGGGATAATAATCTCATAGAAAGAAATCCCTGTTCAATGTTCCTCACAGCAGTGGGTGGAAAAGAAATTATAGACATTGTGAATAATTGTAAATATAAAACATCTACCGATTTAAATGAAATTGATATGGTGGTGGTAAAACAGGTCATTGAATGGATTGTAGAACCATTAACATACATCTGTCACTTATCATTTCAAACCGGTAAATTTCCCAATCAAATGAAAATAGCTAAGGTTGTGCCGCTGTATAAGACTGGGGATAGACACCACTTCACAAATTATAGACCTGTTTCTTTGCTTCCACAATTTTCCAAATTATTAGAAAAGTTATTCAATAATAGATTAGACAAATTCATAAATAAACATAAATTACTTACTGATAGTCAGTATGGATTCAGAGCACATAGTTCAACATCACTTGCATTAATAGAATCAGTTGAGGAGATTACAAACGCCATAGACCACAAATTACATTCAGTTGGAATATTTATAGACCTTAAAAAGGCTTTTGATACAATCAATCATGACATATTAATCAATAAACTTGAACAGTATGGGATTAGGGGGTTGGTGTTGCACTGGGTGAGAAGCTACTTAAGTAACAGAAAACAGTTTGTGAAGTTGGGGGAATATACATCATCATGCTTGGACAATGCTTGTGGCGTCCCACAGGGGTCAGTATTGGGTCCAAAACTGTTTCTAATTTATATAAATGATATTGTCAATGTTTCCAAAATATTAAAATTAGTATTATTTGCAGATGACACAAGCATTTTTTGTTCAGGGGGGGATTTGCAGGAGTTACTGAGGAGGATCAGTATAGAAATGGGAAAATTGAAAATATGGTTTGACAGAAACAAATTATCATTAAACTTAAGTAAAACAAAATACATGTTATTTGGCTATTGTAATACAGACATACAGGTTCAGTTACAAGTCGAGGGGGTAGATATTGAAAGGGTACATGAAAATAAGTTTCTGGGGGTGATAATAGATGATAAGAAACTGGAAGACTCATATAAAACATATACAAAGTAAACTGTCAAGAAGCATTTCAGTTCTAAACAAAGCGAAACATATTCTGGACCACAACTCACTCCGCATTCTTTACTGCTCACTGGTTTTACCATATTTACAGTACTGTGCAGAGGTATGTGGTAATACTTATAAAGGTACAACACAATCACTATCAGTAATGCAGAAAAGAGCTATAAGAATTATTCATAATACTGGCTATAGAGATCATACAAATCCACTATTTTTACAATCCAAATTCTTAAAATTCACAGACTTGGTTCATTTTCAAACAGTACAAATTGTGTATAAAGCAATAAACAATTTACTTCCAGCAAATATTAAAAATATGTTTTTTAACAGATCAGGGGATTACATTCTGAGGGGGAAATTTAATTTAAAGCATCAGTGGGCACGAACAACAAAAGGTTTCTGTATTTCTGTCTGTAGGATGAGGATGTGGAACAGATTGGGAGTGGGGCTCAAGCAATGTCCAAGCATGAACCAGTTCAAACAGCGGTACAAAAATATGTTTTTTTCTAGGTATAGGGAGGAGGAAGGGTAATGAGGGTTAGGGTGTTTTTGTTTTTTGCTTTGGCTTGTAAATATCTAGTATTTTGTATGTAAGTAGGTATGTGTAGGTGTATATTTGTTTGTGTATATATGTGTGTATATATATGTATGTGTGTATATGTGTATGTATATGTGTATGTATGTTGATGTGTGTATGTATATATATATACGTCTGTCTATATGTATATATATATATATATATATATATATATATATATATATATATATATATATATATATATATATATATATATATATATATATTGATATCGGTTTAGGTGTGTAGGAATCTATGTGTATATGTGGCAAAGGGTATTACTGGTTGTGGGGAAGAAGGGGTAGGGATAAATAAGCTGATGCTTCACCCTACCCCTTTTCGGACATGTTGGGTACACGGTAGGAACTTTTTTGTTGTTGTCTTTACTGATCTATATTGTAATTGTTGTTGTATCAAATGTTCAAAATAAACAGTTTTCATTCATTCATTCATTTGTTTTTATGCTAATATTTGCTCATTTTGAAATGGATGCCTGCAACACATTTCAAAACAGCTGGGACGGGGGCCACTTTGTGAACAACTGCCTGAAAAAATAGTCCAGCAGTTTAAGAACAATGTTTCTCAATGGCCAATTGCAAGGAATTTAGGGATTAGGGTAAGCGGCAAGGCCGAAAACCAACATTGAATTCCTGTGACCTTCGATCCCTCAGGCAGCACAGCATTAAAAACCGACATCATTGTGTAAAGGATCTTACTGTGTGGGCTCAGGAACACTTCAGAAAACCATTGTCAGTTAACACAGTTTGTCGCTACATCTACAAGTGCAAGTTAAAACTCTACCATGCAAAGCGAAAGCCATACATCAACAACATCCAGAAATGCCGCCACCTTCTCTGGACTCAAGCTCATTTGAAATGGACAAACGCAAAGTGGAAAAGTGTGCTGTGGTCTGATGAGTCCACATTTCAAATTGTTTTTGGAAATCATGAATGTCATGTCCTCCATACAAAAGAGGAAAAAGACCAGAATGTTACCAGTACAAAGTTCAAAAACCAGCATCTGTGATGGTATGGGGGTGTGTTAGTGCCCATAGCATGGGCAGCTTACACATCAGCATTGATGGCACCATCAATGCTGAAAGATGCATCTTGGTTTTGGAGCAACACATGCTGCCATCCAAGTAATGTCTTTTTCAGGGACATCCCTGCTTATTTCATCAAGACAATGCCAAGCCACATTCTGCACGTGTTACAACAGCGTGGCTTCGTAGTAAAAGAATCCGGGTATTAGACTGGCCTGCCTGCAGTCCAGACCTGTCGCCTATTGAATATGTGTGGTGCATTATGAATCGCAAAATACAACAATGGACACTGTTGAACAACTGAAGTCGTACATCAAGCAAGAATGGGAAACTGATGCCGATGTCTCACTGGACCAAGAACCATTATTTCAGTCTTGTCCGAGTTTAAAAGTAAGAAATTGCTGGACATCCAGCTTTTCACTGCCGCAAGGCAATCTTCTAAGGATTTTGTGTGTATGAGATTACCAGCAGTTATCGGCATGTACACCCGAGTGTCATCAGTATAGCAATGATAGGTAATTCCAAAATGCCGCAGTATGTGCCCAAGGGGTGCTATATAAAGGCCTCATTTTTAAAGCTGCATTCAACTTTAATTTAAATTTTAAAATTGGGCTTTCTGCCTAAGAATGTATTTGTTTCTCTTGATAAACTGCACCTTTAATTACTCAATTTCAGAGCAGAGCTTTAGCTGCTGTAGTTGAAACCTGCTAATGTGCACTAGGCTGTGACGTTGTTTGGCCTGGCTTTTGGCTATGTTTGCCCTCTAAACAGATCAAAGTCACTGGGACAGGTACAAGGAGCAAGTACTCAGTCAGGCTGTCAGACACACCGGTTTTACCTCGCCCTTCTCTCTGTGTGGCCTGTTTCAGCCTAGAGGGCTGTAGTGATGGTTGAAAGTGCTACTTGAGTGAAATACAAACACTCAAACTCCCG